>NC_035109.1:42786573-43428112 GCF_002204515.2 Aedes aegypti | reverse complement strand
TTTGAATTAAACTTTTTTGTTTGATGAAATTTGTGGTTGCGCTCTTCTGCAAACTTTTAGAAAATATTATTTTGAACAACTTTGTCGAAGACACTTTTGATCTAACTCTTCATTTGAGCTAAGTAAATTGATTTTGAAAGTATTAACTTAGGGTGGACCCAAAAAATCAGTTATTTTGATTTAACTTTTTTGTTTTCAGTTTTACGTGAATGTGGTCTTCAGAAGAGTTGTAGAGGAAGTAAAGATACACGTTTTTGCTGAACATAGCAAGTTTGTAATTCTTGTGATTTTGAAGTTATAAGCAAATTTAAGTGAAAAACTATGAAATCTTTTGATGCCCATAACTCATAGAGTTGGTTCGATAAATTTTTTTTTTAAGTGGCATTCGCCATACAATAGGCAACTTTTGCTGCAAAAACTGCGAGAACGTATTTTTGTAAATTGAGAAAATTCACTTCAAAAATATACTTAAAAAACTCGAAATTCGCTTGTAACTCACAAGATTTTAAAGTTAACAGCGTGCTGTCTTCAGCAAAGTTGTAGAATTTAACTAGATCTATAATTTTTCCATATACCAATTTTAAGATAAATGTGAAACAAAAATATTAGAACTTATAATACATTTTACTATTAGTTAATACAAAATTATTCAAGTAGTAGCAATATTATTGTACTTTTATTCTATCAATAATTTTCCAAACCTGCACACTTTTTGATAACCTTGGCTTCTTCAATAATGTTAGATTGTTCCACAGTTTCCACAGTTCTGTATCCCAGGACACTATTGTATGTATTCAGTCACAATAATGGCAGTCACAATGACGAAACAGTTAAAGTTTCTTATATTGCATTAGCATCATTTTACATTTTGAATTATACGTGAATTATACCACTGAGTACTGATAAAATAATAATAAAATCATAATACCATGCAAAGTTTACAACAGCAAGTATATGAAAGCAACTGCTGATATACTAACTTAATGTTTTATAATAATAAATATAAGGTGACCGACATCTGAATCGTATCATCATTTCTTCATATTTTGCTGCACATTTCTCTTAAAATGGGTGTATGGGAAAGTTGTAGATCTAATGAAATTCTTCAACTTTGCTGAAGATAGTACGCCGTTAACTTTAAAATCTTGTGAGTTACAAGCGAATTTCGAGTTTTTTAAGTGTATCTTTGAAGTGAATTTTCTCAATTTACAAAAAATTCGTTCTCACAATTTTTGCAGCAAAAGTTGCCTATTGTATGGCCTTTCGAATGCCACTTAAAGAAAAATTTTATCGAACCAACTCTATGAGTTATGGGCATCAAAAGATTTCATAGTTTTTCACTTAAATTTGCTTATAACTTCAAAATCACAAGAATTACAAACTTGCGATGTTCAGCAAAAACGTGTATCTTTACTTCCTCTACAACTCTTCTGAAGACCACATTCACGTAAAACTGAAAACAAAAAAATTAAATCAAAATAACTGATTTTTTGGGTCCACCCTAAGTTAATACTTTCAAAATCAATTTACTTAGGTCAAATGAAGAGTTAGATCAAAAGTGTCTTCGACAAAGTTGTTCACAATAATATTTTCTAAAAGTTTGCAGAAGAGCGCAGCCACAAATTTCATCAAACAAAAAAGTTTGAGTCAAAATTTTAGCTTAAATATGGGCCACCCTATTAAACTTTTTCCTTAAAAGATGCAAAACTCAATTACGAATAACTTCTCTGAAGACATCGAACGTCTAAATTCGACGAGAACAAAGATAACACTTTTTTCCGGCTAAATTGTCGATTCGGTCCAATGTGCATTGTTCATACCGTGGCTGGATTGAATAGTGTAGAACTCTTATGGTCACTTTGGAACCGTTATCTGGGTTTCTGGGGAATCGCTTGCGGGATCAAAAGATGAGTTTATACTGTCATACGATACACCAAACATTACAATTTTTTAGGATAGTATATTTCATGAATATTTTGCAATGTTTGGGACCTATGTGGAACCGATATCCGGGTTTCCGAGGAACCGTCTCGAAGGTGAGTAAATATTGTCTGGCGACTTTATGGATGTCTTATATATTTCTTTAATCTTCTATAACTCACTCTTGAGAATTTAAAACGCAAGTTCCAAAGGAAAGTTTCTGGTTCAAGTATCATATAGCTGTTTTTTAAAACTAACACGGTAATGCTTCAAGTGCACGATTTGCCCTTTGAAGGAAGCACCACACTAGACAACAGACTAGTATGCAACGCCCAGTAGCACAGTTAAAATACATTTCTGACGAAAAGTTTTCCGGACCAAAGCAGGAATCAAAGGGGTCATCGAAGGGGTGTGGACCCCTTAACTCGATGCGGCTAAATGCTTGGTAACACTAACCGCTCGGTCACGAAGCCTACAAATTGTTTCGCTTTAGTATTACGAAAGATACTGCATACTGTAGCAATACCGCAAAATTTAAAACTCGTAAAATATTCTAATCAACAGTTTTAGTCGAAAACATGTAACACCTTCCATTGAATTAATTTTAGGTAATTAATTAAGAGAGTTCAGCTGATCATGACATTGTTCGGATTTACTAAAGCCGACTCCCCACATCTCGATATCTCTCCCTATGTAGATGATTTCTTCTGTCCCTTCATTTTGCAAACATTTTCACTCTGCATATCTCGATATCCTCCTTATCTCGATATCTACCTATCTTGATGTGAATTTCATTCCAGATTGTCTGTCCATATGCCGATATGCCCATTGGCCTGGGACACGGTTATATGAAAAATTTACACAGTTCGAACGAAACGTGTAAATTTCTGAGACAAATAATGCACATAATTGGAGCGTGGAATATCATGGATATTTACATGATATGTCATGTAAACTTCAATTATATGTCATGTAATCTAGCAGGATCCTGAGTGATTACATGACATATAACACATTTTTACATGCTTTCAAACTGAAATTTACATGACGTCATGTTTACATCGCATAAATGAAGTTTACAAGACGTGTAATCTTCATTATTTTTTACTGTGTAGATTCTCGCTCCAGTCCACTTTTTGGATTGCGTTGAGGTCCCATAACAACTGTGCAAAATTTCAGCTCGATCGCAGAAACTATATTTAGCGCCAGCCGTTCAAAGTTTGTATGGGATTTACTATGGGAAAACTTACTTTTACAAAGAAAAATCGCCAGAGGTCGCCCATTGACCTCTATAAACATTCTGAACACAGACCTCGATAGGTATTTTTACGATGAAGAATATTGCCGAACACGGTGAAACAATCCGACACTTGTGAAAAAAGTTATTCAATGGAAACCTATTGGCAAGGCGACGTTGATTAACATGTAAAGGAATAACAAAATCGGGCAAAATTTCCGAAAAGACTATGCTTAATAACTTTTATAACAAGCATCGCATTGCTTTGCTGTCTTCGGCAATGTTGTTCATCGTGGAAATACCTATCCTATAAATATACTATCCTAAAAAATTGTAATGTTTGGTGTATCGTATGACAGTATAAACTCATCTTTTGATCCCGCAAACGATTCCCCAGAAACCCAGATAACGGTTCCAAAGTGACCATAAGAGTTCTACACTATTCAATCCAGCCACGGTATGAACAATGTTTACTGATTTTTAATAATTGACCCCGGAACCGGTTCCTCGGACACCCGGATACCGGTTCCAAAGTGACCAAATGGGTTCTGAACTGTGCAGCTCAGTCATAGAATGCAATCATTTGAAAAATCATGAAGTTTGATGTGTCGCATGACAGTGTTCACTGATTTTTAATAATTGACCCCGGAACCGGTTCCTCGGAAACCCGGACACCGGTTCCAAAGTGGCCAAATGGATTCTGAACTATGCAGCTCAGTCATAGAATGCAATTATTTGAAAAATCATGAAGTTTGATGTGTCGCATGATAGTATTGACTCGCTTCCGAAAATGGCCCCGGAACCGGTTCCCCGGATCATCCGGAAATTGTGATCAGCGGCATGCAGTGACCATGATGGCCTTGTAGACATCCGTCCTCATCGTTATAGAGCTTATCATTGTAAAAAATCAGCTGATTTCATATTGCAAATTAACTTTTTCGAAAGTGGCCAATTCGAAACACCCATTTTGATTCCGGAATAACTCCGGAACCAGGTGACCAATCCTAAAATTTTGTCCAAGCCCTCAAACTAGAAGGATATGCGATTCTTGTGTCAAAATTTGGTTTAAAAATACCAAAAAACAAAAAAGTTACAGCCCAAAACGTGTTTTTTCCAACACTTGTTTAGGGGGGTTGGTAATGGAAGGGTTAAGCAAATACAAATGAAACAGTGAAGAGCATTGTTTGTGAATGTTACCGATCTTTATTTTTTTTTTTGGCAAATGACCAAACCAGTGCAACATTGAAGGTTTGCAGTTGGAACGAAGAGCAGCAATTTGTTATAGATATCGTACGAAAATACTGATGCAAAGTGATTTCATTATTTTTCTGTTGAACGGTGATGTTCTTTTAACCGGTTAGTCAATACTTATGTTTCTTTTCTGTTTATGTTGGGTTCTTGCCTTGTATGATTTTATTTCTACATCAGATGAACTCATATGTAATCTCTCATTGATGATTATAATAAAGTCATACCAAGTAAAAAGAAATCGTAATGGAATGGCAGTATGAAGTTACATATTTAGTCAGATTAAATAGGAATTCTATAAGATGCAAATTCAAGTCAGATAAAATCTATGACTTCATTAACGATTTCAATCAATTATGTTTTGCACGAAAATTGTACATTTATACAATTTGAAATGAACATCCTTATATGATCTCTGGTTTGCTGGGTTATCTGCATGTTTTCTATCTGTTTTCTGGGTGTTTTCTCTCTGTTTTCTGTCTGCTTTCTCTTTATTTTCTATACGTTATCTGTGTGTTTTCTGTTAGTTCTCTGTATGTTATCTATCTGTCCTCTTTATGTCTGTTTTCTGGATATTTTCTGTGGGTTTATGTCTGTTGTATGTCTGTTTTCTCTTTGTTTCTCTATGGCTATTTATTCTGTTCGTTATCTGTATGTTTTCTGTCTGTTTCCTGTCAGTCCTTTCTGTGTTCTCTGTCTATTCTTCTTCTTCTTCTTTCTGGCGTTACGTCCCCACTGGGACAAAGCCTGCTTCTCAGCTGTGTTCTTATGAGCACTTCCACAGTTATTAACTGAGAGCTTACTGTGCCAATGACCATTTTTGCATGCGTATATCGTGTGGCAGGTACGAAGATACTCTATGCCCTGGGAAGTCGAGAAAATTTCCAACCCGAAAAGATCCTCGACTGGTGGGATTCGAACCCACGACCCTCAGCTTGGTCTTGCTGAATAGCTGCGCGTTTACCGCTACGGCTATCTGGGCCCTCTGTCTATTCTATGTCTGTTTAATCTCTGTTTTCTCTATGTTTCTGTTTGTTTTCTCTCTGTTTTCTGCCTGCTTTCTCTTTATTTTCTATCTCTTGATGTTGTATGTTTTCTGTTTGTCCTCTGTCTGTCTTCAATCTGTCCTCTTTCTGTTTTCTGTCTGTTATCTGTATGTTTACTGTCTGTTATACTGTCTGTTTCTTGTATGTCTGTTTTCTGTCTGTTTTCTCTTTGTTTCTGTCTTGTTATATCTGGTTTTTGTCTGTTATCTGTCTGTTTGCTCTCTGTTTTCGCTCTGTCTTCTATCTGCTTTCTCTTTGTTTTCTATCTGTTATCTGTATGTTTTCCGTTTGTTTCCCGTCTGTCCGCTTTCTGTCTTCTGTCTGTTTTCTGTCTGTTTTATGTCTGTTTTCTGTTTGTTTTCTGTTTGTACTCTTTATTTTTTCTGTCTTTTTTGTGTCTGTTTTCTCTATCAGCCATTCCACGAAAAACCGATCTGCTGGGTCACCGAATTCCGTGAAAATTTGCTGTTTTGTTGCTTATCCGAAATAAGGATACACGTGTTTTGGATTTTTTGATTAGGGTGACCATTTCCGAAATAGAACGACCAGAAAGATCGCGACGATTTTCAATTTTCTTGGACGAAATGGAAGTTAAAGATTTTGACTTTTCATAAAAATAAAAATAAAAATCACAAAAATTGTTTTTAACCTTCCTGTCGTCGCGTGGTTTGCAACCGTCACATCCACCCCGCTGCTGTTGTGAACGGCAAGCGAGCTTTTTTCACTAGTGTTATACAAAATACGACAGCGCGACGACTGAAGTGTTAACGTGAAAAAATAAATCAAAAATTTACGTTTTTTCGTGTTTTGAAGGCCTTGGGACCAATGGGGCTATTTCTGTTCTCATTTTTTCTTGTAAATTCAGAAAATTTTACGGTTACTGTCCAATTTTTAGCGATGTATGTTTTTTAGTTTTTGAGATATATTAATTTTTAAATAAAAAAATGGTCATTTTTTATTGACACTAAATGTAGGTATCAGCGCATTAGACTTTTTATTTGAAAAAAATCATAACTTTTGAACAGCTAAAAAATTTCTGAAGAACTAGAACTTTTTATATATTTGCATGTAAAAAAAAATTGTTTTCAAGGTTTAATATTTTATTCTGAAAGGTTGAAATCTTAAGCTCTTATTCCATAAAAAAGATTGGAAATCAGTTGAGCAGTTCAAAAGTTATGATTTATTTTTTTAAATAGCAAATATAATGCGCTGAGACCTTCATTGTGTGCCGATAAAAATGATTGTTCCGTAAAATATATCTCAAAAACTAAGAAACATAAATCGCTGAAAATTTGACAGTAAACGTAATTTTTTTTAACTTAAAAAAAATGAAAACGGCACAAGCTTTTTTGGTCTCAAGGCCTTCAAAACACGAAAAAACGGAATTTTTTTTTTACTTTTCATGTAAAAACACATTTTTTTGTGAAATTTTATATTTTTCTTAAAAAGTCAAAATCTTCAGCTTTTTTTTTTCGTCCAAGAAAATTGACAATCGGTCAAGCGGTTAAAAAATGTTATGATTTATTAAAAAATAAAAATTTTACAAAATCGCTTTTTTTCTGGTCATTCTATTTCAGCAATGATCACCCTTATCAAAAAAATCCGAAAACATGTGTGTCCTTGTTTCAAATCAGGAACAAAAGAGCAAATTTTCACGGAATTCGGTGACCCACTGAATCGGTTGTTCATGGAATGGCTGTATGCTTATGTCTGTTTTTTTTTCTATATATCTGTCTGGTTTCTGTCTGCTATCTGTAAGTTTTCTGTCTGTTTTCTCTCTGTTCTCTCTCTGTTTCTCTATGTCTATCTATTTTGTCTGTTATCTGTATATTTTCTGTCTGATTTCTTCCTGTTTTCTCTTTATTTCTCTATGCTAAGTCTGTTTACTCTCTGTTTTCGCTCTGTTTTCTGTCTGTTTCTATCTGTTTTCTGTCAGTTTACTATCTGTTTTCTGTCTGGTTTCTGTCTGTTATCTATTTGTTTCCTGTCTGTTTTCTGTCTGATTTGTGTCCTTTTTCTGTCTAGTTTCTGTCTGTTCTGTCTGCTTTGTCTCTGTTCTGTCTTTGTTATATCTTTTTTCTATGTTTGTTCTGTCTCTGTTCTGTCCCTGGTCCATCTGTTTTGTCTTTTCTGTCTCTGTCCTGTCTCCGTTCTGTTCTGTTTCTGTTCTGTTTCTGTTCTGTTCTGTTTCTGTTCTGTTTCTGTTCTGTTTCTGTTCTGTTTCTGTTCTGTTTCTGTTCTGTTTCTGTTCTGTTTCTGTTCTGTTTCTGTTCTGTTTCTGTTCTGTTCTGTTCTGTTTCTGTTCTGTTTCTGTTCTGTTTCTGTTCTGTTTCTGTTCTGTTTCTGTTCTGTTTCTGTTTCTGTTCTGTTTCTGTTCTGTTTCTGTTCTGTTTCTGTTCTGTTTCTGTTCTGTTTCTGTTCTGTTTCTGTTCTGTGTTCTGTTTCTGTTCTGTTTCTGTTCTGTTTCTGTTCTGTTTCTGTTCTGTTTCTGTTCTGTTTCTGTTCTGTTTCTGTTCTGTTTCTGTTCTGTTCTGTTTCTGTTCTGTTTCTGTTCTGTTTCTGTTCTGTTTCTGTTCTGTTTCTGTTCTGTTTCTGTTCTGTTTCTGTTCTGTTTCTGTTCTGTTTCTGTTCTGTTTCTGTTCTGTTTCTGTTCTGTTTCTGTTCTGTTTCTGTTCTGTTTCTGTTCTGTTTCTGTTCTGTTTCTGTTCTGTTTCTGTTCTGTTTCTGTTCTGTTTCTGTTCTGTTTCTGTTCTGTTTCTGTTCTGTTTCTGTTCTGTTTCTGTTCTGTTTCTGTTCTGTTTCTGTTCTGTTTCTGTTCTGTTTCTGTTCTGTTTCTGTTCTGTTTCTGTTCTGTTTCTGTTCTGTTTCTGTTCTGTTTCTGTTCTGTTTCTGTTCTGTTTCTGTTCTGTTTCTGTTCTGTTTCTGTTCTGTTTCTGTTCTGTTTCTGTTCTGTTTCTGTTCTGTTTCTGTTCTGTTTCTGTTCTGTTTCTGTTCTGTTTCTGTTCTGTTTCTGTTCTGTTTCTGTTCTGTTTCTGTTCTGTTTCTGTTCTGTTTCTGTTCTGTTTCTGTTCTGTTTCTGTTCTGTTTCTGTTCTGTTTCTGTTCTGTTTCTGTTCTGTTTCTGTTCTGTTTCTGTTCTGTTTCTGTTCTGTTTCTGTTCTGTTTCTGTTCTGTTTCTGTTCTGTTTCTGTTCTGTTTCTGTTCTGTTTCTGTTCTGTTTCTGTTCTGTTTCTGTTCTGTTTCTGTTCTGTTTCTGTTCTGTTTCTGTTCTGTTTCTGTTCTGTTTCTGTTCTGTTTCTGTTCTGTTTCTGTTCTGTTTCTGTTCTGTTTCTGTTCTGTTTCTGTTCTGTTTCTGTTCTGTTTCTGTTCTGTTTCTGTTCTGTTTCTGTTCTGTTTCTGTTCTGTTTCTGTTCTGTTTCTGTTCTGTTTCTGTTCTGTTTCTGTTCTGTTTCTGTTCTGTTTCTGTTCTGTTTCTGTTCTGTTTCTGTTCTGTTTCTGTTCTGTTTCTGTTCTGTTTCTGTTCTGTTTCTGTTCTGTTTCTGTTCTGTTTCTGTTCTGTTTCTGTTCTGTTTCTGTTCTGTTTCTGTTCTGTTTCTGTTCTGTTTCTGTTCTGTTTCTGTTCTGTTTCTGTTCTGTTTCTGTTCTGTTTCTGTTCTGTTTCTGTTCTGTTTCTGTTCTGTTTCTGTTCTGTTTCTGTTCTGTTTCTGTTCTGTTTCTGTTCTGTTTCTGTTCTGTTTCTGTTCTGTTTCTGTTCTGTTTCTGTTCTGTTTCTGTTCTGTTTCTGTTCTGTTTCTGTTCTGTTTCTGTTCTGTTTCTGTTCTGTTTCTGTTCTGTTTCTGTTCTGTTTCTGTTCTGTTTCTGTTCTGTTTCTGTTCTGTTTCTGTTCTGTTTCTGTTCTGTTTCTGTTCTGTTTCTGTTCTGTTTCTGTTCTGTTTCTGTTCTGTTTCTGTTCTGTTCTGTTCTGTTTCTGTTCTGTTTCTGTTCTGTTTCTGTTCTGTTTCTGTTCTGTTCTGTTCTGTTTCTGTTCTGTTTCTGTTCTGTTTCTGTTCTGTTTCTGTTCTGTTTCTGTTCTGTTTCTGTTCTGTTATCTGGAATTCTGTATAGTTTTTGTAATGAATCCTTTCAATGTAATCGATACATTCCCAACATTCTATCAGACCCTTTGAATTGAATATCGTTTTATAGATTTCGTGAATTAATTAGCACATTTCTTCCTGAGTTACGTAACACTTGTTATCAATTATAGCAACATTGCAACCATGTTCAGGTTGCAATAAAATTCACGAATTCAATAAACACAATTATTCTGGAAACATCTAGCAGAAACATTATGTCAATTATTCTGAATTTCTCAGAATCTTTGAAGGGGGTCCCCCTAGGTCCGCTTTTCATTCACGCCCATGGATGGATCCAGGAAAATTTAAGCCCGGCAAAGTGCTCCGGGTGGGACGCACTTTTCGGCTTCTGATCTGGCGAATGGCCGGGGTGGCCACCGAAATGGCGAGGGTTACGCGCGGGGGAGAGAGCGCGATTCGACTGTGCGAGTGAGTGAGTGAGTGAGCGAGGCACGTAAAACGGTTCTAAACACCCCAAAAAATCACATCCGCCGTCGTCCATTAAGAGCCAATTTTTTGAGCCATAATTACTCATTTTTGTGCGGCGCGGTTTCGGAACTCACTTATGACTGCCAGAGAAGAGACCGGCTGCCGTTGGATTTCGGGGAAGAGCATGATCGTGTGATTTACTTGCTGCTGAAGAGGTGGTGATGACCACGACTTGGACCTCGGACTTGGACTTTGATCGATGACCGAGTGGAGGAGGGAAGGAAGGAAGAAGACGCGGAGGAGGAGGCAAGATCTCTTCCAGCAAGAAGACCCCATAATTTGAGACCGAGTGCCCGATCCGAATACCGAATCGAAGGGGTCAGGGGCCGGGATGACCGTTTTGGCGGTCAAACCATGGTCACGTCCGATCGAGCTGGAACATCCGAACTGAACTACCGGAGGGGCACAACTAGAGCTGTGAACGAGGGTCTGATGAGGTTTACCGGTCGGTGTGATCTGCCAAACGTATAATTAGGAAGTGGTTCCTACTAGGCGTGCGTGTAAACTGCGGTTCCAGTTGGGAGTGTCCCACCAGGTGGTTAAGTAAAAGCTGTGGGAAAAAATAGAGCTGTCGTAATGTGATGGGTGCACCGGGCTCACCCATAATATGGTATTTTTACAAGATCCACAACGTGTGGGATTTAAACTAGCGATCATTAACGTGGTCTTGTTGAATAGGTCTGCGTTTGTCGCTATGACTATTTGGGCTTAATGTGTTAATATTGCAAATGAAGAAAAATAAAGCTCTAAAGATTCTCTTCTCTAAAATCTGTTTCGCTTTATGAGTGTTTGAAAGTAATTGGAATCAACGTTGCGAAAAAAAAAACATTAAGAGGGAGTCTGGGTGAGACCGTGTAAGCAATTTGATTATGATAAATGTGGAGGATAGAAGCAAAGGGGTGTAAGTGACAAAACCTAGTTTTGAGAAAACGACTTTGAAGTGTTTCCAGCTGTTTTCCATTTCATACAAACTGAATGAGGGTTAAAAACAAACCAACCTTCAACGAGTTGTTTTGATTCTGTACTAAATAATAACAGAATTCACTATTTATATACATTCACATTGGAATGTTATGTCCAATAGGGTGCTAAAGCCCTGTCCCAATTTTAATGCCAAACGCTCAAGTTTAGGCCAAAAACACATGTTTACTCATTTTTTCAGTGTTCTATGTTTTTTTAGATTTTGTCACACCCCTTAGCTTAAACTCAAATTTAGAGTGTATTTTGTTTTCCGTGTCCCTTCCGAAATGTCAAATAGGAACTAAGCGAACGTCAAACATGATCAAAAGCGTCAAATTTCGTATTTGAAACCATTTTTAAAATTAAAGTTTAAATACGATTGGCATAACTTCATTTTGGTTTCTTCATTAGTAACGTACCGAACATTACATTTATATCTTATATCTAGCTATTCTGTGTTAGGAAACACTATCATCCTTTTGATAAAACTAAATTAAGCTTTTATTAACATTTTGTTTACCGTAGCAGTTCAGAATGTTTACAGGTGAGTTGACTTCACCTGTTTATAAATCAAAAAAAAAAACTCTTTCATTCGACTAAACCTAACGCTTACCTGTAACCTGATAGATCGCCTTTTCGTGGTGTGTTACGGGGTAAGATCTACCAATTTGAACCCTAGTCTCATCTTGTTTGTCGGGCTAGGGTAATATGTTTTGGTAATTCCAGGATTCACGGTACAAAGTCCTTGTTACTGGCAACAGTTTCAGAAATTGATTTTTTTTACCAAGCAGATGGTTGAAGACTCGGAGTTGATCAGTCCCGAGACTACACTTGAAGCCAGGATAACAATCATGAGTATTAACTCAACAAGAACTGTTAAGTACTGGCAATTCAAGAATCCACGTGAATTCTTATTACTAAACAAATTATCTAGCTTGATTCGGTTTTGCCGCTTTTTTCTGGGACTAAACTAAAAGCGAAATAAGGATGAAACTAGAGTTCGGTTGCATGTTGCATGGTCAAATATCAGTAGTACCAATTTGGTTCCTCAGAAATTAAATCGATTATGTTTGGTAAGGGGCGCGCCTTCGCTGAGATGTAATTCTCTATGAAGTGTGTAAATAGCGGGACCTTTTCATCACATTCGATTTTTATTAATCTCTGAGGAATCAAAACAAGAACTGTACATAAATCGTTGCTTAATTACCTATCAATGGAAATCTAGTAATGCGACATGCACTATACACTAAGGATACGGATAATGTCACAATAGATCTAAATAATGGTCACAGTGGCGAATCCGAACAGAGAAAAAAAAAATAACCTAATCTCACCTAAATTAATAATGCATTAATAGTGGCAATAGAAGATTGCAACAATTTTCGTATGCAATTATACATAGTTTTATTCGTCGTTTGTTCCAATGTTTCAAGATTGGATATTTGCAGCCCTGTCGTCGTAAAATATGAGCTTCTTAGTCGTCCCTTTTTAAGGGGGGCGTTACTATAGCCCAGAGGGCGCTTCTATTCCCAGACGTTAATGATGTCGTCATAGCAAATAGCACAAATATTTTAATATATAGAGATTAACTGTGATGGAGGTTATGTTGCTATGGGCTCTCAACTTTCAGTCAATACAGATCATGAACGGAAATCCAAAAACTAACATTTTAATATATAAATATTACAAATATCACAAATACTTTAATACACATTCTTGACAAACGAAAACCAATATGCTTTTGCACGTATTTAGTTTGTGTTCGTTCCACTTCTATTAAAATATGGAACATTATTTAGTGGAAAAGTTTGCTAATGTAATAAGTGAAAGTTATGTTGTCCTTGTATCAATTGAATCTACCATAACAATGCCTTACATACTACTGTATATGCTATGCGACTATTTCCTAGAGTCTAACAACTAAGACTATTACGATGTACCCTTTTAAATAAAATCTCAATCAATGAAATAAACTCAGTCTTTTAGAACATACCTCTGTAAAACGAATCATCTAGTGCCAATCCAAAAACCTCACCGACCATTTATTTGCAAACGTTTTTGTGCTTGCCTCAAATTTCAAATTTATTCTTATGTTTGGCATTTCGCTTTTAAAACAATATATTGTTATTGCAATTCGCCTTAAAAAAATGTGAAATATTTAAGCAAATTGATGTAACAGTTTTTAAGTAAAGACCATTTATGTTTCTGGTATCATTCTGCCCGCTCTTCAAAAGTCAAAAGCATAATTTTGACAATACAACTGTATAATTGTATAATTTTTTTATTACTTGATATTGTATTGATTTTTGTTTGATAAATTGACTAAAAACAAAAAGGCATTGTACAAAATATGATGTTTGCATTGAATTATAATTTCGTTCATTCGGTAAATATTATTGGACAGTTTTTGCAGCTGCTCTAACTCAGTTTATTTAAGCTTTTTGATGTTGATCTCAGAATTCAAAACGAAGCGCTAACGGTGAAACACGTTTTTCTGATAAGATTTTGGATGGAGCCAAATTCAAAATGCTCGCAAAAATTATTTTAAATTAGACTACATGTTTGCTCCATGCGAGGCCTCTAAGATTGTATTGTGTTTCAAGGAATATATGAGAAGAAAGATACGTGAAAAAATACATAGAATTTATAAAAAAAACTGAGTCTTTAGCAAAGTGTCAGGCTAAGGTCCAGCAATTTGAGTTTACCAAAACACTTTTCTATTTTTATAAAAATCAAGCGAACTATGACGCAAACTGTAATTCTAATTATGTATGCCGATGGTAACCGCCTTTCAGTGATAATTACTCAACCATAACTCGAAACATTTTTTTTAACGAAATATTAAGCGTATTCTCAGTCACGTCAGACTTGGAAAATTTGTAGGCTTGACTAGAATGCAAAGAAAAGATTTAAAGTTAAACATAAATAAATCAATACTTAAGATTAGATGTTTCAAATGTTTAATAATGTTTGAGCGTAAAGTAATATATGAATCATACATATAGAAATATATGATATATTTTTCTTTAAAAATGAATCAAATAATTAAGTTTACAAAGATTTTTTTGAGTATTCTATAAGCAGGACATATAGAACGTTTGAACTGTTTTTTACTTAAAGATTATCAGCCAAATTCATGGCTTAAATTAGAAATAAAATATCGCTCTTGAGGTAATATCAATATGAAAAAGTCAACATCTTCTCTGGATTTCAATATATTTTGCTATGGTTTTATCTTTTGTAGTTTTACGTTAGATATATTAGTGAATCTTGGAATTGCCAAGTTTCAATTATAGGAGGGTTTCAAACAAATTTCATCAAATTTACAAACACGAAAATGCTGCTCTTAGCTCTTGGTGCATACTTGATTACGAAAGTTTATCACTATCACATGAAAATTATTGGTCCAAAATAAACTGTCTTAAGAACATATAAGTTGAAGATTTTTTCAGCTTTAAACTTTAACATATTTCATCAAACTCCGAGAGTTGTCTTGGGCCCCTTAATGATCACGTGCTTTTATCGAAGGATCGTTCGTGATAGTTTTCCAACAATTTCTTTGATAATACTAAATATTAAGGATCAAGCGCATACACCCCTGTAGGCAAATGCTTTCATCAACTACTTTCCACCGGACTGGCAACGATTCTCCGAATACTACCACAAAGGGAAACTGTAGTACCGTAAAACGGGGTAACTTTGATAGTTTTTTCGAAGAAAACTTGAATATTTATGCGTGCTGTATCAAAAATATACAATTTATATTTTTAAAACAAGTACTGACATCCTAGCTATTGATTGCACTTGATAGATTGCCAAAATATTTATTCTGAATAAATATATAATTATAAATATAATCGAAAGTCGGTTTTCTGTTTTGGGGTAACTTTGATAGTCGAACAAAATTGAATGAATTATGGAACATTTATAGGGCGTTACATACCTCTAGGCTTTTTACGCTATATGGAACTTTCTGACTAAGATTACAAAAATGGTCCCAATTTGTAAAAATGGTTTTCGCTAAGAGATTTGGGACCGAATTCATGTTCTACTATAACTAGGCTGTCATGGACAAGTGACGAACTCATTATGACTTTATCAAATAGTGATCGTAGAACAGATTGTTTGTAAGCGTTGCAAAAATGCTAAAATCTTGTGAATTTTTAATATATGCATATAAACCCTTAAATGCACTTGATTCCAACGAAAATAGCTTTGACATGAAGTGTCATACTAATACTTTTTATTTTTGCATTCGTTTTTCTTAACTGATTAACAGAAACTTCGTTATTTCGTTTAATATGTTGTGGATCTCGCACTATCAAAGTTACCCGTATTATCAAAGTTACCCCGTTTTACGGTACCTATATGGACTTATCAATACGGCAAACTGTCAAGGAGATGAGATGTCAATGAATTAGAGTAACGATGCGTGAACAAAGACAAATTGGCACAATTCTTTAATCTAAAACAAACTTATGTCTAAAGTTAGTAAAATCTTATTCTATTGTTAGTTAATGATAAAAGTTAATGAGCTATCTTCTATTAGTACGGTAAGAGTGAGTTGAGCATACTGAATTTCTATTCTAAACTACTTATCTATTAGCTTAACCTAAACGAACGGCGAGCAATTTATTACGGCAGTTAAATCTAAAATTACATAAATAATTAGTTGATGAGTGATTTGTACATTATAATTGAATCAACCATACAAGATATAAACTTAAAATTTACTTCAGGTATCCATGCAACAATAACCGTCAGAGTATCAATTGTTGTCTGACTCCGAGCGCGTAGTAAACGTTAGTAAAATTTGTAGATGCATTGCTTTATGGAAATTCTTTATTATATAGCTACTCTACTCTCATCCAGGAATTTTATAACCGCCCCGACATTGAACTCAAATAAATGGTTTATAAAACTGGAATCTGCTTTTTGTTGGCTCACCATACCAACAACTACCGAAATGCTAAACATTACATATACTTTGCAATTGGATTAAATCGACAAATTAATATGAAGTTTCCGAAAGAGGTGCGCGTAGCGAAAAAGGACCACGTGATTATTGAGCTGAAATCGAAACGCGCCCTAACTAGAGATCAGGGAGTCGTGAGTTCAATTCTCACTGAGAAGACGTGTAACTTTTTCGAAAAACATAACATCAATTTGTTCATTTAATCCAATTGCAAAGTATATGTAATGTTTAGCGTTTCGGTAGTTGTGAAACTTCCACTCGGCTGGTTAGCCGTAAACCACGATTCATAATTAAAAACAAGTAAATGCTTTTTATCGTAATATCCATTGAATTATGGGGTTGTGCTACTTTGCCTTAAATATTAATTCCCCAAATATCGTTTCATCGAACGTCAGTCCCTTCAATGTCTATTCTCCGAATATCACGTTTCACAATTTCCTACATTTCAGAACGGACCAGTCATCTGCTACGCACCATGTCACTGATAATTATTCTTGCACCTTCATGAACTGCATCATTTCTCGAAGAAGCAGGTCATTCGGAAAATGGGATTCGATGAAAAGGGTTATTCGGGAAACTGTCATTCACGGAAACGACATTCGAGGAAAGCACAATCGTTTGATAAATAGGATGGAAAAATAAAATGAGATAAAATATAGACATAATAAACAACATATAAAATGGAAAGAACTTACCAATATAATAAATACATTGCTCGGCATACCCAAGACGCTAATCAACATTGATCCTGATTACATTGCTCGTTCCCGCAAGAGCAGTTAGCGCAACTAAAGGACCAAATACTACTCTTCACTTGGTATACGTTAGTTAAGGTCACAAAAAAAACAAAATTTAATTGGTTTTCGACAGGGCGTTAAAGATGCAGTTGATCTACGTAAAACAAAGTTTAATCACTTCAAGGCATTGATATATACTAAAAAAATTGACTGATTTTTCATCACTGATCATCACTTATCATCATTGACCTACATAAGATAAGCGTAGTGTTTGATCCTTCGACCTTGACGCTTGCTCCTGCGGGGGTGGGCGATGAGGGCAGGATCAAACATGTCGCACGTCGGTAGTAGAGTAGTGAAAAAGTGCGCGGTCCGTTAGTAGTGTGTGATCTAGTGATCGTGTCACTTGCTCCTGCGTGGACGTCCAATACTTACTTACTTACTTATTTGGCTTTACATCAATTATCTTGATAAAGCCTCGCCAACAATATTTCGCCAATTCCCTCGGTTCATGGCCGCTTCTCTCCATCCTCGACTGTGACCCACGCTCTCCAGGTCCTGGTGTACCTGGTCAATCCACCTAGCTCGCTGCGCCCCACGCCTTCTTGTTCCGACCGGATTCGTGGCGAACACCATCTTTACAGGGTTGTTGTCCGGCATTCTTGCAACATGCCCTGCCCAGCGTATCCTTCCAGCTTTAGCTACCTTCACGATACTGGGTTCGCCGTAGAGTTGAGCGAGCTCGTGGTTCATCCTTCGCCGCCACACGCCGTTCTCCTGCACGCCGCCGAAGATCGTCCTTAGCACTCGGCGTTCGAAAACCCCAAGAGCTTGCAAGTTCTCCTCGAGCATAGTCCACGCCTCATGCCCATAGAGGACTACCGGTCTTATGAGCGTTTTGTACATCGTGCATTTGGTGCGGGGGTGAATCTTTCTTGACCGCAGTTTCTTCTGGAGCCCATAGTAGGCACGACTTCCGCTGATGATGCGCCTTCGTATTTCCCGACTAACATTGTTGTCAGCCGTCAACAAGGATCCGAGGTAGACGAACTCGTCCACCACCTCGAAGGTATCCCCGTCTATCGTAACACTGCTTCCTAGGCGGGTCCTGTCGCGCTCAGTTCCGCCAACCAGCATGTACTTTGTTTTCGACGCATTCACCATTAGCCCGACTCTTGTTGCTTCGCGTTTCAGGCGGGTGAACAAATCTGCCACCGTTTCAAATTTTCTCCCAATAATATCCATGTCGTCCGCGAAGCAAACAAATTGTCCGGATCTCGTGAAAATCGTGCCTCGACTGTTAAGTCCGGCTCTCCGCATGACACCTTCAAGCGCAATATTGAACAACAGGCACGAAAGTCCGTCGCCCTGTCGTAGTCCCCGCCGAGACTCGAACGAACTGGAGTGTTCGCCCGAGATCTTCACGCAGTTTTGCACACCGTCCATCGTTGCTCTGATCAATCTTGTGAGCTTCCCGGGAAAGCTGTTCTCGTCCATGATTTTCCATAGCTCTATGCGGTCGATACTATCGTATGCCGCCTTAAAATCGATGAACAAATGGTGCGTAGGGACCTGGTACTCACGGCATTTCTGGAGGATTTGCCGCACGGAAAAGATCTGGTCCGTTGTCGAGCGGCCATTGATGAAACCTGCTTGATAACTTCCCACGAACTCGTTTGCTATAGATGATAGACGATGGAAGAGAATCTGGGATAGCACTTTGTAGGCGGCGTTTAGGATGGTGATTGCACGATAATTTTCACACTCCAGTTTGTCGCCCTTTTTGTAGATAGGGCATATAACGCCTTGCTTCCACTCCTCCGGTAGCTGTTCCGTTTCCCAGATTCTGACTATCAGCCGATGCAGACAAGCGGCCAACCTGTCCGGGCCCATCTTGATGAGTTCGGCTCCGATACCATCCTTGCCAGCGGCTTTGTTGTTCTTGAGCTGTTGAATGGCATCCTTAACTTCCCCCATCGTGGGAGCTGGTTGATTTCCGCTGTCCGCTGTGCTGACGTAGCCATCGCCTTCGCTGTCCTGACCTTCTGTGCCTGTGTTCTCTGCGCCATTCAGGTGTTCATCGTAGTGCTGCTTCCACCTTTCGATCACCTCGCGTCCGTCCGTCAAGATGCTCCCATCCTTATCCCGGCACATCTCAGCTCGCGGCACGAAGCCTTTGCGGGATGTGTTGAGCTTCTGATAGAACTTCCGCGTTTCTCGAGAACGGTACAGCAACTCCATCTCTTGGCATGCCACCTCTTCCAGGCGGCGCTTTTTGTCCTGGAATAGGCGGGTTTGCTGTTTCCGCTTCAGTCTGTATCGTTCCACGTTTTGCCGCGTACCATGCTGCAGCATTGCAGCCCGCGCTGCATTCTTCTCCTCTAAAACCTCTTGGCACTCCTCGTCGAACCAATCGTTTCTTGAGCTCCGTTCCACATATCCGACAACGCTTTCGGCAGCGTCGTTAATGGCTGCTTTGACTGTCCTCCAGCAGTCCTCAAGAGGGGCCCTATCGAGCTCGCCCTCATCCGGCAACGCTGCCTCAAGATGCTGCGCGTACGCATTGGCGACATCCGGTTGTTTCAGCCGCTCGAGATTGTACCGGGGCGGGCGTCGGTACCGTACATTGTTGATGACGGATAGTTTTGGGCGCAGTTTCACCATCACCAGATAGTGGTCGGAGTCAATGTTGGCGCCACGATAGGTTCTGACGTCGGTTATGTCGGAGAAGTGCCGTCCATCGATCAAAACGTGGTCGATTTGCGATTCTGTCTGCTGAGGTGATCTCCAGGTGTACCGATACGGGAGGCTGTGCTGGAAATAGGTGCTACGAATGGCCATGTTCTTGGAGGCGGCAAAATCTATCAGTCGTAGGCCGTTCTCGTTCGTCAGCCGGTGGGCGCTGAACTTTCCAATCGTCGGTCTGAACTCCTCCTCCTGGCCAACCTGAGCGTTCAAATCTCCTATGATGATCTTGACGTCGTGGCTTGGGCAGCGGTCGTACTCGCGTTCGAGCTGCGCGTAAAATGCGTCCTTGTCATCATCAGTGCTTCCGGAGTGTGGGCTATGCACGTTAATTATGCTGAAGTTAAAGAATCGGCCTTTGATTCTTAACTTGCACATTCGTTCATTGATCGGCCACCACCCGATCACGCGCCTTTGCATATCACCCATCACTATAAAAGCTGTTCCCAGCTCGCGTGTGTTGCCGCAGCTCTGGTAGATGGTATGATTACCTCTAAACGTTCGCACCAATGCTCCTGTCCAGCACACCTCCTGCAGCGCTACGATGTCGAAACCGCGGGTCTTCAGTACATCGGAGAGTATGCGAGTACTTCCAATGAAGTTGAGAGATTTGCAGTTCCACGTACCGAGTTTCCAATCGCTAGTCCATTTTCGTCGCTGTGGTCTTTGCCGATTGTTCCGGTCCGTATTCTCTCGTTGACGTTCCTGTGCTGATGTGTTTTTACGGCTGGCTCGCAGGGCCTGACACCAACCCCCTAGATTTCCGGAGGACCATTCCCCCTAAATGTTCGGAGGGCCATAGTGCGCAGTTTAGCTTAGAGTCCTTCTCTGGCACTCGGACGATGATCAGCCGCCCCTGACATGGGGAACAGACGCTGTTGTGAGCCGCTCCTAACGTGGAGTACAGACGCTCCAGGTTTGCAAAAGCAAACCCCCCCTTCCCTGTCAGCATACGACCAAAGTTCCCACCGGGGGTTGGTTACCCGATCTTCCCCAAGGTTACTCGTACCCCGGCCAGTACCACGAGGAGGTAGGGATAGGAGTTGCTGGGCAAGAGGCTAAGGACCGCACAAAGGGGTCTATTTTATTCCTGCAGGTACGCGAGGTACCAATGGTACGCCATGCCCAGCCATTTACCGCGCCAATGCGATTATTGAATTATTTCAGAATCCGGTTAGGCGTGATTATATCATGGATCGCAACACCAAACATTGGTGACTCCCAGATCTCTACCTTATTCCACTAACCCAATATCCTTTCCATGACAACTGTGGAGATGCAGATGTGATCTCGATCTCTAGTAACAACGGTTGTCGAACTAACATTCCTTCCCTTCCCCAATGACCGTTAGGACGTGGCCGGTGCCGTTATTGACTTATAAAATTTGAGCTCTCGATTTGTGCACATTGAGAATGGTAAGCTAATCACAAGCCCCACTCATTAAATCTCTGTGCAACTTCTATTGTTCTAATGAATCACGGAGTAGCAACTATGAATTGTACGGTCATCTATGCTTATGCTTATGATATGCTACCTGACATACATAAGATAAGCTTGAATTATTCCAGTGCGTTGAACAGGCTAGAATTTCCAATTGAAGTCCTAGAGGACATTAAGATGTACCTAATATACGTGAGAAAGAAACAAATCAATCCAGGGCTTTGATATCTTTTGAAAATGTTGATAACATCAATCAGAGCGTTAAGATGCACCTGATCTTCAAAGGATAAAGTCAAATTACTCCAGGGCGTTGTTACTGCTAAGAAAATATTGATTTTCAACAGGGCGTAAATGTGCATCAGATCTCGCAAAGATCAATATGGAATAAAGTCAAATTCTCGCGTTGAGTATCATACAGGCGTATCTGCAGTGATCGATTTCTCTTCGTCGATTTTCTCTTTGCATTATTACACGAAATTCAATCGATTTTCGAAACATTTTACAATTCAGTACGATGAAGGATGATGAATACTTTGTATTGAGGCAAAAACAGCAGTCAAAAATCGTCACCCGGCCAAACAATTAGCTAAAGAGAAAATCGATGAAGAGAAATTGTTCGGTTCCGACGTCACAAAAATCAGTTTCATTTCAGATTCCATCAGTTTCGTTTCAACTTGAGTAGCGAGAATATAGTAGATAAGTCAAGTGAATCAAAACGCCTTTTCCTCCTCCACCAGTGGAAGCCAAAACAGCCTTCCGTGAAGGCTTGAGTCATCAGAATCATATTCCAGTCGAGCTATCGGTCCTGTGCCCTGTTGCACCAAGCAACAGGTTAGCGGACCATCAACAGATCGTTTCGTTCATGCTCACCAGAGCAAATCTCCGTTGCACGCCGCAACAAAAATCGATCACTGCAGTTACGCCCTTATGATACTGAACGCGAGAATTACTTCAGACCGTCATACAAGGTCAAATTAGTGATGGCGTATACATCTTGCTTATTTACATGGAACAAGATCAAATCACTCCAGGGCGTTATTAAATCTTGAAATATATAATTGATGTCCTACAGGGCGTAATGATGCACTTGGTCTACGTAAAATGAGGTCACATTACTCCAGGGCGTTGAGATGTATTTGGTCGATATGGGATTAGATCAAATTACTAAAAGGCGTTGATAGAGCTTGGAGTTTCTATCAATGTCATACAGGGCGTCAAGATGCACTTGATTCATATGGGATGAGGTGAAATTAATTCAGGGCATTTATACAGCTTGAAATTTTGAAATAATGTCCTACAGGGCGTTAAGATGCAGCTGATCTATATAAGGCAAGTTCAAATTACTCTAGGGCGTCGATGCAAATTGAAGTTTTCAATCGTGGTGCACCTGATCTACGTATGACAAAGTCAAATCAGTCAAGGGCGTTTATACATCTTGACATTTGTCCCACAAGGTGTTAAGATGCAGCTGACTTACATGGCATGAGTCTAAATTACTCCAGGCGTTGGAATATTCAAGTGATGTGATGTGATGGGGCGTAAAGATAGACGTAAAGATGCACTTGATCTACATAAGGGAGGTCATGTTACTCCTGGGCATTGATAAAGCTTGAATGTTTAATTGGGCGTTAGGATACTACGGATCTATATGGGACAAAGTAAAATTACTCCAGGGCGTTGATACAGCTTGGTGTTTTTAATTTTGATCTAGGGTAGGTGTACCAGTTATGGACATAGTGGTTCCCTATTTTGCCATACGGGATTACTTGAATGTTTTCACATTTTGAAAGATTTTGTGTGTTTTAGTATTAAGATTTAAGATATATCTTGATGTTTAAACATTCAAAAAGATTTAAAATGTGAAAGTTATCGAAATTTCCCCTATGGCCAAATAGAGAACCACTATGGCCATAACTGGTACACTTTCCCTACGTGGAATAAAGTCAAATAATTTCGTCAAATTAGGGCGTTGATAAAGCCGTATAGAAATGGTGAAATTACTCTAGGGCGTTGATGCAAATCGTAAATTTCGATTGATTAAAGGGCGGCAATATGCTCCTGTTCTCTATGAAGTTCTGTATAAAAGGGAGTAAAATACTCCAGAGGTTGTAAATTTCGATTGATGGGGCGTTAGATTGTTGTTGATTTCGCATCTAATTTTATATGACTTCGGGTGTAAAAATTATAAAAAAAATATCTGAGAAAAGCTTCTTAGTCGTCGACTAAGCGCGACTAAGCAGGACGACAGGGCTGGATATTTGGTGTAACTCATTAGTACTATACCAGGGAGGAACTTCAGAATCATTGTGAAAATTTTATTTTGAATCCTCTGTAGAGTGTTTTTCCTGGTATTATTGGTACAGCATACAACATGGAAGGCCTGAAAACTTATTTGAAGATGAAAAGCTTGTTCTTAAGACAAAGTTTCGATTTTCTGGTAATAATGTCTGTATCCACATTTTATTAGTCCGGTTTGTGCTTTTGTTGCGTTAACATGTCTTCGATTGAAGCTAGTTTGGCGTGCATTTATTGTAGCGTGATTACGCAGTTTAAATTAAATATTTCCTGTGATAAATTATATTCTTATCATGGTCTAAGACAGTTCTTAAGTTTTATGTAGAACTTTTAATATTTAACTCATTTATGAACATAAAAGTGATGTTGAAGTGCAACGAAGCCAAAAAGTTATCCGAAAAAAGCTTGACGAAGAAATGGGATAAATCATTGCATGTGAGTGTGAGTGTGGCAGCCATGGTGGTGGCAACGGGGTTTTCTACAACTTCTTACAGGTAAAACCATAATGATAGCTGAGTATCCTATTCCAATTATGTTTAATTTTTGATTGCATGGTTTCATGATATTTGAGATTATTATTTCACATCATGTCGAAAAGTTCAAAGAATAAGTGGTTTTAGTTTTTATTGGACACAGTATAATATTCAATCTTGGATTCCACCTAGGTTTACCAGATGGTATCCTTTGGGATTACATGTCCTCCTTTTCGATCAAACGTCCTCCTTTGGACTGATAATGTCCTCCTTTTTCAAAGTGAGCAAATATTAAAATAATTGATAAGTATTCCTCTCTTTTAACCTATTTTTTTAATGTTTTAATATTTCTGTCTAAAAAGTCTGGTAAAAGTCAATGAGGATATACAGTTAAACAAGTGAGGGTTCAAACAAAGGGGTGTAAGCGACAAAAACCTAGTTTTGAGAAAATCGGCTTTGAAGTTTTTTGACAGTTTTTCATTCCATACAAATTGTATGAGAGATAGAAAAATAAGCCTATCTTCTATGAACTATGGTATTTTTTTCTATTTGACGGAAAAATCACCCAAAAATACCATTAAAAAGCTTGGAAACAGTAGAATTTTCCAGTACCGTGAATTCGGGTGAAATTGATCAGTAGGGTGAAATTGATCATTGTGTCACACGATTTTATTTCCCTCTAATAGAGCACAGAAATCAATGCAACCTATGTAAACGAACGTTGTTTGTCTAAACTATTGTCGAATAGCATGTTGTGAAGCTTTTTGTTTTAAGGAATGTTTATTTCTATGAAAATAATAGAAAATTCCATAATCGTGTTCTGTGTGGTATTGGCAGACATCAATTAACCCTCTAATACCCAAATTTTTATTTTCGATTTAAGTATTATTTTTCGTTATCTAAAATCGTTCTAAACACGTTTTGGGCATTTATTTATTTTTATTCGCAAATTTTTGAATTTTGGTTTTTGATTTTTATAATTTTTATTTTTGAACATCCCTAGCTTTTTTCATTTTTTCTTGAAGCCTTTTCTAGTTGTTGATTTTTGGCAATAATAAAAATTTAAATTGTTACGGTATTTTTAAAAATATTAAATTTTTATTTTTTTTTCGGAGCGTATTTTGATTTCCGTGTAACTAACGGAAAAAACAGGTTGGAAATGATTTTAATACCACCAGGCTCTTCTTTTTTGATAGGTTAATCGAAGAAAAATATAAAAGGTACGATTTTTAATATTACACGTTAAATGAAGCCCAGGCATTTGTAGGTTATATAAGAATGTAATTTTTCAAACAATTTCTAAAAATACAAAAAAAGTTTCAAAAGTTATAAAAAACTTTTCTTATATGCGTGTTATGAGTCAAGGTATAAGCCAAAAATAAAATCATTTTGATTTCCGAGCTACGAAAAAATACACAAAATTCCAAAGTGTACCCCGTCTAAAGGCGGGGTTGGGTATTAGAGGGTTAACTTATAGTTTTAAACAAGGATTTGGACATGGTGTCAACCTGAAAATTTGCAAGGATGCTTGAAATATATCCCCAAAACGGATTTTATTTTCAAATTTCGTACCAATTTGTTCATTTTGTTGTAATAATTGTAATAATTGTTTTTTTTCAGAAGATTCCTTTGAAAATTGCCTACATTTAGGCGTTATCTGCGGTATCGTTGGAAATTTTATTGTTTATTATTTCCACAAATTTTGCATTGTTAAGAATTCGGCAAGCATATTTGGATTCAGGAGGCTCAAATTAAATAAGTAAAGTTGTTTTCAAAACTAACAGTAATTGTTTTGACAGGTGATCAATTTCACTCCGAAATGGAATTCCTTGATTTTTTATTTTATAGACGATTTTCAGCACTAAAATCACAACTGTATGAAAATTTGAGTATATAAACCAATGAGGCTCACCGTCGTACTTGTTTTCCTGCATTAAGTTGTTTGGAATTGGCAACATCATAGAAAACAGACATGGAGAACCGTAAAAAGTGATCAATTTCACCCGAAATTACGGTATATTCATCTCAAAATCGACTAAAATGACACAAAAACCCTTTTGCGATTGGGCCTCTCAAGTATTTACCAGATTCTCAAACGCTTGTTAAGTCAAAACCATATTACTGTTCTTCAGAGTTTTCAAGACATTTTTGCGTTTTTGTAGTTCTTGTTGGACTACAATGCTCATATATTATGCAAAGAGTATACAAATTATGGTTCTACTGGTTAACTCCTAACTCAAGCATAATAAATACAATTTTCAGGATAGACCATTACCCCGAGCTCTAAAACATCAAATGTATCATTACTCTCAATGACTAAACTCTAGAATAATTAAATTCGGGGTTGTGATCAGTACAGGGAACTATTGTTCTGAGTGATGAAAATTGGGGTATTTGTTTGTGAAAAAATCCATGGCTATCAAACAATCGCATTCATTTATCAAGTAGAAGGCCATGAGTTTTATCCCGGGACTGTCTCTTATTAAGGACATATCTCCTTGAGTACCAAAATGGCCTTTAATATGGTACCTTACTCCCCCCTTCACTTTCCGCTCTCTCCTCCTACGCTTCTCACAGTGTTTTCGAGAGCGATCACAAAAAATTATTATTTGAAGTTACTAACCTTATTGTAGAGGGGTGGTTTCTTAACTGAAAGCATTCCATAATGCGTTTTTCATAAATCACTAGTTTTTTATTGCAAACACGTAGTTTTTGCTGTGATTTGTATTGTAAAACGCCACGCACTACCGAATCACTTCTTCACGCACCGAGATATTGTTTGCTGGCTTTTTGGTGCCCGTTCTAAAACTCACTTTCAGTCGTATTTCTAGTCACCGTAGCTATTCAAAAATCTAATGCGATACTTGAAACACTTAATTTTTTTACATACTATGCTCTTGGGAGCAATAAATCACTTATATTCGTGAATTTGTGCTCGAAAACAGCACCGGAACGCGAATTCACTGAGCCAACATTGTTTATGAATCAAATGCGCCGCTCTCACTGATTGGAAGTGATGTCAGTTTTTATGTTTGGAATTAAAATTGTTTGGATATTCATACACTTGGCACAACCACGTATTTTACAATTTCATAACACTCAAAAAATGTACAATGTCACAAGTATTGCAAAACATTTGTATGCGTGTAAAATGTCATGTACGACGCAATTTAACAGAAAAATGAATATTAGATAGTATACAGTACAATTGCCGGTAGAATTCAAATGCATACTGATGGCAACATTCTCCGTCCGTGAGAAGCGAGAGAAGAGAGGAGAAAACTGTCAAAAAAAAGTAAACAACACACGCATGGTGTGAAAAATGCTTATAATTTTGGTTGAAAAACATGTTTTCACTACCAAATGCAATAAATTGTGATTTTAAGCTTTTATGAAGTTGTTGATGAATTTATATCGAAAATAATACCTTTGTATGAAACGTATGCTAGTAATGCTGTCTACATAATTCTGTGGTGAAGGTATACATGGAACATTATCATTTATTTTTGGCCGACGCACATAACATTGTGCTCCGCCTTGTTGGGTGGCACGAGTGGGTGGCAACATTATGTTTACGTGCTCAATGAACTTTCACCTTAATAATGCAAAGAGGTCGTCATTAAAACTTGTAAGTGCCATAGATGATTGTGACTAATTAATTCACTTGACGATTTTTACTTAATGAATATCAGCTGGTTTTGTACTGACATAGCTGAAAAAGTATCAGCATACTTTCTGGATGTAAGCGCACATAGTGATACTTTTCCGAATTAATATTGGCTATGACGACTTAGTTTTTTTACTTTGAAATTACGAGTTGAAAAATCAACATGTCTACCAAAACGTATGACGGGCACTTAACCTTAAACAAGCCTGAAGTTGATCAAACGTATTCTACAATCAGCTGGAGTCGGAATATTGGGCAAACATTTCTTCAGAAACGTTTTGCATGAGGACGCAGACCTATTCCATAAGAACGTTTTGTATTTTATATGCACTCTCGTGCATAAGTTTGGGTTCACCCCCTGAAAAACATTGTAATTGGGGTTTATTCTACGAGTAGCGTAAGAAGAGAATTATCGAACTTAAACGAATGAACAATCGAAAGGATCCTAATAACCCCCAAACATCAATACTATCTTCTTCTTCTCTCTGGCGTTACGTCCCCACTGGGACAAAGCCTGCTGCTCAGATTAGTGTTCTTATGAGCACTTCCACAGTTATTAATTGAGAGCTTTATTTGCCGATTGACCATTTTTGCATGTGTATATCGTGAGGCAGGTACGAAGATACTCTATGCCCTGGGAATCGAGAAAATTTCCTTTACGAAAAGATCCTCGACTAGCGGGATTCGAACCCACGACCCTCAGCATGGTCATGCTGAATAGCTGCGCGTTTACCGCTACGGCTATCTGGGCCCAAACACCAAACACCAATACTATGCATGTATCTTATAAAAATGTGTCAAAATTGCCGTTTTTGTGTTCAGGTTTCTGTAATATTAACTGATTTGCATGTACGCTTGTTGGTTGATATTCAAAATGTCATATTTTTATATTATTTTATTCATATTATATAACGTATTAAGGTAAAGATGAATCGAAGCCAAAGTTCAAATTTTCAAGAGCACGGATCTGGAGAACCATACACCCGTTTGAGCTGAAAACTTAATCGATTGGTCACTAGCTGGTGGTGACCAATCGATTAGGTTTTCAGCTCAAACGGGTGTTTGGTTCTCCAGATCCGTGCTCTTGAAAATTTGAACTTTGGCTTCGATTCATCTCCACCTTAAATCACTTTTAGGTACAAACAATTAGTTTTAAAAAACGCAGTCATAATAATCATTTTATTTAATTTCATATGGTTTTTAGGCGTGCAAGCTACTTACCTTATTATACCTTTTCATTAGTTAAACTTCCAGGAGCATCATGGAGTATACATATCAGAGATACTAACTTAATCAATGCTCTTCATCTTTCAGTGTATCGTTCGTCTATACGAATCTATATCGTCTTATTTTGAAGTGTACTAAATAAGCTCGAATTCATCACTTCATTTGAATTAAATAATTGTGAACAGCTTTATCAACCATATATTAACACAATTTCCAATTATGTATATTTTGTTATATTTATCTCGTTTTGTAATATATTGGGAATTGGGAGGGTGCATCAGGGCATCATTGAAGTTACAGCTGGCCAATGAAGTGGAGTGCCAGCCGGAGTCAAGGGTTGAAGTAACATCCATGTAGATAGGTTCTTCTATCCCTACAGTTGTAATGGATTTGACGCGCCCTTCTTATAACAAATCATCCCGTGGATAATTTGACAGGTATTGCAAATATCATTTTGCTTCCGTAAGTATCTCTGCTTACGGGTCCGCCACACCCCATTTTGGCCCTTTATACAATGATTGAAAAAAAAAATTGACGGTACTGTTAAGTGAAACCGCATGCAGAGCAAGACTCAAGCTAGGATGGTGGCTACTTACATACATACATAAGTGGATACAGACCTTTTATATATTTGCTACATTTGGCTTGATTTGATTTTTGAAAGTTAAATTTTTATCTTGTATAAGCCCTAGATACTTAACTTCATATTCCCAATTTATTGGAATGCTCCTATTTGAGACAACATGGCTACTTGAAGATTTCAAATAAAGAGCTTTTGGTTTATGTGGGAATAGTATAAGTTGGGTTCTGGAATCATTAGGAGAAATCTTCCATTTTTGCAAGTATGAAGAAAAAATATCCAAACTTTTTTGCATTCGACTACAGATGACACGCAGGCTTCGTCCTTTGGCGGAGAGGCCTGTGTCATCCGCAAACAAAGATGTTTGACATCCCTGAGGTAACTCAGGTGATTCATATGAAAAAAATATTGTATAATATTGGCTCCAAAATGCTGCCTTGAGGAACACCAGCTCTTACAGGAAGAATTCCAGACCTGGAGTTCTGATATTTAACCTGAAGTGTACGATATGACAGATAACTTTGGATTATTCTAAAAATGTTTAATAGAAAATTAAGGTTAAATACAGGCCTTCGTAATTTCTACATAACAATAGATTTTGAATAACCGGCTTCCAAAAGTTGTGATTTCGGGTTCAGTTTTACCCACTGCAATAGAATGTGTTCATTGTTCATTAATCACAATCGTGTTAGCGCCAGTGAATAAATTGTCACCCAACACGCAGCAACAAAGACATTGTCACCTTCTATTCTTGTTGCAACAATTTTATTCCGCAACATGAGTTTGTCATCACCTGAACAGAATATGACAAAGATCGATCACCACGTGCGCGGCGATTTTCTGGGCTTTGCTTTGCAATATCCGAGAACTTTCTCCGTGTTGGTAAACATTGACACATTATCAAACAGCATCCATAAAACAAATTTGGTTTTGTGTTTAAAATTACTGATTTATCGCGAGTTGAAAAGGTTGCAACAATATTGCGCTCTGTGATTGTCATGACAATTCTGCTTTTAATTATGTCCTTATCCGCAACAGTTGTGACAAACGGTTGTGAGCGAGCTTGCTTTGTTGTTTGTTTTTCGTCTATTTTGATGATAATTTGATTCACTGGTTAGCGCTTATGTAGCCATTTTTTTTCCTAAAATTCATTGTTCATTGCACTCAATCACCCACACCTCGGTTGTAAACTTGCGGTTGGCAGCAAGTTATGTAGACATGTTCGGAACTAACTTTCCCGACTTTTCTCAATCAAACATGATTGACGTCCAACCAAATGATGAACATGCGTCGACGTCTCCTCTTCTACGGCTACGGTTGCCTCAGAGTCTCGTTGAGTTGCTGCCGACCAATTGCTTCATTTTTATTCCAACCCAGCCACCCAAGTCACCACCCACTTGCATTCGGGTGGAAAACCAAGGCAGCCCTCGCGAGTTTCAATTCGCGGCCGGCGACCACACAAAAGCTCCACCTTGCTCAGACGGATGCCGAGACGAACGGAAGGGTATGTGTTATGTGTTCATTTATTGGGGTGTGGCTTGTTTTTTTTTTAAGTTCTTAAAATCAAAAGTTCGTGTGTTCTCCTAAACTTTAATCACATAAAATGAGAAACCTCAGGGCCCAGATAGCCGTAGCGGTAAACGCGCAGCTATTCAGCAAGACTAAGCTGAGGGTCGTGGGTTCGAATCCCACCGGTCGAGGATCTTTTCGGGTTGAAAATTTTCTCGACTTCCCTGGGCATAGAGTATCTTCGTACCTGCCACACGATATACGCATGCAAAAATGGTCATTGGCATAGTAAGCTCTCAGTTAATAACTGTGGAAGTGCTCATAAGAACACTAAACTGAGAAGCAGGCTCTGTCCCAGTGGGGACGTAATGCCAGAAAGAAGAAGAAGAGAAACCTCAAAGGTTGAGCCAAAAATACTATAGCATCATTCTTCGCAAGATTATATTTATTCAAAGTTTTTAATTTCGCATAATTGAATTCCGTTCAGACGGTATCTGACGGAACCACCCGAAATATTGCATACCCTTGCAGACGAGCGATGCTGCCATAAGCTGTTGACGTGTTGCATCAGAGAGAAGCGTTTCTGCAGCTCAGATGACGACGTAGTCGACGACGACTTCAAAGTCTCAGTCATCGTCGTCGCATTGCTCAAATGACGAGGCCTAAGCCCAGCCACTGTATTAGCCAGACACGCGTGACTGACTGCGTCTCTTTTTTCTTTCAAGAAGCCCACGAGATGCCTAATAAAAATAATGAGCAGAAAAATGCACTTTCGCATTCACCATGCGCGACTGCAATTTTTCCATAAAATATTTTTTTTGTGAAGCCTTTGATTGTTGCTCAGTTTGTTGGGTTTGGTGTTGGTGCTTTGTTTAGACACCCTGGCAGGTTTTCGCCTCCCACCGCCCCCTCTATGCTGCTGCTATTGATGATGATGATGAGCATTATCACGCTTGTTCGCGGTGAGGAAAGCATGCTTTTTCCCTCGACTAAATAAATATGATTAGCTGTGGGTGTTCGTTTGATGGGGGAGGGGGAGGACAAGACTTGTGCGACGTACAAAAAGTTATAAATAAACAAGTGAAACAATGTGTCGCTCACGGATCGCATAATTGGCGCGCGGAGATATGTTTTTGTGAAAGTGCTTCGACTTTATTTGCATGATTGCGTTTGAGTGTCTGGCTGTGCGCGAAAGTGTAAGTTGTCGATTAGATGATGCGATGTGCAATCATACGGAAAATGTGTCTTTGTTTAGTGCATTTCAAAATATAGGAATATATGAGTAACCCTACAATTTTAAAACATCCAAAAGTCATTTTTTGTGATACTGTGACGATGAAGACCCCTCGGCGCAAACGGACGTAATTTATCACAGGGCGCATACGAATATGCGAAGAAAATGTCGGAGAGCAGAAACCTGCCAGAAAGGGCAAAATATCACGATCATTTACGTTGCAGATTTGAGAGAGTATCAATCTAAGTAATAGTTCTGAAAAGAAACAAATTGTCTTCATTTTCCCAAATTTCGTAAAGCTAGTATCTGATTTGAAGTTAAATGAATTTGAATCTAATGTTAGTGTAAACATTAAAATATATAAAATTTATAACTTCCCTGATATGAGTTTGTTAATCTAGTTCCGACACATTAAACACACCCAAAAAGCTAAGTTTGTAAAACTAGTGGATTAGTACGGAGAAGTAATTTTATTATCCTAAAACATATTCCTTCTTTTGCTTCTTATTCTTCTTCTTTTGGCATTTACGTCCTCACTGGGGAACAAAGCCTGCTTCTCCGCTTATGAGCACTTCCACAGTTTATGTGGCAGGTACGATGATACTTTATGCCCAGGGAAAGCAAGGAAATTTTCATTGCGAAAAGATCCTGGACCGACCGGGAATCGAACGCAGGCACCTTCAGCATGGCTTTGCTTTGTAGCCACGGACTCTAACCACTCGGTTGAGGAAGGCCCCTACAAATAGGGGGAGATCCCCCAGTACCGGATAGTACCCAATACCGGACAATGTCGAAACATTGAGAAATCATGATCCAATCAAGATGGTGTATTGGAAGAAAAGGAAGCTATTATGGAGGGTAATGTTTGCGTAGAATACCACATCCTTGAAATTTGCATACCTTTTTAAATAAGTAGAGATGTTTGAAAATTGTTTAAAATTTGACATATCGCCGTAAATTTGAGCCTAATTAGTAATTATTTTGAATCTGGCAAAATAATTTGGATCACACAAGCGTGATTGAATATTATCATTATTTTAAAGTATGAATGTATGTTGCATTATAGATAAACTAAATATGAGCAAACTACAATTTTTATCCAGCATCTTTTGTCCCCTAGTTACGCACAGCTTGATTTGTTACATGATATTTTTGTAATATTCGCACCAGTATCTCAAAATACATTATTTTTAATGGATTTCATCGATCAAAGATGCAATAAAAATAAGAAGAATGAAAATTCAGTACAACACGTAAAATGTAGATGAAAAAACCGAATTTAGTACTATACCATTTAATTCCACTAGAGTTTTTTTTTTCCAGTTTCGCATAGTGCGAATTAATCGATGCCGTGATGTACTCTTTCTCTGCTGTCTTCTTGATATGTTGTGGGATATGGGGGCCCATCTTAATCCTATGGCTAACGGGTGTTAGCTTTTCCTTCAGACATTTCTTCAGAAATGCCACGTCCTTTTGGGTGCTTACGATAGATCTCTTCAGGTCGATGAATATACTGTGCTCCGTCCGCTTGGTAGCCATGATGATAATAAATCTTCGAGCTGTTTAGTAGAAATGGTATAGTACTAAATTCGGTTTTTTCATCTACTTATAGGTATTCTACTAAACAGCTCGAAGATTTATTATCATCACGTAAAATGTATTGTTTTTCATCATATATATGGAAGAAGTTTTTTGATGGCTAACTTGCAGAATAAGTTAAATTCAAATTACTCTTGTGAATGTTGCAAATGCATTGAATTGACATTGAAATACTATTCTAGAGTAAAAACATTCAGTGCTGTACCAATTTAGAGAATTCGAGGAATTTCCTGATCGTGTCCGGTAATGGGAGCCACCTTTTATGATTGGTCAATTTGGTACTAAAATACATAACCAATATACAATGTCAAAACTCTTATTAATATTTTCAAATTTATTTTTGTACGCTACAAAAATGATAAAATTTATCATATATGCGCATCAAGACCGCATAAAATCAATAGTTTTTGATTAATGAATTTAGCGGCTCAAGTGTCCGGTACTAGGGGATCTCCCACTACATTATAGTCAGTTGCATATTCCAACGTTTTTACCTGTATTCATGAATATCCAAATGAAGAAACCGAGAGGGATTCGCGATAAGGGCCTACCTGACAAATCAATAACAATGAGAAAATAATCAATGAAATTTTCATGTGCAATTTTAAATCCCAATTGGAGAAAAAATACTCAAACTTTAACCTTTTCACTTTAATGCACATTTCATGAACCTAGTTTAAAAATCCTCATCAATACCACACACATCTCCAACAATTCCCCTAGCTATTTCGTTCTCAAAAAATCTTTACGGCTCAAGAATCCATCATTCAATCATCTCCAATCATCAAAAATTAAAAACCAGTTTTTTCGTTCAAATTTCAAACAATCCGCATGAAAATCTATCATCGCATCACAGATAGCAAGTACAATGCAGGGATAGATTTTCTTAAGCATTGGTTCAATTTTTTTAGCAAAAAAAAATTGGTTTGGAAAATTCGAAAAACGATGATGGTTATTTTGCTCTTAAAGGTATCACCTAAAACGTACTCGAGAATGCCAGTATCTCCCAATCTTATGAGCCTGCAATCGATATTATTTTCAGTGTCGCCTATTACTTTTGCGCCGTGTTTACATTCTGGTTTTAATTAAGCCCGCCATGTACGCCTTGTTTTTTTTTTGTTTGCAGTGTCGCCGTTTACTCTCGCCGTGTTTTGATTTCGATTTCAGATGCGCCTATCACTTTGATAAACAAAAACACAGGCGTTATCAATAAAGTGTGTTGTTTTGCATGAGGTGCAGTTTCGTCTTCTACAAATTTGCATTTTTTGAATAGTTAAATTATCGATAGGGAAAAAGTTCAAGTGCAGTGAATAGACAATCAAGCTACAATTTCAACGCTATATATTTTTTTGAATTGTTTACATTTTGTCAGTTTCACCTAGTTTGCGAATCTTTCTAGAAACTTCTGCACTAGGCACTGCACATTTGTTCGAAGGCGGCCAAAACCTCAAAAATGAAAGTTGTTTATTCCAAACGGTAATATTTTTCTCGACTTCATCAACATATAGGTGGTTTAAATCCAATGTTTGAAGCAGATTCATTGAATTTTGAATTTTATACAACTCTTTGAGTGAACCGCGTACATGATTTTTCAAGAAAAATTATAATTGCGATCCATAATTCAGCAGCTATTTATGAATTTAAAGAGAGCTCGAACCGCAATGGTATCTTCTGAGAAGTTGTTTGAAGATGCATAAAGTACACCTGAGTTGAATATTTTTTTCATTGAATTTATACAAAGTAAATTAATGCAATTTTTTTTTTCAAAAAGCATAATATTTATGTGAAAAGTACTCTAAAACATTAGTAGCCCGCGAATGCCCGCGATGAGAATAAGTTATTAACTGAGAGTCTCTTTGCCGATTGATCATTTTTGCATGTGTATATCATGTGTCAGGTACGATGATACTTTATGTCCTGGGAAGTCGAGAAATTTTACTTTACGAAAAGATCCTCGACCAGAATCAAGCCAACGATCCTCAGCTTTGACTTTCTGAATAACTGCGCATTTACCGCTATGGCTCTCTGGGCCCCATGCATTCAATATTTTGGTATTATTCCTTAATGTCCATACCTCAATTTGGAACTATTATGGTATTGAAGTACTTCGAATTAAAATTTGATACTTGCATTGAGGCAGGGTTAGATCTGAGATATTTGTAGACGAATTTGTATGATTTTTTTACAATTTTTTATACATCACATGAATTACAACACATATTTTGGAGAGATTTTTCAAATCACGAGTTCAACTTACTGATTGTTTACAAATTTGAATATTTGGCGTATTACAAAACTAAATAAATAAAGTTGAAGGTTTATATGAGATGAACAAATTTGCCTAGGATGGGTGTCGTGTGGGGCTTCCATATTTTTGGATAAATCGTTTATAATTTTTCGTCAAAAATTTACCTTCAGTCTAGTTGAGTTTACTATTGGAAAAGTGCATGGAAAAATTACTCAAAAATATATGTTTAAATTCAAGTAATGCCTGACATGCTGTTCATTTAAATCTGTCAATAAATAACTGAAAACTAGCATGCCCAAGTTGACCATTTCGTATGGAAGATTGGAAAAGTTGCACAGATGTGTCCAAACAGGTATATTTCTCTAATTATCAGTCCAGAACAAGAAAAAATTGAAAATAAAAGTCCATAATACTTAAATATGGCATAAAATATGTCAAATATATGAATTCAGCTATTTTCAAGAGATTTTGAGGTTTTGGCTGACATTTGTTCTAGATCGAACTACTGTGCACTGTAGAACCCCATTATGTTCAAGAAAATGAAGGTTTTCAATTATTCACACTGTTAAAAAAACATGGTTTGAGATTTCTTACGCGCCATACAAATACAAGGTCGGAATGATTGTTCACTAAAATGAGTTTCGGTAAGCTCGACATAGATGTTAAGATACAAATTGTCCATTTTATCAGAAATTTAAGGCGTCTGGGGACCCGAAAATGGTCATTTGTAGGATCAATCAAATATTGGAGACATGGTTATCCAATTTAATCGTTTATCAGATTGTTTACGCTGATGCGTTTTGTTTCTTAAAACTCCTTGATATAGTGGCTACATTAAAGTCGATTTTGGAAATTATCAGTAACTCGAAATTTGCCTATCTCCAGGGGTATAGAGGCACAGTACCCTTGTCACTCGACCTGACCCAGTGATCCACCGCAATAACTCCTGCCACAGGAACATTCCCAAGATTCTGTTATCACTTTTAGAAACTAGATATGTGTACGAGTATACTGACAAAAAATCATTTAATTCCTTTGAATATTCGCTGAACGGTGAGAGTATTAGTTTTTTTCTTTCACTCAGGCCTATGCGGGTTAACTCCTTTAGACAATATTTTCAATGCCTTAATAATAGCAAATTAAGATCTTGACTTCTGAACAAAACCTAATCAAGGTATAATGCCGAAACATGGTAATCATTTATATGCGCGAGTTTTTTGTTCCTGCTTGGGTATTTACTTCATTTAGTAAAAAATTATTATCAACAAAAACTTCTTATTTTGAATATGTTCGAATAAAACGATATATTGAGGTCTGTAAAATGACCAGATGGAGAGTTGATGTGCTCAGCAAACTTTTTCAGTTTCATTAATTTACATTTTTGTCAAAGTTATCATATTTGAAAATCGCAAAAAAAAAAAGTTTTAATTTGCAGCGCCTCCTGTGGTGGGATTCCAAACTTAAAGTTATGGTCACCTCATTCATTTCATTTATTTAGTTAACATCTACACAGATAACACTGAATCAACAATGGTCACCCTTATTTTGATTGTGAAATTATCTCATATGATCGGAATATTAAATTGCAGTATGGCCCATAAAACAATGCGAAAATTGTTTCAACTTTAAATTAGCAACCACAAAATGAAAATGACACTTTAATTGTTTTTGTGAGTGAATGTAATTTCTGATTACTGTAGTATATTCTGACATAACTTCGCTATATAGGACAATTTTTGTCATATTTTTCTTGCTTTCAATTAATGTAATGAATAATGTAATAAAGCAAAGAAGTTTAAAGGTTTTGTCCGCTCTAAGTTAGAAATAGCGTCTGATTGTCGTATACTCTGGTGATAAACTTTCCACCTTCGAAAATCACACTTTATTGTTAAAACATTAGGGGTCATGCACAAATTACGTCACGCTCCGAGGGGGGGAGGGGGTCAAGCCAAGCGTGACAAGCCTTACAAAAATTTTGGAGGGCTCATACAAAAAACGTGACAAAGGGGGGGGAGGGGGTCAAAAAAGTTGAAATTTAGCGTGACATAATTTGTGTACGATCCCTTAGTTTGTTTGGTATCAGATGATGAAGGAGTTCTTAGAGAACATGTTTTTTCATTTTCACAATAAAATATTTTGCCAGGGTCATAGTTTTGAGGGCATTTGCGTCTTATAAGTTTGATATGCCTTCATTTTTTATTGCAGTTCAATAAAAAATAAATATGGAGGTCTATAACAGTTTTCTGAAGATGAATTTTGTTCCTGCGGTTAAAGACAACTTATATCATTACTAGCTCATAGGTTTTGAGCAAAACAGAGCCGCTTATCACACTCACATGAAGGTTCAACCACGGCTCTCCAAAATGAGTCGTTTTATCGAAAATATGTTTAAGTCTCCAATTACCTAGATATGAAGCAATTCTATCATTTGATGTAGGCGAACGCTGGAAGAATCTCACGCGATCGTTGATGTTTTAGAAGCTTTCATCACAAAGATATCGAACTCGACGACCGCAAGATAAAATTTGAAGGTATGCTTCCAATTCATCTCTAGTATTGTGAAATTAACAGATAAAAATCATGTCCAAAGCGAAAAACTTAGTCTAAATAGATTTAACAATACAAATAATGAATAACATTTATGTTTCGTTCTCATTTTCTATACAAAAATTACCATAAAACATGATATGAGGATTTTCGCATTTTTTATGGGCTATACTGTATTTCTTCGCTACACTTGACAATGATTAGTTGTTATAAAAACACCGTACAAAAAGATTAAATTTAAAAAAAAATCTAAAAATCAAACATTATTATACTAAAATGATGACATTTCAAGAAACCTTTCGGGACAATATGGACAGTTTTTTACCATCTTCTATTCCTTCTTCTATTAGTTTGGAACACTGACATATAATATGTCTTTTAGTACATTTCCTTGGCAGCTCTTGTTCAGATGAAATTTCAAGAACTTGCAGTTTTCAAGAGGTGCTCATTCCACCCCATTGGCGGAACCGACTACAGGTATTGTTGCGACCGAAATGACGAACCAGCCTAACACCAGTCATCGAGGTTGGTGCTATCGGTCATCAGCAATCCATCCACAGTACAAATATTACGTAACTCTTATATAAATTGAATTCATTGTTCTTTTGCTCATCATCTTCTCAAACACCCCATGCTACCGGTTGAAATATCAGTATTGTTGAATTCGTCTAGTAAGACACGTGTTTTTACTGAAAATCTACTCCGAAAAACTACCATCTCTCCGTCGGTCAGAATCACGATTTTTTTGGACCCTTGCGCTAACATATGGTCCTTCGGTAGCCGGATAGCGAGAAATTCGCCGCGAATCGCGTCCTAAGTGATCATCAGTGTCCGTACGGTGGCCTCGTCGCAGTAGTGTCAACTCCAGTGCTTCTGCCAACCCAGACAATAGTGATCAAAAGGACAGTGTGAACCAAAAAATAGTGACTGACTCTATCAAAGTTCGTGAAATCCGCAAACATGGAAAAGCTTTTTCGTGAGCGCAAGTCGCTTGAACCGCGGCTGACGCGAATTTCTGGAGTAGTGACAAAGTTAAGGCCTGAAGAAGCCGAAGAAATTGATGTGCAAAGTGAGATTGATGCACTAAGCGAAGTGTGGTCTAGCTACGGTGTCGTGCACCGCAGAATAATAGATGCATGTTCTGATGACGAAACGTATGATAAAGCTGTGAAACATCAGGAGATCTTTGAGGGAAATTACATTTCGGTGAAGAATCGGTTACTTAAGATCATGAAAGCAGTCAAGAACCGGGACATTTCGGCTTCTACACAGCAATCAACCTCTCAGGATATCATCCAACAACTCGCCGCCCAACAAGCAGAACTTCTTCGTGTGATGTCCACCAACATGGCTGCTGCTAGTGCTTCTACCTCGTCCGCCATTGCAAATCGCGAAGCTAACCAAATTCCACTCTCGGACCTCAAGCTCCCTCAGATGAATCTGCCGGTCTTCAACGGCGACTATCTTGAGTGGCAATCGTTTAGCGATTTGTTTGATAGTATGGTGCATCAGAATACATCGTTGAAAGACAGTCAGAAATTGTACTTTCTAAAAACAAATTTGGATGGCGAGGCCGCGTCGTTGATCTCGCATCTTAAGATAGAAGACGCGAATTATCAAGCGGCAATGGATAAACTAAAATCTCGGTACAATAAGCCACGAGAAATTGCTAATAAACATATTCAGCGGTTTCTGACGCAACACGCCTTGACGTCATCTTCGGCTCAAGGATTGCGTACCTTGCATGACGTTTCGGATGAAGTCATTCGGGCTCTCAAAGCCATGGGAAGAGAGGATCGAGATACATGGCTGTTGTTCATCCTCAGTGAGAAAGTTGATCCCGAAACAAAACAGCTGTGGTGCCAGAAAATTGCAGAAATGCGAGATGCTGATATCACTCTGCAAAGTTTTCTAAACTTCATAGAATCTCGAAGTTTCGCACTGCAATCGGTGCAAGCTATTAAACCGAAACCTAGCACCCCGTTTAGGCCACCACCAAAGTTTCCACCACGAGGTGCAACATCATATGTTGCCACCCATATTCCTTCATGCGAACTATGTGCGAAACCACATTTGTTGTACCAATGCGGAAGGTTTCTGCACATGAATCCCAACGATCGAATTGCTCATGTCAACCGATTAAAACTCTGTGGAAATTGTCTAAAATCCCATCCTGGTGAAAGCTGTAGAGCAGGTATGTGCCGCAAATGCAACTCACCTCATCACACATTGCTTCACTTTTCCACATCATCAGCATCCAACGAGGCCCACGCAAATGGAGGAAAACCGCTGCATTCCTTGATTTCGGCCATAGAAGAACCTTCAGCTCTCGATGTTTCCAATGTCCTTCTTGCGACTGTCGCCATCGATGTCTTGGACCACTACGGGCGGCCTCATGCTTGCCGTGCCGTCTTAGATAGTGCATCTCAAGTCAACTTTATCAGTGACAGTTTGTGCCGCAAACTTGGCACCAAAACGAATGTAGCAAGCATGGTACTTGAAGGCATTTCATCAACGCCTGCTCACGCCGATAAATGTGCGGAAATCGTAATTTCATCACGATGCACAAACTACCGGGCAACTGTGCCCTGTTTAGTCCTTGAAAAAATCACAAAAACACTGCCCTGTAAACCAGCTCACATCGACAAATGGCCGATCCCGGGTTCAATAAACTTAGCCGATCCACTATTTCATCTCCCCGGTCAGGTCGATGTTCTACTGGGTACGGAATTATTTTTCCAACTGCTGGAGCCTGGTAAAGTCACTCTCAGCACCGACGATAGCTTACCAACACTTCAGAACACCAAGCTAGGCTGGATAGTCGCCGGCCGCTATCACGACTCAAGCCCGATGATCAGAACTCACCCCTCAACATGCTTATTGACCACTTACGAGGACGATTTGTCTCTCCAGCTTCGCAAGTTTTGGGAGCTTGAAGAGTACAGCGCGAACACCAATCATCTTTCCGACGAAGAAAAACTCTGTGAGCAACATTTCACCGATCACACCTTTCGGAATGACTCTGGAAGGTTTGTCGTCAGGCTCCCCTTTCTCGTGGATCCCAGCCAATTGGGAGAGTCACGGAAAATGGCAGAGAGAAGACTCCATCACATTGAGCGAAAGCTCGATCGTAATCCACCCCTCAAAACTGAGTACCATGCGTTCATGCGCGAGTACCTTGAGCTCGGTCATATGTCCCTCATAGAGGAAACGAGTGCCGCATACAAATCTGTTTATTTACCGCATCATTGCGTTATTAAAGCAACAAGCTCGACCACCAAATGTCGGGTTGTATTTGATGCATCGGCAAAAACGACTAGTGGTCTCTCGTTAAATGACGCACTCATGTGTGGCCCTGTTGTTCAGGACTCGCTGATAAACATTTTAATAAGATTTCGCTTCCCAGCAGTCGTTCTGGTGGGAGACGCAAAACAAATGTACCGCATGATTTGGTTGGATGAAGTTGATCGGGATTTTCAGAGAATACTGTGGAGATGGAATGTAGATGAGCCGGTTAGAGAATATCGGCTGAATACAGTAACTTTTGGAACTAAGAGCGCATCGTATTTGGCCACTAAATGCGTTCATGAATTACTAGAGTCCAATAGAGAAAGGTATCCAATGGCAGTTGAAAGGGCTATCAAAGGCATCTACGTTGATGATGTTCTTATTGGATCATCGTCCGAGGAGGAAGCTAAAACGTTAAGGGAACAGCTTACGGAGATTTTTGCTGCTGGTGGGTTTCACCTGAGAAAATGGGCCTCAAACAGTGCAGGTGTGTTGGACGGCGTTCCAGACTCAGACTTGGAGCTAAAAATATCAATTGAAGAAGGAGGAAGCAGTACCGTCAAGGCCCTCGGAATGCAGTGGCAGCCGTGCAGTGACGTCTTCCTCTTCTCTTATCATCAAAACGAGATCCTTCAGCCCACAAAGCGCAGCATATTATCACAAATTGCCAGTCTATTCGACCCTCTTGGCCTTCTTGCACCAGTCATTGTTAAGGCCAAGCTTGTGATGCAGCGAATGTGGGAGCTGAAGGTGGCCTGGGACTCGACTCCCCCCGGTGAGTTATCGAAAGATTGGTTTGATTTGGTCCAGAGTTTCCCACTTCTCAATACATTTCAGATCCCTCGGCGTATTATCGATATGCGCAATTGGTCACGACTATACCTGCACGGCTACTGCGATGCATCCGAGGTGGCAATGGGGGCCTGTCTCTACGTTCGCGCCATTGACGATGAAGGAAACACGTCTTCTCATCTCCTTTGTGCCAAATCGAAATTAGCACCAATTGGGAACGGCAGAGTAACGACACCACGACTGGAGTTATGTGCTGCCGTAATCCTAGCGCGCCTAATGGCAAATGTTCAAGCAGCATTGTCAACGACTACTTTTTACGAGATTCGAGCATATTCCGACTCCAAAGTTGTATTGGCATGGTTGTCGGGAGGCGCAGCGAGGTGGAAAACCTTCGTGGCAAACCGGGTGGCTGAAATCACCACTCACATTCCTGCTATCAACTGGCATCACATAGGAACTGAAGAGAATCCCGCGGACTTGATCTCACGAGGCACCTTTCCTGAGCAGCTACAACAAAACTCTCTCTGGTGGTTCGGTCCAGATTGGAATCCAACAGAAATGGAAATGATAACCGCACCTTGCGACGATCTGGATGGCAGTGCATGGCGTCAAATTGAAAGAGAGCAGCGCAACGTGGTATCAGTGTTTCTTACTGTATATGAAAATCAGTTTTTGGATAACATGATGGTTCGTTACTACCCGAACTTCAAGCTTCTTCTACGTGTTACCGCTCGCATGCTTCGTATTGGCCACCGTGAGTTCCGGGATAGTGAGCGGCTCTCGCCTAGTGAAATCGAGTTTGCTTTCAACAAATACCTACAACATACACAAAGACAACATTTTGCGAACGAGATCGACCGACTGCAGAAAAATCAAGAAGTCAACCGAGGTAGCTCATTACATCAGCTTCGTCCCTTCATGGACGAAAACGGACTTGTTAGGGTGGGCGGCCGTCTCGAGCAATCTGATCTTAGCTACGATAATAGACATCAAATACTATTGCCACGACACTCAATTTTGACTTCACTCATTCTGCTGGATCAACATCAAGAACAACTTCACTGTGGGCCTCAGTTGCTCTTGGCATTCTCTCGAAGGAGGTTCTGGATTCTTCGTGGCTGTAGTGCCGCGCGCAAAGTATGTCGCGATTGTGTCTTGTGCAACAGATCCAGACCAGTCCGTTTAATGCAACAAATGGGACAACTGCCTGCAGATCGGGTGAAACCTTCACCACCTTTTTCGGTAACTGGAGTCGACTATGCCGGCCCCGTCAGCGTTGTGGGGCGGAGATCTCGCGGTGCGGTACCGTCCAAAGGATACATAGCACTTTTTGTGTGCTTCGGAACAAAGGCCGTGCACCTCGAAGCAGTGTCTGACCTTAGTGCATCTTCATTTCTTGCGGCATTTTCCCGATTCGTCAGTAGATATGGACTTCCCTCTAAAATGTATTCGGACAACGCAACCAATCTACGTTCTGCCGCAAAAACACTTCGTCAATTGTACCGCCAAATTGATGTTGCTGAACACAGCTCCGACGTGTGCGATTACCTGGCTGATAAGCGAGTGCAGTGGTCATTCATTCCCGCCCGTTCTCCTCACCATGGAGGTTTATGGGAAGCGGGAATAAAGGTAGTGAAGGGATTCCTCAACAAGATTGGTAACAACTACAACTACACATTTGAGGAACTTAGTACTCTACTTGCACAAATCTCCGCTTGCATGAATTCACGCCCGATATGTGCTATTTCGGACGACCCAAAGGATCCTCAACCACTCACGCCCGCCCATTTTCTGATTGGGCGTCCGCTGAATGCTCTACCGGAGATTAATCGTCTTGAACATCACATAGGATCGCTTGCGAGGTGGAAGTACGTACAACGAATGGTGCAAGAGTTCAGAGTACGATGGCAAGAGGAGTACGTAACATCGCTTCAACGTTTAAGCCGATGGCAAAGTGCTTCATGTAATATCGAAGAAGGCGATTTTGTGATGCTTGTCGGAGCTGACGATAGACCTCAGCAATGGCCTATAGGCCGGGTCTTAAAACTATTCCCAGGCCCTGATGGACTCGTAAGAGTCGTTTCCGTGAAAACTGCAAGTGGGATATTTCGCCGTGACATAAGAAAGATTCGACGGTTTCCATTGGACAGCGACGAATATGTACCTGGACGAAATGGAAGGGAAATTCCTGCAAGTAATTTGGTGGGCGGCGTATGTTGCGACCGAAATGACGAACCAGCCTAACACCAGTCATCGAGGTTGGTGCTATCGGTCATCAGCAATCCATCCACAGTACAAATATTACGTAACTCTTATATAAATTGAATTCATTGTTCTTTTGCTCATCATCTTCTCAAACACCCCATGCTACCGGTTGAAATATCAGTATTGTTGAATTCGTCTAGTAAGACACGTGTTTTTACTGAAAATCTACTCCGAAAAACTACCATCTCTCCGTCGGTCAGAATCACGATTTTTTTGGACCCTTGCGCTAACAGGTATGTTCCGTTTTTATCATGTTCTGATTTCGCCAACAAATTATTCCGTTTTTATCAACAAACAAAAAATTTATTTTTTTAATTTTCAGAATGTATAGAGTATAAACTAAAAACTTATTTTGAAGCAATTTAAATGCTTTTCAATAGCCTCAGAGTTGAATTTTCGACATTATGTTAATGTTGAGCACCTACGACACATGATAGGTGTCATGTCATATGCGATTCAATAAGGTATGACTCCTTTAATTTAATCAATTGGAGCTTTCAAACTTAGCATGGTCTGTTGAACAAAATTGACCCATCCTTCAACAATCGAAAGTTGCTCTGGCCACGTCCTAGCAACAACTGGAATTAGTGTTTAGTTGAATACGCACTTAAGAGAGTTGCAGAGACTTCTCCTTTTTCTTATATAACATGGCATCAAAAACTTGTGTATGTAAATTTGATAGACATAGGGGCTCATCTCAAACCCCCCTTCCCCCATAACTCCTTACGTGATTAATGAACGATCCCATTCATGTTCAGTTCTTTTTAAAAGGGATGCACTTGGAAATGAACTCAAGAATGTTTGGGCAACGACAGGAGGCATGATCGAGTTTATTTTATTTCTTATACGACTGTCTACCCCGTCATATTTTGGACATTATCCTCAATCTTTCAAACTCGATAGCATTGTACAAATTATAGCAAACAGCCATTGATTAGATTCTGTTCCAAGGGTAGTGGAAGATGTCCAGCAAAACTTAACAATCTATAGAACATTTTGGAATCTCCATATAATAAGATTGCATTGAGGAAGAGGGTAAAGGGCTGAATTGGCTGACAATTTGAGAAACTGTTGATGCTGTACGTTCCCACGTCACGCATGTTACCATCCCAAATTTGCTGGGATCTTGATCTTTGAGCAGACGTGAATCCCTTCGCCACATGGAGAATAAAAGGTTAATTAGGAGTTTTATACCAACAGCCATACACCTATTCATAAAACTTTATAAAAGAGTTTCTGATCAAAAAGTTCTAATTAGGTGATGCTTGTTCAATAGTTTGTACACTTTTGTGTTTTTGATGAACTTCTATGCTTATTAGAGTTATGCAAATTTTGAAATTTTGGCTCCCCCATGATTAAACGATGTCAATTATGGTAATTTCCTCCAAAAATTTTAAGTGATTCGAATGAAATTTGACTGTACACACGCCATTTGAAGTTTATATGGATAATCTCCATATAAACTTCAAATGGCGTGTGTACAGTCAAATTTCTATGGAAAATGACAACCTTTTCTGTTCAGCCCCCTATCTCATCGTCATAATATTTAATGGAAAACTGAACAAACTCTTCTCATGCAAAATCCTTTCAGCTACAACTTTGTCGAAGGCCACATTTTGATTGGACGTCAGTAAAAATTGTTATTCATCATCATAAAGTGGGTTTGCATTTTAAATGCTTCACCAACTGTTCGGCAGGCAACAGTGGTGCTCCAGACGGAAAGAATAGATCAAAGTAATCCAGGCTACTATGTTCTACATCAAAAAAGCAGTGTTGCTATGAAAGTAATTAAATGATGAGGAAAACGATTTGGAAAATTCTCTGAAATTATTGTATTGGAAATTGCATGCCATTTTTCAGCAGCTTACTTGATGGCAAAACAAAGTTTGACAGGACCATTAGTATTTAATATTATTTTTACTTTACAAAAAACTAAAGCTTTAGGTTAGTTTATTGCCAGTCTATTCGTGGTCTAACGTAAAGCTAAAAGGCAATAGGGGCGCTGTTCTAGATTGGCGATAGGGGCATCTCTGTCGGAGTTGGTAGTAATAACTTTAGAAGAAATATCACCGCTACCATTTTAGTGATAACATTTTGGTAATTCAAACCACAGAAAACCGTAAATATTAGTTTCAGTTTGCAAAACTTTTGCAACATAGTTTCACATTTAATCGCCAATCGGGACTGGCCGAAAATAAAAAAAAAAAATGGACCTTGGCAAGAAGCTCTGAGCTGATAACTGCGGAAGAGTTTTTAAGAACACTAAGCTGAGAAGAGGGCTCTTTCTCAGTTGGGATGTAATGCCATAAAGAAAAAAGAAGCAGAAGGGTGAAGATGAACAGTAGAAAAAGAAATTGTTTCATGTTTAATCTTTCTTGAAAAAAAAATCAATGATCAGCTTGACCAACTTCCTCCTATAGTTATTTATACAAATATGAAGCACCTGATGATCCAAAGGACATTGATGTGATTATCGTTTTAATATTCTATATTTCATTTATTGATATTCTTACCAAGACAACTATTACTATCATGATTTTTCGGGTAAAAATGTGTTCCTGAAACTACGAAAATTATTCATGAAATCATGAATACCCATGTTCATTTCACTATTTTCCAAACAAAATAGGACCATATCCATATTATTCACGATTCCAGGCACAGATTTTTTTCCGTGTTATTACAAAATCATATTGATTGATGGTAGTCTGCAATCAACTTTCATTACAAACCTATAAGAATGAACTATCTAAATGCTCCTCACATCCTCACATCTCGACAAAACTGCAATTTTCTTTTCAAATTTGTAAAATATTTTGTCTAGGAAAATTATTCCGTTTTTGTCACGGTTCCAAAGAATATATAATATAGTTACGTAATGACTCAGTACGCTACTCTTTTACATTGCACATCACGTAATGAATCATTATTCAACAATTTTCAGAAATCGCATGATAATGATCAACGCATCTTATACGATTATACATATGAACGTGATTTGTGCGCATCTCGTTGCAGAATTCGATTTTTACAGCACACGACGTTATTATCAATTTCGACAAGCCTCATGTAACGCTAATGTCTATATTCAAGATTGATTTCAAACAATTCGATGTGTTTGTCTTAAGAACACGTTACAAATTTTTCACTAGGTTGACAATTTTCTTCAGATATCTGTTTATGAATAAATAAAACGATTTTATACAGTCAAATCTCATCTGGAAGCAGCATATCGACAAGCTGTATCATATTGCTCACCCGCATCCCAAAATCCGGGTGGACCGAAGCAAATCGATTTTTTTTTTCGAACTGAACGGAGCTGACCATCGTTAAGTGTGGAAGGGGTTCGACATAAGAACGAGCACACATTTTTATCCCCCGGGAGTGAGTTATGTCCGTCTATGGCAAGGGTCATTTGTCAAATTCGGTCGCCGGGCGATAAATTTCAGTCACGAATCGATCCCCAGCCAAGTGGAATTGGCTTTCGGTGCGATTGCTGATTTGTTTGGACGACCCGGGGGATGAGTGACCTCTCCCAAGATGAAAAAGAGATAAATCACCGAAACATGTCTTGCGGGAGAAGCGTTTTCGGACCGAGTGAGAGTGAATCAAAAATTTATCAACCGTCGATATTGGTGCACATAAATTATGATTTTTCTTGTGTTTGCCTAGATTGAGGCGCAGAGGGGCAGAAAAATGGATTCGTTCATTATTCATTCGCACCCGGCAGTCGTTACAATGTTTGAATGATTTCCAGTGAGGTAATTAAAACGCAAACCAAACAGGCATTAGGCAAACATTGCTTTATCATTCGAGTGAAGGCCTTTGCCAACGTTTCGAACGTGTGTGTATCAAAATAAAGCGAACACCTTCATCGCCTGCCGCATCGCCCAATAAAAGCACGGGAAAGACAGCTGCGGGAGATTCGTGTGAAAACTGGTCCACCGGTTAACCTTTTGTCTGAGTTAAAAAAAAAATGGTGACCCTAAGACACAAACAACGTACTGTTTTAGAGAAATTTGCTCTCATTTTCAAAATATTTGAGAAAAAAAACATGCGCATATCAACAATACCAGGAAAACACAGCAACGTATGAAAGCATTTCACAAATAGACTCACTAATAAAAAAGTTACAGCTCTTGAAAATACTCTTTGGTCATATTGACCCCAGACCATAGACAAAGGGTTAATGGTGCAACCACTCGATGAGATGCGAGTATGATCACGAAGCGATGTCGACGACTGCGACTCCGATGATGATGATGATGGTTCACAGGTAAACACATCTCCCGTGACGCCCCTTTCCAAGCCGAAACCTTGAGCACGATTCTCCCGGCTAGGCCAGGCCAGCAGCAGCAGGCTTCGAGGAAGTGAGGACGTTTTAAGTATTGATTTATGAATAAGTAATGAGCTCGCGGTTTTGAAGGTTTTGATTTCGCGTTTCCCGACCGCCGCCATTCCGTCTCCCGTCCCATGCTGCTGATGTTTCTTTCTGGGAAACCAAACATCCTTCCTTCAGCGACGTTTAATGTATTCATTATTGCCGCCCATATTTTCACTTGGCAGGCCCCTTGCTCGGTTGGATGTGGCTTGTCTCAATTCGCAAGCAAAATGTAGATACTTAGACCGATGTTCGCCGATTCGTGATCGAGCGTAGATGGCTTAATGGACACACCATCATCAGCCATCCAATTCAGCGAGCGGTGCCACCGAGTGACAGTCCCTTTTAAGCTGTTTTAAAGCAGATGAGTAACCTGCTTGCCGCCCCTCTGATCCCCTTCTTCCTCTAAGGATTAGCACTACTCGTTATGGTTCCGGCGAGGTGGTACATTAACACTTAAGTGGATGCTAGGCGTGGGAATATGGCGGCATGACAATTTCTTCTTCTTCTCGGGGAAAAGGTCTAACATATTATGTTGCCGTGTGACTTGATTGAAATACCAGAAAGTCATCAATGACCATGTGATGAGTAAAGTTTACCGTCTGCAAATTCTACACGATAATTTAAAATGACATTGTTGGATCTTTTGGGGACCTGCTGGGAACGTCAGGAGCTAATCATCAATATTCTCGATTAGCATAGACAGTCGCGTAGTACTCCTGTACTATCATAAGCAATGCTGGAGGCGACCTTGACGATTGACTCTTTGTTATGGGGAAATTCAGCCCGAGGCCGGTTCATCCCCGTAAATAAAGGGGGGGAGGATAATTCTAGCGGAAGGGGGGAGTTACATTGTATAATTAACAGAGTTTATTTTGCGGTGTTCGTTGTTTCGCTGGTGTCGTCGAATAATGTGCAAGTTCCGTATCGATTTTAAGGTCATAACAGGGGTCGTAGTACCTACCATTACGACCAGGGACCCACATGAATGTGGCTCTAGTGGATGGGCTATCCAAAGCTGCTTGGATTCTCTGTATGTAAGGGTGTCGATAGCTCGGGTTTGCAATTGCAGACAGGACACTGTCCGAGTCACTGACGACATGCACCGGGTAGTCGCAGGGCGTGTGATAGATTTCTGCTGTGCGACTATGAATGCCGAGACCGATCGGCTCCGCCGGCTTGGAGCCGTCGGTGTATTTTCTGGGTCCGATCAAGTGTCACTCCCAGCACCTTAAGAATCTTCTTTAAGGCGATCGTCTTTCCATTGGCCGTGATTGGTGTTTTTAGTGGGCGGTGATTTGAGTTGCAAATATGAAGTTTGGAGCTTTTTTCAGGTGCGATGTCAAAGCCCGTGTTGCCAGCCCATTTGGTGACGGCATTCACTGCCGCTTGCATCTTCCGGCAGATTGAACGGGGATGTTTTCCGGTGACTAGGAGCAAGATGTCGTTCGTGTATACTAATATACCGCTTTCGGTAGCCCACCCATGGCTACGAGGAATAGTGTGACCGAAATCACAGAGCCTTGAGGCCCTCCGGTCTCCTCCCTCGAGACCTTTGATCGGTGATTTTTTATCAGGTCCTCGAAGGTTCGGTTTGTGAGGAAATTCTTGATGAAATTTAACAGGTTATCGGATACTCGCCATTCTACTAGTTGCTTGAGGATGATGGGGGCCCACACCTTTTGCTCGGACCACCCTATGTCACAGTAGGAAAAAAGCTTTAAATCGGTCAATTTAAGAGATACAAAAAAAACTTTTTTTTGGCAAAGTTGCTTAAAATTGAATGGTTTACAACTTTGCTAAAGCATGTATAATACAATTTCTACAAATAAGAAAGTTAGTTACACCATTTCCATGAAAACGTGGACCACCCTAATTTTCAATAACACCAAACAAAGGGCCTTACTAATACAAACAACTTTTCAGAGAACCTTTTTCGTATAATATTTCATTCTAAGGCTCAAAATGCGTCTTTCCGCGTAAAACTGATTCCTGGACCACTGTGCATTGTAAAGGGTCTACCTGAGATCAAAGATTGACATTTTTTTCGTGTATCAACACTATACATTCGAAATATATTGGGTTTCGTTTACTATTGAAAAACAATACGGCCCATTAGCACATGGTTTGCAAACGGGTGGGAGTCAGTTTTCTTTTCGTTTCAGAGAGCGAGTAATGGCGCTTAAGCCTAAGCGTCAGAGCCAGGACCTAAGAGAGAAATACCTGTGCCCCATCCCAGGAAATGGACCACAAATAACAATGGAGTGCGCATTAACGTTCTTAGCTACGACACTCCCCTGACGCGTTCTTCAGAGGTAGAGTATAAGCAAACGACCCAGATAGCATTAGATAGTTTTAATGAAATTAACTCATCGAGTTCTTCAGTAAACTCATCAGGTGCTTCAAATGAAATTATAACATATTGTCAAAATTTTAACAGGATGAGAAGCGCAGCCAAATTGACTGAAATTCATCGTAAATTGTCAGGTTGCGCATACTCTGTTATTCTGGGAACTGAAACGAGTTGGGATGAGAGTATACGGAGTGAAGAAATTTTTGGAAATAATTACAATGTTTATAGAGCTGATCGTAATTATAAATGGTCTGAAAAAAAGTCGGGTGGCGGAGTTTTAATCGCAGTTTCAGCAAAATTGAACTCTGAAATTATCGTTACCACTAAATTTAAAGAATTTGAGCACGTGTGGGCGAAAGTGCAATTGTCTGGCGAGACACATATTTTTGTCTCCGTATACTTTACTCCTAACAATGCGTGCAAAGAAACAAACGATAAATTTTTTAGTGAAGCGGGCTTCGTAGCCGTGCGGTTAGCGGCGTCAGTCGTTTAGGCGTATTGTGCTACAGAGTGTGGGTTCGATTCCCGCCCCAGTCGGAGAAAACTTTTCGTCAAACGAAAAATTCTTCATTGGTCCACTGGTCGTTCCGTGTGTCCGTTGTCTAATGTAAGTTATGTTCAGTCTGTGCAGCCTATGGCTGAAGACGGTGTAAATTGTCTTTTTTTTTTTAAATGTTATGTCTAGTTTACCCCCTGAAGTTAAGATTCATATTTACGGTGATTTTAATCAACGCAACATTGATTTTATACCAGATATGGACAATGATTATATATTACTCCCAGTCATTGGAGAAAGTGAATTGCTACAGTTTATATTTGACAAAATTGCAAACTTAGGTCTTAATCAAGTCAATCATGTAAAAAATCAACAAAACTGTTATCTTGATCTCTTGCTGACAAACGTCTCTGATAACTTTTGTGTTAATGAGGCATTGACTCCACTTTGGAAAAATGAAGTGTTTCATACGGCAATAGAATTTTCTCAGTTCATTTCTAATACAGATTTCTATATTGACAATGAATTTGAGGAAACATTCGACTTTAATTCAGCTAACTATGACAACATTAGAAATAAATTAAATAACATTAACGATTTTGAGAAGCAAAGATGATGTAAATAACACAGCGTAACAAAAATGACATGTTTGCGTGTCTCAAGAACCAAATTATGTGTCTCTAGTAGATTTGGGGCTGCTGAATCTGATGCCGTTCTCAGAAATGTTCCAGCACGTCACAATTTTTAGCTACAGGTCGCAAAAGTTGTACAAAACACTGCTTTTATTAATGTTTACATGAAATGATAAATTATACTTTTTTGTAATCTAATCCACCAAACATGCAAAATAGAACTTGAACTTTCATTTCAGACATAATTTGATTGAAATTGCGCGATTAAATTTCGATTAAACCGATTTTTTCAACATGCTTGCAGTCTCCATACAAAATTCTTCGTTTCTTCTATACGGCAAAATACAACAATTCTCGATTACTTTTTCAAATCGACGTAAGTAACTTTCATATGGTTTTGAGAAAATTAATTCAGAAGAATCACATCCTGTCTTTTAAAACTGTTTTAAAATTAATCAACTTTTTGAATTTTTTTCGCCGTGTACATCGCTTAAATTTTGCATACATTAAGCTCGCGTTCAAAAACTAGGGAGTTCCTGTTATTTCCCACAAAAAAATATTACAAAATGATAAGCCGATTTATTCAGTTACTTTCGACGTTTTTCTACCAGTGTAAAATCGGCTCAAGTAGTGTTTTGTTTTGATTCGTGGTTAAGTCACTTTGTCTCTCCATACAGCGGGGCGGCGAAAGTAGTAGTTAGGTTGCGAAAGTTGAGAATCTTACTTTCGTCGTTTTGTAAATCCGGAAATTAAACGTTTTAAAAGTGAAAAATCGAGTTGGTTCAGAGCGCAACGTGTAGAATTTCGTCTGCGAAACACGTAGAATCGATAACGTAAGTTTGTATACTTTTTTGACTTGAGTCTGTTAGAATAAGTTTTCGAGAATTCTCTAAATTATCAAAAAATAACTTTTCCGTATCGAAAATAATACAAACTTTAATGATAAGTATTGTTATACACATAAAGTTTGAATTCAGTGGCAAATTAAGCCAATATATTACCTTACAAGCTGGGAAACTTGCATGCAAGTTGGCTGAAATAGTCATTTTTTGCATTTTCAACAGTCAATATCTCAAAAACTGGACGTGCTATGATATTTCTGAAAACGGCAATGGATTCAGCAACCCTTAATTAAGTGAATAGCGGTATTTTGGTGCTAGAGACAAGAACGTGTTCCGCAGTGTAATTCAACAGAAGTTTTCTACAACTGTTTGTTCAAAATAATATTACAAGAAGTACCAATCATTAAAAGAAGGTGTAATGGTTTTTCAAAACATCCTGATTTGGTTCAATAAAGAAATAATAAATTTGAAGAATCGTAAACAGAAACTACATAAAATTTACAAAAAACATAAAAGTCAAGAGAATTTACAAGTATATTTGAATATGAGCGTACAACTCAACTCAGCAATGCGATTGGCATATGAAAGCTACAACTCCAAAACTGAGCAAGAAATCAAAAACTGTCCAAAGAATTTCTTCAACTATGTTAAATCTAAACTAAAATCCAATAACTTTCCTTCTACAATGTATTTTAATGAAAAGGTTGGCCATACCTCACAAGATATATGCGACTTATTTTCAAAATTTTTTCAAGAAGTATACACAATATACTCTGAAGCTGATCGTGATTATGAATATTTCGATTTCCATCCTGAATTTCCTAACGATGTTGGTATCAGTCATATAAATGTGCATGAAATATTGAATGGTTTGAAAAACTTGGATGCAACCAAAGGAAATGGACCGGATGGAGTTCCACTAATCTTCATGAAGACTTTAGCAATTGAATTAACTACTCCCTTATTTTGGCTCTTTAATATGTCACTGGAGTCTGGAGTCTTTCCAAAGATGTGGAAAAGCTCATACCTTGTCCCATTTTCAAATCTGGCAAAAAATCTGATATTATTAACTATCGTGGCATTGCCCTTATTTCGTGCATTCCGAAGCTCTTTGAGGCTATCATAAATGAAAAAGTATTCATCCAAATCAAAAACAGAATAACTACAGCGCAGCACGGCTTTTTTAAAGGGCGTTCGACTGCCACTAATTTGCTCAAATTTGTAAACTATTCATTGAGTGCTATGGAAAATGGAAATCATGTAGAAGCTTTATACACAGATTTTAGTAAAGCATTTGACCGTGTTGATATACCCATGCTTATATTTAAACTACAAAAAATTGTTATTGAAGCCAAATTGCTGAAATGGATTGAATCATATATAACAACTCGCGAGCTAATAGTGAAATTCAAAGGAAAAAAGTCCAATACATGCCACTTCAGGGGTTCCACAAGGCTCTCATTTAGGTCCGCTTTTGTTTATACTGTTGTTTATACGATTTGTCGTTTATTCTTGACAAAATAAAAGTATTAATCTATGCTGACGATATGAAATTTTATTTGGAAATAAAAACTGCACAGGACATACATACTTTTAAATACGAAGTACAAATCTTCCACACGTGGTGTCAGAAAAGCCTACTACAACTGAATGTAAAAAAATGTAACCTGATATCTTTTAACAGGAAAAGAGACATTCTCAATGTAACAAGAACTTTAGGCAATCAAAATGTTGAAAAATGTAATAGAATCAGAGACTTAGGCATAATTTTAGACTCAAAACTTACTTTCATTGATCACTATAACACTATAATAAATAAAACTAATAATATGTTAGGCTTCATTAAACGCTTCGCTTATAACTTCAATGATCCATACACAATAAAAACATTGTTCATTGCCTATGTTAGATCAATACTTGAATATTGCAGCATAATTTGGTCACCTTTTTCAACAGTACATGATGAAAGGATAGAGTCGGTGCAAAAACAATTTTTATTATATGCTCTTCGCAAATTAGGTTGGACAGAATTTCCATTGCCATCTTACAAAGCTAGATGTATGTTGATTAATATTCAAACACTAAGAGAGCGTCGTGAATATGCCATGATTTCATTTATAAACGATATTGTATCCCATAAAGTTGATTCACCAGAATTATTATCAAAATTAAACTTTTATGTACCATCCAGACGTTTACGCCATCGAGAACTATTTGCAATCAACTATCACCGTACTAATTATGCAAAATTTGGGCCAATGAACCAAATGATGACTACTTATAATAAACATTACAATTCAATCGACTTAACTTGGTCCAAAGCGAAGCTAAAACAATACTTCCGCACATTATCTTAAGAAGAAAAATTAGGTAATTGAATGTAGAAGTGTAACTAGCGCATAAGAAACTCTCTGTAACTGTCTACAAACATGATTGACGACAATAAATAAGTACGGCTGTCTCCTTTTCTTCCTTCATAGAATTTGAAAATTTTTCGTCTATAATGGTATTGATTCATGAATAACCTGATCGCCGTAAATTTTTGAATTACCTTCAGACCCCAAGTCTGCACATTGGGCCTGGCTATTTTAATATTTGTATTGTAATTTAGTGGAGGTCGGTCTTGCTGTGAGGTTGGACACTAGTTCGTGATGGGAAAACCGATCTGTAGTCTTGGCAGACGACTCTGGTCGTCTGGCGTTGAAGCTAGGAACTTAGACGTCCCACCAAGACCTTCCTCACAAAACGTCTTTCTTTATCAGATTGTCCTGAGGTTATCTGACTGTGGCGGTTAGCTCGGCCACCTGCCGCACTAGTTCCGCCGTGGGACCGTGATCTTTTGCGATTTGCAGCCGGGCGTTGACGCTGCGTGTTTCTAGCGCGCGTTCAAGTTCGGCGATGCGCTCGCCCTTCCTGCTGGAGTCTTCCAACAGTTTGGGGATTTTTCTTTTTGGCGAAAGCCGCTTCTCTGGCCTCGTCATCCCAGCAAGCTGCTGGGTACGAAATGCCAAGGTCGATCCGTAGGTGTTGGATAGATCCTCTTTCTTGTAGATCAGGGCATTGTAGATCGGGCATGGAGACTGCGTGTTTAGTGTCGAGCTTTTGGTTCTACTCACGCGTCTTGTTCCATTCCTCACAGTTCTTACAATGGGCCGGTTCGTCGGTTGTACAAAATTGAAGGATTTCCAAGAAATGCCCTTGTCTAATGGTGACTTTATTTTCTACCCGTTACGGTGAGGAGCTTAAGGGTCATGTTCTCATTTCGCTTATGCAATTTTTTCCTGTCAGACGACACCATTCTTTATTCTTTATTCCCTCCAATCGTTGCTATTACTTTCCTCTCCCATCGGGTACATTGATACATTGATAGATCTTTATTAACATCTTGTTGGAGAATCAGTAGCAGGATATTGATTCATTTATTTCGAAGTATTTCCTTTAAACTTTATTTTTGCATCCACCTTTCTTAGCATACTTTATTGCTGTCAGTACGGTACTGAAATATGTTCCCAAAGTACAACTATTAAGCACGAAACATCATCTACATATACTTTTAATAATGTTCCACCATCTGTTGTTGACTGCATCTCGATGGGTAGAAGCGAAATTCCACTCAGAGCATTACTTATCCCATACGGCACACCAACCAGCCAAAGGAAGAGAGAGAGAAAAACTTTTCACCTTCATAAACTCAAAAGTCCATCAAAAGCTACGACGATAATAAACATGGTCCAATATGGCACAACCCACCATCACCGAGTCCGCATATGTAGACCACGCATTTTTGATTACATCCAACCACCATCGTCATCAAAAAAGCAGGCCAATTACCGTGCCGATCAATCGATCACTTGAGCGATCGATCTTATTTGGACGGAACTCGAGAATTATCCCCCGGGACCGGATGCATCACGTACCGGTAAGGACCCTGTCAAACACAAAAATGCCGACCAATGACGCTAATTGACAAAAAAAAAACGGATCAATTTCCTGGAAGACAATTTTCCTGATCGAAAGCAATTTTCAGTACAATATGTGGCATGTCGTTTTGCGAGCAACGACGACGAGAAGTCGAAGTTATTGGTTCTTTTCTGTGCGTTATGAGAGATGAGATCGATGTTGAGTCGGGATGATGATTCATATTCTCTAATATGGCAATTAATCTCATAATATATAGAAGCGAAACAGTGATGTAAGGGAAGGGGTGGTAAAATGAACACCTTAAGGATATCATCTTGTTTCTGCTAGAAAAACAAGCAAATTGTATAGTTCTTTCGCACAACATCAAAAATAGGGATGTAATCTACAGCAGCGACGTGGATTCAAACTAAAACAGCTAAATTTTCACATATTTTCATCACTATCAAAAAGCAATGCAAATGTTCATTTCACCTGCACTATGTGGGTAAAATGAACAGCGGTTGGTGGTAAAATGAACACCATGCAAAAAACGCGAGCAAAACAAATATTTCTGAAAATTTTCATTGCCCCACCGAAAATACACCCATTAATGATTGTAACCTATTCAAAAAGAATTCTAAAGATATCAGATTTGACATCATATCATAACAATATTCACCTCACTGAAAAACCTCAAGTCTTCCGAGCTATAAGTTACGTCAGTTCTAATTTTCAAACGTTGTTTTCTAAAATCTTAGTTTTCTTTGATATTTCCACTTCAATTGACCTACGTATCAACTCGAACACTCAGATTTATGCTCTAAATTGTCCGTGCGTGATAAAAATTCATCGAAATTTGTTTTTTCTCGGTAAAAGGCACGGTGTTCATTTTACCACCACTTCCTGTTGGGTAATTTGTGATGACCATCATGGATGGAAAACATCTAAATAGACAAAGTTTGGATTGGTATGATTGATTCAAGCATTAAATCTAAGCACTTTTAAAAGGAAAATTTTGTCACTCAATAGCGTTCAAAGATCTCAAACAAATAGGTGAATGAGAAGTGTCAAATGGTTGGTATTATTTTGTACGCTTGAAACAGGATTCAATTGTTGCATGGACTGGGGAAGGGGGATTTCTTGACGTTTTCCAACAGCCTACTTGATGGCAAGACGGAATTTGCCGGGACCACTAGTTTGATAATACAGCCATTCCATGAAAAACCGATCTAGTGGGTCACCGAATTCCGTTTAAATTTGCTATTTTGCTCCTCTGAATTTTTTGATTAGGGTTGAAGTGGAAATCCTAAGCTTTCATTCCATAGAAAAAGATTGGAAATCGGTTGAGCTGTTCAAAAGTTATGATTTTTTTTTAAATAAAAAATTTAATGCACTGAGCCCTGCAGTGTGTGCCGATGAAAAATGACTGATTTTTTGTTTTCAAAAAAATATATCTCAGAAACTAAAAAACATACATCGCTGAAAATTAGACAGTAAACGTATAATTAACTAAACTGTCATGAAAAAATGAGAGCAGCAATAGCCCCTTTGGTCCCGAGGCCTTCAAAACACGAAAAAACGGAAATTATTGTTTTTTTTTTTCATGTTAAAAAACAATTTTTGTGAAATTATATTCAATTAGGATTGTCATGTCTATTACGGCTTAACCAGCCGACGGTGTTTTTGAAAATACCTGAAGGTCGTAGACACAAAAGTCAATTTGTCCAAATTGACTTTTGTGTCTACGACCTTCAGGTATTTTGAAATTTTATATTCATACTGAAAATTCAAAATCTCAAGCTCTCGTTTCGTCCAAAAAGATTGGTCAAACGGTTCAAAAGTTATAATTTTTTTAAAAATAAAAATTTTGCAATGTCGCGATTTTTCTGGTCACCCTTTTTCGGAAATGGTCACCCTAATCAAAAAATCCAAAAACACGTGTATCCTTATTTCGGATAAGGAACAAAATAGCAAATTTTCATAGAATTCTGTGACCCACTAGATCGGTTTTTCATGGAATGGCTGAATATAAGTATGAATTTTGATATTTTATTACCAATTCTAGTACCAAATTGACCGATATTAAGAGGGGCACCTAATACCGGACACGATCTCGAAATGCCTCGAATTCAGTAAATTTGCACATCATTGAATGTTTTTACTCTAGGGTAAGTATTTTACTGCCAATTCATTGAATTTGAATTTAGCAAGATTAATTTGAGGTTTACTTAGTGTGCAAGTGGATCAGAAAAATAATACATTTTACGAGGTCACGCGAGCATTGTAAGTGACACGAAATATGAGTTTCATTCTTTCATAATTTGAGAATTATTTTTCGTTGGTGCTTGTTTTGCAGCGAGAATCCACTCTATTAGCAGCTCATCTTCAAACCTACAGGAAGAGTAACCGACGCAGAAACAAACAATCCTATCCCGGCATGTTCACATCACATCGCACACACAAAACATACAACAGTAGTAATTCGATAATTTGTTAATCAGCAGCCTGGTCGACCGAAACCATCAGCTCTCTCAATACATTGGACTGCAGCATCGCGGCGACGTTGGCTAGAGTAAGACGGCCAAACAATCTTCCACGACGACGACGACGGTATGCCTCCGGACTGCTCACCGGTAGATGTTCACTTCAGGTGCGAACGATACGCGGTGATTCCGGTGGGATGCCGGAGGAGAGAGCCAGGGGGAAGCACAAGAAGTCAAGTCTATCACACAAATATTTCGGCTTTTGGTGCAATCAATTCGCGCGCTGGATGAATATCATCCAAACCGGTAATCAGATAACAGGAACCACATGGCGGAACGACTGCCGCCGGTCGCCGTCGCCATCCAGCGCAATCGCCGCCGGCCAGCCGGAATCAGTGGTGCCGGATCTACGTTATAGAAAAGTTACTTCGAATTCACGGATTCCGTAATCTACAGATTTGTTTTGCTACTTCGTGGAGTGTATTAGCGATCAAAAGAGAAAATAGGGAACTTTTAATTTTGCAACTTAATTTGAAAATCTTTGTACTTTTAACTGTAAGAAGCTTATTGGGGCAGGATAAGGGTATATGTACTAGTAATGCATAGTAAAAATAAATTGGAATTAACTTGAATGGAATTTATACCGTAACTGAAAACAAGTTGACGGGAAGCTATATTTAATGTAACTTTGAACCAAAACTGATTGAAGAAATAATTCAATGATCAAAAGATTAAAACTAAAACCAATTTGTATTAATTTTCCATGTGAACATAAATTTCAAATGTACGAAGCTCCCAACTGGAATTTTCCGTCAAACTCGATTGAATTTTACTATTACTAATCAATTTTACCAATACTATTCTCATTAACGCTCAAACGCAGTGAAGTTTGTCTCATAAGTCTCGGCGGTCATTGTGGTGCTTGTGTGGTTTTCGAGAGGTGTAAAAAGTATTATGACTAAACAAATTGTGTGTACTTGTAAAATTTATAGTGAAAACATTACGGAATTGGTGCAGCATATCCGCATTCACAACATTTCGCGTTATTTCAAGTGCTCGGTTGAAAACTGTGAAGCAGTTTTCAGAATGTACAAATTGTTCCGGAAACATCTCAGGTAGCGCCATTGCTCGAAAAGCCACGATCCTCTGCGAGAATGTACCCTCGCATCGTGTTATTTTGCGGACACAGATTTTTAAACAAGACCAGAAACACATTCTTGATGGCCACCTGGTTCACGGCCTGTTCAAATGCCCACCAAATTTATTTATTTATTTATTTGATTAATTCATCTGACAGTTGTCTACATGAATATACTTGATAGTTATTGTAGCATCCTTGAACTAGTCACCCTCCTTTTTAAGCATCCAGAAGTCTCTCCAAAGTCAAACAGCTCTTTAACTAAAGAAAAGGTTCGCAAACATGCGGTCAGTGGTTCGCTACAGCCATAAGACTTGCGGTGAAATTTGTTGTCAACATAGTTGAAGACCTCAATAGGCCTCTGCACTGTTTTGATTTTGTATGGGGTTTTGACGTTTACTGGCCTTGTTGTTTACAAATTTTATGTAAGTGTAAAAGAGAGAGAATGATTTTTGTGCAGAGCCCCATTGGGGGCCCATTGTATGGAAGTTGACACGAGTTAGAAACGTAGGTGCATCGATCTCTCCATTCAGCAGTTTAGCAACGAAAATAGGTTGCTGGATACTTCGCCGTCGCTGCAGTGAATCAAGTCCTAAAAGCCGGCATCGCTCATTATATTGAGCCATTCTCTGAATCGTATACGCCGAACCAACTGCACACATATTCACTTGAAATGCCGCTATAGTGTTGCTAGTCAATTATTCGTGTCACCGGTACACTTTTGCGAGAAACATATTCAAACTGGTAACACTGTTTCAAGAAAAAGAATCAAAATAAACATCTGTCAAATCTGGATCGCGCATTGTTTTTATTTTTGTTTGCAGGTAAGATGCTAATATGTTTTTCTAAACTATAACACTATTAACAAGTTTAACTCCAACAATTCACAGCGATGAATCATCTCGAAAATGACCCTGGATAATGTGCAGAAGAGGCTGAATATCTGGAGTCTGGAGAGAGTACGGATTTCAAGATTGTTACGGCCAAGCTCCGATTATTCCCGATGATCTGAATGCTAGTGAAGATGGGCATTCCAGTTCATCTGATGAAGTCCTTGACGAAAACAAGATTGGCGATCCGGAACATAAAAAGAAGTTTTTTTTCTTGGCTGATTTCATGGTCAAAAAGTACACCAGGCAGAAGAACGGATTGTGTGTCAACCGCAAGAAAAATGTACCGGAACCTGTTTCAGGGAATACCCTTTCGGAAGTGTTAGACTGCTTGTGGAATTTTATCGAGCCACATGTTCGCCGGGAAATCGACGTTAGTGAAGTGGATGGCATTAAAGTATCGTGGTCAACTAAAGAGAAGCCCGATGTTCGAGACATTGCTAAGTTCGTGTACCTGAAAGACAACAAGAGTAAGAATTTAATAAAGATCGACCAGCTGGAAGAAGGCAAGATCATGTTATTTATTTATTTATTTATTTATTTTAACTAAAATTTTGAAAGAGGGAAAAACCCCTTTGAGTGATCACTTAATTAGATCTTCTCAAAAAGGCACAAAACCTCTTCATCTTTTTAAAAACGTTATAATAAATATCTTATAAACTAAAGGCTCACTCGGACAGAACCATAACAGAGCCAGATTCTTGATCTTCTGAAACGTTCAATCAGAAAAATGGGAAATAATCTCTCATGGTAGGTGTTTCATATTTCAATCCTGAAAAAAAAAAAACAAAGAAAATTAAGGCAGATAAAAATCAAACAAGATATGATATCTCATTTAGATAATTATATAATAGTTTCAAAGTGGGATAAAATTTACTTCCAAGTATATCACGGACAGATGTAGGAGGAGTTTGGTAAAAGATTTTCAAATTTTTAATGAATTTATTTCTAGGTATCATAAATTTGGTGCATACAAACACAATATGATCAATATCTTCATAAAATTCAGCACAATCGCATAAATTTGAATCCTTCATATCAAAGCGATATAAATAACTGTTGCATATGTAATGATTCGACATTATTCGTGAAAAAGTGCAAATAAAATTTCTATTTACGGATATGTTTTTAAACCATGGGAATTTATCAACAAACGGACAAATGGAATGACACCAACGTCCTTTATCACTCGAATTCCAAAAATGTTGCCAATTATCCATACAATATTTATTAAGTTTTGAATGATATTCTGAAGCACAAATTTCTCTATTGTAAATAATTCCACGAGTAACCCCTAATTTGGCCAAAGAATCAGCTTGTTCATTGCCATAAATATTACAATGAGCAGGAACCCACAAAAATTTAATTAAAAACCCTTGAGTATATAAATCATACAAAAGATTTTTAAGCTCCAAAAGAATGTGATGAGTTTTTGAATTAAAGTTTATGGAGTTCAAAGCATGAAGAGAACTCAAACTATCAGAACATATTATAAATAAGTTTGGAGTAAAAAGTCTAATTAACTTACATGCAAAATATAAAGCAGTTATCTCAGCTATGAATATAGAACAAGGATTTTGTAATTTAAAAAAGTGAGCCAAAAAATTATTAAATACTCCAAATCCAGCAACATTCTGAATTAAAGATCCATCAGTGAAATAAAATTGATCACGACTGATACCTTCAAATTAACGTTCAAATAAATAATTTGCAAAACGCGGATGTTCAATTTTTGGAATTTGTTTCAATTCTTCATATAAAGATAAATCAATAAGGGGTCGAAAAGTATGAATATTAATATTGTAATTTTGGAATCCAGGGGAAGAAATTGGCGTTAAATTCTCATTTAAACAATATGTAAAGGAGCTTAATATTTTACTTGTCGGGTTGATTTCATATAACGATTTTAAATTATCAATAATCGGATGTTTGTATGAAACACATTGCAACAAAAATTTACAATTTAATTTTTGAAATCGAATTTTGAGTGGTTCAAATCCAGCCAATACTTCAATAGATTGAGTATTAGTTGAATTCAGAAGCTTCAAACAAATTCTTAAACAACGAAATTGCAATTTTTCAAGTTTTTAAAAATGAGTTTGAACAGCATTACCAAATGTAAAACAACCATATTCCATCACAGAGCGAATAGTTGTTTTGTAAAGCGTCATTAAATCAGACGGATGAGCACCCCACCAAGTACCAGTAATTGATCGAAGGAAGTTTATTCTTTTCGAACAAACTTTTTGAATATATGAAATATGAATTGCCCAATTTAATTTAGAATCAAACCATATACCAAGGTATTTATAATCAAACACTTGTTCAATTTCATATCCATTTAGATATAAACTAATACTAATTGTTGAATGTTTTCTTGAAAAAATCATATATTTAGTTTTTTGAACTGAAAATGTAAAACCATTATCAAATGCCCAGGTATCAATATTGTCTAACGCAGATTGCATGAAATGTCTGATAATTTCTCTATTTTAACCACTAATAGATAAAACATTATCATCAGCAAACTGTATTAAAAAACATCCATTAGGAATAATATTCATCATATCTGATGTAAATAAATTATACAAAAATGGACTTAAACTTGATCCTTGAGGTAACCCAAAACAACTATGACGAATAATTTTAGATGACCCATTATGGAAAAAATGCATTATTTTCAAAGAAAATAAGTTATACAAGAAATTTGAAATTAAATTAGGAATTTTTAAATTGTTCATTTTCTTGAAAAGCAAATCAATCAAAACAGAATCGTATGCACCAGAAACATCAAGAAAAGTAGAAACTACATCTTGTTTTTTATTAAATGAAAGTTGTATTTGAGAAGCTAAAAGAGCGGTACAATCACGAGTACCTAGACCTTTTCTGAATCCATATTGGGAAGATGAAAAAATATTATTTTTCTCTGCCCATAATTCTAACCGATTTAAAAGCATACGTTCCATAAGTTTACGTAAACATGATAATAAACTGATAGGTCTTCGACTATCAGCTAATGAAGGATCTTTACCAGATTTAAGAATACTTACTACTTTTACGAAACGCCATTCAAAAGGAATAATATTTTTAGAAAGGAATAAATTATATATTGAAAGTAAAAATTCCTTACAATCCTCTGGTAATTTTTTAAGAACTATGAATTTAATATTATCAATACCTGGGGCAGTATTTTTAGTGAGTGATAAAGCCAAATGTAATTCCTCTAAAGAAAAAGGAACACAAAGCTCAGGAAAATAATTAACAGTTTGATTTTTAAAATTAACAAATGTAGGAACAAAATCAGGACATATTTTAGATGCAAATTGTTCAATCCAAGCTTCAGAGTATTCCAATACATTCGGATCTGAAGAATCATAATTTCTCAAATTTCTTGCCACAGACCATAATTTAGCTAAAGAAGTTTCTTTATCAAGACTTTCAACAAAATGTCTCCAAAAATTTCTTTTCTTAAATTTGGTAATTCTTGTAAATAAAGCTTCAGCTTTACAATACAAAAAATAATCTTCTCTTCGACCTGATCTACGAAATAATTTAAATGTAACAGATTTGTTTTTCAAAGCATTTGAACATTCATCATCCCACCAGAAAGAAGGCCGATTTTTTTTTTAAGTTTCCTGTAATAACCTTCTTTTTCTGAGATTTATGTAAGCATTCAAACAACAATTTTGAAAAAAGATTATATTTTTCAATTGCAGAAAGAGAAGTATCACTCCTTATAATTGAAATTGACATCAAATCCGCAAATTTAATCCAGTCTACATTTTTATATAGATCAAATACAAAAGTCTCTTGTGTAAATTTGTCACATCTAGTATTTTGGAATTCAATCAAAATAGGTAAATGATCACTATTATTTGGATCATTAATAGTTTTCCAAGAAGACATCAAGGATAAACTATTTGAACAAAGGGATAAGTAATACATTAGGAGGAACTGCAATTCTAGTTAAAGATCCATCATTCAAAATATTCAAGTTTAATTCATCAATCAAATCCATTATCAATGAACCTCTACCATCAGATTTGTGACTACCCCATGCTATATTATGAGCATTAAAATCTCCCAAAATATAGAAAGGGGAAGGAATCAAATCTAAAATGTTTTTAATATGCGATACTGAAAAAGAAGCATTAGGAGGAATATAGAAACAAATTATACAAAAAGTAAAACCATTTTTTGTAATTGAAACAGCTACATATTCAATTTGGGATTCCACCGATAAATCTAAATATTTAAATTCAATATTGTCTCGAATACCAATTAAAACACCTCCATATGAAACTGTTCTATCTTTACGTATAATTTTGAATTGTGGAATTCTGAAAAATTTGGTTCTTTCCAACCAAGTTTCATTTAAACAAAATATATCAATATTGAAGTTTGTTATCAATACTTTAAGTCTGTCAATTTTGTTAGTTATGCTGCGACAATTCCACTGTAATATTTTCAAAATTTTTGAATCCCTCGAAGCCATTACAATGAAAAAAGAGATGAAATGATGGGTCCAACTGCATTCAGTTTATTTAAAATAGAAGCCAAGAAAGGTAGAATCATTTTAATTATTTTTTTCCAGAATTCACTAAGTTCCAAAAAATCAACTAATTCTTCTAATATTTTCAAAATTGAATTGTCAGAATTTTCATTATCATTGATCTTATCAGTTTGTTTAAATTGTTCATCAAAAGAAGTATTATTTTTTTTTAAAACCAGGAATATTTTTTTGCTGACTACAATTTTTAAGTACAGGAAAATTTGTGTTATAAGAAGATGATGGTTGAGGTTCAAAACTAAATGAATTAGTTTTTGATGAATTATTATGTGTTCTTTTTCTTTTAATGGGAGGATTGTAAGTGAAATTCTGTTGCTTCCCAAAATCATTATCATCATTATCTGGTAAAATTTCATAAGTATTTGGAGAATTGATATTGTCTGATGATTTCATAATATCTGCATATGATAAGAGATTTTTGTTTTTAATTTTTTGATTTAATTTGGATTGGTTTTCAATATAAACTGTACATTGTTCAAAAGAAATATGTTTTTTTCTACAATGAATGCAAACACCAGAATTTTCCTTACAATCTGAGGTCGGATGCCCATCTCTTTGTACAACATAGTTAGGAGCGGTGGGTGCCAGTACTTGTTTTTAAAATATGAAACTTGTAACATTAGTATTGTGAAATGAAACATTTAAGAAAAACTAAAAAAAATGATCAATGTTACCCCGGTACACGAGCAGACATATCACAGAACATCAACTTACATTTGTAACGTTCCTAATATTGCTTACCACTTGCATGGAGATCGTCACCATTTGAGCGCTACGGAATGACGAGGTTTCTTATTTAATTTATGGGTCATCAAGTCATTTCCGTAAATACAAGTCTTTTAATAAGCTTTATTGCTTTTAGTCGACAGTGGTACAAATTCTGTCTTCATAGCTGAATTTCGTTTTGGATTCCATCTCCTACGAGGTCGGAAAGCAATAAAATGCACAAACATGTAGTGGCCTAAATTTATCAAGTCCTAATTTGCCTTCTTTCGGGTTATTTGAACACGTCACAAACCATGTGCTTTCTTGGAGCATTTAGTTTGTATACCTTTGTAAGGATCCAGTAAATTTGGCTTAGGGTCTTTTACACATTATTCAGTGCTTTAACGCAAATGGACCAACATTCAACAATTAAAATTTATTGTAACAAAAAACATGTAACAATTTTTTGATCGATGGTATGTTATAACCATGCATTAAGAAACGCTAATTAAAAGCTTATTAAAAGCACCAGTCTGCAAAAGTTTAATAGCCTTTCTGCGAAACACAATAGCCTGCGGCGACATAACCTTGACGTGCAAAAATTTGAATATCCGCAAATGCAGAAAAGTTCGTTCACTCTTGCATGTATGTACTGTTTTGGAAACTAATGAAGATCTCTTGGAGTATTCCGCTCCGATCGAAGAAGTACCTAAAACAGCCGGTCATGAGGACGAACATTCCAGCTACGCTCCATACGCCATTTCTCGTCCCTCGTTTTGAAACCTTTATCCAAGTATCTCATAACGGAAACCGCCGTAAAAGAAATTGTTGTCACCTTAAGTGAAGTTGCCAGTGTTCAAAATAAAATCAACAAACATAAGTTTGAAGACATTATCGACAAGCTTCAATTGACAGCTTTATCTAAGATGCAGATCATGGATACAGTTTGTGACAATTTTTTGCTCAATATGTTTGGACCCAATGGAAGTTTCCGCTCAGCTCACATGCGAAACAAGTTGTATGTTCAAAACTTTTCATTCATTCCCTTAGAAAAGGTGTCTCTACTAAAGGACAACAGCCACTCTTCTATCTAAAACCGTTATTTTCTGCTCAATAATGTATAAAAAGCATCCCTCCAAGGTCATCGAAAAACAATATTAAGTCTTACGAAAAAAATCATATACTAAGAGTAAAAAAACAACAATGAAAAAAATAAATCAAATAAAAACTATTGTTTGTCGCGTTTAAACAAAAAAAAAAACGAAAACAGAAATCCAAAGAGATTAAAACAGAAAATCGCATGTCGCGTATAAACTAAAGCCCGTATTGTATCAAATAGTTGGAAAGATGGAACAGAAGGAAATGCGAAAATTGAACTACTGTCATGTTCCTTCGTATACAGGACCAGCGAAACACAGCTTTACAAATAATTGAAAACAATTTTATCGCGTTCTATAGTTATCATGATTTTATTGTTCTAATGCAAGCTATATATAATTAATAATTATAAAAAACATGGAACAAACGCACCGGATCACCAAACAGGATATCGATTGGTGAAGATGATTGTTTAATTCCAATATTACCGCAAAGAGCGAGCAGTTAGGTGCGTTTAGCTGATGGATAAAGTGATACGCCACACTAACGATAATCTCAATTTGCCAAACCATAAATTTAATGAAAAGTGCTTCGGAGCATTCTGCAAACCACAACAAACACTTGTTCGGTAATTGCCACACCGCACTTTTTCTTCAACCTCTATCCAACTTTTTACGCAAGCCTTGCTATAAAATATATGACAGAATCTGATCACCACCACTGAACTGGAAACTCGAACATAAATCCTTAGTAACCCATCAGTCACTGAAATAATTTTCATTGCTTTTTTATCACTCAAATTAAAATCTAATTCCAATTTGCATAGATTATACTCTAATCGCTTAATAGTCATTTCCTTATTTAGGTTTCATCTAGATCATGTCCACAATACCTTTTTGAGCTGCAAGCCAAATCATGGATACAATAAAGTATGGTTCAACACTTCCAGAAATCGAATGAAAATCAGTCAAGGGATTGTTGTCTTGAAAATTGAATGATTTTTTGGTGAAAATTGAGATCTCTGCTACTGTGCAATTTGCACAAGATTTTGTGGAAACATCTCCTTGGATTATGTGATATTACCCAGACAGGGTGTCTACTCGTTTAGCAAAATGAAATTCCCTGATATTTCCAGGTTTTTCCAGGTTTTATTAAAATAATTCCAGGTCAAGAAATACTCTAATTTTATATGTCTAAAACAAATTAATGAACGGAACTTTCAAGTGCATCAGTATGTGTCTTCTTGAAAGTATTTTTAGTACAGATTATGTATCATTCATTTCCATCGGTCGTTTGGATAACTAAGACAGCTTCATGGGCGCAAAATTAAACTTTATTTGGATATGTGACAATATATCTACAATCGAAATTAACACAAATAATTCGTAAAAGTTTTGAATCCCGGATCCTTTTTTATGATAGAAACACGGATTATCAAGCCCATGGGGAATCGCGTTCGACCGTATAACAATTAAATGTGGTAATATAATTAAATTATAAATATTTGCATTTCATTCGAAAAAGTTCTAAATTAGTCATGATCGTTACGAAATTTCGAATTTAAAGTTGTTCAAATTCCAGTTTACTTTTCGATTTTTTTTTCTGGAGTTAAATATTTTCCAATAATTTTCAAAATTTCATCTTTCACCATCAGCCCGTGAATGAGTTTCTTGAAAGTATGAAATTTAGAAACATCTTTCCAGGAAAAAAGAGATTAAAAATTAATCAAAAAGAGACCGAAAAGAGATAAAACAGTAATCAAAAAACGAAACCTAACAGGAACCAGGACAAAATAGTTTAATCAGACCAGACATTTCTCTGAAAAGATTTTTAAAACTTTTTTTCAAATAATGTTTTCGCGGCATAACGACGACATACCAGCACATCTGGTATATGCCAATAAAGGACAAACATTAATTGATGTATTACGACAACATTACGAGAGGGATGGATTGATATCTATATTTCAGATACTCACTCTCCAATAATTTTCCGAAGGAATTCCTCAAAAAAATTTTTTTTTTATATCTCAAAATAGAATCAAGATTTTTCCAAACATTATCACGAAGAATACCTCAAGACTTAGTCTTCGAGGATTTTATCCGGTGATTCTCCAATCAGTTTTTCTAGAACATCCTCCAAGACTCCCGTTTAAAACATGTTGTAATATTCAACCAGAAACTTCTCCAGATGCCTCCAAGGGTTTCTCAGGATTTTCTACAAAATTGTTCTTTAGAATTTTCATAAGATTTTGACCACACATTTTTTCTGAGGATACCTTCAGGAATTACTCTAGAGAATGCTCCTAGGATTTCTTCGGAAATTCCTCTATTAATTCTAAGATATTTCTCAAGGAAGTTTTCAAAACTTTTTTCTCAAGCATTCTTCCAGAAGTTTTCACCAAGGAAATTTGAATGTAATTTCCCAGTAAGCTGATAAATTGTTAAGAAAAGCAAATTTACGGGTATATTCTGTTACATTTACTTATGTAATTTCTTAGGCCACCCTTTATCAAAGAGGAATTTCAAGAAGACTTACTCTTGAAGAACTTTTAGAAGATTCCCAAGATTATTGCTACGGTAATAAAAAAAAAGAAAAATCATACTGTCTCGCAGGATATTGCGAAGGATCTCCTGGAACACAGGACGAAATTTCTACAGTTAAACCTCCATGAGTCGATATTCCATAACTCGATATCGACTCATGGAACCATACTAAAAACGAAATTTCATGGTTACTTTGATGGTCCCTCGAAACAGCTTTCCAAAGGATTCCTGTTCCATGAATCGATATTTCCATGAGTCGATGGTCCCTTCAATATCGACTCATGGAGATTTGATTGTAAAAAATTGTGTAGGAATAATCATTCCTACAACCGAAGAATTTCATAGAAAAAAAAATCTGTGGTGTTAAATTGTGTGGAACCTTAAAAGAACTTTTCCATATTCCAAGGTGATTTTATCAGAATTCATTGAAAAATGTTTCGATGAACTCCAGTGATCCTTGGATGAAATGCTGGAGAAATTCCTAGAAAAAACTCTAAAGAGACTTAATAATAAAACACAGGTTGGGAGGTAAGGGAATTATTTGAAATGTTCTTAATATATTCACTCGAATAACTCCTCAAGGAGCTTTTGGATCTATTCTTTGGAATAACCGTGGACGAAATGGAGTTGTAATTCTTGTCGAGTTTTCTTGGGAGAAATTCTGTGGGAAACTTTGGATATCTCTTAGATTAACAATTGTAGAATTCGGTTGATTGGTTAGTGAAAACATATCTGGTGGAAGTTCTAGGATAGTCTTTGTTCAAAGTACTGCCTGAGAAAATTTTCTAGAGGTAGTAACGTTGAAATGTTCAAGGATTTCCTGAAGAAAATTATGGAGGAACTCATGTTAGTATCCTATGAAAAAATGCTGAAGGAATTTCTTGAAGAATTCATAATAAAATCTCTGGAGAAACCACAAGGATATTTCCTGAGGCTGTTGTCGAGATATACGAGAAGAAATTTTGCATCTCAGTTATCTGAAAGCAAGATAAGGATAAAAAGAGACTTTATATACTATTTTGGTAAAAATAGAGACTTCAGACACCTTTTATCAAAAATAGAGACTTTTTAGAGACTTGCATAAAAATGGTATCTAATAAGAAACCTGCTACCAGCCCTAGATATGTGAAACCTTTACCGAATAAATTTAGATATATTAAAAACATCATTCATGTTTTGATAAGCTGATGAAATTTCATACTCGAATGGATCCTCACTGAACAGCTCATATAGTGTTTGGAGAGTGGCGCAGCCGAATTTTTTTCGAATGAAGATAGTTTTCTGGCAATTAATGATAGCTCTGGGTTATAACGCAAAAATCCATTGTCGTGAACATATTCTATCATGAATTACTGCCTCAAAATAATTTCCCTGATTGTGATCGATATTCCCTGAGAATTCCTGGTTTTTACAGGTTTAATAAAATTCCTTGATAATTCCAGGTTTTCCAGGTTTTTCCAGGTAGTAGATAGCCCTGCCAGATTTAAAGCCATACAATCTGTGAGAAGGATTTCTGGGATTTTGCAATACTCCTAGGATCTCGCCAAATAACTTGTTGAAATAAAGTTCCGAATTTTGTGGAATCTGTAAAAATAATAATAACGAATTAAGATTATTCTCGAAAATCCAAAAAAAATTTTCATTTGACAGAAAAATAAACAATGAAAACCATTAAAATTATCTGTTTATCAAGGCATGCAGAGGATATATTTCCAAGTTTCAGTTCAGTGCTGGTTGCCACCTTCTGTTAAATATTTTATCGCATATTGTTTTTATGGCGAGCGTAAAAAGCTGGATACAAGCTCTCCATAAAAACAATATGCTATCAAATATTGAACAGAAGCTGGCAACCACCATTGAACTGAAACTTGGAAATATATCCTCTGCATGCCTTGACAAACAGATAATTTTTATGGTTTTCATTGTTTATTTTCAATCATCTTCATTGTTTATTTTTCTGTCAATCAAATGAAAATTTTGTTCCGATTTGCGGAAATAATCATAATTCCTTACTGTTATGGTTAATAATAAAGAACACTCTTTTTATTTTTGGATTAAATAAGTTGATTGGTCATACCTCACAACAACTTGAAGGAGAACTATTTAAACAGCCCGGCACAACAGTTTGAATTTCGCAAGACCAAGGCTTACAAATTTGCGAAAAAAAAATAGATCAAACATATCCTCACTAAACCATGAAATGGAGCCTCATTGAATCATGTAACAAGTTTTGTCAGATTTACACAATCCTGGAAGGAATTTACGCAGCATATCGTCGGGCCATAATTCTCACTAAGTTCGGGTAATGGTTTTTATATATTTCTGGGTGGGATTATGATAACATCCTGGACAACATCCCTACAGATTCCACGACACGATTGTAGTTTGGAATTTTGGACAAGGTTCTGATGAAATTCTTAGCACGTTCATTACAGATTCCAGCACATGATTCTCACTCAATTTTAACAAGAATTGTTACTTAATTGTGAAGAAGGTTTTCGCAAAATGCTTCATAGTATTCGTACAAAATTTTGAACTTTAGTTCAATAGTTTTTTGGAGAGATCCTCATAATACCAGGTGAGATTCTCACGCAATGTTTCGTAGATTTCTAACAGAATTCTGAGTAGGATTATTGCTAAATCATTAACATCATTCTCACAGATTTCATGGCAAAAGCTAGAGTCTAGCGTAATATTGTGCAAGATTTTAACTCTGAGTAATATTATTACAAATCCCTGGGAGGAATTTTACAAAATCTTGTGCAAATTGCGCAGTAGCAGAGATCTCAATTTTCAAGACAAATTCCATTCGATTTTCCAGACAACAATTTTTTAACTCATTTTCATACGATTCACTTGTTTCAAGTTTTTAACCCATGGGGCAGGAGACTTAATAATATCGGTATTAATATCTGTTGATATCAATTAATATATATTAATCCATTAATATTTTCGAAACACATCGAGGTGGCTGTGACTTTTCTTTTAAGAATCAAAGACATCTGACGTTTCAAGATACAAATTACATGATGAATTCAAACACGGTGAGCTTTTATCCTTTATTTAAATGCAATACATATATTATTCATAATGTTGTAGAATCTTTCACTTTTCTGGGAACAAATCCAAGCAGCGGTCGGTCTGTTGCCGAAACATATTGTGAACATCCTTGATCTTCAAGGATATTCTTCATGCGGTGCTCTTGGGGAAATCCAAGAAACTGACTGATGTTTCCTAAATCGAAAATGATCTGAGGCTGCTTGACCCTATGAAAAAGGCTTCGCTTGATGTGGAACAACTGCATCATGTATACGGGCATTTTGCAGTTTCGCCCGAAAATTTTCTATTCCTGAACGGTGGAAGAAAAGCCAACCAGTCAAATAAAACAAGGGGGGATACTCTGCTCCTTACGCATGTTTAAGTGGCCCTTGTTTCCATCCATGAAAGAACTAAGGTTTTAAGGACATATTTGGACATTGCATATTATTTAATCCACATCCATCATGCAATTTTTACACGTTTTTTGAGGAATGATGAAACACGCTATTTACAAAGCCACTCCCTCCATTGATCTTTCAAGATCCAAGTGTGAAATCGGAAAAGTTTTTTGAGAACTTGTGAAAAACTGGTGCAAAATACCGACAAACAAAATTGTTATCGCGATTTGAAGTTTTTTCTTGCGGTAAAAAATGAAGCTGCCCCTCTACTGGGGTTGCCGTTGTTGCAAAACTTTGAGTTCACGTTTTCAATCATAATAACCACACTTTTCGAACTCAAAAAACTAATCGGGTGGCATAGTACCAGCCGAATCAGCAGCGAAATCGTAAAAATATGTTACGCAGAACGTGAATAAACGTGACAAGCAGTTTCAAACACAACCATTCGCGGCAAGGCCTACTGCGCTTCCAGATCGATGATGTGCGAGTTCAGGTGCACACACATTGGTGGCATACCATTGTAATTCTGATTCGTCTATTTGACTATTCAACAATTTTATAGAAATATAAGATCCGGCATTGATTGAAGAACAACACAGTTTTTACATAACAGGTGTTTAGTGAATTATGAGAATGATTTCAACATCCTTCTGTGATTAAAATAAAGAGCGTATTTTTTTTTCTCTCCAAGAAAATTGCACTTTGGACTCACTACACACCAAATTTTCGATCAGTTTTCCAGAAATTTCTTTTGCTGAAACCAATTCAGCAATACACCATTTTACTGATGTACAGCACTTCTGAAATTGTTTACTGGAATTCAGCAATTTAACTTGCTGTATACTTGTCAACATCATCAGGTTTACTGATTTTCAGTAATTCATATCACAAATGATTGATAACCAGCAATCGATTAGAAATTTTGGCGTAAACCAGCAAACATAATTTCTGAATTTCAGCACAGTTGTACTTGTCAACCAAGAAATTAAAATATGATAAAACAATTTCGTACACTGGTTTCATTTGCAAATCAGCAATTGATTGCACCTTTTTGTTTATCTCTTGGAATCCTTGAGTAAGTACTATATTTAATGAAATACTAAATATTTATAAATAACTCAAGTGTTTATTTCTAGGATGGTAACAATACCGGAATGGCAAACGGGGCTTTGGCCTTTCCCTTCGGTGTGTAAAAATTTTCCTTTTGCACGGGTGCTGTAAGTTCAAACGAAGATGGCGTCAAAACAGCAAGCACTCCGCGAGCGTGTTGTACGGTTTTACCGTACGTGCCGGAAGAAAGGCACCCGACCCATAGATGATATTTTCGTCTCCCTCAGTGCTTTAGTACATGAAAATAATTGACGAGCCAAGGATACGAAGCAGTTGACAACAACTGCTCCGGAATTGTATCCGAAAAAGGACGTCAGTGCCCTTGTGAGGACATCGTGACTAAATTGCGTCGTACGGCTGATCATGACCCTTCCTCCAATATGCATTAACGTTGATCGAAGAAAAAAACATCATGTTTTCAATAAAAAAAAAATCTTAAATTACTTAAAAACATTTTTTTGTACTATACAACTGAAGAAAAATATCATTTTTTATTGAACATCCGTTATTTTGTACTGACGTGATCAAATTCAACCCACGACACCCAAATAGGTATGATAATGTTGACGAAAATTTTTTTGAAACAACTGTTTCTTAAACCTTTTTTTAATCGCCTTAACAAAATCGATACTCTGAAAATCTGGCATCGCTGGACTCGGAATGCAGCTCCCCAGGAGGGAAGGAAGCCCACTATCCGGAAACGAGAAATTCTTTTTGCCGGTCGAATTTGGGAAGAAATTGCATCTTCTTGATGGTTTTCTATGATGATCAACGATGAAGGAGGCGGAGGCGGGGGCCGTTTTTGGCGGCTTCGGCTCCACCATCCAATCAGTCGGTAACAATGGGAATAGTGTAATGGGGGGAACAAACAAACGAGAGAAAAAAACAAAAACTCCATTAGACGCGATAGATTTGCCTTTTTGGCTGATGGGGCATTGGCTCGGCTCGCAGTCGAAGCTCGCTGGCTGCTGTTGCTGGCATCGGACCGCGCTGACGTAGTCCCCCAATATATTAAGACTAATAACTGTATTGATTGCGATTGGGAAGCCTCGCTGGAGAGCGACAGATGGTTACTCGGAGTCGGAATGGGGCGGAACCCACGATGCGAAAAGGTGGACGAGTGGCGCAGGTGACGCCGTATGGAATGGATGGATTGATTTAGGGTAGAGTTGGGCAAAAGCTCGAGAGGGTTTTAAAATTATAAACGAAAAAAAAATCAAAACAAATGTTATAATTGTCATGTTGGTTCAAATGCTGTTCAAGCAACTTCATTCCCAATATTATAGAAATCCATTGAGATTTGGAAAAATTATGTGTTGGTTCAAGACTTAAAAATTATAGTTTGTGGCTAAATTTCCATCGCATTAAACAATATAGAAATAATACCTTATTCAATTATTTATGGTAGGACGTTGCTAGACCCAACCTCAGAATTCTTCAAAGTTTATTATTTTTTGTATAAATATTTGGAATCTTCCTTTTTAAGTCATTGGAGGACAAGATTTGGTGCTATATATAATCTTGCAAAAATATCTACTATTATCCTCGAATTTGCTAAATGTTGCTTGATAGTAGGAAAAAAATCATCAAAATTTCATCTTGCCCATTAGTTATTGATTGTTAGGCAAAACTGTAATCAATATGTTAGAGTTCCATTGTTTGTCCCTTTTCTTAATTTTAAATGATAAAGCTTTCCAGGAAATGCTGATTGTTTCAGCTTTCCTAGAAATATTGATTGAGATCAAACTCTTGCCCCGCCTTCCCCTATAGCCGGTGCGTATGTGATTGGAAGTCCCGGTCCCGCTTGAACCCGGTGGCCAGAAGATAGTGGCTGATTAAGTGATGGAGGTAATTATTGGAACAGGATTGATGGAGTTGTTAGTCAAATGGCTTTGCGAGGCGAGGTTGCGATAAAGTTTGATGAACTTACCTGCAAACAGATGGTACTCCCTTAAGTTGATCCCAAATTTGTTAATTGCGTCCAGCTTCACATTAGGAAACGAAAAACGAGCACTTTGCGGGGTAATTTGTTGTCATAAAAAATCGTCGTAATTGATGGGTGGCGCCTGTCAAATTTATTGCGCCATGGTTTCATCAATTATTAATTTCAACAATTTAATAAACATGTTTGCAAGATTGGATTGCATTTGTTGAAATCGTTGCATGATATGATATATTAACCAAAACATTTTCAGATGGTCGAAATAACCCATAGCATTTTCTGGTATAGAAAGAAGAATTAAAAAAGTAACCTACACTAAGGCATTCACGATCCTGCTTTGAAAATAATATGTCAGGATCTTCAAAAAGTAATGAAAAACGGTTTTCTGAATTGAGAAACAAATATTTTAATTCATCAATTGGAAGCTGGCCCTTTCGGAAATTATCAAAAATTTTGAAAATACCTCAGTAGCCAATTCAGGCATTGAGAGAAGAAAACAAATTATTACAATTAAAATTTAAAAAATAAACATACCTTGTAAGAATAAGCCAAAGCAGTGCTGAAAATGGCAATAGTAGTAGGCTTGAATTTCCCGAAAATCACGTGGCTCTTCCCAGTACAGTAGTTCAAAAACGTGAATCTCATCAAGTAGCCTATGTTGGGTGCATGAATTTTCTAAATCATTAGTGTCATTGAAGACTCTAAATGCGATAAAAGCAGCGGGAAATAGAACATTCTTCTACAGTAAATTTTGGTTGCCCTTTGCAACGGGTGTTTTGCGATTTTCAAGGCTTTTTGCTTACAGCAGTGATGGGGATGAATTTCACTGGCTTCGCTGACTGTGATATGTTGTACTTGACTACTGCAGAGTGAATTTCAAGATTTTTCGCAACCCTGAGCCGAAGTTATCTGCCAATTCGTACACTTCTGGTTAATTTTCAGAACTTCAAGTCCGAAAGACTTCCTTTAAGAGCAGGTGTTCCTCAAGACAGCATTTTGGGATCAATATTATATAAAATTTTCACATCTGACTTACCTGAGTTTCCTTTGTTTGCTTATGACACAGGCCACTCCGACACAGGACGACGCCTGCGTATCATCTGTGGCAGATTGCAAAAAAGTTCGGATTTTTATTTCGTCAAACTTGAAAAAAATGAAGAATTCTCCGAATGCTTACAAAACTCAACATATAATAGTCCAACATAAACCAGAAACTCTTTATTTGAAACCTTCAAGAAGACATGTTGTCACGATGAGAGGAATTCCATTAAATTGGTCAGAAGTTAAGCATCTAGGGCATGATCTAGATATAAATTTAACTTTCAAAAATCACATTGAGGGCATTCAAGCCAAATGTAACAAATATGTTGAATGTTTGTAACCACTTATTAACAGAATATCAACACTATAACTTAAGAACAAGCATCTTCAAACATCTTCAAACAAATTTTCAAGTCCGCCGTGGTGTATGCTGTACCCACATTAAACCAGAAAGAAAGCTCTACAGAGGAGTCAATATGAAATTTTAAAAATGATTCCGAAGCTCCCTTCATGGTGTAGTACTAAGGAGTTACACAGAATATCCAATATTGAAACATTAGAACAAATGTCAAATAAAATTATGATTAAATTTAAACAAAAATCGCTGCAATCTTCTATTTGCGGTGGAAGTATTTCAAAAATTTCTTCAGATCTCACCCTCATTGCACTTTTTCTTTTCAGAGTTTTGTCTTTCAACTAATTCATAAACAAATCTCTTAGAATGTGTTACTGAATTTATTCAGCAATTTTCACTGGAATTGCTGTGGAACTCCTCTACAGCAAATCACTGAGATTTTCTAACACTGTTTGCTAATTATTTGACCCCTCTTAATTTTTTTTATCTGTAATGGTGCAGGAGGAGAATTCGGGCATTCTAAATCATACTTAACACGTGTCCTCTCCTTCTCATCTCCATCTAACATGTACCTTCATTCGCAAGATCGATCTCGCCACCAGAACAATGTCCTCATCGAGACAACCTTTCTCATTCAACCAGGGCATCGCGCTCACGCACACCGTATGTTTGTACGACTGTAATTAAATTTTCATCCTTAATTTATTGCCCAGCTCATTGTTTTTACGACCGTCAGCAACGAGGCGCGCTTTCTACCGCAGGTCCCCTTCGCAAGGCTCGGACCTTTGTTACGGTCCTTTTCCAGTTTCTCGCAGCCGTGACAGCCACACTTTACCTAGGTGCAGTGTTCCGTTCAGGGTTTCGACATGGGCCTTTTTATTTTCTCGTTCACTGCGTGGTACACGGAATGTCTGAAACCGTTGTTAGCGAAATAATGTTCACCAGCTCGGCAGGGATTTGTATACATTTTCCATTATTTTCATAAAGTTAAATTTAAGCTTCTAAATAACTATTTGTTAATAGACACAAATCAGAAATAAAATTGTCTATGTTTTCAAAACCATGAAAAAATTGTGCTAACCTAATTATTTCCTTTAGAGTGCCTAAAATCAATATCAATCAATTGTCAACAATGCAACCTAAACTTACATAACACAGTTGTATAACATTTCTAGCTTTAAATCAAGAAAAGTAGAAAAGTTGTATAACATTTCTTGGCATTCTTAGAATACGATAATGACACCATCACATCTGATTTTTCCAATGATGTTTAGATACACTGTAACCTCTTTTTACGAACTAAACTGGGGTTTCGTAAATTGAGTCAGTTCGTAAAACGAGTGCGTCTTTCGCGTGTTTTCGCTGCAACCTGGAATCGAACCAAGGACCTTGCGATCGATAGGCCCGTGCGTACACCATGCACCAATCGGAGCCTTGATGTGAAGTGATGCTAAAACAATACATAAAGCGTTCGTATTACAATAATCGTTCCACCTTTCATAAGGCAAGATGTATTAATTTCGATAGTCTAGTTCATGATTCCCAAACTGTGGCTCGCAACTCCCTGGGGGGAGTACATCAAGGCCAATGGAATTCATTGGGAAAATTGCATTGGAATTTACACAGACGGTGCACGTGCTATGTGCGAAAAAAACAGCGGTGTTGCTACTACAATTCTTTAGTTGCCAAGACACTTTGTGATGATTTCAAGAGTGTATTGACAACCACGGTAAAAATAGTCAATTTTGTTAAAACCAAGCCTCTCCAGTCTCGGTTATTCGAGAAACTTTACAAAGATATGGATAGCATTTTCACCTAATTGTTCCTGTATACCGAAGTCCGATGGTTATCACGAGGAAAAGTTCTTACGAGAGTGGTTGAGCTTCGTGAAGAGTTGGCTATATTTTTGGAAGGAAAAGAAAACTTGTCTACACTTTTACGAGATATAGACATTTCTCTGAGAATCGCTAATTTGTCGGACATTTTCCAAAATTTGAACCATCTGAACACTTATCGCCAAGGATTAACTTCAATGGATATATTCGAACGTTCACGATAAAATTCGAGGATTTATACGAAAACTTGAATTGTGGTCTCGCAATTTGAAAAATGGAAACTACGATTGTTTCGATTCTCTTCAAACATTAATCATTGAGAAACAGTTCAAACCATCATCTACCATCATCATTGGTATTCTGGGCCACCTGAAAAATTTGGTGAGTATTTCGACGGAGAATGAAAAAAAAAACCGAGAAAATCTGTGGATAATTGACCCTTTCAACCAAAACGAAGCCAGTCAAAATATGTCTAAAAAAGGCAGATGAAGAATTGATCGTCTTGTCAGAGAACAGCACACTCAAAATCAATTATGATCGGAAAAACATTCTGCGGTTCTGAATCAGAGTGAGGCATATGTATCCTTGCCTACATGAAGAAGCTGTGAAAATCCTCCTCCCGTTTACAACATCATATTTATGTGAGGCAGGTTTCTCAGAAATGGTTGCCATCAAAACGAAGTGTAGAAACAAACTACGATTAACTCTCTCGCTACGGTTGAAGTTGACAGGAATTAAGATTGACGTCAGCCAGGTCATCGACAATTTTTAGTAAGAAAAAAAATCTATTACTACAACTTGTAGAGTTTGTTCAATAGCATTTATGTGGAAAATAAACATTTTTATTGTTATTCAACAGTTGTTTTTGATATCGAATTAAAAAGTATTGCGAATATCATCCATTGTGAGGACGGGGGTCGCCAAAAATACATCACTCGGCTAGGGAGGTCACGCATCCGAAAAGTTTGGGAACCTATGGTCTAGTTCATAGCGTGCAGTGTTAAAACTAAAATCTCTGTAGTATTTTGGTTTGCTAAGCGAATGTCAACCATAATCAAAAGTGTCAGGGTTAATTCATGGACCCAATTTTCAAATTAAAGTTTATATATAATATAGCCGTTATTTGAGCGGGAAAAGTTGCTAAAGTAGTTGCAGAAACATGCTCTTTCATTTTATCAAATAAAAACAAGATTTCATTAGACATGTTAGGACCCTTTTGTGATTTTTCAATATCCCAAGGATATTATTGATTATTTGATTCATAATTGGGCTTAAATGTGTGCAAGCCAAGAGCTTTCAAAAACTTCATAGGTATAGGAGCTTTGGCATAAATATGATTCTAAAAGAGTAAGTGCGTTTCGAAAGCCCAAGCAAGCGGTTTTATTTGTTTTCACCACCGGAGTGATATATTTTCGTTTTTTTTATTGCGTTTTGCTGGGCAGTGATGGTGGTGAGTGCTGGCGATCAATTGGTGAGCTTGTTTCATGCTACTATTTCAAATGAGTTAAATATGCCTGGCAATTTATGCCACATAGAACATCTTCTATGTGAATTTAAGAATGTTCAACTGAAGGAACAGAAATAAAGGTGATTTGAAATCAAATATGTAAGATCAAGAACTTTTGCTTCAGAGAAAGAATTGCTGGAACGTGTATTTGATATTTTTAAAAGAAATACCGTGTGAGCATTGTTGAATTTTTCAGAATATCATTGAGAAAATGTTAGTCATAGTATGCCGAATTAAATTCAATTCCGTAAAGTATTGTTTATACATAATTTATTTTCCCTTCTTGAGCTCTTGTTTGTTGCTAAAAACAAGTCCGACCAAAGCTTTTATACAGTCAGTGACATAAATTAGTAATCAAATGCTGTTTTTCCATACAAAATGCCCAAGTTTGGGGTGCTGTATCTCAGCTTCTGGTAGTCCGAATCGGCTGAAATTTGGATGACGAAATGCAAATAACTTAAAGTTTTGCCTGTGAGGAAATTATTACATTGTAGTCATTTTACATAGAGTTTCAGAGGGTTGTTCAAAGACAATAGTAAGTAACCGAGAGACTTTGTAATTTAATTCTAAAACTTTAAGTGGCTGGTCATGCCAGGCTGTCTCGTCTTGGACGACGAGACATACATCAAGGCGGACATCAAAAACAAATCCCCAGCCTCGAGTTTTTTGTTTATACGTCCCGCATGGAGGTTCCGGAAATGTTCCGGAAGAGAAAGATGGACAAATGCGCGAAGAAGTACCTGTTGTGGCAGGCGATCTGCGAGGGCGGACGGTACAGCAAGCTGTTCGTTACAACCGGTACTAGAAACGGTCAGATTTATTGAGAGGAATGCTTGCAGAAGCACTTGCCAGTCTTCCTCCGCTCTCACCGTGGGCCCAGGCTGTTCTGGCCCGATCTCGGTTCGTGCCATCACGCCAAGCCTGTAATGGATTGGTACGAAGCGAAGGACTTTAATTTGGTCCTGAAGAAGGCAAACCCGCTAAAACGCAAGAACATCGTCCAATTGAAATATTTTGGTTGATAATGAAGAAGAAGTTGAAGAAAAGCGGAAAAACATTCAAAACCAATGAAGCTTTTAAGAAAAACTGGGAGAAACTGTGTAAGAAAGATGGGCAAAGCCTCACCCAAGATCTCATGAGCAATGTTAAAAGACATGTAGGACCGTTCGCCTTGGGGGAGGAAATTCGATAAATAAATTATGACAAAGCATAGCAAATATATAGTTATTTATCCCAGAAAATTTGAGAAGTATCCGATCTAAAATGTTTTTTTGGTTATCATTTTTGTGTGTCTAATTTTTTTCGATTCTAGCCTTTCTTCATCTTGGCGTTACGTTCTCAATGGGACAGAGCCTGCTTCTAAGCTTAGTGTGATTACGAGCACTTCCACAGTTATAAACTGAGAGCTTTCATTCAAGTACGATGATACTCTATGCCAATTAGGGCGGTTCAAATTTTAAAAATGTTTGAAAATCCAATCTCGCATATACTCTTTATCATCCCTACCATAAAAACAGTGTTCTGTAAAATTTTCAGCTTTCTGGGTGGTGATTTAAAGGTGGCCCAAAGACAATGTAGGTTTACATGGGAATTACTATGGAGAAATTTTGAGAAATGTTTCACACACGCTAGTACTGTAATGTAAGTAAAAACTTATCAACCCATATGGAAAACTCATTCTTCAAACCTTTATGAAGGATGTTGTTGAAGAAGCAAATCCCTTTTGAGCTAATCTTGTTTTGGATGTTTGCAGGGTAATAATCCTATATTTAGCTTAATAATAGCAGACAAACTCATGAATATCTTTTCTGCTAACTGTAGAATTGACTTTCTCTTTTCAGCAAATTTCTTTATTATGGTTTGAAGAATGAGTTTTTACTATGGGATAATAAGTTTGTACTTACATTACAGTACTAGCGTGTTTGGAACATGTATCAATTTTTTCCGTAGTAATTTCCATATACACCTTCATTGTCTTTGGGCCAACTTTAAATCACAACCTAGAGAGCTGAAAATTCCACAGAACACTATTTTTATGGTAAGGATGGTAAGGAACATATGGGAGATTGGATTCCCAAACATTTTTATATTTTGATCCGCCCGAATGCCCATACACCTTCAGCATGGCTTTGCTTTATAGCCGCGGACTCTAACCACTCGGCTACGGAAGGTCCAGTCTTTATCCTGTCCAAATAACCCAAACCCTTCAAATCACGATAACATTGGATTTCCTCGTTGAAATATTTTCAAATTCTAGGGAAATATGTCTGAACACTATATATTTCCAAATGTGAGTTAATGGTCATTTTTCTCGTTAATATCGGTTTCCGGCTCACCGTGAGTACCTATTGCGTTCGGAATTAGACGGCAGCTGATGATGATGAAAATTTTGGGACGGACCAAAACGAAAAAAATAAAAGACAAAAGCACACGTTGGAAGCAAACTGTAGGTCTCACTTTGTTTTTCAAATCGTTTGCGCTTTTCACGAGTGTTTTGTTTTTATTAATGTGAGCCGCAGCCCAGTCCCTAATCAAAGGAGAGGACTGTCGTGTCGCGTCGGAACGCACGCACCACGTTAGGCGTATTTGAAGGATGGGTTTCATATGAAGAGCCAGCCTGAACGACGCAGTTTTCGGTCAGATGCGTTTCCGCCGTCAGAGCGGTCCTCGGGATCGGGATAATTGATATGTCGAACATATGTATTTTGAGATAATTTGATTCCCGGTATCGTTGTCGAAGGGATAGCGCGTGGTCATTTAGAACTGTGGCAGAAGGACGCTCCGGGAAGATCGATTCCGAAAAAGGATCGATCAACAGTTGTTTCAGCATGGGCAATTGACTTTGGGACATCCTGTTTCACAGGCCTGACAATCCAATCACTTTACCAATTATTTACAAATGTTTTACAGTGAATGGCCCATTTACATATTTCATGTCGCTGAAGGGGGTGGGTGTTACAGGTCATACAAAACTCGGATAATATTCTTGCAAAATGCGTTATGAAGGGGTTGGTGGGTGTTGAGTAGACCTATTCATATTTTCAAAAATGTCTGGAAACTCTCCAGTCAATCAATACTTTTATTTATCATTGCGAAATGAACTTCTGGCCAAAATTTCACTTTATTTAAAGTAAATTTAGGTGTGCTTCAAATCAATTATGTGTTTTTGGGCTATTTTCAAGCTTTAAAAAATCATAACTACCGAACGAAACATCAAAGTTTATTGGAAATACCTCTACATAGTAGTTTATCCAATTCTACGAACTTTTGCCGAATACGATTTTAAGATTGGAGCAAGTTCTAACATAGTTTGGTTGAGGTTTGTATTTCGAGGTTCTTGAAAATCTCTTTTTTCGGGAAGATTTTTCACTGAAAAGCATGCCTGCATGAACATTTTGGATTTTTAATTTCCAGGCATGATGACTATGCATATCTTAAAGTCAATCCCGTTCAAAGTTACCATTTATCTTACGAAAATAAATTGTGAAAAAATAGTAATTGTAAAGCACATTTATAAATCCACTGTGGGGGAGCCAAGAGTACCACCGTGAGCTTCAAAGAACACAAAAAAATGAACGCGTTAGCACTGCCTTTTCTCAGTCGATGATGATGATTGTTTTCAAATCGTTCTAAATGATCAGTGAAATGCGATCAAAACAATCATCACTCGGAAAGAAAAAGCAATGCTAACTTGTTCAATTCATTCGCTTTCGGTACATGTGTCATGCATGATTTAATTATCATCAGGTTGCGATGCAGTGTTCGATCTTTGGGCATTTATTGTAATTTATTGCCTTAAGCAACATGTAAGCTGTTGATGGTCATTGAAGAAATAAATGTATTATGTTCGATTCCCGTTCACAAGGGCATGAAAAAATAATTTTAATGGGTGTTTTATATACCATGTATATTGAGAAAACTGTAATTTCTGGGTACTGTGGAGAACAAATTTGGATCAAACAATGTTAAAACTCAATTTAATCTTACTGGCGTGTTCGACAAACTTTAACAGAATAGAATTTGTTTTCAAATAGTGGTAATAGCATGTGGTTTTGATTTTTCGTATGCTAGTTATGATTTTTTAAACCTTGAAATAAGCCCAAAAACACATTTTTAACTTGAAGCATATTGAAATCTTTATCAAATGAGCTGAAAATTTGAGCAGACATTGTTCTTGGCATGGGAATTCCGAATACTGCTTGACCGGTAGATTTCCAGACATTTTTTCAAATATGAACAGGTCTAGTGTTGAGGTTGGGTGACATAACGTCGAAAGGACAAAACGTCGAAAAAACAGAACGTTGAAAGACAAAATGTCGAAACATACAATGTCGAATGCCAAAACGTCGAATGCTAAAACGTCGAAAACCAAAACGTCGAAAGAACAGACCGTTGAAAAAAATATGAGTAATATCTAACAAAATGTCGACTTATTCGATTAATAAAGAAAACGTGAAATATAAAAATGTAACGTAAAATCCAAATACTAGATAATGTTTTGAGTAGTTGAAACAGTATTATTCACATTGAACAGATATAAGTACAAATTGGCCATTTTTCATATATCTCGGATTCTAATGGTCCCATTGACATGAAATTTTCACCGTAGTTCAAAATAATATGAGTTTCACTGTATTGGAAAATCACAATAATTAAAAAAAAAAAATAAGTTTTTGAAAATCTCCCATTTTGAAAACAATCAGTCATATTCATAAATTTTATTCTACAAACTTGTGTGGTTCATCAAATATTTTTTTTTTTTTTTTTTGCAAAAAGGTCATCTCTCCCTTACTCGATATTGAAGGGACCATCGAGTTAGGGAGGTATCGAGTTACAGAACACAAAAGCAGTGCAACTGCGTCCCAAGGGACCATCGAGTTAGCCATGAAAACCAACTTTTACTATGGTTCTCGAACTCGATATCGAGATACGGAATATTGAGTAAGGGAGAGTTAACTGTAACTCTAAGTATTTCCATTTTACAAATTATTTCGAATTCAAGACTTTTATTGTTTTAGTCAATATTGCAGATTTGTGATTACTCAAAAATTTCATTATAAAAAGCTCTGAATTTTGAAGCTGCTGTGAAAATTTCACTAGACTGTACACTAGAAGCCGAGATCCATGTCTCCAAACTTGACCGTTTTGTATGGAACATTGGCCAATGTGTACTTTATTCCGTCCAGTACTGTATATTATTTTTCAATGTTAACATCGTGAAATTGTAATTCGTATCTGGTTTCGGAAGCAACAATAAAAAATAAATTGAAAATTTAGCTCGGAATTCATTAAGTTTATTAAGTATAGACTACTATACTCCAATAGAAATTTTTTTTTTTTTTTGAAAGACACCTACACATTAATGCTTCCAGTGGACGGTTATGTCCTTTGAAGGAAGCACCACACTAGACAACGGACTAGCATGCAACGCCCAGTGGCACAATCGGAAATCGTTCCTGTCGAAAAGTTTTCCAGACTGAAGCGGGAATCGAACCCACACTCCTTGACACGATACGGCCACATGCTTGGTAACACTAAGCGCACGGCCACGAAGCCTATATTTAAAAACTTACTGGATATCCTGATGAAGGATTTCTGTTTCCGAAAAGCGAAATTTAAATCAAGTCAACTATTCCTATTCGAGAGAAGAACGAGCAAATTTCTAAAGAGTAAAGAATTTACTAATTCCTAAAAATCTAGTTGTTAATTTTATGAAGGTTATGTCACTAATTTGTTAAAAGAATGAGTGTATTTTAAAAGAATAATTAATACACTATTTATCAATAGATAGCTTAACCCGAAATCCAATTCACTTCAGAGGTGCTGCAAAGATTTTATAAAATTCATTTAACTGAAAAATATTCATAAAACAACAAAAAACATTAAAGCTTATTGAGATTAAAAACAAATTAAACTTAGGCTAAATGCTTACGCACTTAATATAGAAAACAGTTGGAGTTCCCACATTCTGATGCATCTGGTGGTAAAAAAGATTTCGTTTGCCCACGTAGAACAGAAAAAAGATAAATAATGAACTGCTCTCAAGATTCATTTCCTCTGCCGTTTTGTGAGTCTAGAGGTGAGGCAAAAAAATGCTTAACAGCTTGGTCTTCTTCATACTTTTATGTAACAATGATAAAAGTATGAAAAAGACCTACCTCTGGCTTCATTTTCAGTCTTCCTCTTGAGGTGCTGCAGTGGTTCTTCTCTGGTCCGAACTGGTTGTAAGATTGACATTTTTCCCAAAATTTATCCCATGCTTACTTTGATGAACATTCCAAATTTTGCAGTACCCAACGCCGTTCGCATCGCAACCATATTTTCCTTGGCAACGTAATAGTCTTTGATTCCAAAACTTTGCATGAAAAATGGTTGCTTTCGACGTTTTGACCATTCGACGTTTTGTCCCTTTCGACGTTTTGGGATTCGACATTTTGGCATTCGACGTTATGGGTTTCGACGTTTTGTCTTTCGACATTTTGTCCCTAAACCGTAAGATACAAACATACATACATTTCCATACATGTACATGTACAATTATGCACACGTACACCCTTTATACCAAAAACAAAATAAAATCTTTCGTCAAATATTTTGGTTATAAAAAAAACCTACAGATCTTTCAGAATGGTTTTCATAAAGATTCTATAAAACTTGCCAGCTGATAATGAAAACATAACTATCAAAATATTTTTTCTGGGTTAAGTTATTAGTATACAATATGACTCGGATTTGACAGCGATCGAAATATATATTTGGCAATATCAGAATTTCGTAAGTGCTAATCAAAAGTTAGTCCTTCAGTCCAATGACAGTCAAATATTGCACTCCAACTATTACATGCTTTACAGACGTGAGTATTTGAAGCCAGCATTATTCGTCTATAACGTTGAAGTTACTGCATCACTAATGCATTTGGTCTTATCCACCGATAGAACCGAATCCACGCGGTCCAAGATTTTTGACACTACAGCGGGCCAGAATACCTGGGGAGCATACGGAAGCGTGCCCGCTCAAATGTCACAATTCTTGGACCGAGTAAGCTAAGCAAGGGAGGCTCTTTACTGCTACCTCAACGTGTCGCTGGATCCAAAATGCAAACAACCCTACAAAAATGCGACCAAAAAATGGTGAAGGCGTAATCAATTTTCTTGAACATTCATTTTAGCAATTTTGTAGAATTTTCAGATTAAATTGACAACAACGCACTGCAGTAGCGCGTAGTAAATAACTGCTTGCAAACAATATCTTCCAAGCGCATTTATTACCTGTAATTTTGCGAATAATATTTTTTACTTTTCCACGTTAAGGCCGGTTTGCTACTGACAAGAAAAGGAATCGCCTATCTCGATGCGTGGAAAATTTCTCCCAAGAAATGGTCAAGAAAATCACTTTTTTCTGATCGCAGTACGCAGTTGAGAAGAAATGTCACTTCAAAGGGGGTTCTCTGTAGGAAATTTCTTGACCCTTTCAGTCAAGAAATTTCTTCACTTTTCTTGAGCGAAACAGCATACTTAGCTTAAAACTGGTTCTGGACTTAAGTTGGCGGCTATTCAGTTTTACAGCCGCCCTTCACCCTTGGAGTTCAGTTCATGGATGGATAAGTCAATTAATCGGTTTTTTCGTTCTTCACTCTCTTCAAAAGATCATCTTTTTCATTCGACGGCTAGAAAACATGTGTTTTCTTAATTTAGCCTTCAATACATGGTGTCAAGGTTCATCTAAAAATGTAAGGAGCATTGCATCCAAAATAAGCGATTGTTGCTCGACTCGAGTGAAAGTATCCATTGTTTTGATCTAGGCAGACCAATTTCTTATTGGTTGTTTCCTTGATGTTTCGCACATAAAAGCAATTCCCAGCTAATAAGTTCTTTTTGCGAAAATATCTCCTTTGGTTGGTCACCGTTTTCGAAGAAACCAAATTTTTCATCACTGGACTTCAATATAGGTGAATAAAATATTTGACGACTAGAACATCATGAGAATGACTTCCGAACTAAGAAGGATTTATATATGAGCGAATGAAATGTGTGCCCTGTAGTGTCATTCAGGTGATTTCCGAAGTAATAAGTTTCCAGGCGAATAAGTCTCATTAAGTTCTTCAACTTTGTCGAAGACACTAACATTGTATCCAATCACTGGATTGAGATATAAGCAAATAATATGTTTAACTAGTAGTAGTAGCCACCTTGGGAGAGTTTTTCAAACTACTATGTTTCTGGGCGAATAGATCCCATTTAGTTGAACACTTTTGTCGAAGACACCAATTTCAAATCTCATCACTGGACTAAGATATAAAAAAAATATTTGACCACTAGTGCCACCTTGTAAGTGTTTTCCGAACTAATAAGGTTTTAGGTAAATAGATTTCATTTAGTTGTTCAACATTGTCCAAGTTACAAACTTTGTATCTAATCACTTGACTGACATATTAGCAAAATAAAGCCTTTGCCCACTAGCGCCATCTAATGAATGTTTTTTGAACTTATGAGTTTTCGGGTGAGTAGATCTCATTCAGTTGAACACATTTGGCGAAGATACCAAAGTTGTATATCATCACTGAACTGAGATATGAACAATCAAAATGTTCGACCACTAGCGCCAGTGTTTTCCGAACTAAAACTATTTTAGGCGAATAGGTCTCATTTAGTTGATCAATTTTGTCGAAGACACCAATTTTGAATCTAATAACTGGTCTGAAATACAAACAAATAAAATCTCTGCTCACTAGCACCATCTAGTGAATGTTTTCCGATCTAATAAGTTTTCGGTTCCGGGTCATTTGGCCGAATGCCATTTGGCCGAATGCCGTTTGGCCGAACGCCATTTGGCCAAAAGGGTCACTTGGCCGAACGCCATTTGGCCGAATGCCGTTTGGCCGAAATTGAAAATAAAAGTGAACTACAGTTAGTACGGATATATGATGAAGTCCAAAGAACTTATTCACCTTATTCATGAAAAAAGGATAAATCATCATTGATATACATAAGCTTTTTAGTGTTAGTTGAAGAAACAGTTTTTGGCATTGGGTTTGTAGTTAGCTTTTGACAGTAATCAAAACGGTTTAACACTTACACAGCGGAACAAAAACGACATTTTTACGTGCCTCAAGGATCAAATTATGTGTCTCGAGTAGATTTGGGGTTGCTGAATCTGATGCCATTTTCAGAAATGTTCCAGCACGTCACAATTTTTAGCTACAGGTCACCAAAGTTGTATAAAACACTGGTTTTATTGATGTTTACATTAAATTTAAAGTATAATTTATCTAACTTTTTTGTGATCTAATCCACTAAGCATGCTATTTTGCACTTAAACTTTCATTTTGGATTAAATTTGATTGAAATTGCGCGATTAAATTTGGATTACACCGATTTTTTTGACATGCTTGCTTTCTCCATACAAAATTCGTCGTTTCTCTTATATGGGAAAATACAATACTTTTTTAAACCATTAAAAAATAACTTTTCCGCATCGAAAATATTATAAACTTTGCCGATAAGTATTGTTATACACATAAAGTTTGAATTCTGTGTCAAACTAAGCTAATAAATTGCCTTACAAGCTGGGAAACTTGCATGCAAGTTGGCCAAAATAGTCAATTTTTGCATTTTCAACAGCTAATATCTCAAAAACTAGACGTGCTATGATAATTTTGAAAACGGCAATGGATTCAGCAACCCTTAATTGAGTGAATAGCGGTATTTTGGTGCTTGAGATAAAAACGTGTTCCGCAGTGTTATTCGTTCTTCTGCTGGATCGGCTTGCTACGATCCCTCGAACCGTACCAAGTAATATATGTCATAGTTCTGACACAAAAAAACAGACTTCACACTCTCGTCATTGTCCATGGACCACCTTCCTAACGGTCGATTCAAATATATTGTAAGTGGTCAATCCATCACCCGCAGCGCACACATCGGTTTTGTTCGCATTTGACGTTTACACACTACCACCATCTAAACAGACCGATTTTAGCATTGGGCGAACATGGTCTCTCGACTATGATTTTGATCGCTATTCGTTCTACGTTTGTTTGTCTGTGGTTCTGACATCAACAAGTTTTGGCTTCTTCTTTTCACATCGGAGAAACAGTGAGCTTCTTTGACGTAAGTTCAGTTCTCATGTTGTAATCTTGATCTTGAAGGAGAATGCCATTTCACCTAAGTTACCTTGAGCTAAAAAAATGGTTTGAATAAAACGTATTATAAGCATTAATTCCAATTACTATGAACAATATTTCTATCTTGATATAACAGCCTATGATCAAAAGAAGGAAAAATCTCTTATGAAAATTTAAGCAAGTGTAATGCATATAATCAGTTTATCAGTACAACCACAAAGAACTGCCGATGATTTAAAGAAGGAAAAATTCCCAATTGAACTATAAGCTAAACTAATGCCAATAGTAATGTAACCAGTATAACTAAGAATAGCCTATGTTTAAAAGAAGGAAAAAAGTCTGATGAAGTTATTACACCGTTGGTAATCCAGTGGCTAATCAATCATCACCTCAGAGTCTTAACGCGAAGTGTGGAGTTCACAGCTTCGTCCTGAATTAAAGGTTCAATGTTATCATTCTCTTGGAGCTCATATAGTGGCAAACATGATGTCCAGTCACATCATAAAAATCAACAAATTAGTTAGCTTATCAGTTATTGGGTCACACTTATGAATCCTACACATCAGCGTTGTAGCCATTTGATTTTGTTTTGTTCATGATTCGGCCAAACGGCATTCGGCCAAATGACCTTTTCGGCCAAATGGCATTCGGCCAAATGGCGTTCGGCCAAATGGCGTTCGGCCAAACGGCATTCGGCCAAACAGCGTTCGGCCAAATGGCCGGACACCCGTTTTCGGATGACTAGATCTCATTCAGTTAAACACATGTGTCGAAGACACCAACGTTGTATCTCATCACTGAACATAGATATAAACAATCAACATGTTCGATCATTAGTGCCAGTTTTTGAGTGTTTTCCGAACTAAAAAGGTTTTAGGCGAATAGGTCTCATTTAGTTGATCAACTTTATCGACGACGCCAACTTTGTATCTCATAACTGGACTAAGATATAAGCAAATAAAGTTTTGGCACACTAGCGCCATTTTGGGAGTGTTTTACGAATTTATAAGGTTCTATGCAAACAGTATTATTTAGTTGTTCAACTTTGTCGAAGACACCAATTTTGTATCTCATCGCTGGACTGAGATATAAAAAAAGGAAATATTTGTACGTCGGAAAGTTGTTTCATGTGTTGCTTATATATGCAACATTTGTTAGCGTCTGTGCACCACCTGGTGAGTTAATTCTGAATTAAAATAGTTACCAAGTGGAAGTCAGCACTCCTGTGATCAACTTTGCAGAAGACAGTTTTCTCGTAAACCTCTTTTTTTTCAAGAAATTTGCACTACAAGTACTGTCCTATTGATAGGACGCTGGGCGTTCGGGACTTCTGTCCAATTTTTAGGACGCTGGGCGGATATGGGTTAAGCAGAAATACAAAACATGGCACATTTGGTTATTTCTTTTCCAACAAACCATTTTTACTTATTTGTTTTACGAATTTAGAGGCTGCGAGTTACCTTAGGCCGAATTGACCGAATCTTTGTGATGAGAAGCACTTGAACGCGATACATATTGTGGATTCCCTGGAAGATAACGTCATAAATTAAGACCTTGTGAAAGAAATTTTCAGTCTCCTTCAAGTTCGATAATAATGTGGTTTCAGATATGCGTGGGAGGCTAATTTGCAGTAGTTCATCTTAGCTCATAAATGTCCCTTTCTGAGAAGAAAGTATTTCAATTCATCGAAAAGAACTCATCTCTGGCTAAAAACCGCGCAAGGTGCCACTAAACGTGATCAAGTTATATTTACAGCAATTATCTCACCTTCCAAGGCTTCAGAGTAAGCTTCTCCAAACTAAATCTTGAGCACGATCCACATCTAGTTGAGCTACCTGTTTATACGTTGCCAAACCATGACTCCGATAAACGACCGGGCAACACACAAACTGCCACCGTGCCGCACTTGGCAACGTCCGTCCGAAAGGTGATCTCTGTGTACCCCCTTAAAGACACAAACAACATCACTCCGGTGGACCCGTGTTTACACAATTCTAATAATTTCCCACGAAAATTTTATTGAAATGAGTAGATTTGTTATTTCTGGTCCGGGGCGTCTGGACTTGGACCAGGACTACTTTGAGCCGCAGCGAGCAACTAAGCGGAGGAAGAGTGCGCACTTTTTCCCGAAACCGCCATCACAGCTCTGCGGTTTTCTTGTTGGTACTTTGGAGCTTGATGAGTTTTATGACAGGCCATTGGACTGCCGCTTTTACGCAGTAATGAGCCGCGTGTTCTACTTTGATTTTTCCTTGGGGCGGCCAATTGGGTAACAGGGTTGGATTGAGGATATGCGATTGGGTTAGCTTCTAATCACAAACCACGCGGTTCTAGATAGCTATCCAAAACAGTCACCGACAATTACTCCTCAGAGCATCTCTTTCAACAAATATTGTCTAAGAAGTCCACCCCTTAACCAAAACTGCCAACCCGGTGCTGTCGAAATCGCATTTCGGGGTGAAAATTTGGACGTCTTTATTGCAACGCTCCTTGGACTCTCTCGCGTGGACTCGAGTGCGGCGTTTGCGTCGGTCGATGCGAAGTGCGTACTGACAAATCACAGATCACGTTTCGTCAGACGGAAAATTGATGGCGGCCATCGGCGGAGTGTCGGTCGGCATTTTCCTATCTGTTGTCCCTCCCACCGAATCGTTATCATAGGCGTAGGCAGGTTTTTCATCAAGGGGGTGGGGGTACGAGCTATTTTAAAAGTTCGTTCACGAGCTTCACGCTAAAAATATCATTAGGCACAACCTCGGCACCTTTTTGTATATAAGGTTTAACTATGACAGAAATTAATCTTTTTTTGTTTCTTCCACAGTAATCAAGAAGACGAGTGCAATTTGTTGGCTTAGTAATAGGTACATTTTAATTATTAGAATATGCCATATAGGAATGGTCTGAAGATTTGATGGCAAAGTTTCCGTTGTGTCCTCAATTACCTTGGCCAGTTTGACATATATAATAATGTACGGGAGTTCACATATTAGATTAAAAAAAAAAAAAAAACACTTAACTTTACCGATTTAAGTTTATTCACAAAAGTTACATTTCACATTTACTAGACTAGCTACCTAAACTGCTTCTGATTCGTCGAATGTTCACTGTAGACTGAGTGTTCGAACCTGACTTGACTGAGGGCGCACCTGCGTCCTCCGATTGAGTTTTACGTTGAATTCCTAGAGTCAGCAAAAGTTCACCGGATGGTAACTGGCCTTTGCTCTGTGCTGCGTTGGCTGATCGTTGTTTCCACGCATTGATTGTTGATGGTCATCAATTCGTGTGGCGTCAACAAGGCGTTGCCATGTAGGGTCCAAGTCCGATGTCGCCAAGGGTGATAATGCTGACTGTGGTTGCCAAATTCCTTTAGGTCGGTTGTTGGGTATTGATACGTCTCTCTTTGGTCCAGGTATGTTTGCGAGCTCCCAGAAGGGGACCTGCCAAAGCCCCAAGCTGCTGGTCTAGAGCCAACGGCAACTTCCGGGGTGGGCGCTCAAGGCCTCTTTTGTTCAACCTGGATCTCAGGGTCGTTTTAGGAGGGTTCCGGGAGAATTTCCGAACTAGGTGGTGCAAAGGCGGACAATACAAAAATGGAAGGACAACGGAAAACAAGATTTTTCTTTACACAACCTTAAATTCTAATAGCTGAGGTTCAGATGGGCCATACAGAATAATGAAACTGTAATATACAGATTTTTAACAATTAACACGTTTATTCAGAGACTTGGGAAAAGAAAGGGGGGGGGGAATTCAAGATGGATGGAGCTCACCGGTACGTTGCGGCCGTTGCTGCTGCGATGACGGACGAAACTTCGTTGGACGCTGGAGTTGTACGGAGTAAATCCTTATCTTCTTCTTCTTCTTCATGCCTTTTCTTCTTACACAACTACTGGCTGGCTTTCACATATAACAAGGGGGGGGGGGCTGACGGTATAGGCCTTTATAGCGAATGGCCTTAGTTCCAAAATGTCCGGAGAGTGGTACTAAAGCGCGCATTATCACTTGGTCGGGATTCGAGCGAGCAGACACCGATAAATGTTCTGACAAGGTACAGATTTTGCGCAACGTCACTGGGATTCCCTTATGCAAAGGTACCCTTCTTGTCACTTCCGACCATCACTTTTACTGAAGTTCTTTTTCACCACACTCGCTCGAATTATTGGTACATTACGATCAAAGGAGGCTAAACTTATTGTGGCACTAGCGTTTTAAGAAAATGGTGTCTTACTACCAGCTGAAGTGGTGCCATTCCTTGACCCGTACTATTAACTTTAGGTGTTTTTAAACTATTTGTGACGTTATAACTGTACAATTTTACACCATTAATTTTAAGATAAACTAACGCGGAACTAATCACCGGCTCGTTTTGTAACGGACGAAACCAGACCGTCTTCATCACTTCTCCGGACCAAAATTAAAAGAGCTTCTCAAAGCTTGCCATCTCCTTTATATTATTCCTAAAAAGAGGGGGGTTCCTTCCACTAACCCCTACCCTTATCCACCACCTATGTCCTTGTTAACAGATATCAAGATGTCGTCTTCCTTTTCAATGATGAGTGGGTCTTGGTAGCGATGAGTTCCTTACACGCTAAACATGTTTTAGTTATCCAGGTGTCTAACAAAATTATTTAAATTAAAATTCCGATTGGGCTACATGCAAAGCCTTAACATTTCCTAACCTTACACTTGTTTTCCTTTTTTTTTGGTAAATAAAGTGATATGAAATTTATGTAATATGAAAAATAAATAAACAATCTGAATAATAATGTAAATAAAAAATCTGGGTAATAAACAAATTTGTAAATACACAAATGAATGAATAAAAAAATAAAAGAATAAATAAATGACTAAATAAATAAATAAGTAAATAAATGAATAAACAAACATATAAATAAATAAATAAATAAATAAATAAATAAATAAATAAATAAATAAATAAATAAATAAATAAATAAATATGGAACAAATCTGCAATCGGAATCAACACCAAAATAAATATATAAAGACACCTTAAGCTACTAAGCGTAAAATAAACATCACTCAAACACTGAACCGTGGAGACAAACGTTTATCGTACACTTAGACATTTAAATAAATAATTTATACAATACAAAATAAAAAAATGTAACAATTGAATTAATCTGAACCATCAGCTTGCCTTCTCACCACACAAATTCATTGTTACCCAAACGATTGGTAACAGTATGAAGTGGAAAACAGCATCTAGTCCACGATCGATAGAAGATTGAGTATCGTGGGTAGAGCTTGGATATGTCTATTACTATATACATACAGTAAGACCCCGATTTTGTCAGCCCCTCGATGAATTTTAGGCTGACAAAATGGGGAACCTGGCAAAATCTGGTCGTTTTGTTTGGTTCCTGTTTTTCACATTTCGGCGTGTTACATGGTTACGAGGACTTTTAAGAGGGCGATGAACATGGGCGTAGCCAGTTTTTTTTTATCAGGCCCCTCCGTTATATTGGTAATATCGATTTTTTACACTTAATAAAAGGCATTACCATCACCCCCTCTGGCTACGTCCATGCGTGCATGACATCAAACACCAACATCAATTTTAATGTAAACGTGGTAAAACATGACGATAACAATGTTTTGACAAATTTAAAATAGGTTGACAAAATCGGGTCAAAAAGCTGACAAAATCGGAGGTAGACAAAATCGGAAGCAGACAAAATCGGGGGCTGACAAAATCGGGTCAGTACTGTATAAGGATTTTACCCAGCCATGGTTGGTGGTCTAATGGCTACCGCTTCTGCTTCATAAGCACCATGGGTTCAAATCCCAGGTCCGTCCCTTTCGTCTACTTTGTAGTTTTATCTTTCACTTGCTTCTATTTTCTACTCTTAATCTATCACAATCTATGTATTTCTTTATAGCATTTGCTAGAACCAGCGACAGGCAAAACAATCGTTTCATTATTGCATATTTATAGCACACCTTTTCTTACGCCTGATGCATGGGTTGTTTGCTAACTAATAAGTTTTCCATGAAATCCATAATGAATACTTTCATCGATCACTTTCATGGCAAATTTATAATGGAATGTACTCTAAGATTTCTCCAAAAGAACATTACCCGACATATCTGAGAAATACTCAAAAATGTTTGGAACAAACCGCATGTTGAATGGGTAGGAGTCGTCCATGATACCTCGCTAGCATTAAAGCATTGAAAACAAAATTATGGACTAAGAATTCTTGCAGAACTTTATCCTAAGATTCCCTTATAACAATTTCTTACCATGCCTCAAAACTTTACCCAGGAATTTGTTTTAGAAAATCTCCGCCAATTCTTGCAGAAACTGCTCCAAGGTTTTGTACTGGATTGTGTCATACGATTGGAGCACAAATATTAATGCAACCTGCAGAGAATCAACGGTGTTTGTCGTAAATATTGTCGAATTTGGTGATATGAAGTTTTTTTTTGTGTTAAAGAATGTTTATTTCTATGAAAATTATGTAAAATTATGTGAAATAAACTTCTAGTTCTTAACAAGGACTTGATCATGGTATCAACCTGAATGTTTCTAAGGATGCTTAAAATAAATCCCCAAGCCCGATTTTATCTTCTAAACTCGTACCAATTAGCTCATATGGTTAAAATAATAAAATTTTTGTTAGACATCAGGGATTTTCTTAGGAAATTGCCTACATTTAGGCGCTCTCATTGCATTTCTTGGAATTAACAATGCATTATTTCTTTAAATATTGCATTATTAAGAATTTAGCAAGCATATTCGGATTCAGGGAGCTCATATTCATTATGTAGAATCGTTTCAAAAAATAACGATAATCGCATTGACAAGTGATCAATTTCACCCCGAAATGAGATTCCCCGATTTTCTATTTAAGGGACGATTTTTTGCACCAAAAACACATTTGTTAGAATATTTTGTCTCATGAGCCAAAGAGAAATAAATGCGAGATGGTTAAGATAAATTTTGTTATAATCCCTGGAGCAAATCAAAATAATTAAAGAACTCATGTTCAATTTTTTGGAATATTCTCCAAAACTCTTGAGCAGTTCCAAAATCTCTATAAGATTTTTTGGAAAGTCCGTGTTTTAAAGCTCCACAACTTAACTGCTCAACAAATATGTGAAATAATTCCATAAAAATTGTTAAATAAGACACGTACACCGTCTTATACCATACTGCACAGACTGTAACTTAACTCTAGACAACGAACATGCATGCTCCAGTGGCATAAGCGTGAAACACTCTTGATGACAAAATGCTATGGCTGCTCCGGTAATCGAACCCCCAACCCCTAACACGATGCGCTTACTGCCTGACGACACTAACCGCACGGCCATGAGCCCACAGTACATACATGGGATTATTACTCTAATAATACTGAAAGGAATGTTGGAAACATATACAGAGGGAATTCCTGAACAAATTTTCTATACATGCTATATATATTGCAAAATACCATTAATAAGTTTAGAAATGATTCCTGAAAAGAACCATAGTGTGATATTTACGAAAGGCAAACTGCTGTAAAAATCCCTGGAGTAATTTCTTAAGCAATCCCTGCTTAGAGAAATGCTTGTAAGTATTTTTGATGAAATTCCTGGTGAAATCAGTGAAACATTTTTTTATTATAATTCTTTGATAACATTAGCAGTTTAAGGTAGAAGTTCATGGATCAACCTGTAAGAGTTCAGTTTAGGTTAGATTCTGTTGGAAATAGAGTGTCCATCCCGGGACATCCCGGGACAAAAAATCCCGGGATTTGACAAATTTCAGGGTTTCCCGTTTCCCGGGATTTTATTTCTGATTCTCGAAATATACGTAGAATTTGATGAAAACCACTAAATTTCAATGAAAAACAATGACATATTTCCTCATTATTGTTATAGCAGAAAAGCATAATGAAAAAGAGAATAAACGAATAATTAAAAGATCAAATTACCAAGTAAGAAACATCAATTTACCAAATAAGAAACACATATTTTTGTTTTTATAATCCTATGCTGAGATAACAAATTCGAAAGTACACCCAAACTGCTGCAAATTGCAAGTCCGTACCATCTGTAAAAAGTAGGCATCGATATAAAATTGACTTAGAAATTTTCAATCCCGTTTTTCATACAAATATTTAAAATATTACAGGACATTGGAACATGTTTAGGTCTCAATGCGACATTTATTATTTGCTTTTCACTCCGTTACCTTTCCAAAAAAATATAGAAATGACCAAATAACGATTCATTTTTGTGTTATACGATGCGAAAATCTGCAGTGAATTCACTTTTCATTATAGGACAATTCGACTTGGTGTTTTTTTTTCCTAATTTTACTGAACAAAAAGAGACTTCTCGTTAGTGTAGCTGAAAGTTCAACAGAAGATATAATGAAAACTGAAATCAACTAAATTTTGACCAAAATGCTGATGCGGCTGTAAACTTCAGTCAATAATTTTCAGTAATTAAGTTTTAGCATGATCTACAATACCTTCAATGATCTTTAATTGTTTTCTTTTTATTCTAAAGTTTTTATTTCTTTTCAAATGTTTGGAGAAAATTGCTTTAAAATTATGACTTAAGTTTTCATCATACTCCCATTCATAAGTGTTATAGAGAATTTGAAATAATCCATAGCAAAACCGTAATTAATCAAGCTAAGTTTTGATTTTTGTTAGTTGACTTCATCAGAATAAGAAAGTCTTATCTGAAATGTGGTTTGCTATAATCAACATATTATTTTGGAAAGTTACGTTATCTGTTTATTTAATTGAAAGAAAAAATTGTGTTGTTGTTGTTGTTGAAATGCTAGTTTTATAGAAAATTTGATAAATCCCGGGATCCCGGGATTTCCCGGGACAAGCATAGTTTTTTGTCCCGAATCCCGGGACGATCAAAATGGCCGGGAAATGGGCACTCTAGAATAGTGTTTTTGCATCAATCTTTTTAAAAGTTTTTAGAGGTATTCTCAGAAACATATCTGGATATCTTTCTTTGATTAGCCTCAAGTTCAATTGCACCAAGAATTTCCAGAAAAAATTCAAATGAAAAAGTTTTTTGGAGTTGTTTTTAAATTCAGATTCTGGCCATTTATTTTTTGCAAAAGAAAGCATTTTTTAAAAGATCATAATATGAACTTTTTTGCGGTTGCATTTGAACTTATACAATATTCTACAATGTTTTAAAACAATAAAATTGGAGCATACTTGGCCGAAAAGTCCAAATTTCTAAATGGCCTATAAAATTTTGCATGCAACCTAATTGAAAAATTGTAACTCCGAATATGTTGATTTCATAGAAAAATGTTCTTTGAAGGAGTTATAGTTAACCGTTTGGACTATAAGAAAACAATATACCGTAATCCGGAGTAACATTGATCAGTGGGGTAACATTGATCGGTATGATCCTTCTCGTTAAAAAAGCGAATCATCATTTATTGATGAAATATTTTTAAAGCATGAATGGTGCCTTGCTTTCTGACATTCATAAGCTAATGAAAATTGAGGTTTTTGTAAAAATTGCGTTCCATTCATGCGTAAATTTGTCAACTTTTTGAATCAATGATTTTCATCATTATGGATGACACTACCGGAGATTCATGTCTCACACGATTTCTGCAAATGGTATGAGCAAGGAATATGCGATTGTTTTTAAAAATGGCATCGCCGGAAACGATTCTGTCGTCAAATCTTTCATAAGCTTGCTCAATTATGCAACATTAACAAACTACTGCTAAGAATGCAGAATATCCTTATGAAATTGCCTACCTTTAGGCGTATTGCACGGTTCAAAGTGAATTTATTTTTGAAATAACTAAAAAAGTAAATGACTTGTAAGAGTTTGGTCTTCATATTCGGTTTCAGGGACCATGATTAAAGTAAGCAAACGACATTTTCAATATTACCGAACGTTGTTTACATGGGTGATCAATGTTACCCCATATCAGCTAAATCAAAAAAATCACAAAAAACATTTATTTAAACACACCTATTTTTTTTTTTTTGAAAACCAGAATACAGTAAAACAAAATACAGAATACAGAATACAAAAAAAAAAAAACATTTAAGAAATATCCCAAAAACTGATCAATGTTACCACGGATTACGGTACACTGAAAAAAAATATTTTATTTATTTTCATTAAAATTAAGAAATAAACTTAAATTTTAAATTACATACACAAAAATACAAATTTTAATATTTTTAAAATGTTCATCATAGAATCTTGATAGTAAACAGATGTTTGGGACAAAGTTTCATGATGGCGAAATTTTTAATAAAATAGTTTTTCTAAGAACAACTTCTGGTCGATTTTAGAAATGTTGGTTTTTGTCAAAATAGATACGTTCTGATAATATTTGAATCCAATTAAATGCTAAATTGAAGGTTTATTTTAATTATTTCTTTGTTTAACAACTACCGAATAGCTAAACATAACAAATAGTTTGCAATTGGATAAGATGGACAAATTGATGTGAAGTTTTGCGAAAAAGTTACACGTCTTCTCAGTGAGAATCGAACTCACGACTTCCTGATCAGGGAGGGAACAATACTGTGCGTCGTTCAATGCGGATTCATTGAACCAATCAGTGATGATTGCAATTAAAACCACAAACATGTCTGTCCAAACAACTAAATCACAAAGATTGCTTACTTTTGTATTTTTAAACGAATATGGAACACATGCATTTAACTAGTTATTAGAGGCGTTATATATTTAGTTGATTTTGAATAGCTTAGCTTGGTCCAACTTTCAAATTCATGTTAAAACGTAGTTATTCGAAATTTGATTTAAAAGTGTCCGGACATATAGCCATGATTTGCTGAATTTTTCGTTGTAGTGTTTGAACTAAAACAAGTAATCAAGTTACAATAAGCACAATTTAAAGCTTGTCGACAATCTCATAATTATCTTTAGTTTTTCAAGATGGGTTCATTACTGTTAAAAAAGAAATCCATTTGACAGAACTACACTTTTCATAGAGGAAAAGTGGGTCAAAATAATGCCCAAAACAAATTTTGTATGAGCCGTAAACTGCCGTTATACGCATAATTGTCCCATGTTCCAAAATATGCAATCGAGAAAAACGCGTTTAAAGATTTTAACACATTTAGGCCTCGTATTGACCAGGTGTGTGTTAAATTGAATTGAAATCTTCACAATAGTATAAAGAATAACGTGTTTATTAGAGTCAAGAGTTTGTATTATGGGAATAAAGTAAATATAACTACGAAATTCACAGTGGGACTGTTATGGCTAGAAATACGGGGTTTTTGATAAATTTCTACGCATAACAGTCCCACTGAGACTAGTGACCAATTATGTGCTAAACATACTGCTGTGGATGACCGTACTTACGTATAGATTGTACCGAATGTAGAAGACGTATTTCCTCAAGACTATGTTAAGGCACCTAATGAAGGCTCAAGTGACATGTGCCATACGGAGCCACGCGTGGAGAAGTGAAAAAATACGATTTTATGGTTACCAAATTTGGGATGGAAAGCAAAGTTTTCTGTATGTGTGATAGTGTGAAAATGTATGAGTTAGTGAAAGAAAGAGTGGATGAGTAAGTAAGAGAGTTTATAAGATGTAAAAAATTCCTAAATCGACTCTTCCAGCTGCAGGCTTGACAGAAACTCATCTGCGAATTCAAGGTTAATCTGCCGAGTAAAAATTTAACTCAAAATTCACGACACAAATCTTCACACGATTTGACATCTCTTTGGACTTTGTTTGCAATACATATCATGACATTTTTGATACATCGCAAATTAAGTTTTAGAACCACCAACATATTTGCAACTTGCACCGAAGAGCCAATTATGCGGAATAACCCAGTATGTGGCCAGGTCATCCTATTCTTCCTTTGACTTGACTTTGACTTCATCAAGTTTGATACGTCGCAAGATAGGTCTCAAGACCGCCAATATAATGGCTACTTCCTCTGGGGAACAGGGTATCCAAAACAACCTGGCATTAGGGCGGTTCAAAATTTAAAAATGTTTGAAAATCCAATCTCCCATATGCTTGATACCATCCCTACCATAAAAATAGTGTTCTGTGAAATTTTCAGCTTTCTAGGTAGTGATTGAAAGGTGGCCCAAAGACAATGTAGGTATATATGGAAATTACTATGGTGAAATTTTGAGATATGATACAAACACGCCAGTACTGTAATGTAAGTACAAACTTATTATCCCATAGTAAAAACTCATTCTTCAAACCATAATTAAGATATTTGCTGAAGAGAGAAATCAAATCCGACGGATAGCAGAAGAGATATTTATGAGTTTGTTTGCTATTATTTAGCTTAATATGGGATGATAGCCCTGCAAACATGTACAAAAATCCCAAACAAAATTAGCTCAAAATGGATTTCTTTCTTCAGCAACATCCTTCATTAAGGTATGAAGAATGAGTTTTCAATAAGGGATGCTAAGTTTCTACTTACAATACAGTACTGGCGTGTTTGGAACATTTCTCAAAATTTCTTCATAGTAATTTTCATATAAACCTACATTGTCTTTGGGCCACCTTTAAATCATCACCTAGAAAGCTGAAAATTTTACAGAACACTATTATTATGGTAAGGTTGGTAAGAAGCATATGGGAGATTGGAATTTCAAACATTTTTAAAATTTGAATCGCCCTACCTGGCATGTTATCAAGTCATCCAGGAACCTTTGAATTACCCTTCTTTAGCCTTGATTTGTGAATTTATGAAGTTTGATGTTGCCAGCTAGGTTTCAGAACCGACAGTTTAGAAGCCATTTCCCCCAGGAAATCGGGAATTCAGAACAATCAGACATGTGGTCAAGTCATTCAAATACATTTGAACCACATGTAGACCTAATTTGCAAATTCATGAAAATTGATGTGTCGCAAGCCAGGTTTCAGATTCGCCAATATAATGGCCACTTCCACCAGTGAACCGGTATTCGGACCAACCCAGCATATGGTCAAGTTATCCGAAAATGGTCGAACTATTTTTATTTGCTTTGCTTTACTTGATTTGCTCAATTATGAAGTTGATTTGTCGCATGCCATGGACTTGAAATTAAAGTAATTACAGATTCTTCAAGTGGGATTATTTCAGTATTCCACGTGATGAATCCAAAATTACGGTGAATTTTTAATCGATGACGGCGGTTCAAAAAAATTGAAAAAAATGTGATTGACCCTGAAAATTCGATTGGAATTCATTGAAAACCCGATGGGAAATAATATTATTAAATTGAAAATTTCAATCAAATTTGACGTCAGACTCGCATGAATGACGAATGCATCCCGATAATACAAACACATAAAACGGGTTGTGTTCCACATGGGATGTAAAGTCAACGTAAGAAGATGTTCAAAACGATTTTCACAAACACCAGCTAATTCAAAACTCACAACTGAATATTTTGTTCAAGATTAGCGCAGCGAATTGTACAGTGTGACAATTATGCGTAGAAATACAGTAGTGGGACAGTTATGCGTGGAAATTCAACAATGGGACAAATTCACTTGGCTTGCTTCTCATTGATTTTCCGAACAAAGTTAATTTTTGATAAGTGTTTTCTAAAACTATACGTAAAAATAAACTGTTTGATGACAAAAAGTCAAAATGCACAAAAAGTAACATGGGACAATTATGCGTACAACGGCAGTAAAATCGTTGAGACACCCACTCACCACCTTAGACATCTGGATTTTGATTGACCACGGTACACCGCAAATGAAAGCCTTTGAGTTACTCTATAAAACTTCATATATAGTTTTTTGACCTAGTTCGGTTGACAATAAATAAAGGCGCGATTAAAACAAAAACTACAAAAAACAGGTGTTTTTCGATTGGAAACATTTTTTTATCCAAATACTATGTTAATTTTGAAGTTCATATAGGATAGCTATAGTAGTTTTATTGGTTTTGTGTTTTTATATTAAATCATTAGTGGTTATTTTGTACCACTTTCCCCTAATATACAAATCTGAAATTTTGCGAAATATCTTCTTTTATATAGGAAAACAACACCAGCAAATTTCAACTCGATCGGAGAACTTCCATAAAACCTCTCTAGGCAAGGGAGTTGCTGTACTCGCAAAATGGCTCAAGTTCAAACACCACCCGAAAAAAAAATTCGGGATTTTGAATCGGCATATCTGTATTCGGGACGCATTTACAGGGGGGGAGGGCTAGGGGGCCATGGTCCCGGGCCCCCTCAAATCTCGACAAACATATTTGTAGTTAAACTTTCACGAATAACCAGAACCAATGCAATAGCCCATACTTTTTGAAATTATGTCATTTGATTTGAAGCATTAAATTTTTTAAATATTTATGGAACAATAGGTGATGTTTATGCAAATAAATTGAAATAAAACTCCTAAAATAAAATATATGAACATTCAGAACGGGATTTTGTTAGTTTGAGACTAGGTTCGCATGCTATTTATGTTTTATATCGATCACACTGAAGGGCTGGTAGTGTTTAAGTGCCTTAAATATAGGAACTTTAGAGACTTCTAGCTTGAAAAAAAAAAACAGACCAAAAATGGACCAACCAGGAAATTGAAAAACAAAACGTAAACTAATAGGAAAGAGAAGACAAGATTTTGATTCTTCATCATCGAACCATTTTTCTTTTTTTGCAATTTCTCGTGAAATTCGTAGTTTTTTTTTCATGATTTTCTTCATGGATTTAGTGGGAAGGTTCAAAAATTATTCTGGTAATTTCTGCAGTGATTATTCGCAGTGGAGTTCCTCAAAAAATTTCCTTAGGAATTCCTCCAAGAGTTTTGTTTCGGATATCTCAAGAATATAATTTGGATTTTTTCCTAGAATAATTACAGAAATAACCTAATCAATTCCATCAGGAATTTACCAAGCCCAAGTCTCTAGAAAAAGACCTAATATTAGCCAGAGCGTTAATGATTAATCATAAATTTAATCATGATTAATGATTATTGATTATGATTAATCAAAAATGTTAATCATTAATCACAAAAAATCAAAAGTTAATCATTAATCACTAATCATAATCATTGCAATTTTATGTTTTAATCATTAATCATTAATCATAATCATAAAGATCGTTAATTTTATTCAGTAATCATAATCTTAATCATAAGTCAAACATTTAATCAATCATCAATCAATCATTGAACAAAATTTAACAAATTTTACAACATTGCCTTCTAATGTATAAATAAATTTTACATTTCTTATATCTTGTGGCACGAACAATGAGAGTTAATGCCCAAGGAACGTCGAAATCCAACCAGGTGCAGCATGGCTTTGCTTTGTATCCGAAGACCCTTAAATATTTCCTCCATGTAAGACTGTGCATTTCTTAGTTGTATATGATCCGAATCCGAAGACGCAGTTGGAAGCTTGTGAGTTGTTTGTGAGCTTGTGAGTTGCTGTTTATAGGGGCAGATCACAACATTTCAACCTAGCACTAGTTTTTTGGTCGTTCATAAGATTGTTGTATACTTTGTATGAAAATCCGAAAATTGGCATAACATTTTCAAGATCAAAAATTAGTCCTTTTCCCCTAGTAGGTGGTATTTCTGTTTTTGTTCACTTTTGATGTTTGCAATCTAACATCACCTGCAGAAATTCACTGAATGTAGCAGTTTTCTTCAATAATGAGTAAAGCCATTCATTTTCATGTTTATGGCTCATTTGTTGCACACTTCAAGGCGTGTAAGTAGCATCTATTCATTACGTAGCGCTCAAAATTGAGTTTTTGAACCCTGAAAAAATGCTTTTTGTATGAACATTTTCAAAATTCTGTTGGAGTCACACCGTATGAACCTCCCCCTCTCCCTTTGAGCATTACGTGATTTGTGGACGGTGCCTTAGGAAGATGCCATTTAATTATTCTTTTATTAATAATCATTGATTAGTCATCCAAAAGCTAATGAATTAATGCCCAAAAGTATGCTCTAAACGCCTTGAAGTATGCAACAGACAAGGTATACATTATATAATGATGAATTCGTCCCCTTGATGCTACAACTAGATAACTCGAAATTTGAAATTTTTGACTTCAATATGTCAAAATATTATTCTCAATTAGATCTGAAAAATATCTACAGCTCATAAGCGTGTGATTCAATATACATAACTTGAAGTTTATTTTCCAATCATATTCTCTGCGAATAACCATCACCTTGTAAAACGGTCATATTTAAAAAGTTGCACATCTCAAAATTTTGATTTTCGAGTTATCTAGTTGTAGCATTAAGGGGACGAATTTTTCCCTTGATTAGCAATAAATCTGATGTAAAATCTTTTGAACTTCGTTACAGCAATATTATTAATCGCGAACCATTTTTACTAAAAAAATTTGATTCAAATCAAGGAAATTTCTTTAAAACATTGTTTGAAAAAATATTTATCCAAGTTTTTCATAAAGATCTCGTTAGGAAATACCTACCAAATGTTCAAACTGATTACGCTCGAAATTTCTCCAAGAATTGGGCTGTTTAGTGATGAAATATTTGCAGTGTTTCGTAGCCTGTTCGAAAGATCACATTTTCTAAGTATATCAAGTATATCAAAAGAGATTTCAATCCGTAGATATTTTAATTTAAACAATGACAGCTAGCGCGAAACTAAATTTGTCGGGAGTGATTCAAAAGTTATTCCCATACTAATATATAACGCGTTATTACAATAGTTTCAGGGCACGAACAATTTTGAAATTTTGGGTTCAGGTTCAAACTTTAATGTAGATTCAGAAAATACAAAAAAAAAACTGGGTACTTCTGAACAAGCCAATTCTTTCGAGAAGTCTGATATCAAATATTTCAATAATTCCCTTGAGAATTAATTCAATGGCTTGGTTTGCAAAATTCATGAAGTCTAATATATGGAAAGCTAGATTTCAGAACTACCTATATAGTGCTTCACTTTCATTTTGGAGTAATTTTCGGAGTATGAATAAACAACTTATTGAATTTTAACATTTCGCTTTACAAAAAGAATACTGAAAATCACTAGAAAGGCGAGCAAATACCATTAAACTTTTATATGTATAATTATAATATAATCACATGATTAGCAGTATATTAGAGTATACCGGGGTTTGCTCGCCTTACTAATGATTTTTACAACACCAATATTGTGAATACTTTTCCCGGGAAATCGACAATCCTTAACGTGAAGATGCATCGAAGCCAAACCTCAAATTTTCAAAAGCTTAAATCTACAGAACTAAATAGCCGTTACAGCGGAAAATTTAATTGATAGGTCACCACCAACGAGTGACCAACCGATTGAGTTTTTAGCTCAAACAGCTGTCCGTTTCTCTAGATTTGTGTTCTTGAAAATTTGAGGTTTGGCTTCGATGCAACTTCACCTTAACAACCCGGCATATATTCAAGTTTATCATTAACGTCTGAAACTTCCGCTTAAAGCTTAATAATTCATGAAGTTGGATATGTAGCAAGCTACGCTCCACAGAGCCGATATATTGACCACTACCTCCAGGATACTGGCTCTTGAATCAGAGCAATTAATCACGATTTGTGATTGAAAACTGTGATTAATTTGCCATAGCGAAGTTCAGAAGATTTTTATATATGATTGTTTGTTAATCATGAGTAATATTCATCATTTTCTAGTGTTAGTATATAACCCACTGGTTGCATACTTTAAGTTGTTTAGTGCATATTTTCGGGTATTTAATCATTCGTTATTGAATGATTAATGATTAATCAAAAATTAATCATAAAAACAATAATTAAATGACATGAGATGCCCAAAAAACCTTTAAGTATGCAACGAATGATCACACTCTTTAAAATTTATCGGTACACTTATGATTGAAAAAAACTGAATCAAATAGCTCTCATCATGAATTCGGAACTATCGTAATTTACGAATCGATACCCGCAGTTTCAAAGGCAAACTGCAATCCTAATATTTACGGAATTTCGTTAGAAGACGACTGAAAAACATAATTTTGAAAAACAACATTACATATACTTCGCATGTGGATTAAATGAAAAAAATGATGTGAAATGTGCGATAAAATTACACGTCTTCTTGGTGAGAATCGAACTCACGACTCCCTGTTCACTAGATAGGGTGCGTTATCCATACACCACGAGAGGACTCACGGATGCAGAAGTTAACCTGAATTCGATTTCATCTCAATAATCACACACTACTCGCCAACGACTTGTTGGATGAGATTTGTATAGTGCAAGCTCACAATGAGCTCACAATATAAATACGATAAATGATAATTAAAAAAAACTATTGTTTTGAAATTGAAAATTTTGATCAAATTTGACATTAGGCATGTAAGGGTCAATCATAATCATTAATCATAATCACTAATCATACTGAGTTTAATCATTAATCATAATCATTAATCATCTAAAATTGTAATTTAATCATCATTCATAATCATTAATCATACTCTGGTTTAAAAATCAATCACAATCATTAAATCATTACTTAAGAAATTTTAATCAATGATCATAATCATTAATCATGATAAAATTGAATGTAATCATTAATCACTTTATCAATCATTGCGACCCGTTAATCATTAACGCTCTGATATTAGTCCTACATCAATTTCTTCAACTCAAAATTGTAAGGTAAATCCGTATTTTTAACAACTTGAAGATTATAACATGAATAAAATCTGCATAATTGCAATTAAGGTACCAACAACCAACAAGGGAATCATCAAATGAATTTTGTTTTTGACGAAAAAACCCCAAAAACAATGAATTTAACATATAAAATCTACAAAGATATGTAGAATATTAGAGAAAACATTAGGTAAATAAATTTAAATTTATTTACGTTCACAATGGAAAACATTTTTTGAACGTTATAAAATAGTTTGACATTAAAATTATATAGTCTTTTCTAAACTATCAAATGTTCTTCTGGGAAAAGGCCCCCCACAAGACAATGAGCCCCGGGCCCCCACATTTGTAAATCCGGCCCTGTCTGGATTACACCTCAAATTAAATTCCATGAGCTCTACAAAACGTCATATTTAGTTTTTTTGTACTAAGTCGGTTGGCAAGAAAATAACCGATTTGACAATCATTTTTTTTTATGAAAAACTTGTTTGTCTCAATTTGAAGTGCTTTAAAAATCCATATACCATGCCAATCTTAAAGTTTCTATAACGTAAAGTAATCATGCCAAATTTCAACATAATTCGTGCACTTTTAGTATCGCAGTTATATCAGTTTGTGTGATTTTGCGTGTTTAGTGACATGAAATCATTGGGGTTCATTTTGTTCCACTTCCCTCTAATATAAAAATCTAAAATTTTGCAAAACGTCTTCTTTTGTAAAGTTGTTCTAATCGCTGAAAATTTCAGCCTGATCGGAAAACATCAATACAACATCTCTTGGAAAGGGGGTTGCGGTTCTCTGGCTCTTAATTTTATTAAAACATTTTAATTTAGCAGTGGAACAACATTCTGAGTATTTATGGTAAAATCCTAGTGATTTTTATGGTGCAATTATTTTTTTTATAGATCAATACAGATATAATTATGGATCATAGAGGTAATAATTATGAGTTCTTCTGCTATTTAAATAGTACATGTTTTTTTTATTTATGGTGCATGAAAGATTTATTAATTGGTAAATTTTGTTACTTCAAGCAGAAAATTGTTGGTACACTTATAGATAAAATATGGCTGTCGTACAAAAAACTGTTGCGCAACCTGTTTGACAGACCGAGGCCACTCAAGGAGTCCTTTATTGGCGAATACCAGGGTCGCTCGACTACGCTGTTATCCTTGAGAATGATATAAGATGAATTCCGGGAGTGTGCCTTGCACTCACCATCCGTCTATTGATTCTAAGGTTGCGGACGATTTAATGAAATCAAATGAGTTATGGCATTAAATGGTTTTTCGGTGAAACTAATAAGGCTGATACATGCATCGCTGAATGATTCAAAATCAAGTGTTTGGATTGCTGATGAGGTGTCAACTTCGTTTGAGACGTAAGACGGCTTAAAGCAAGGAAAAAACGAGGATAGGCCTGATTATTGATTCTGTCAAAACAAAGTACATGATTGCAGGTAGAGCTAGACATAAACTTAGCGGTGATGGTGCTGAGGTTGTATTTGATGGAGGTGTGTTTGAAGTTGTTTATCTTGGAACACTTGTTATATGTGCAAATGACGTTTCCCGTGATGTGAAAACACGTGTTATGACTGTGAATAGGACCTTCTACGGATTACGTAACCATCTTAGGTTCCACTGCTTACAAACGGAAACAAAATGTGACCAGTATAAAACGATTATACCAACGGAGACTCTCCACAGACACGGAACGTGGTTTTTCAGTACGACTGTAGAAGAAAATGATGTTCGTAAATTTCGTGGCAACGCTGGCTGTACGTAGTGGAAGAGGACCTGGAAGTCCCAAACGTTCGGAGCAACTTGAGATGTATCGCTTTATGCATCATATCAATGTAGGATTATTGTAGAAATTCCTTGAACAGCTTTTTAGAAGAGACCTGGCTAGATCCATTGCAAAAAGTTGATAAACCCTTCAAAGAATTTTTGTCAATAACGTTGGTGAGTGTCTTATTGTTTGGTGTACACCAAAATAGCTTCAGAATATCTACCATGACGCAATATTTCTAGAATCTGAGTGCTGGATACAATCTTTGCAAAAATAAAAAACACTGGATTGATTTCTAGGTCAAGGTCATTGCGACCAAAATGGACAACTACGCAATCTCGGGATAATTTATGAAATAAATCTTTACCAAACTACTGATTTTTACATGGACTGCAAGAATTTTCCAAAACGTTTATTATGAAGCAATTTTATATGAATATGAATGGTACGTAGCTACGCCCATGATCGTCTTGGCCCGGGGCTACCGGGCTGGACACCGTCCAAGTGTGGTCCAGAATTTCTTCCAAAATCGTTTTTTTCCATTCTGGCAGCTTGTTTACGTAACACGCAAACGTCCATCCATCCGTCTGCTCTCTGACCGACCACTCCGCCGGCATGTCCCGATTGACGAGATGATGTTTCCTCGGACCGTCGTCGTCATCGTCGTCGTCGTTGTGTATTTATATTGCGGAGTGCGAGGAAATTTATTTTACGACGCGTCTTTTTTTCCTCTGGATTTCCATTCCATTTCCCGCCATTTCAGCCCACCTTCACAGGGCAGAAGACAACCGGACGGGATTGAGTGCTCGATGCTTGGTTGGTTGGTTTTTGGCCGCCTGGATGGGAAATTAGGTCCATAATGCAAAAGTAAACAGTGTCAAAAAATTGGGAATTGATTTCGATTTTGAGTGAAGCTTAGCAGACTTTGGTCGTAATGACGGGAAATTAGCTGTTGAACGATCGCGGATGGGCTGGATGGGAAGTTATGGCCGATCATTAGGCTAACTGGAATTTTTCGGGCGGTTCACACTTATTTACGATGGAATTTGGACGGTTGCGAAATATTTCAATTGAAGTTTTAAGTACAATTAACAGTTAATTGGAACAAACTAGAAATAAGATCACGTGGATTGAAATCAGACTCAGAAAAGAAATAAAGACCATGGTCGAAATGTTGGATACTGGCATAGGGAAAATTATGACCACTCAGATTAAAAACCGTTTTTATAAATCAAAAAGTAATCAAAATAGAGGGTTCAGCTAAGTTGTCCAGTAGATGAATCTATGACATTTGGTCGAAAGACATTTGGTCGAATGACATTCAGTCGAATGACGTTTGGTCGAACGGACATTTCGTCGAAAAGAAATTTGGTCGAAAATGTTTAGTTGCAACAGAAAGCTTATGATATTCGGCCGAATCGACATTTCGTGATAAAGGTAGTGGTCGAATCTAAATAGTATGAAAACGAAGGTTTACGTTTAGTTTGACTATCGTCGAGAGTAGCAGTAGCAGTAGCAACTTTTGTCGCCTCAGTCTACACGTCTTCCCTTTTCCGATACATAGAATCAGCACAATTTTAATTTTTAATATTTCAAAGCTTTTACTGCCAATGATATGGTTCCAGACATACTCCAAAATTATGACTTTCTCCTGACAAATCAGCAACCTACTAGTGTCCCCATATGGCTGTGGTTCTAAACATAATCCAAATTGACTTCTTTTCCAGGCCAGCTTAACGAATTTGATATTCAATTTTCAATTGAATTCCTGTTTCCAGGAAAATTGTTCGCATCAATTAAAGTTTACACTCATCGATATACTGTTTTGGACATGACCGTCTCATGAACATCTCTGATGTCCAATATATATGATCCAACTAGTTACTGAAACATTTGTAGTTTGAATGCTCTTGGATGCATGCAATTCTATCAATGTTTCATTAAGTAATGAGCATTTGAATTTAGGAAAAATTGTGCCTATCTCAATCATTTTGCCTAAGGCCTGTAAGTTTAACATCCAATACAAGCATTGTAAATGATCAAAGTTGCCATTTTCACATTCGTATATCGTGTGGCAGGTACAATGATACTCTATGCATAGGGAAGTCCAGGAAATTTCCATTTCGAAAAGATCCTGGACCGACCGGGAATCAAACCCAGACACCTTCAGCATGACTTTGCTTCGTAGTCGCGGACTCTAAGCACTCGGCTGATATTTAGAAGTTGTTGAAACCTGTCGAAACATCTGTCCACTCCCAATGCTCGACTCTCGATATTATTTGAGTAAACAACCAAAGCACCATCAACCACAGTACACACTTGCAGCAAGTGTGCGTAGGTGAACCATCTTAAGATCCGTTTCATTATACCATGTCTCAATAGTTTAGCCGCTTGAGTTCGCCACCGTCAAAGTTCAACCAACCACGCAAAACAGATGGCAAAGCGCGCTTTCGTCAAGACAAGTTGATGAGCTGATGATGATCACGCACGCTGCCGCCTTCCTCTCCACGTAACCCCGGCCACGGGTGAAAGGTTTTGAACCCACGACTTCCATCTGCGGAGACGCGCGCCCGATTGCACACAACAACAGATAGGAAGGAAAGGCGGAAATCTTCCGCTATCACGGAGTTCCCACAATTATCACTAACTGGCTCTGCTCTGCGCCGCCGCATCTCACCGCACCGCACCTCGTCGGCAACAATCACAACAACAGCAGTTAGCCGCCACCGCCGCCCATCAAATGGCTTCTCCGACGCAGGAAACCCAACGGACGACGAAGAAAGTGCGGTTCCTTCTGGCCCGAAAAGATCACCGGCAGTCGCCCAGATGATGTGGTGTGTGAGCCCAATTTGAGGATCTGCGGCCGACAAACCGACACGACGGCATGGCGGAAACAGCGAGGCGGCGCAGAGGCAAAGCCTCAACCATAAGTGGAAAACAACTGCAAATCGATTGGAGCGCGCGGGTTTTTCGATCAATTAACGAATTTTGCGCTTCTTAAACCTGGACCGCCATTGCTCTGTTGTATGTGAACACCGCATTACCTGCCAGTACATATCTGATTACTCTGCAACCATATTGCCGGCAGATTCGATTAAATGAATGCTGGTGGGGAAGAGTTCTGCCGACAGTTGCTTGAGATTTCCATATGTGGTTTCCATTTTCGCTCATGTCCAAAAAAAAAAAAGTTGATGTGCCTCGTTTACAAACATTCATAAAATGCACATAGATAGGGCCTAGATTTCTTACGTAGCCTGAGCAGAGGATCAAAACAACATTGTATCTCAATCATATCAAAATTTGTAACACATAATACATTTTGTTACATGTTTGCTAAACAAATACTAAGAAGATGGAAGAAACTGTAATACAATTTAAACAAAATTAGTTATAAAAACAAAGTCTATTCAAAAAATGTTTTAGTTTAAAACATAATTCTATTACAATCTGTTATAAGTAATCTAAAAGCAATTTAAATCCGAAAGAAAACTAAAAATTTTGTTATCAGGTATGCAAAATAACACAGTTTATCTTAAGTAACAAAAAAGTGGATTGGAGTATCTTGTACCTTTTAATTCAGCATTTGAACACCGCATGTTAGCCCTTAATCTACTGGGCTTTAGGACATTTCGTCGAATGAGATTTGGTCGAATGACGTTTGGTCGAATGACATTTGGTCGAAAGTACATTTGGCCGAAAGGACATTTGGTCGAATGGACATTTGGTCGAATTTAGGTTTTTTGTACATTGCCTGAAATATTTATCTCCAGTGAATTTATTATTCTTTGAAAATTTCCTCATTCTTTGAAAAACTACTAAACATGTTATTTTATTGCTCAACGATGCGAACATAATATTTATATTTTTTATTATTCTTTTGAAATGCCATCGTTCTTCGTAATGAGCTGCTGATCTTCATCTAATGGAGGCATTCGGAGAGAGTATTCCGTGTCTTGCAGCTTACGGACGTGAGCAAGATTTATTTATGCGAAAATCAGGAATAATACGGATGGAAAAATTTGCTTTAAGGAAACCCTTTTTGGCGAAGTGATTGTTAGGTGTTGGTAACTCTCCTTATGGCCAATTGGCTTATTGTGACTTCCAGCTTAATAAAATTCCTCATGCAAAAATATGGCTTAGCTGACAGTGTTGGTGACCTCGGGTGAAAAACAAAGTTGGCAGTAAAAGCTTTGAAATATTAAAAATTAAAATTGTGCTGATTCTATGTATCGGAAAAGGGAAGACGTGTAGACTGAGGCGACAAAAGTTGCTACTGCTACTGCTACTCTCGACGATAGTCAAACTAAACGTAAACCTTCGTTTTCATACTCGGAACGCAGCTCAACGAAGATTACGGAGATGTAAGACGGTAGATGCAAAGCGGGAATTTAAGCGCACGAGTACCGCCTATTCAACGTTAAATGCGGCGCTATATAAATCGCATGTTCTTAGGGCCCAATGGAATTTGCGACGAAATCCACGTGCCTTTTGGAGTTTTGTAAACTCTAAGCGCAAAAACCCCAGCATTCCGATCAATATACGGCTCGAAGATCAGGTGGCTGCCTGCGCAGCTGAAGCGAGTGAATTATTTACTGAACACTTTGCATCTGTGTTTGAAACGTGTGAAGCTAGCGATATTGAAATGGAGTCTGCCGCTTGTGATCTTCCGTCAGATGTGTTAAACTTGTCTACGTTTGTTGTAACAGAAGAAATGATTATAACGGCGTCCAGAAAGTTGAAAAATTCATTCTCTCCCGGTCCGGATGGTATTCCTGCCGTGATTTTCCGGCGTTGCGCTGTTGTCTTAGCCAAACCTCTCGCTGCTATCTTCACTCGATCTTTTGGTCTGGGCATTTTTCCAGCCTTGTGGAAGCAATCATTCATGTTCCCGGTCTTCAAGTCAGGCGATCGACGAGATGTGAAAAATTATCGAGGAATCACAAGTTTATCTGCTGCATCGAAGTTATTCGAGATCATTCTGAGCGACGCTGTATTGAACGCCTCTAAAAGTTATGTCTCCACAGACCAGCATGGTTTTATTCCTGGTAGATCAGTGGTATCAAACTTGCTGGAGTTCACAAGTACATGTATCACGGCAATGGAACAGAACACCCAGGTCGATGTCATATACACTGACTTGAAAGCTGCCTTCGACAAGATCGATCATAGGATACTACTGTGTAAACTCGCTAAACTCGGAGCGTCGGAAACACTCACATCTTGGCTGCATTATTACCTGACAGGTAGAACATTACGCGTGCAATTGGATTCATGTGTATCTAAGCCATTTACAAGTTCGTCTGGTGTACCTCAGGGTTGTAATTTGGGACCGTTACTTTTTACGCTATATTTCAACGATGTTGCGGCATTACTGGGAGCTAAAGTCAAACTTGTATATGCTGATGATTTAAAACTCTACCTTATCGTCCGTACGGTAGAAGATTGTCGGCGTCTTCAATGTTTACTAAATTTGTTCGTTGATTGGTGTCGTCGGAATAAATTGATCGTTAGTATTCCAAAATGCGTGGTAATGACATTCCATCGTATAAAGGATCCAATACTGTACAACTACTACATCGATGGCAATTTGCTTCGTAGAGTTGATAGAGTAAATGACCTTGGAGTACTCCTGGACCCGAAGCTCGATTTTCGTCTACATTATTCATCAATCATCGCGAAGGCTAACAGACAGCTTGGCTTTATTTCTAAAATAGCTCGAGACTTCAAGGATCCTCACTGCCTTAAGGCATTGTACTGCTCACTGGTTAGGCCTATAATTGAAAATGCTTCTGTGGTCTGGTGTCCGTACGAGGTTACCTGGATCCTTCGCCTTGAAGGAGTGCCGCCTTACCCGAACAGATGTTTGTTGCTAAGCTTGGAAACATTGGAACGAAGAAGGAAAATTCAACAAGCAACGTTGGTTGCAAAGATAATAAATGGTGAAATGGATTGCCCGGAATTATTATCGCAATTGAACTTTCGCATTCCGCAACGGACTCTAAGGAGCTACACGTTACTACAGCCAAGGAATCATCGTACGGCATACGGCTACCACGAACCTCTAACGGCGATTATAAGAGTGTTTACTTCGATGGAATCAGCGTTTGAGTTTGGTGAGCCCTCATATAAGTTCCGCAATAGAATAAGAAGAATGTAATGTACTGTTTTTAATGCAGTTTTGTGCTGTAGATTGTCTTTGTTCATTAGTTTTTTATCAATTAACCACATTCATGTAGACTGTTGTTGTCAGATGAATTAAATCAATAAAACAATTAAAACAATATAAGTATAACTTCAATATATTTGAAGTTGATGCTTCCGAAAGCATTTTAAATACCACAAACTGCCATAGTCACTCCAGAGTAGATTCCTGCTGCTTCGGTAAGTGTGACCAATATGGGACATTTCCTAAACCAGTCAAACTTTGAGTTGGTGTTATGCCTCTGGAAGTGTTTTCAGAAACGCCGGCTGCCAGGATAACTATTTAGCACATTCCAGGCTTCCTAGAGAAAGTGTAAAATTTGGGACATGTTCAGAACCACACCAATAAAGTCAGTTATCAAAATGGTGCATTCAAAAGCATTTTCAGGACCGCGATATACAATGATAATTCTATAGTACTGCCACCGATTGCCTGGGCATTTGGCCGAACGCCATTTGGCCGAACGGGTCGTTTGGCCGAATGCCAGTTAGACGAATGCCGTTTGACCGAATTACGAACAAGAAAATAATCAATTTATTCAACGCTGATGTGTAAGGATTCATAAGTGTGGCCCAATAACTGATTCTAGCCAATTTATTCGTTGATGCATTCCGGACGAAGATGTGAACTTCACGTCAAGACTCTAAGCTAATGGATGGTTTGTCTCTGAATTACCAGCGGTGTGCTAGGGTTTTAAGTTCTTTTTTGAAAATTTCATCAGAAATTTTTCCTATTTTTAAACATAAGCTATTCTTTCGATTTGTAGAGTTGTGCTTGATCTTCCGACCTTGACACTTGCTCCTGCGGGGGTGAAATGAAATAGCGCCACGGATCGTTAGTACTGTTTGATCTATCGATCGAGTTGCTTGCTCTTGCGTGGACGAGTGATGAACACTTGTTCGGGGTACAATGCGTTTATCGAATTATATCGCGAATCCGATTAGGCGCGATTATATCTTGGATCGCATCACCAACCATTGGTGACTCCCAGATCTTTACCTTATCCTACTAACCCAATATCCTTTCCATGACAACTGTGGAGATGCAGAGGTATACTCGGTCTCTAGTAACAACCGTTGTCTAACTAACATTCCTTCCCTTCCCCGATGACCGTAAGGACGTGGCCGGCGCCGTTATTGACTTTTAAAATTTGAGCTCTCGATTTGTGCACATTGAAGAATGGTAAGCTAATCCCAAGCCCCATTCATAAATTCCCTGTGCAACTTCGATTGTTCTGGTCAATCACGGAGTAGCAACTACGAATTGTACGGTCATCTATGCTCATGCTCATGCTCATAAGCTATTCTTTCGATTTGTACTGGTTTCATTACTATTGGCAATGATTTAGCTTATATTTCAATTTATAATTTGATCTTCTTTAAATCATCAATAGTTCTTTGAAGTTATACTGATATAGGAATTATTTGCATCACATTTATCCATTTTTTTTCTAACCAATTTTTCCTTCTTTTGATCATAGACTGTTCTTTCGTATTTGATTTGTTCATAGTTATTAGAATTAAGGCTTATAACCGATGCTACAGAAGGACAAATAAGCTATAATCCTATGCTGGCAGCTATTACCGCTAGCAGATGACTGTTTCATAAACTAACACTAAAAAGCTGTGTATAAATGGTGATTTATCCTTCTTTAAAAATAAACTGATTTTGAAAATCAAATGCATGCCAATTATTGTTTTCAATTTCGGCAAAACGGCATTCAGCCAAATGGCATTTGGCCAAATGACCCGGAACTCTGCCACCTTCGCACCCCGGAGAAAGCGGTTTATCAAGAAAATCTCCGGAACAATATTACACTCATGGAGGCAAGAAGTGTTTTCGATTCTGCGACAAATAGTATACGAAATACGCGTAGAAATGCGAAAATGGAGTTGACAACACTCAATTTTTGCATGATATAAAATACAAAAAATGAAAACTGTGGTTCTGAAATTGTTTCCAAAAGCAAAGGCTTCTAAAAACCTGAAGTCTGATACCCTGCTCAATATGGTTCCGGCTTGTTTAAAATTGGACAGTGCATCTAATGGCATAATATAGTTTTATGGTTCCGGATACACATTTTAGCAGTTCTTATATTACACTACGGGACACGATTTGCATGCAAGTTAACCAGCTTGTTAGGCAATTTATTTGCTTAATTTGCTACAGAATTGAAAGTTTATGTTTATAACAATACTTATCATCAAAGTTTATAATACATTCGATGCGGAAAGGTTATTTTTTGATGGTTAAGAAAAGTATTGTATTTTGCCATATAAGATAAACGAAGAATTTTGTATGGAGACTCGATTTTATCTAAATTTATTCGTGCAATTTGAACTAAATTATATCTAAAATGAAAGTTCAATTCCCTTTTTTGCATGTTTGGTGGATAAGAACACAAAAAAGTTTGATAAATCATTGTTTAAATTTTATGTAAACATCAATAAAACCAATGTTTTGAACAACTTTGGTGACCTGTAGCTAAAAATTGTGACGTGCTGGAAAATTTCTGAGAACGGCATCAGATTCAGCATACCCAAAACACCAAAGACACGCAAAATTGTCATTTTTGTTACGCTGTGTTAATGATCAATAATGGCGCCAGCCAAGTCCTTACTATCAGTTGGGATGGGCAATGAATGTTAGTGTGTAATGATTATTGCTTTTGAAGACCGAGAATACTTCTGCATCTCCACGGGAAGGTTGTTTCCCAAGCAGCACAGTTTGTTTCAACTCAAGAAAAAAATTTCTCTTGAAACTAATTAGAGTTGTCAATTGTTGAAAATATGACCTACAATTGCATTGAATAGCAACGCAAAAAGCACAAGAGGCGTAGTCTGTTTGCAACATATTTATGTTATAGTGTAATTGCTAATTTGTTGCAAAATATTTGAGCAAAATAAAATGAAAGCAAAAGTATGAACGAGAATCGAACTCTCGACTTCATGATATATATATATAAGATATAATTCTTCTCCTCTTCTCACTACTCCACCAGCTCTTCAAACAATTGCTTTGCCAATCCACTATATAAGCGACCACATTACCTTTTAATGAAGACTTGTTGTTTGTTACTTCACTGCACCCTTCTGTTTACAAGCTCATTGCTGGCAAAACTAGGCCAAACCTCAAATAAACTAAAGTTATTGCAAAAACTTTCACGCAACATGTAAGAAATACCATTTAAACAGACAAACTGCTGCTAGAACATGTTTTCGTAGTCACATGGTGCGTAATAAGAAACTCAACTATATTGCAACTGGATTGAAATAAACAAACTTCTGGCTGTCAAACACGTAGTTAAGTGCAATTTTCGCGCAACTGGGATGAATCTTCTTTAGAAGTGGACATTGAAACGGAACTTGAATGCAATAAATTCAAGTTGCGGATGCTTTAATTGGAAGTAATTTGAAACACAACATTGAAATAGGCATTTTGGGAGAAGTTGTAAGAGTGTATTTGTAAAGTTACTGAATACATCTTGATAAGCTTGACTTCATTCTTGTTTTTAATTATGAATCGTGGTTTACGGCTAACCAGCCAAGTGAAGTTTAACAACTACCGAAAAGCTAAACATTACATATACTTTGCAATTGGATTAAATGGACAAATTGATGTTAAATTTTGCTTTTTCGCAAAACTTCACATCAATTTGTTCATTAAATCCAATTGCAAAGTATATGTAATGTTTAGCTTTTCGGTAGTTGTTGATATCATTGCTGTTTGCAGATAAAATTTGCAGCAAATCTCATTGTTTCGATAAAATTGAACGTCAAACAAGGGTTGAAATGTAAGTTTATTGGAACGATAATGAAACTATATGAGCTTTGATATGAATATGCAACGAAACTAGAACTAGGTATGTTACAGATGCTTTTATCGATACATATTTGAAGCCATTTTTGGAATGCATCTCTTTGGAGGAGAAAAATATTTGGGAGTCACCCTTGGTCGGTGATGCGATTCATGGATAAGGAGGGTAAATACGATTATTACTTTAAACTAGTTTTGCATTTGTGGCTCCTGTTGGAAATTTATTTGTAGCTATTGGTAAAAGACTAAAAAAGAATGTCGACATTTATCATGCCGAGCTATTCAAAGGTTATTTTTGACAATGACGAAAAAACAAAGTATGTCCAAATTAGTATTATATGGAACAGGAACAAGGGTGCATGTCGACACTTGTAGTGACAAACCATCAATATTTTGTTCGAAAACTACACAACGTTGCCACGATTGAAATATGTTATCATATGCATGAAACGAGCTCACCAGTTGGTCGGCGTTAAGTCAAAGTGGACCAAGTGACATTTTGGATATTTTGAGAAAAATGGGTTTGAAGTCTAACGCTCTGTTATTTTCAAACTCGTTTAAGTTTTGGTTCAATATTTCTACAAAAGAATCATTCAATGTCGAAAAATCTGACAAATCTCTTAACCTTCCAGTCGTCGCGTGGTTGGCCACCTTCAGAACCACCACGCTGCTGTTGTGAACGAAAAGCGAGGTTTTTTCACCAGTGTTGTACAAAATACAACAGCGCGACGACTGAAGTGTTAAAATGGTTTTCATTTCCTCACATGATCAGCACATTTTTGCTGTTATGGTAATAAGCATTTGGTCCACTCTGACTGCACACTTATATCGATTTTTATTGATCATCCAAAGTATATTTATTACATATCTCTCGCAGTTTACAGCATTCATCAAATCACATCAAAGTGTAACGTAGGTAAGGTAATTTCGCATCTAATGAGACAATAACCCAATTTTCCCAAGATTTGTACTTGGTCCCCTCTGATTTAACGCCGACCAGTTGTCAATCACGATTTATCTTGATTTCGTCGCCCACCCAACAGGAGCATGCAACGGAATCAAAAGATCATACACTACTCTCAAAATACGCATATCTGTCAAAGGATACAAACTCTAGTGGAATTGAATGGTATAGTACTAAATTCTGTTCTCATTTACCTATAGGTATACCTATACTTAACAGCGTGAAGTGAAAAGATTTATTATCAAGAACATGCTGGGGCCCAGATAGCCGTAGCGGTAAACGCGCAGCTATCCAGCAAGATCAAGCTGAGGGTCGTGGGTTCGAATCCCACCGGTCGAGGATCTTTTCGAGTTGGAAATTTTCTCGACTTCCCAGGGCATAGAGTATCTTCGTACCTGCCACACGATATACACATGCAAAATTGGTCATTGGCATAGTAAGCTCTCAGTTAATAACTGTGGAAGTGCTCATAAGAACACTAAGCTGAGAAGCAGGCTTTGTCCCAATAGGGACGTAACGCCAGAAAGAAGAAGAAGAAGATGCTGTTTTAAAAACCCCAACAGGGCAGAAGCACCATGATGATACAGTTGGATTCGGCCAAATGACCCGGAACCGATTATAAGCAAAAATGTAGAAGACTAAAAATATTTGAGAATTTTTTTCGCAGCCCACCAGAGAACAGCTCACGACTCCTATTGGGGTCGTGACCCACAGTTTGGGAAACTATGAACAGGCTACAAGAACCAGTTTCGGTCACTTTGTTTTGCCATCAAGTAGGCTGTTGAAAAACGCTACGAAATGACCCATACAAAATGACAGTTCGGTTCACTTTCGATTTATCGACTTTTCCGATGATGTTATGTTACAATTGAAAACTGAAGATGGGCTTCTTCTGCATGGAATTGATTCCCGGTGACCACTCCGGAGTTATGTGGACCATTTTTGGTAGAAGCCAAATATCTTCAAGTAGTGAAAAATGAGTGTAGGTAATTATACCTTTTCCTGAAATTAAAAAAAAAAAAGGAATTCCGACAATTAAACTAAGCTAAAGATGACACAGAGCCCTGGGAATTTTTATGAGATCTTCCAGAGATTCCTCACAAAGATAATATGAAGTGTTTCTACTGGATTTTAAAATTAATTCATCCAAGAATGTCTCTTTAAATATCTCAAAAGAATGTTCATTGATTTTCTGCAAAGATTTTCCGAATTATTTCTTCAGAGAAAACTTCCATGGATGCTTCAATGTTTTTTTTTCAGGAGTTCCTGAAATAAATTTTAAGAATGCTATTGGGGATGTGTACCGTTTTTTGCTCATACTTTTCAACTGTATCTTTGATATGGCGATCAATGTTTTAAAACTCATCGATCTTATTTTGGTAACAAATCAGAAAGAAAAGGTACACTGATTCGTCGTGAAAACTGCACAACGCAAAAACAATTGCCCGGAGTCCATGTCGTTGACCGATTACCAACTTGGACATTGGTCAATTTGTTTTGAGACATCGACAGCATCGAAACGAAATTCCCTGCGAACAATAGCCCCGACTAAGTCCGAAGCTGTCGAATACGGTAATGTGCCAAATGGCGACCAAAACTGGTACAGAGGTTTTACCCTTTTCGTCCCCTCCTTCGAAAGTCGTTTCCAGGAGCTATTCAGTGATTGCGTTTGCTGCGGTACAAGTCCAAGCCTAGGCACGTTTCACGCTTCGACATCGCGCCTGACCGCGCTCGCTGGAGAAATTGAAGCATGAAAACAAATGTGCCTAATGAGATGAGACGCGTTTTGCACTTAGCCTAATGTTACTTACCGTGTCTTTCGACCGCGCTCACTCCTCCCGGTGTCGTCACTTTCCATCATGGAGCATTTCCAGCTCAAGACGTAAATCGCGTAAAAGCTACCTTTTTGAATTGAATGCTACTTTGCTCAAGTAGTAGTGGCTATCCAATATGAAATTTCTCACCGAAATTTTGATGAAGGACGTTATGCAAAGAAAAAGACGCATTTAAAATTGATTGATTTCATCTTCTTCTTCTTGGCATTACGGCATCACTGAGACAGAGCCTATTTCTCAGCTTAGTGTTCTTTATGAGCACTCCCACAGTTATTAACTGAGAGCTTTCATTGCCAAAGTTGCCATTTTCGCATTCGTATATCATGTGGCAGATATGATGATACTCTATGCCCAGGGAAGTCGAGGAAATTTCCATTACAAAGATCCTGGACCGACCGGGAATCGAACTTAGACACCTTCAGTATGGCTTTGCTGTAGCCGCGGACTCTAACCACTCGGCTAAGGAAGGACCCTTCCTTTTATAATAACTCGTTATTGGTTGAAATTTATTTGAAGGCACCATTTGAATCGAATGCAACTTTTATGAGTTATGAATTTTCAAATAATAAAAATTCTTTTCGTTCATAGGAACTTTTCAAAACCAAGACTACCGGAAATTTAGTAAAATTTTGACAGGAAATTACATATCCGATGGCTACTAATAAATGCGAAAAATTTTATAAGTATTGAAAGTAGTCAGTCTGAAAATGAAATGTTTATTTGCATTCTGAGATGGAAACCTAACTTATCTTGGGAGGTGGCGGCGGTGGGGCATCATTTAGGAGGAAACAAAACGGCGTTGAGCAAACCCCGAAACTAAAAAAAATATAGTTAGACGAAACGACGTCAACGCTAAAGATGACGACTCGTGAACTAATTTGTTTTAAAGCCTAACGGTACCGGTTAAGTGAGGTTTGGTTGTGCGGTTACGAGCGATGCTTCAGAGACTTTTTGAAGATTAGTTGTTTTTTTCTTTACCGATATGGAACCGCATCGGTGTCCGCGGTCGTCGTCGTTTCGTGATTGGTGGAACTTTGGCAAACGGTGATTTTTTTTCTTTTTTTCTGGATAGGTCACCGTAGTTGTCAAAAGACACTGCCAAGAGAAAGTCTTCCATGGAAATACGGTTGATTATCGGCATTGAAAGATCGTTGTTGCTAGTTCCACTTTTTTGAGTAGCAGAAATACACAATACATCTGTGAAATGCTTGTGGTTCTCCTGTCTAACAGCACTATTATCATGAGGAAAAGTAATGAAAGTTAAATGAGGTTTTTGTTGAACGATCCTTATAGATTGTGATATTGGTTTGGGTTAGGGTATGTCTATAATATGATATATCGATATCTCAATATGTGTACAAGATTCGCGAGTAATTCAATGTATTACATATCAGATTCAAAGGTCGTAATATTTATTATAAGTTCATGCTGTTAATAACTATAAAATATATTGGAAAGCTTAGTCTGCATCGTTTGTTCAAGGTCATCGTGAAAGGTCTCTCAAGTGACTATAAGTCGTCCGAAGAGATCAAAAATAGAATAATTGATTTACTTGGATCTACCCCAGTCCAAGCAATTATTATGAAGAAGAGAACCCAATCTGGCATTCTTCGGAAAAAGCTTTCTCAAGAATATCATTCAGTTCACTATAAAAAAGTGATCTTAATAAGGCGGCATCCACTAATTACGTAACACTCTAGGGGGAGGGGGGAGTATACTAGCCTATAGGCTCAAGCGTTACGACTCATACAAAAATTTTAAATTTATCATACAAAAAGCGCTACAGACGGGGGAGTGAGTCGAAAATTTCCAATTTTAGGGTTACGTAATAAATGGACTCTGCCTAATATACAAGCTTTAGGAAAAGCAAGATATATGTTCGATGTTTGTGTTACATGGGAACATTTCCAGAAACCTGGAGGAAATTTCCAGATTTCCACTAAATGCTGTCAGTGCATAACGTTGGGAAGGTTTTTCTCACGCTAAGGACGTCTATCATGAGGAAATAAATACCAAAAAGTTTGCATGCGCTAATTGCAGGGCAACCGAAAGTCTAACTTTTGGGATTGACCTTCTCGTAAACGAATCGTTGAGGCTCGTACGAGGCAGATGAACGGCAACGTTTTTCGTAGCCGATATTCACCTGGCAGAATCTCCAACAATTCTTGTTTTTAGGTTAACGATCACTTGGTTTATAAACATACCCAGAGACGAGACTCGTAAAGACGGTTTTCTTTTTATGTGATTGTTGAGATTTTTCTTATTTCACTTTGTGCATACATCAATCATGCACAAGCCGTTCTAACCTTCACATGAATATCAGAGCAAAAGAATATTGCGTTTGCGTCACACCAAAGCATAAATAGCCTTTTGAGTGAAATTGCATGCCAGCAAACGTAGCAGACATAAGAAATAACTAGTTTTGTGTTTAGATTTATCAGCATCTTCGGAAAAACTAGTCATGCTGACTGAGGTTTTGATATTAGTTTATTTTGAATACAATACTTTTCATTTCTTCAGCCATAAAAACGATTGGCTGCATTTGACGTTTCGTGACAATGGAATCAGGGCTGCATATGACGTTGATATTTTTCCTCTCTGCGAGTCTCTCTCAGATTATACCCATCATCAGATAAATTATAATTCCATCGGAAATCATCAGAAAATGCATCTACTTCTAGTAACATGTCTCCCTCTGATTTTGATTTTTAATTAGACAATTGAATCAAATGGCTGGAGCAGTCCAACTTGGTGAAAAATTTACAAATGTAAAACTGTCACTGGATTACGTTTCTCAAATGGATCCAAATATTTTTATTAATGTTCGAAATTGGCAGGCTTGTTCTTTGAATGGTAAAGAGGACAAGCTATTTAACGTTTTATCAGCGTTTCTCGATCGGTCCAAAGCAGCCACTGCAAAGCAAATCATACAACAAATTTTGAATTCGCTCCATACGTCGATTCATGGACATTGGACAACCATGATGCAGCGCCCATATTTGAACTCCGTATTCGAGAACACTTCGAACAAGCAAGCAGTATAAAGTCGTCAGAGCATAAACGTCGTCAAAGTCTGCGGTATTGCAGCACAGAAACCCGAGCATGGAAAGTGCCTTAGCCGATTATTTTCGAGATATGTTCAGTGAATATCAATTTGCTGTCTAGAATGATTCCCAGATCCATAATGGAGTGAACTCGTTCAAGCGGAGCGTGATTCATCGAGTAATCAAATCTTATCGGTGACTGTCCACGAGCATAAGTGGGCATTTGAATTTGTAGGCATTCACTTGCATTCCGTTGATCTGACACCAAGATGATAGCTTTTTGATGTCAGTCTGAAGAAGACAACAATCTAGAAGAGATTTTAACATTCAAATCGTCTGCATGTAGCAGGTAATAGGATCTTCAATGGTCATACTTATCATTTATAAATAGGATATAGATAAGCGGTCCCATGTGACTTCCTTGTGGAACACCAGATGTAATATCAAAACCATTGGATGCAGAATCACGAATATTGACACAAGCCTTCCTAGAAGAAAAATACGATTTCAATAAGTTTACGATCCACGGAGTAAGCCCAAGGCGGCTCAGCTTTTCTACAGTAGTCGTGAGGAACCTCATTAAAAGCTTTAGAGAGATCTACATAAACTGCATCATCTGCTGGCGCTTCTCATTGTTTCCAACAACGGAGCTGGTAAAGGTCATCAAATTGGAAAACCTGGAACGTTTTTTCGATGAATCCATGTTGGAATTCCTAGATCATCGGTTAAACAGCTGGGTACAACATGTCGTGCAGCAGTCTTTCGGAAATCTTGGACGAGCAATTCAGGATCGAGATTGGTCGATAGTTCTCTTCTCTTAGATGCGTCGACTGATGATGGCGCTTTGTAAACAGTGTCAAGACTGAATACTGGCTGAGGTAGATGAATTTTGAAGCTTGGCAGCTGGTCAACATATTGATGTGGTGCTGGTGACTCAGTGATTTTGAATATGTAACACAAACATGAACAGAATGATATTGGATTTTCTCTGCAGTCAGTCTGGATCAGTGCTGGGAATGGTAATAGTAGTAGGCTTGAGTTTTTGTGAAAATTACGTGGCTCTCCTAATACAGTAGTTCAAAATTGTGAATCTCATCAAGTAGCCTATGTTGGGTACATGAATTTTCTAAATCAGGAGTGTCATTGAAGGCTGCAAATGCGCGAAATGCAGCGGGAAATAGAACATTGTTCTACAGTAGTTTTGGGTTGCCCTTAGCCACGGGTGTTTTGCAATTTTCAAGGCATTTTGCCTACAGCAGCGATACGCGTGAGTTTCACTGGCTCCGGTGACTGTGATTCGCTACGCATGCCTACTGTAATGTGAATCTTAGAACTTTTTACAACTCTGGTCTGGATATTCCTAATATGGTCTATGAATCGAATTTCATGTAAGCTTGCATACTCAGCCTCCGCAAGCTGCACATTGTACTTCTTTACCTGCAGTACTGATTCCGAGCCTTACGCAAATGGTTTTGCAGATTACGCAGTTATGGGGTCTACCATGGAGCGATCGTCAAGTTTCGAAACTAGTAGCTTGTGATGACGATCTACTTTCAGCATAGTAGACGGCGGTTCCAAAAATTACATCGATTTTGTTTCACTAACAAAAGTCGAGCAGCTTTCCGTTATCATTGACCAAATCTTGATTTGTTTAAGCCCTGCCGACAGCAAGGAATCGAGCTAGCTGTAGCTTTTGCTCGGCTGACTACGAGGTAAATAGAGATCGGACAAGGTAAACAGTACGTCTGGTATACTGCTTGATTCGTTTGGTTCATTAGTCCTGAGTCTACAGACAGTGCCGGCTTCCGAAAATGCGGCGTCCTTCGTCCTCGATGAATTCTCGAAATTATATCTCTTGTGGCCATGATACAGAATCCATGGCCTAAGATTTCAATTTGAGGCTAACTCCAACCTCGAACGAAAAAAGGTAGCGACGAAAAACCGCCACAAATAACTTCGACAGCAGTCATGCCACGCGCGCAGCTATGACAACCTTCTGAAACAGCCATTTGATGTTTGCTGTTGGAAAACAACACTGGTGCAGATGCTCTAACGTTAGTTTCGACGCTGACAAACAGATGGCTACGCAGACTTGATCGATAACAGGCGAGTGTTAACAGATCTCAAACAATACGAGATAGGTTGTTTTTAATTATGAATCGTGGTTTACGGCTAACCAGCCGAGTGGAAGTTTAACAACTACCGAAAAGCTAAACATTACATATAATTTGCAATTGGATTAGATGGCCAAATTGATGTGAAGATTTGCGAAAAAGTTACACGTCTTCTCAGTGAGAAACGAACTCACGACTCCCCGATCTCTAGTTGGGGCGCGTTACTACTACGCCATGAGAGGACTCATGAACGCAGAGGGTAACCTGAATTCGAAATCAGCTCAATAATCACGTGATCCTTTTCCGCAAAGTGCACCTCTTTCGGAAGAATTAGATGCCCATCCAAACACAAGGCTTTCTATTTATATCCAATGCCTAGCCCGAGAGCGCATTATTTTTTAGGTAATGAAATAGCACACAACACTAGCCAGCAACTGTACTGGCTGAGGTTTCTATTGTGTGGGCTTCCAATGGGTCGCGACGTTCTCAAACGACCGGTTACGGAACATGAGATTGCAAGATTGATTGTTGCCTGCTTTCGTTCTCACAAAAACTCATACACGTGAAGATACGATTGTTTACCTTTTCTATCGCTGATTGATTGGCAGCGAAATAGCAGTTATTGATGGTACATGTGGAGGAATTGCTATCATCATGCATAAGCGTATAAAACATCAACTTTTTTCGTCAATTGAAACCAAAGTTCTTGAAACTTTGAGTGTGTCTATTGAAACACTTTTCAATGCTCTGGGCAACAAGTTAATTTGTTTCAAACTGACTTGCGAAAATCGATTCGCAAAAAGTCATTTTTTTTGTCATTGGTGACTGTAATGCGAAACATCGGTTGCGAATAATTCGCAAAGTAATCCCAATAGCATGATTCAATTTGATGGATGCTTTTCAGGATATTTCTCAATTCAATACTCTGATAGCCCTACATGTTTTTCCTCTTTTAGAAACCCATCTACAATTGATTTTGTCTTAACCGACTCTAGTCATATTTGTAGCCAACTGATAACTCATGCTGATTTCGATTCTGATCATGTCCCTGTTAAGGCCCAAACGCAATGATAGCGGAACGGCAACGGAAAGTGGAACCGGTTCGCCAGCATGAACTATAGCATGCTTGTCGACTTAGACTTGGTTTACTTTCGTTCGTTGACAGCTCAGTCAGGATGGTGCAATTCATGCTGGCGAAAAGGTTCCGCTTTTCGTTGCCGTTCCACTATCATTGCGTTCGGGCCTTTACATTTCAAATATCCCATGATGCGATCCTATCAGCTCCACTTCCAATTATTTTCGAGCTGACTGGAATATAAATTAAACATATATTGACTCTAATCTTGATGTTAACATTTCTTCACAAACAAAACTTGATATTGATAATGCTCTTGAAATTGCAATTTTCAAAATGTGAAGTACTATTTGAATCCGTGATTATAGACGATAATCTCAAACTCTTGATCAGTCTTAAAAACGTGAGAAGAAGGCAATTTCAATGCACTCGCGATCCTGCTTTGATAATTATATGGCAGGATTTGCAGAAAAAAAATCAAGAAACGTTTTGCTCAATTATGAAACAAAAATTTTGAAAATAGGACTACTTCTCAATTGGACCCTGGCTCTAAGCCCCTTTGGAAATTATCTAAAATTTTGAAAAAACCTCAGAAGCCAATACCGGCAATGAAAGAGGAAAACAAATTATTACTAACTAATTGCGAAACAGCTCAAACACTTGCTATGCAGTTTGAAAGCGCGCACAATTTTAATTTAGAGCCTACTAGTCCAATAGGAAATCAAGTTACTCAGGGGTCCGAAAACATTCTCAATCAAGAGAACGTTTTCGAAAATACCTGGGACACTGATTTGGAAGAAGTGAGAACTATTATTGAAAAAATGAAAAATATGGAAGCCCCTGGCGATGATGGAGTTTCTTACATACTCTTCAAGAAACTTCCAGAAAGTAGCTTATCATTTTTAGTTGATATATTTAACAAATATTTTCAATTAGCATATTTTCATGACAAATGGAAAAATGCTAAGGTTGTTCCAATTTTAAAACCAGACAAAAATCCTGCAGAAGCTTCTAGTTATCGTCCAATCAGTTTGCTTTCCTCCATCAGTAAACTTTTTGAAAAGGTTATTTTGAACAGAATGATGGCCCACATCAACGAAAATTCATTTTTTTGCCAATGAACAGTTCGTGGCTCACCTGAATCTATACTTCCTTAGCCGCAGCAGGGACCTTTTGGGAAACACTGATCCTATCTCAGTCGTCGGTCGATGAAGGTAAGGCAGAGCACGCAGGACAGTTGATGTTCGCCACTCCAGGGTTTTATGGGCAAATTAGAACGGCTCAATCCAAAAACTGCGGCCACTGGTGTGATACGTCTCACAAAATGGTTAAACTTCAGCGAAAAGACTTCAATAGTAACTTTTATTAATACTAATTCCGGAAATCTACGTGCAACGTGCAAAGAACATTATTTCTCCGATCAAACGATCTAATCGTGTCAACGTGTGGCAGATAACTAATTATCTCGGACATACAATCGTGCCCAGATAGCCGTAGCGGTAAACGCGCAGCTATTCAGCAAGACCAAGCTGAGGGTCGTGGGTTCGAATCCCACCGGTCGAGGATCTTTTCGGGTTGGAAATTTGCTCGACTTCCCAGGGCATAGAGTATCTTCGTACCTGCCACACGATATACGCATGCAAAAATGGTCATTGGCACAGTAAGCTCTCAGTTAATAACTGTGGAAGTGCTCATAAGAACACTGCTGAGAAGCAGGCTCTGTCCCAGTAGGGACGTAATGCCAGAAAGAACAAGAAGAACAATCGTGCCCAGCAACCGAAGATGTGGTTTGATGAGAGACGAAAGATGAGCTAGATGTATACATTGGTACTAGCTATAGGTGTTGGCTTCTAATATGGAAAGGTCGAATTCAAACATACATTGTTAGAATAATTCAAAATAATCATTAAACACTTCAGGTAAGTTATCAGAACTCCAAGTCTGAAAGACTTCCTATAAGAGCTGATGTTCCTCAAGGCAGCATTTTGGGACCAACATCATACAAAATGTTCACATCTGACCTACCTGAGTAAACTCAGGGATGTCAAAAATCCTTGTTTGCGGATGACATAGGCCTCTCCGCCAAAGGACGAAGCCTGCGTGTCATCTGTAGTCGATTGAAAAAAAGTTTGGATATTTTTTCTTCATACTTGCAAAAATGGAAGACTTCTCCCAATGCTTCCAAAACTCAACTAATAATATTCCCACATAAACCAAAAGCTTTTTATTTGAAACCTCCAAGAAGACAAGTTGTCACGGTGAGAGGGGTTTCAATAAATTAGTCAGATGAAGTTAAGTATCTAGGGTTTATGCTAGATAAAAAAATAACTTTCAAAATACACATTGAGGGCATTCAAGCCAAACGTAACGCATATATAAATTGTCTGTATCCACTTATTAACAGGAAATCGAAACTTTGTCTTAAGAACAAGCTTTTGATCTTCAAACAAATATTCAGACCATCCATGTTCTATGCTGTACCAATATGGACTAGCTGTTGTAATACCAGCAAGAAAGCTCTAAAGCGGATTCAAAATAAAATTTTGAAAATTATTCTGAAGCTCCCTCCTTGATATAGTAGAGGAACATGGTCCAATTCGGACCTAGTAACAGTATTTGGGCCATATCTTTTCAGCATGATGTACGGCATGAAAAGTTTTATGTTTTCTTGAAAGCCTGATTTAGCGCGCAGACTTTTGTCTCAGAGAGTTTTGTGATATCTCCTACCAGGACATGACTAGACATGTTTGAACGAAGTTCTGCAAAAGGTCCGAATTGGACCAACCCTGTTCCAAATCGGACCCCACCTGTTCTAATTCGGACTACCCTATATTTTATCGTTTTTTGCTATGGTAGTTATAAAATAAAACACCGATTTGTTTGGTATCAAAGCTTGTTGAACTTCTTCAATAAGCGCCAGCATAACAAATTAATTCAATGCGCGAAAAATTCAAATTTAGTTCGAGTCAGAACCAGCTCAAGTAAAATGTGAATTTCATTAAAAAACATGGGTGAAATCTGAAACTAATTCAAAATTTAGTACAGTCAACTTTCCCTAACTCGATTTCAAACTGAACGTTGGACGTATTGGACATATCGAGATAAAGGAAATATTTTTTTAAATTATGGAGCTTTTTGTTATTTTGACAAAAAAAAAACATTATAAAAAGCCATTTTTGCTTAAAATATAGTAAAATTACAACAAATAAAGAGTCATATCAGTGACGGACTTGATGTAGTGGTTGGAAAACACGACTCTCACGCCGAGGACCTGGGATTGAATCCCATCCCCAAGGGTAGTCACGTATGATGTAAAAAGTTGTTGTGACGACTTCCTTCGGAAGAGAAGTAAAGCCGTTGGTACCGAGATGAACTAGATCAGGGCCTAAAATCTCGGTAATAAAGATAGATAAAGAATGAGAATCATGCCATGAAAATATCGGGTTGAGAAGGTTCACTTGTTCGGGAAACTGAAGGAGACAGCATCAAATCTTGGGACATCGAGTTGGAGAAGTATCGACATACTTACATTTTAGGATCAAAATACGCTATATCAGCCGTTCCATGAAAAACCGATCTAGTAGGTCACCGAATTCCGTGAAAATTTGCCATTTTGTTCCTTGTTCGAAATAAAGATACATGTATGTTTGGATTTTTTGATTAGGGTGACCATTTCCATAAAAGGTGACCAGAAAAATCGCGATTTTGCAAAATTTTTATTTCTAAAAAAATTATAACTTTTGAACCGTTGGATCGATTTTCAATCTTTTTGGACCAAATGAAAGCTCTTTTCAGGAATAATATAAAATTAAACAAAAAAAATTTTTACATGAAAAAAAATCAATAATTTCCGTTTTTTCGTGTTTTGAAGGCCTCGGGACCAAAGGGGCTATTGCTGTTTTCACTTTTTCTTTAAAGTTCAGTTAATTTAACGTTTACTGACAAATTTTCAGCGATTAAGTTTTTTAGTTTTTGAGATATATATTTTTTGAAAATAAAAAATCAGTCAATTTTCATCGGCACACACTGTAGGTCTCAGAGCATTAGATTTTTTATTAAAAAAAAAAAATCATAACTTTTGAACAGCTCAAGAAGTTTCCAATCTTTTTTATGAAATAAAAGCTTAAGATTTCAGCTTTTTAGACAAAATTGAAAAATCTAAAAAAAATTACATTAAAATATATGGAATATAATATAAAACTTCTAGTTATTTTTAGAAAGTTTCATTTATGTTCATGTAAAACATATTTTTTCCAAGTTTTATATTTTTTTCTGAAAAGTTGAAATTTTAACCTTTCATTCCATAAAAAAGATAGGAAACCGGTTGAGCAGTTCAGAAGTTATGATTTTTTTAAATAAAAAGTCTCATGCGCTAAGACCTACAGTATGGCCCATAAAAAAATGCGAAAATCATCATATCATGTTTTATGGTAGTTTTTATATAGAAAATGTGAATGTTACATAAATGTTATTAATTATTTGTATTGTTTAATCTATTTAAACTCAGCATTTCGCTTTGCACATGTTTTTATCTGTTACTTTCACCTTACTCCAGAGGAATTGGAAGTATACCTGCGGTCGTCGAGCTCAATATCTTTGTGATGAAAGCATCTAAAACATCAACGATGGCGTGAGATTCTTTATATGCCTTGTCTCCAGCATTCACCCATATCAAATGATTGAATTGATTCTTACCTGTGTCATTGGAGACTTAAACATATTTTTGAAAAAACGGTTCATTTTGGAGCCGTGGTTGAACTTTCATATAAGTGTGATAAGCGGCTCTGTTTCACTCAAAACCTATGAGCTAGTAATGATATAAGTTGTCTCTTTCCGAAGGAACGAAATTCATCCTCAAAAAGCTGTTAAAGTCCTCCACATTTATTTTTTATTGAACTTTAACAAAAAAATAAAGGCATATCAAACTTATAAGACGCAAATTCCCTCAAAACTATGACCCTGGCAAATTATTTTATTATGATCATGAAAAAGACGTTCTCTAAGAACTCCTCCATCCTCTGATACCAAACAAACTGAAATTTTCAACCATAAAGTGTGATTTTCGAAGGTGGAAAGTTTATCACTAGAGTATACGACAATCAGACACTTTTTCTAGCTTTGAGCGGACAAAACCTTTAAACTTCTTAGCTTTATTACATAATTTAGGACAGTAAGAAAAATCTGCCAAAAATTATCCCAGGTAGCGAAGTTATGTCAGAATATACTACAGTAATCATATATTACATTCACTTACAAAAACAGTGAAAATAACGCTTGTGCATGCTATATGCACGTTGAAACAATTTTCGCATTAAAATCGCGAACTAAACTATTTGCCTTCCATTTTTTTATGGGCCATGCTGTACAGTGTGTGTCGATAAAAAATGACTGATGTTTTATTTTCAAAAAAATATATCTCAAAAACTAAAAAACAAACATCGCCTTCAAAACACGAAAAAACGGAAATTTTTGTTTTTTTTTTATGTTTAAAAACAATTTTTATGAAATTTTATATTTTTCCTAAAAACTTTAAATTTTAAGCTTTCATTTCGTCCAAAAAGATTGAAAATCGGTCGAATCGTTCAAAGGTTATAATTTTTTTAAAATAAAAATTAAGCAAAATCGCGATCTGGTCACAAAAACACGTGTATCCTTATTTCGGATAAGGAACAAAATAGCAAATTTTCACGGAATTCAGTGACCCACTAGATCGGTTTTTCATGGGATGGCTGATATTAAAGTGATTATTTTCATGTTAAAAAAAAAAACATTATATCGGGTAAGAGAAAGTTGATTGTATTGTTCTGAGCACTCGTAAACGTTTTGTTTTGTATTGCCATACAAATTTGGAACGCTGTATCCAAAATAGGCAGTGGTATAATTACCCGAGGAGGAACAAATAACTCCCTAGTAACTGTTGCATACCATATTTTGGTATCATACCATAATTAGGTATTGTTCAGTTGTCAATACCTCAATTTGGTATCATACTGGTATTAAAAAAATCTTTAAAACAATTAAAAATACTTCATTGAGGTTTTAGACATCTATTGAGGTCTGCTGGAGGTATTGAACTACTATTGAAAAATTTCACTTTTGTATGAAAATCCATCAAGTCTTATTGAGGTATTACAATACCTGACCTAATTATCAGTTTGGTGTTCGTAGAATATGCTTGAGATATTATTTGAGGTATTTTACCTCTTATGCAGGGCTCGTCAATACCTCATTCAGGTTGTAAGTATTGGAAATCATCTGGTGTGGAATACCTTAGTTTGGTATTCAGGAGTTATTCTCTTCTGCTCGGATAGAGATTCTTTTCAAGTAGCTGATTTATTGATTACTTTTTTTTTGTTGACTACCGTATTTCATAGATTTTTCGAAGACTTTTACTTTACCGCAACAGGAACAAAGGCACCATCCATAAATATTACAACTTCTGTGATTTTCTGGCAAGTCGAGAAGACTTTTACGGATTGGAGCTTTTGAAATAGACTTCGTTCATTGAAAAAGCAAGAGGTCTATATTGAACCACATCAAAAGGTCCGGATTGGACCAATACACATTTTGAGATATTCAAACTAGTTGAGCACAAACAGTGCATAGACTTCTGAAAACCATATGGTCAGATGAAAGCTAAGGCTTGGGAGATTCGATTATGAAATAACACAGAAAGATTGAGGAATTATTGTCAATTCCAGAGGCTTGGAAATAATGCTAACCGATAGCACACTAGAGCACTTCAAAACAACAAACTAACATAAAAATCAAACGAATTAACTGGAAGGCGTCAAATGTTTTGTGTTAGATCCTAGGCAGACGGTGGGTAGAAAAACGGTACACACGATCTTTACAATAGCGCCAGTATTGAGAAATGTTTGATGGTCCGAATTAGAACAGGGTCCGAATTGGACCACCTTCCCCTACTAATGAGTTACATAGAATATCCAGTGTTGGAAAGTTGAAACAAATGTCGAACACAATTATTAATAATTTTAGACAAAAATCGTTGAAATCTTCTATTGACTCGATTAATGCATGTAATATATAGATTAAGATAATTGGAAGCGTTTTTATTCTTCCATGAGCAGGTGAGATAAACTCACCTGTAAAAAATTTAAATTGTTAATAAATACTTACCTAACTCAGCCTGTAATGTAATGTTTGGAATGATGCTAATAAAGAAATTTAAAGAAGTGTGAAGCTAGCAAAAATTCAAAAATATAAATAATTATTGCTTGAAATCATTAGCTTAATAAAATCGTTATATTGGTGCTTATACGTTAACGTTTTTAATATAAATACTCTAAAGTACCGTTCTTATAAGAGCTTTGTGAATTCAATTAATTTTATGAATAATTCAAACCCAATTTCAAATAGTTTAGATTTGATTGGACAATAATAAACGAAAATTCCGTGCGTTTGAACTATCCCTCGAAAGCGAATCCAAACGCCCGAAAACGTTCAAATAATTAATTATCGCGTTCTTCAAACTCTCCGTCTGTCGTCCACCAACCGTGCCCCATACAACAGAATAAATTCTCCACTGTACACTATCACTGTCTAATTGGTTAGGGTAGATGCACCGGTTTTGACTTGTCAAAAGGAAAATATTGTTAAAGAACTATATGGAAAACCCAATTGCTCTAGCAATGTATTGTGTATAAAAATTATCAGAACTGAGCCGAAATATGTGACTGGTGATACGACCAAAACCGGTGCTTCTACCCTACCATCTTGAAAGCACGACACGCACAAATTTCATCATCACATGCGTCAAAACAAAATCAGCACCACGCCGAATGACCAACAAAAGCAACAACTACTATAGAGCAAAGATAACACCACACAGTCGAGTCGAGTCGAGAGATCTACGTTTGATATGGTTGGTGCCGCATTGTGGTGAATGGATGGATGGGCAATCGCGTCGTTGTCGTCGTCGTCGTCTTTTGCGTTTGAATGCCATGCCGGCGCTATGCGAGAAGAAAGCAAAACGACAAAAAAGCGCCGAGCTTCACAATACCTATAGACGGTATACCGTCTATCCACGGTAGGGCGGTCCAAAAACAAAAAAAAAATAATAATAAAAATCAATATATCAATAAAACAATCTCTATAATGTGAATAGAGTTCTGTAAAATGTTCAGCCTTTTTGGGGATAGTTTAGAGGTGACTTAAATACTATGTCACACTAGGTAAAAACTAATATAACATGTGACGTAAATTACATTACATATGACGGAAATTGATGTTTCGTAAAGTACTTTACGTTAAAAATGACATTACGTCATTTTTATAGTATTTTCCCTTTAAATAGAGACATTCTAGTAAAATTACACCCAATGTGACGGATCTGTTTGTTATCGGAACAATTTTAAATTCAATGTAAAGGAAAATAAAGTCATTTGTTACTGAAATTAACGTAATTTTACTTGTATTAATATTTCGGTCATATATGACGCTAATCTAAACGAATTTTTCTTAGTTTCTAGGTTCATATAGAAAAAAAAAAATACAAAAAAAACTCTATGAAAATAAGATCAAAATGAATTAGTTTGTTCGGCACCGTTCTGTGCTGGAAGTATCGTTTTAGATTTTTTTCACTAGCGTCTTTGGGCCACTGTTAAATCCCTACCAAGTTTACTGAAAAATTTGCAAGGACTATATCTAAACCATAAACACAGGAAGGTATGCAAAGAGGAATTTTCAAACTTTTTTCTTGTTTGAACCACCCTAATCCACAGCCAAACAGAGGCAAGCGATTTATTTGCCCCTTTGCTTGCGCCAATCTGCACAACAAACGCTCGTTCATAATAACGTGTCTATAATGTAGAGGATAAGGGGGAACGTGTCGAAACGAAGAACGGTTTGCGATACGATTCGTCCAAACCGACCGACCGACGCAAAAGAAGAGGGCTCGAAGCGAGCAGCAGTTTCGCATCGGCTGTATGCCACCGAGTGCTTCCACAGCTCCAGTGGCGCAATCGGTTAGCGCACGGTACTTATAAGACAGTACAAACCGCACCCGGTCGTGGTTCGAATCCGCGAGTAAACCCCGTATCAACTTCTTTCGGGTGCGCGTTGCGACTCTATGAGCGATGCCGGGGTTGTGAGTTCGAGCCTCACCTGGAGCAGATTTTTTATTAGGCAGGGAATGTGTCATTCACCCTCTAGTCGCCACGTCGTGATTGGTTGGCTGAAGATTCATTTTCTTCGCTCAAATGGAACCCGAATAATGCGCGACGGATCTTGGTTGGGGACTTGTGTGTGGGAGTGTCTCACTCGGTTCGCCCATTGTATGCAGAGTGAACGATCGCATGACAGTCGCACGCATTTTCACCCGACAATTAGCCGCAGCAGCAATTATGAAAGGTCGCCGTCGCCGTGTGAGTTTACCCATCAGCAGCGACAACGGCCGACCAAGCCAACGACGAACGACTGTACAGTCAAAGCTTGGATTCGTTCGAATTAGTTATAGGGGAGAGATACATATTATCATTATCAGATAAATGAACACGTGGAGCGGACGCAGGGGTGGTGGAGGGGGCATGAGAGGCAAATAGCTTACTAATGTGTGTATTCGTGTGACGCAATCCACAGTCGCAGAGCTTTGATGACGATGACGACAACGACGCACAGTGGGAGATTTCGTCTTTTTAGCGCTCTTTATGACTAGCGTTAACATTATACTTCTGATCGTTTTTAAGTCTTCTAGAAAGTTTTTCAGCTAGTAAACATGCTTCTTTCAACGCATTCTGCACTTCGATCCATCACTTAGAAGAGAGATGAAGAATTCATTTTCTATCTTTTCAATATTCAAGGCTGATGACTTCGAAAAAATAGTAGAAAATGCTGATTCGCACAATTTTGCCAAAGATACCGTTTTGTCTCAAATTCCGAACAGTCTCATATTGGATTAAAATATTTCGCTGAAATGTGTCATCAAATTACCTGATAATGGCAGTCTATTGCAATTAAATTTTACGTCTTCCAATTTATTTTATAGCTCGGGAGTGTTGTTGATTCACTAGTTTGAGGTCAGTAAAACTAGCTCAGATAAATTGGGTTGCGAAATTATTCATTTCAATTCTTTTTATTCGTCAAATGAATGAACTCAATGTTCGGCATTTGAAACAAAATGCTGTTCCATACTTTAACGTAAAAACAGTACTAAACAATTAAAAATAAACATTTTTATCGGCACATCCAACAGCTAACAGATTGACTTTGCGAAAAAATTCAAATTTTCACAAATATCAAGCGTTGTTAGCGTTTTTTTTATATAACTTTCGCATTTTTATTCAAATTTTAGAAGGTATTCAAAGAACTTAAGAAAAAATGCACATTTTCCTAGAATACAACATCTTGTTAAGTTTTGAAACTTTTTGAAAAGAATTTTTTTTTTCGGGACGAAGCAACATAATTGTGCTGGACGAAATGTTTGTAACACTGCGGGAGATTAATGGATGGTAGTTATGCGCGTAGATTAAGGAATTGCTGTAGGAACATGTAACACAAAAGAGAGACAGAAGAATACAAATCATATTATAGTTATACATCGATATATCGTAACATGATTTTTATTTTCGTTGCGTTGTACCAAAGCAGATTTTTTTTCATGATTTCGTTCAACATGTATGCTTTTTTTTAGATTTGTCCAAATTGACTTTTGTGTCTACGAACTTCAGGGTTTTTATTTTTCAAAGCTTCCTGAACCTATTTGAGCTGACAAATTCTCGAAAACTTATTCATACAGACTCAAGTCAAAAAAGTATACAAACTTACTTTATCGATCCTACGTGTTAAGCAGGCGGAATTCTACACGTACCACTCTGTACCAACTCAACTTTTCACTTTTAGAACGTTTAATTTCCGGATTTACAAAACGACGAAAGTAATATTTTCAACTTTCGCAACCTAACCACTACTTTCGCCGCCCCGCTATATGGAGAGACAAAGTGACTTAACCACGAATCAAAACAAAACACTACTTGAGACGATTTTACACTGGTAGAAAAACGTCGAAAGTAACTGAATGAAACGGCTTATCATTTTCTGATAATTATTTTTGTGGGAAATTATAGAAATTACCTTGTTTTTGAACGTGAGCTGAGTGTATGCAAAATTTGAGCGAAGTACACGGCAAAAAAATGTTAAAAAAATGATTCATTTTAAAACAGTTTTAGAAGATAGATTGTGATTTTTCCTAATTAATTTTCTCAAATCCGTATAAAAGTTACTTACGCCGATTTGAAAAAGTAATCGAGAATTGCAAAAATCGCAAAGAAGCGTATCACTCAGCTGAATATCACAACATTTGGTTTGCAGAAGTTCTCCATTGCAAAGTAAAAATAACCTAAAATACACCAGCTACTTTATGTCCATGATGGTGTGATATTTTTGTGGAATTCTGCTTAGCATCTTGTATCTTGTTTTTATTTCCAAGATTTTGTGAGAATCTTGCAGAAGATAATGTGATGAACTGATTCGTCCCCAACAGCTTTATATAATTAACGGTGCAATTCTTCTTAAAATTGGTTTTTAGAATTTTATTACATTCGTACTCAATTATTGTTAAAATCTGGCACATGATTCAGTAAAGTTGTGTTGTGTTTATTGAATTTTTATACAAATGCAGTCTATCTAGGCGTGGGAGAATATAATTCTTCTGAAATGTTTAGAAAGTTAATCTAATTAAACAGTTATGACGACTAATAGAACTCTAACTGCCTAATGTGCTCGTATTCTATATTTTGGAATTAGGATGGCTTAGGATGCCTTAAGCATAGAATTATTTTACATATTTTTATTGTTAAAGCTAAATCAGGATATTTTTTTCAAATTTACCTATCATATCTTAGAATTTCTTTTGAAACTGTTACTTATATTTACCTTTTATGTATCCTCCTCAAGGTTGGCGCCCTACAGTGGTTGTATCCATAGAACAAAGTTGACTTGTTTTTCACTTCCTTACATTTTCATGAATCAATTATTATATCAGGAATGTAGAAACATTATTTTTTTACTTTTCTCTATAGAATATTTGAAGTTGGACCATGAATGTTGTAATAGATTTTTCATGTTTTAAAAATACAGTCGCCTCTCCACATCTCGATATCGAAGGGACCATCGAGATAGGGAGAGATCGAGACGAAGAACAAATTTTTAATGAATACTAGATTGAAAAACACTCCGTTACCAAGAAAATAATAAACAATCAGACGTCATTGCACGTTCCTTATTTGTTTTGAATCCCAAAAATTGGGTCTAGTAACCTTCGATATTGGTCATATCGACATACAGAGAGAAAATTGGGAACGAAAATTTAACAGCAACACATCGAGATACGGGGATATCGAGATAAGAAGGATATCGAGATGTAGAGAGAGAAGTTGTATGCAGACTGAAGGGACCTAAGAAATCATCGAATACGGAGAAATATCGAGATATAGAACATCGAGATGTGGAGAGTAGACTGTATGAAAAAATTGGATATTTCTGCATTATGTCGTGGGTTCGAATCCCACCGGTCGAGGATCTTTTCGGGTTGGAAATTTTCTCGACTTCCCAGGGCATAGAGTATCTTTGTACCTGCCACACGATATACACATGCAAAAATGGTCATTGGCATAGTAAGCTCTCAGTGAATAACTGTGGAAGTGCTCATAAGAACACTAAGCTGAGAAGCAGGCTCTGTCCCAGTGGGGACGTAACGCCAGAAAAGAAGAAAAGAATAAGGAATGTTTATTGTCTTCGTAAACCGAAATCAATGGAATTTTCAAATAATTTAAGTAACAGAAATCTAGAGATAGATATGCATCACTTCCGGAAAATAATAGAGTATTACGCAGTTCGAACGAAATGTTTAAATGTCTGAGACATATTATGCACATTATTGGAGCGTCGAAAATCATGGATATGTACACGATATGTCATTTAAACTTCAATTATATGTCTCGGAATCCAGCAGGATCCTGTATGATTACATGAGATATAACACACTCTTACATGATATCAGACTTAAATTTACAGGACTTTATGTTTACATCGTATATATGAAGTTTTCGTGACGTGTAATCTTCATTATTTTTAACAGTGTATTAGGTTTCTAAGTGTCAGTATTGATATGAGGATACAAATATGCTCACTTCATAACTACACCACTTTATTAAAATTACGGTTTACAATAAACTCTTTCAAAACTTCGCCCAGAAGTTGCAAATGACTAAACAAACAAATCTATATAAATAAAAATGGAGTGGTGTTTGTATGTCACGAAATAACTTCAGAACGGGACACCCGATTCGCACAATTCTTTCAAGAAGACAACACTTGAAGGGTTCCGACGTGTTCGTGTGACGAAAACGTTTAGGGAAGTTGTCGGAAAATCTGGTAAGGCGGGGGAAGACTAGTATGATATTTTGTGTGAGAGATTCCATGACATTTTTCAACAGCCTACTTGGAAGCAGGACAAAGTTTGCCGGGACCACTAGTCTATATAAATAAAAATGGAGTGGTGTTTGTATGTCACGAAATGGCTTCCGAACGGGTCAATCGATTTGAATGATTATTTTTCCGTTTTGTTCGTCAAGTGTTCCGACGTGTTTGTGTGTATAAAAATCCCAGGATTTTCACCGGGAAAGTTGGAAAAACGAGCGTGAACGGAACTGTCATTTTGTATGGGACGATCCATAGTGTTTTTCAACAGCCTACTTGATGGCAAGACGAAGTTTGCCGGGCCCACTAGTTTTGAATAAAATTTCAATGGTTTATATCTTCTGGTATGGTATAATCACGGCTAATGAAACCCCTTTCGAATATCTCAGATTTTCTTTGAATTAAAAGACATGCAGCATACCTAAAAAAACGACTGGTGAGCACATATTTGATGGAGATTTTTTTCTGATAATAATTTTCAGGGGAACACCGTAATGATACTATATTTGGTTTTCATTTGTTTACTTGATTAGATTTTGAAGAGATTTTCCAAAAAAACTCCTGCATTTATTGTTTTTGAAAAAAAAATCTATAAACGAATACTTATAGAGATTCTCGAAAAAAAAATTCTGCAAGGCCCATTGAGAATTTTCTAAGAAAATCTCTAGTGAAGAAAGTCCTCTAAGAGAACAATGTATTTCATCTTAATGAAACGTTTTGCCACTTGCCCAGTAGAATCCTAAGTTATGTCTATCAAACAACTACTGAAAAGGTTAAAAACCTCTGAAGAGAATTCCTGTGAACCAGTATCTGGATATTATCTCAACTTAGCTTAGCTTGAACAGGCTACACATATCAATGGTTGCTATTCCGTGATTGACCGAAGTCAGTGAAGATGCGCAAAGAATCAACTAGAAGTTCGGCTGGGATTGGCCATAACCTACTTCAGTGTGCATAATTCAGTGCCTCTATTAATATAGGGTCAATAACGGCGCCGGCCACGTCCTTGCAGTCATTTAGGATTGGGAGAAGGAATGTTAGTGCGTAACCCTTGCTATTTGGAGACCATGTTTGCCTCTGCATCTCCACAAAGGCTACTGGGAGGAATGTTTGTTAATGGGGAGAATCGTTGGGTCACAGGATTCATTTTGAAACGCGATTAGTTCATGATAAACAACTATTTGTAAGATATAAATATATGAAAAATTTTAAAATAGAAGAAAATAATGTCGAAATCTGAAGTAACGACCCATTCAAAGTTTGTTGAACAAATAGCTAAACGTCACATTCCTACAGCTGTCAGAACGAAAGCATGTGTTACAATATTTTACTCATATAAAAAGAAAAGAAAACTCGATTGGCTGGACCATCACATAACACTCTTATGCCGACACTTACAGTACAGTGGCGAACCATTCAAAGGTTTTTGAATAAAGTGAACGTTTTGCAAGTCTACACACTCCGAATCTTTTGAATGGACTTAAAATAAGCGAGCCGAATGACGCGAATTTATGTCACATTTCAAATACCATAGCGTCTGATTCTAGAAATGCCGATCATAGTGCCATCGTTTTCGTGTCCATTTACGTGTAAAATTACATTTTTGTTCAATACATCTTCAAGGACACATTTTTGTGTCGTTTTCTCATTTACATCATGTGTCATTCAGTCATACTATGAATTACGTCCACAGTAATTTCCATTATTTTTAAGAGTGTACACTTGCAATCATTTTTGCAAGTTTTTTTTTTATTTTTAATAGTAAAACTGAAGGTAAAAGGAAAGGGATGTTATGAAAAAAAATATATAAGATATAAACATACATTTATGAATGGGAGTGAATGCCGACATTCACAGTGACGAACCATTCATAGTTTGTTGAAAAATCATATTTACTTCCCATCGTTGTTACTGATTTGAGCGCTGCTTTGAAAAAAATGCATGAAATGAGCTCACCAATTGATCCTTTGTCCTTGATTGAGCAGCCACAATCCACTTTCAGCTCTATTTAGAACATACAGAATTACTGAGAAACGCGATTCTTTTTTCGCACTTGCACGATTGGTCTTGATTCCGTCGCTCACTCTGTACACTGGGGCAGATCGCTGCTTTTAACGGCCATAACCTCTAGTACTCTGGATATGCATCGTAGAGGTTTGTTATCTTGGACAAAGTATTTTGGAATAATTTGTTCTACATTTTGACTTCTTCGGAGTTGATCTAGATAAGTTAAAACTTATCTAGATTAGTTTTATCTTTTGATAGGAACGTCCTAGCAACATCAGCAAAATTGTTCATTATGGCTTTTTTGACATTTCTTCCGAAGACACTTATACCCTTCACTGACGTGAATGGCGTTGTAGTAAAAACAGCCAAAAAATCGATTTTGACCATTTTTTCAGACCGAAAAATTGTAAAGAAATAATGATTCATCAAGTTTTTGGAGCTTAACATTAAAAATGTAAATTTACATCATTTACTAACAAAATGTTTTGGCAGCATTTACAAATTACGTAACGCTCTAGGAGGAGGGGGAGGAGTAGGCTCAAGCGTTACGACCCATACAAAAATTTTGAAATTTTAGCATTACGTGATAAATGGACGCTGCCTTTACAAAATCCTGGATAACTCATGAAGCGGCAGGTGACGGCAGCTAATTTTTTGTCTACAACTTGTCGAAAACACTAGTTTCATTGTTGCGAAGAAAAAAAGGTCCCACTGTGGGGCTGGGTGTGGGGCTTTTTTGCTAAAACAATTGTAAGATGGGAATAAAAAGTTTTTTTCAATATGTGATTTAAAATATGAGATTAATCATTTAATCTGCATTCAGATCCATAGAGAATAATCAAATTAAATAAATCTAAGTTGAGTTAATCTAAAAATTCAAACTTTTCTATTTGTTTAGATTGTATCATATGATTTTAATTAGACGCAACCCTATTTTTTTAATACAAATCGAAGGGTGTAAACACACACATGTAACATACTATGTCGAATTTCGTTTAAATGTTTATTCATACATTAGTTTAGTGATGACTTTTTGAAAATACTTTATCAACAAGCAACATGTTTTTTGTACATTTTTGCATATGAATGCATTCAAATGCATATGAATGCATTTAAATGCATATAAATGCATTAAAATCAATTTGAATATACAGTGAAACCTCCATGAGTCGATGTTCCATGACTCGATATCGACTCATGGAACCATACTAAAAACAAAATTCCATGGTGACTATGATGGTCCCTAGAAGCAGCTTTCCAAGAAATTTGTTTCTACGACTCGATATTTCCATGAGTCGATGGTCCCTTTCGATATCGACTCATGGAGGTTTGACTGTAAGTATTTTAACATATTTACATAAAAATTCAACCATTACAACAAAAAAGCACCGCGTGCCCCCACTTTTCTTTCTTCATGGCAATGGAACTAATGTTGTTGACTAGTCGTAGACAAAAATTAACTGCCGTCATCTGCCTCTTCATCAGTTATCCAGGATTTTGTAAAAAACTGTTTTCGGACGGTTTTTACTAAAAGTATCATTAAATGTGGAAACTTTGCAAAATGTAAATGTTGTAAATTCATTTTGTTATTGATTAGCTTTGAAAACTAGATGATAAATTTTTCTTCTTCTTGGCATTAACGTCCCCACTGGGACAGAGCTGGCTACTCAGCTCAGTGTTCTTATGAGCACTTCCACAGTTATTAACTGAGAGCTTTCTTTGCCAAAGTTGCCATGTTCGCATTCGTATATCGTGTGGCAGGTACGATGATACTCTATGCCCAGGGAAGTCAAGGAAATTTCCATTACGAAAAGATACTGGACCGACCGGGAATCGAACCCAGTCACCTTCAGCATGGCTTTGCTTTGTAGCCGCGGACTCTAACCACTCGGCTAAGGAAGGCCCTTAAGATGATAAATTATTTTTATTCTATTTTTATTTGTATGAAAATATGGTCAGAATCGATTTTATGGTTGTTTTTTTTTTCTAAGGTGCCATATAGCGCCATCCACGTCAGTGATAGAGTATAAGTGACTTCGTGAGATATGTCAAAAATGTCTCAATGAAGAACTAAGCAGAAGAAAGTTTTTCGCTAGGACGCTCCTATCAAAAACTAGTCTAGATCAGTTTTGACTTATCTATATCAACTCCGAAGGAGTCAAAATGTAGTATAAATCGTTCCAAAATACTTTGTCGAAGACACCAAATCTCTTGGATGCATATCCAGGGTACTAGAGGTTTTGGCCGTCGAAAACAGTGATCTTCCCCAGTATGCCCTACAGAAGTATACACACACTACTCTTAAACAGTATCTGGCTATTATCTGAGAGAAATTGTTTGAAGAATTGGGTTGTTTAGTAAAAAAAAATCTCAAGTTTTTGTAGCTTGATCGAAAGAGCACATTTTTCTAATTATAACATGATTTTATTGCATTTCTATAACTTCATGTTGATATTATAAATGATTAAAACAGATTTCAATTCGTCGACTCAATGACATTTCAATTTAAATAATGACTTCTAGTCCCGAAGTAAAATTAGCTGAGGGTTGATTCAAAAACGATTTCCATACTAATTTCAAACGTGTTTTAAAAATAGTTCCAGGTCACGAAAAATGGTGAAATTTTGGATTCTAGTTCAATTTTAACGTAGATTCAGAATATGTAAGAAAATAGATACCCCTAAACCAGGATACACGATAGGAACCATGCAGAAATCTAAATGGTACACCTACAAAAAATTAGGAAAATCACTTGACGAATTTATGTAACAATTTCCATATAATTTCTTTAATATTTTTTTGGAAACAGTTCATCAAATTTTTCTAGCTGATTTATTTATCACGTCACATTAAGGCCGCACGGGGCGTCATTATAATCAATCCATTTGAAGAAGCAAATCTCAAGTACCACTCCATATATCGATGTAAAAAATTTGTCATATAATTCTGTATATGTATTGCATAACCCATTAAATTTTTAGCTTATTCGGTTCACTATAACTATTTGCTTTTGCAGAGTTTTGATGAACATTGTTAGAGTGAGACAAAATATAAGGAAAAAACTATAAGGGTACATCGCTATGGGGTTGTACGAACTGGTGACGTAGGACCACGATGGTTAATATAACTGAATTTGATGTCGTTCTTGTTGTTCGTTTTGACTTCATATTGTTTTAGTGCTCGAAACTTTCGTAAATATTTATGCATATAACGATTTGCAGCCAACTGTAGGTTTAATCATGTCCCAAATATACTTTATCTTTATCCGATGAATTCGTCACATTTATCTATGAAAATGTGAAATTTCACTTCAGGTTGCATGATCATTTTAAAATTATATTAGTAACCTCCTATGAAATATATGGTAACATTGGAAAGAACAGTATAGTGATTGAGGCTTGTTCAGCATGCTGAAACAAAATCTAGGTAATTCTAATTAAAGAATATTTAACAGCAATGTGTCTATAGGAAGTTATTCGAGGATTATAATGAAAGCTTCAGTCATCGCTATGTTGATCTTATGATTTGAGAGAAATATTATTCATTGCTTGGCAATGTGATAAATAAAGTCGGAAATATTACTCTGTTAAATCAATTGCACACATTTGGTGGCCCTGAAAAGAGCCAAAGGCTTTGTTAGCTCGGATGCTGTCATAGATGAATCGCACTACAGGATGTTATCAGTTGATTGCCATGGTTAAACGAAGAATCCCCAACGCAAGTGTGGAAATTTGTATAAGTTCTCTGCTTATAAGACGAACCAGTTGAATGTTTCGTGGTGTGGATGACACACATCAGCAACAGGTATTATATCACACGGCTGAAGTCGAAATCTGAAAACGTAGCTTAAGTTTGAAATCTTGAGCGATACCAAAAGCCGCCTAACGGGCTTGATTCTTGACTGCACCACAGATGAGTTTATCACGAGCCGAAATCTCATAAACCATATGCTGATCAACAGCTCAGCAGGCTTCTGGCTACGAGGAGCTCCTCGCTAAGCATGTTCGGAGGAGCTCTTACCAGCTCGAAAGCGAAAATGGAATGAAACCGAATCCGGCGAAGGAAGCATGCTTTAGACCCTTAGATTAGCAGATGATGCTCCTCCCATTCGTGCTCTTCTCTTCTAGTCGACCAATCTGGACAACATACCCATTTGTGCCAATAACGTGTTGGGCTTAGAATTTCTTGAAAATTGCGAAAAATTATAATGCGTGAGAAATTGATCAAACATGAATAGTTGGAATGCTTGACATTTACTAAATATTCTATAGTTGGCTATTGGTAATCAATAGTTTTCTTTGGTATGAAGGTGAATTTCTGATTAATGGGTGCCAAAATGATGAAAATTGTTCAATCAGAATTTCTCTTGAAAACCATTCTAAATATGTCGCAATTTCGTTACATGTGATAATTTTCATAATCGAAATGCTCCCATAAAATATGGCAAATAAAAGACACTGTTGAAAATGCCACTCTAGTTTACAATCGTTGTGAAATGTTGAGCACTCACCCCGACGGCACAGCAGCAGCGTCCACGAATAGTCTCAAATTGTCATGCCATCAATTATTCATGACAAATTAAATTTTGTGCGAAACTGTGAGATTGATTGAGGAATATGAGATGTAATAAGGTCGGAAATATTATTCTATCAACTCTTTTCCACAAATTTGATGGCCCTGACAAGGGCCGATGGCTTTCTTAGCCTCGATGCGGTCACAGATAAATAGCACTGCGGGATTGATCAGTTGATTACAATGGTCCGTGGATGGCGCACAACAGCAACGGGTAGTGGATCACTGGGCACAAGGCGAAATCTGGAAACGATGCTCACTCTTGAAATCTTGAGCGATTTCATAAGTCCGACGCTTGATTCGCAACAGCTTTTCGGATCAGCAACTCTGGGGGCTTCTGTGTATTTGGCTCCTAACGGGCTTGCTTCTTGACCACCCATCACCAGACGCTGGATCGCTAGCTTGAAGGTCAGAGCAGGTGCGGACGCCGCTGCACAGGATCGGAGGAGCTCTTGCCAGCTCGGAAGTAGAAACGGAATGAAACCGAATCCAACGAAGGAAGCATGCTATATACTCTTAGATTAGCAGATTATGCTCCTCCCTTTCGTGCTCTTCTCTTTCTAATCGACCAATTTGGGAAATGCATATGTGCCAATAATGAGTAGGACTTAGAATTACTTGATAATTGAGGGATTCCACGGAGGCATGCAAGTCGATTCTGATCGACCATTTCAAAAATATCTGAAACTTTGCACAGTTTTTCAGTTCCATCTAAATCGTCATTTTCCGATATGAAATCTTCAAGTTGAGTCACGACTAACTTTTCAAAAGGGTGTATGTGAAAATGGTTCAAAAATATTCAAAAAGCTGCACAGCAAAAACGGTTCGTTCGATTGTTAGACAACCAAAGAAACAAAGTTAGACAACTAAATAAAGATTCCAAAAAAAAAATACACACAGTAAAAAAAATTTTTTTTTGCATTAAAAAACATCATTTTTGTCACAAAAACTCAAATATCTCAAAACCCTATCGGAATACCAACGTAATTTTTTGAGGGAAAACGGTCCAATAAACAAAAAAGTTATGACATTTCAAATATTTCACAAATTTGACACTTAGTGAATTTTTTTTTTCATTGTTAATTTTTTTTAGGACCGCAGTTTGTTGCTGAATTTTTTGTTAAGGGTACCACATGAGGTTAACAAGTTGTTTTCATGATATTTTATTTAATTATTCATAACGATTATAGCATCTATTAGAAAGTTAGACGCGATCCAGTGTTGTGATCTAAAGTCTTGATAGTGTCATATTTTTTATTGTACGTAACTGAAGAAAAATTCTCTCAATAGTGTTGAAACCTTTTGATAAAAGAAACCTATAAGAAATCTAATATTGAAGACAAAAGCTACAAAAAAAGTTTTCTATACAGGTATACGACTAGTTTACCTGCAAAAAGTTTACCTCGTAGAGAACAAGGCGGGTCTATACTCAGGTGATCTAGTATACGTAAAGCAGGTCGGTTTTCTCGGCGCTGGTTTTCTCCACAAAGTTAAAATCTGATTACACCTGGGTATAGACCCGCCTTGGTAGAGAATAGACTTTGTTAATCATATTTGGGAGAAAGCGAGTAACTTCAACAACATCAAAAACATGATAGGTACATACCATGAACATACTCACGAAAAAGGTAAAAATATACTACCACTATGGTTATAAAAGATTTAATTGTAAAATTTTTCTTCAGTCAAGCAAACGACACCAAACTAGTCAGTAAAAACTTAAAAGTGATTTTGTTTATTAAAATCTAACGAGCAACATGAGTAGTCGCTTTCTCAACTGTTGCAGGCCGTTTGCAGAGAAAAAAATTGTTCGAAAGAGCTACGAAATTTCACCGAAAGCACCATAGATAAACTGAAAGCGGCTGGTTATGCTCCAATGTCTACATTGAATACAAATTTACGCATTTGTACGTCCTGCCGTTTAAACGTTGACAAACGGGCAATCTGTACATCATCGGTGGATCAGGTTGCAGGAAGTTCGAAAACAACAACAACTGAGGAATTACTAGATGCACCGACAACAACTGAGGAGTTACCAGAAGTACCAAGTGCAGATAGTCTTGCCACGGTACCATCAGCGACATCTGTTTCAACAAATCAATCAGAAGATGAGTGCATCCAGAAGGTCAACATCGAACGCTTCAACGAAGGGATAGCTGGAATAAAAGTGACTCCGATTAAATGGACGAAGATGGGTTACGTCAATTATCCCGAGAAAAAATACCGTGAAATCAACGAAGCTGTAGGAAGAATCCTCTTCAAATTAGGACCTGAGGATGTGGAAAATACAGACTACGATGAGGTAATTATGAATATAAAGGAAAGGTTCTCGAATCTAGCCACGACAAGGAAAGAAAAATTATTGATTTTGTCGATGCTGCCAAGCTCGTGGTCTATTCAAGACGCCATTGATGAGTTCAAAACCAATAGAAATACAGCAAAAGAGGCAAAACAATTCAAAAATAACTGTCTTGCAACCAAAAATGCAATATAATAACGCGAAAACGATCCAAGGAACCCAAAAATTTCACTGTTTCATTCCATTGTCAGAAAATAAAATTAAAGCAAAACTATACTCGAACTGTACTGATAATGATGCAAATGTGTTCGATATTGTAAAAAATTGAATAACAATAAATAAATAAATAAGTACAGTCATCTCTCCCTTACTCGATATTGAAGGGACCATCGAGTTAGGGAGGTATCGACTTACAGAACACAAAACCAGTACATCTGCAATCCAAGGGACCATAGAGTTAGCCATGAAAACCAAATTTAACTATGGTTCTCTAACTCGATATCGAGATACGGAATATCGAGTAAGGGAGAGTTAACTGTATTAATAAAATGTTTTCATAATCTCATAACGCATACCCAAATCCAAAACTTTTAAAGTTTATATATAACATTTAGAAACTCATCGATCATACTCTAAAAAAAATATCCTGGTAAAAAAATTTTTATTTTCGTGTAATCTGTTAATTTATTTTAATTTATACATATATACATATACATATAATATTTATACATATACATAATATTTATACATATAATATACATAATACTAATGAATACATGAAAACGACTTGTTTAATTCACGCAAGGCCCTTAACAATAAAATCAGCAACAAACTGCGGTTCCCGTAATAATTTACACCGAAAAATTTTTTTTGAAATGTCATAACTTTTTTGTTTATTGGTTTACCATCACTCAATTTTTATGGTAGATAGCTAATATAATGGACCGTTTTCCCTCAAAAAATTACGTTGGTATTCCGATAGGGTTTTGAGATATTTGAGTTTTTGTGTCAAAAGTTATGTTTTTTAATGCAAAAAAAAATGTTTTTTACTGTGTGTATTTTTTTTTGGAATCTTTATTTAGTTGTCTAACTTTGTTTCTTTAGTTGTCTAACAATCGAACGAACCGTTTTTGCTGTGCAGCTTTTTGAATATTTTTGAACCATTTTCACATACACCCTTTTGAAAAGTTAGTCGTGACTCAACTTGAAGATTTGATATCGGAAAATGACGATTTAGATGGAACTGGAAAACTGTGCAAAGTTTCAGCTCAATAGAAAAAAATGAATTAAAAAATTTACCAAATTTTGGTGCTGTTGCTTGGAATCACTCTTTTATAGTGGGAAGCGATACCGTCGAAAAACGCTCGAACGTGATTTGTTGGATAAGAAAGGGGTCAACATTTATCAAATTTTCAATAGTTGAACAACAAAATTCACTTATCGGATAAATTACTAACGATGCGTAGATACATTTCTGATCGAATGATACTAATATCGTAATAATTGGTTCATAAAATCTCCCCTAATTTCGCTACATGTCTCATTTTCCGTGCTTTTAAAGTGCACCCCAATATAGAAAACAAAGACGTAGTCCTACGTCAAAAACCTCGCTTTTCGTTCACAACAGCAGCGTGGTGGTTCTGACGGTGGCAAACCACGCGACGACTGGAAGGTTAGTATAGAGGAATTCAAAAACATGTTCCAAACACGCTAGTACTGTAATGCAAGTGCAAACTTATTATGCCATAGTGGAAACTCATTCTTCAAACCTTTATTCTGAGAACACAACATTTAGTTGGTTAAGTACTTAAGTACTAAATTCAGTTTTCATTTACTTAAAGGTATTCCCTGAGTAGCTTGAAGATTTATCATATTTAACCCCTCCACCGGCAGCTACATATTTTACCGAAAGAAAATATTCAAATTTCGATGACTTTTTTATTTGTCGGTATTTTTGCACCATATTTTCACAAGTTGCCAAAAACTCTTCTAGTTTTAGAATCTGTGTCAACATTGATCATTGGACATCTGGATCCAGGGATACTCAGAAATTCCTTGGGGGACGGACGCGTAACCATAACCCACTCATATGACTCAGGCTACAGAATTTTTATCGTATTATTATTATTATTATTATTATTGCTGTAATGAGAGTATGTTGGAAAATATGAAGCAATTTGGTGCAGCTGTCTTTGAGCTATGAGCATTTATATTGCTGGTAACACACTGGCCGAAAAAAAAATCTTGAGAACTTCAAAAAACCGCTTACTGTAATTTTCATATTTCTCTAAGAATACTTTACCAATTTGTATGATTATTTCAGAGTAGCTCCTAATTACATGGCATTGTATAGCGCACATCTTATTTTTTCGATAAATTGACGTAAAACAAAATGGCCGCCTAAGACATTTTATATGGTAAATGTCGGTTCCCCAAGGAACATTGAAATATTTTCAAAACCAGATCACCAATCATCAATATCGACACGGATTCTAAAACTAGAAGAGTTTTTTTCAGAACTTGTGAAAAAATGGTGCAAAAATACCGAGAAACATAAAAGTTATCGCGATTTGATTTATTTTTTCTTGTGGTAAAAAATGAAGCTGCCGGTAGAGGAGTTGAATCGCTAAAACGATGAAATCTCCCACAGTGCGACGGCGGCGACGAAGATGACGACAAACAAAATGAGTTACAAAAATAATAACAAGTGCCGGTCCGTCCCAGAGGGGAGACAAATGCTCGTGGGGATTTTCCCAGATTGGAGCAACGGTGGGAAATACGGCGGACAGGAATTTTGCTCTGATTAGAATAGAATGGCGACAGGGAGGCGTCCCTCCGGTGTGCTTGTCGCGCTATACATATAGAGTTGAATGCCTAATAATTGTTCGGCTTCGTTGACAGGCCTGGAAGTGATTGTGAGTGCCTGTGAATGCGTGTCTAGATGATAATCGGGGAATGTGTAATTAGCTGCCTGCTAGACGAAGGTCACTCTGGGAGCAGGAGAAGGAGTGTCAAATACGAAACAAACCTCTACAATAAATAATGTGAACTGTTTAATTGCATTCAGGAATGCTTGCAATCTTGAGTGAATTTGAAACATTTCATGATCTTGCATCCAACATTCGCGTTTCTGTTTGTCAAATCTGTTTCTGCAAACCCCTTCAAAACAAGAGTGTCACATCGGAAAAGATCCCACCACCTATTTTAGCCACGCCTAGGAAGTGACCAATCGATCGCAACATCCCCTCCCACGAAAACTCGAATCAAAAACTCCAGTGCTCTCCGATGGGAATTTGTCCAATTTTGACACCAAACCAACGACCATTTCCGCGCACGCTTATTGACCCCTTCGGAGGCCAAGTTCCGGAACGATGATGGGTCACGTCACCCGCAATCGCCTCAATCCATTGCACTGGTGGCAGCCAACTTATTTCCCTGTTTCCTCGTTAGCGCCGGTGACCAAGATCAATTCAATTGATCCGTAAGTAGCCACTTCCCTCCTACCTTGAGAGTTTGTTTTGTGGGGCTCTCTGTGCCCCGAGCGGGAGAAAATGGCAAGTCTGTGACAATCACATACCAAACTAAAATTTAATAATTTGATTTATTTATGATTTTCTAACTTTCTAATAATTACGTTTTTAATATCATTTCAATGTGACGTCCCTTGCTTCAACAATGGAATTTGTTAAAGTTTTGAGAGCATTTTCAATATCAAGTTTTGTTTCCAAATAAATAGTAACATCGAGATATTAATCGATGTTTATATGTATACCAGTCGGCTCGTAAATTATTGAAATTAGAGCTGATAGGATTGAGAACCGCTTCATGGGATGTTTGAAATGTAATAGGGACTTGATCAGAATCAAAGCCAGTATGAGTAAACAGTTGACTACAAAGGTGACTAGAATCGGTTTAGACCAAATCAATCGTAAAAGGATTTAAAAAAGAGGGAACACAAGTAAGGTTATCAGGGTTTTGACCAGATAAATATATTGAAGAGCACTCATCAAATAAAATTCTGCAATTGGAATGGTTTGTGAAATAATCCATGTTTTACATTAAAGACATCAATGACAAAAGATTTTGATATATTGCGAGTCAATTTCCGTAAGTCAGTTTGAAGAAAATAAACTTGCCGTCCAATTAATTGAAAAGGCAAATATGCAGCAATGAAAGTATATTCACCAAGTTGGGTTTCCACAGAAACACCCAAAGTTTCAAAAAATTGTGTTTCAGATGACGAAAAAAAAATGATGTTTTATACGCCTATGAATGATGAAAGCAACTCCTTCACGTGCTCTATCCAGTCAATCATTATGACAAACCAAATTTTGGATCTATTTTGAGTTTAGATCCAGGTTTCAAATAAGTTTCAGTAATAACTACCACATCGCTGTTATAGGCTGCTAGATGATTAATCAACTCGACCTCTGTACCATTCAAAGAACGAATATTTCAATTTAAAATATTGAAAAATTATTTACATTCATAAGAGAATCGTAATCCAAAAACAATTCTACTAGTGAATTTTGAACTCAACTTGTACTGCTGCAGCCATAGTGGGGGTTTTGGACATTACATCAATCATTTGATTCAATAGGTCAGTTTAAATATCAAAACCAGAGGCACGACTTTAAAATTCTAAAACCATGATACGGCATTAGCGTGTCATGTCCTTCCGCTCGGGATGTGGATGGCACACACCTTAATGATGTGTCGTCCGAAATGTGGTTCGTCCAATTGGCTGCTGATGACTGGCGGGAACGAATGGCGATGACCAAACTGTGGTTGAGTGGGGTTGGGTCTTAAGGGAGAGACGCTAATGCCTGCTATTATCCGGGCACTTGGGACCACGGAATGTGGGTGTTTTTTCTGAGTGTGTTTTTGTTTGCTTGTGATCTTGTGAACAGGTCTTGTTAACGCGAGAGGCCATGGGTGTGTGTGGCGAGGGATTGACTCAATTTCGACTGAGTCGGGTTGGTCTTCAATGGATTATTGATTAGATGTGCGACCTCACAGTTAATTCATGTGCAGGGATTCGTCCAAGCGACCTGTTCGGATTGTTTAGGATTTAACCTCACAGTAGAGAATTCTCCTGGATTTTTTTCTACATATTAATCAATAAACTTGCGACACTTCTATGAGCCCAATTCTTTAGCTAATCCATCAAAGGTATCATTTATATTAACTTACGAGTTTTTCTGTAAATTTTAGCAAATATTTCTTCACAGATTACTCGGAGGATTTTTTTCTGAAATTTTCCAAGCGTTTCAGAAAGCATTCTCTTAAAATCGCTATTGTTTCCCAAGATATTTTAAAACAGATCTGTTAATGTATTTCTTCTTGAATTTCACCAGGAATTATATCAGTAATTTCTTCTGCGATTGGTTCATTTATACCTCATAGTATATTTTCCTCTTAGAAATGAATGTAACATTCTTCCAAGAATGTCACACAAAATCCATTGACCACAACCTCAGACTGCATCTCCAGCTATTTCTCAGGATATTACATCCCCAGAACATATCTTTGGGTACTACTTCTGATACCTATTTTAGAATCCATTGCGCAATTTATCAGACGATTCCTAAAGAAATGCCTTATAGAATATAGCCAAAAGTTGGTCCATGAATAACTCAAAAATTAACTTTTAAATATTAACAAGAATTTTCTGGGAAATTGATGAAAAACTAGAAGGAAATCTAAAAGAATATTATTGGAAATATTTTCGTTGTAAGAAATCTTTAAAATCTTAAAAAAATGAAACGAGCTAAATTTCTGACATCCCTGTAAAAGTTTCTGGATCAACTTCTTGAGGGAAAAAATCTCACATGAGATTTGTGGAAATCTCTGCAGTAGAATCGTCGACAATCCTTTGATGGAAATTTTAGCAGGTATCACTTAGATGTAATGTCTAGAGTAATTCTCGGAAGTACCCGTAGGGGACAATTGGTAAAACATTCAAGAGGCCATTCTTTGACTACAACTATTAACTTCCTAAAGGGAATGTCAGTAAACAAATCCTACTTTTTTCAAAATTTCTGAAAAAATGATTTTTAAAGCCATTTTAGAATAAAAACTTTGAAATATCCTAATAGTATTTCTGGGGAAATTTTTGTTTGGAGGTATTATTGGTGAAATTCCAAGTCTTATCCTTCAAAGTTCCATATAGTAGTACTTCGATACAGATGGAAAGCAATCCCGATATTTCTAGTTTTGTTAAATGCTTTTGCAAATTCTGGGATCACTTTCTTAATTTTAGATTATTATTCGCTGTATACTTCTCTTGATGTAGACTAAAAATAGAATTTGCAGACTCTACCTCGCTGATTCATAAGTAATTATCTGTAGTTTATTAAAATTCCTCTTATCACAATGCTCTCGGAATTATTATCAGGATCTCCACGAGATGCTCATCAGAATATTTTCCGGATTCTTATTGGAATCTTCCAAGGATTATCTTCAGATTTCTCATTTGAATCCCTTCAGGATTCTCATAATAATAATCCCAGTATTCTCATCAGAATATTTTCAGGTTGCACTTCAGAATCTTCCAGGATTCTCCTGAAAATCCTTTCAGAATGATCACTGGAATCTTCTCTAGTTCTCATCAGAATTATTTTAGGATTCTCATTAGATTCATTCCAGGATTCTCATTCGAATATTTCCAGGAAATCACTGAAATCATTTTCAGATTCTCATCGGAATTCCCTCAAACTTCTCATAAGAAAACTCTAAAGATTCTCATCATTTTTTTTTAGGAAACTATTGAGAATCTTTCCAGGATTTTCAACAGATTCTCTCCAGGATTCTCATCAGATTTGTTGCATGATTTACATCACATTCATTCCAGAATTCTCATCCGAATCTTCTCATGATATCACCAGAATCATTTCCAAATTCTTATCAGAATCCTCTAGGAATTCTCATTTTTTTTCCGAAGTCTCATCAGAAATATTCCAGTATATCCAACATCCAGGATTCTCATCAGGTTTGGTCCAGGGGTCTCATCTGAATCTTCTCTGGATATCACCAGAATCCTCGCCAGATTGTCTTCAGAATACTCTCAAATTTCTTATCAGATTCGGTCCCGGATTTATATCAGACTTATTCCACGACACTCATGAGACTTTTTCCAGGATTCCCATCCGAATCTCCTCAGGATATCACCAAAATCATTTCCAGATTTCTTATCAAAATGATTTCCGGATTCTCGTCAAAATCTTTCCAGGAAGCTCATCATAATCTTTCCAGGATTCTCATCAGAATTCCTTCAGAATTTTCATCAGAATCCTTTCTATTACAGTTGTTTCAAGATTCTCATCTGAATTCTGCCAAGATTCCCCTCTGAGTCTTTCCATAATTTCCATCAGAATCCTCCCAGGATTCTCATCAGAATATTTCAAGGATTGCAATTAAAATTCTTCCAGAATTCTTATCAGTTTATTCAGAAGATTCTCATTGAAATCCTTCTAGTTTTATCATTAGAAATCAGAGACCATTCTGGATTGTCATCAGGATACTTTCAGGTTCTCTTGAAAATTATTCTAGGATCAACAAAAGAAACTTTCCAGTCTGGTTACCAGAAACCATCCAGGATTTTCTTCAGAAACCTTCTAGGATTCTTATCAAACCTCTTCCAGTGATCTCGTCACCTTCTAGTATTCTCACAAAATTGATTCCAGTATATCAGGAATTTCAAAAAAACATTGATCTTCGGGAACCGAGCGGTGGAATTTTGTTACTATCGACTGTATCCAAAAAACTTCAGCTTAACTCCCGGTTGATTTGGTTTCATGAAACAGCTGGATGATTATGATGTTGATTAAGATTGCGATTATGATTATGATTATGGTTATGATAAATCAAAATTGTCAATCATAAAAAAATAAGTATTAATCATAATTATAGCAATATTATGTTTAAATAAATTATCTATAATCATAGTCATAGATATCGTTAATTTTTTCCAGTAATCATAAGTCAAACATATAATGGATCATTAATCAATCGCTGAACAGCAAATAAAAATTGCACAACATTATTTAAACATCAATAAAGGGGTTTAAGGACAAAATGTCGAAAGACAAAACGTTTAATGCCAAAACGTCGAATCCCAAAACGCCGAAAGAGACAAAACATCGAAAGCGGTGTTTTCCAGACTTCTTTTTTCACATCGGGGTCGATTAAATATGCTGTGAACAACGTTTGGCACATTATGAATCATTTATTCTTTCGGAGAAGAATCATTCCTTCAAAAAATTTCGTTTTCTTCAATATCTTTCTTTTCAACGTTTTGTCCATTCGACGTTTTGGCATTCGACGTTCTGGGATTCGACGTTTTGTCTTTCGACGTTTTGTTACCCAACCAAATAAAGGTACCGTCAAGAAACTTGTAAGCTGCTTTAAATAGTTCTCTTTACTTGAAATAAACATTGAAGAACTCAAGATTTTCATTCGAAACTTTATGTACCATAAAATCTCGCATGACCATATTTCACTACTTAGTTTAGTTTTGGGTTTATGGAATCTTCAATGTCATTTAATCATTGCTGTAAATCATTAGTCAAGGATATTTCCATTACAAAAAGATCCTGGACCGACCGGGAATTGAACCCAGACACCTTCAGCATGGCTTTGCTTTGTAGCCGCGGACTCTAACCACTCGGCTAAGGAAGACCCCCGTAATAAAATATATATAATCTGTTATACTAGGGGATTTTTTTTTATTTTCGTACAAAGTGGGCCGAAGGGTTTCAGATTTTCATAAAACTTTTTCCACAGGCAGGGCTCATCAATATATGAATAAAAAAAATTGAGAAAAATTCAGGGTCGCTTATTTTTTCGGAAAACTCAGTAGGATTTTTTTTGTTTTCCTCTGACACTACTTACTTTGAAAAATCATAACTCAAGAACGAAGCATCGTAGAAACAAAGTTTTTTTATGAAAATGAAAGCAAATTTTCTCAGGAATAAAGAAAAAATGGCTAGAGATGCTAGTATTAGAAAGTCAGCAGAAATTAATAACGCCAAACAATTTTTCGTTTGGGCTGTGTCGCAAAAGGTGAAAGACTAATTTAAAAAAGATTGGGAATTTATCTATGCAACAAAAAATATCATTCATTTATACCAAAAGACGAACGAAGCATTTTTGCTAGTGAATTCTCAGAGGCACATGAAAACCAAGAAAATACAGCATGCTTTGTTCCTAATAATACAAAGAAACGAAAATCTTCTGGTGTTAGCAACCAAAGACAATCTTCCCGGATGAAAAAATAGAAAGTATTAAGATGAAAATGTAAGTTATATACTGAATAATTGAATAAAAAAGATAAAAAAAAATAATAACAATCTTATTTGTTCCATAGAAAAGAAAGAATCCCTTTTCAGTGTAATGAAAAATTGAGGCAGAAACAGTTTTTTTTCAGTTCTTCTTAGCGGTGTAATTTTTCATGAAAAATATCATCCATTCCGACTTATACTTCATTAAAACCAATCCCATATCTTTTAGAAAATTTGCAATTGCTTTGATAAAAAATCTTTGTTTTTCCGATGCTTCGATTGAAATATGGGTTTTTAAAGAAAAGATTTATATGGTCATTTTCCACAAAATTGGTAATAACTCAAAAACAAAAAAAAGTACATTTCAAAAATTTCAGCGATTAAAGCTTATGAAATTACCTTCTCAATAACATATTTTTGAAAGTTTTCCACTAATTGGAACATAGTTTTTCCGACTTTTCTTTACAAATTTTCTCAACGGTGGAAAATTTTGTGGAAAACTTTTCCCAGTTATTTTTTTTCATTTCTGAGAAAATTTGCTTTCATTTTCATAAAAAAAACTTTGTTTCTACGATGCTTCGTTCTTGAGTTATGATTTTTCAAAGTAAGTAGTGTCAGGGGAAAACAAAAATTTCCAACTGAGTTTTCCGGGAAAATAGGCGACCCTGAATTTTTCTCAATTTTTTGTATTCATATATTGATGAGCTCTGCCTGTGGAAAAAGCTTCATGAAAATCTGAGACCCTTCGGCCCAAACCCGTACGGAAATAAAAAAAAATCCCCACTAGCTATTCTCTCAATGTTGCTGGCGTTCCAGGATTACTTAACAATTTTATAATATGTTATTCTTAATATCTGATTACGCTAATAAACGGATTGAATATCAGGCATTTTAAAGTATTTGCACACAATTTGCCCTATCAATTTGTGGTGAGGCCAATTTAAAGACGATTGGAAGATATACCCGACCAGTGGATTACAACTGAACATATGTAAATATGAATATGATAATATGTTTTGAGTAAAACAAAAATATAACTCATTATGTTATAAATTAAACAAAGATGGTGTTCCGACTGGGAGGATAATTATAATTTAATGGCTTTCTCAGTCTTATAAATTAAATCGGGTTGTTTGGCTAAGCCGTTTTAATTTATAAGACTGAGAAAGGCACAAAATTATAATTAAACAAATTTGTAACTCATTGTGTAATCTTCCATAAAAAATTGTGTTATCATTATGATTATGATGAAAACAAATTTAAAACAGCCTTTGTTATAATAACTGATTTTGTTTCAATAGTGTTATAACTTCCCAATCCAACTCAGAAGGCTTCTAACAAAAATTGAACATAATTTGTTATGTGCAACTTATTTTGATATTATTATCATTCAATTTTGATGTAATCCACTGGTCGGGTATCCTATAACTCATAATTTTCCTAAAGGAAGGGACTCACGACACCGAGAATAAGTGATTTCGGGCTGCCCACAGTTAGATCCTGTGGGAGAGGCCAGCATCTTTGAGAAAACAGATCAGGGAGGTTGTAGCAGATGCATCGTCACCTAAAATTTACCGGATGCTGCGTAGGATTTGCGTGAGACTTCATACTGGGGACAGACACAGAGGAAGTGCTCAACAATGTTTCTCACGTTGCAGGTTGAGACGATAACGTTGAAATCAACTCCATCGAAGTTGCATAAAACCGTTGGAATTTTGAGAGTTGGTCTATTGAGCCAAAAGATATGAGTAGCCTTTCAAATTAATCCTTGCACTACTACATAGAAACAGAATTCTAATTTGAGCCATTGATTCTTCTCAAGCTTTTGGTAAGGGTCCAACAAGTCCTTACTCACGTTACTGTGCAATAATAACCGATGGCGCTATGGTAATTTCATCACTCAAACAGACGAAGTGCTCTTTTTTGTTTGATCCATTATTCCGAATGACGCTTCTTGCTGGTTGGCCGTGTATTCGTCCTATAGTGTCATCGATGCTAATAACTCTGTAATCACGGAACGTGCTCAAAACAGGTATCTCATTTCAAGCGATTGTTTTAGGTACACGAGTCCATTGCGGATGTTCTTCTGTCGAGTCGATCTAATGCTTCAGATTTTCATCAAAGCGAACTGTTTTGCAAGCGAGTGCACAAAAGCGTGAAAAGCTTCACGACTTGGATTTTCCCTCTTTTGAGCTCACCATACCAGGAGCCATTGGACATCCAGCTGGTGGTCGTCATACATCGCGATAGAGCGGCGCGGCGGTTGGTTGACACGGTCCGCTGGTTTTTATGGTCTCCGTTCGAGATATGACATCGCGAGACAAAATGTCCATCTAAATTCATAAATTTCTATCTTCCGCACCGAGGGGGAGCGGTGGAGGATTCTCTTGCTCTGTGTTTCTTTTGCATTTTGCTTTCTCGCCTTTTTTATGAATGGACATGGTACACTGAAATTTCGATTTACGTTGCTCATGTTGGTTCTGACTACGCCTTCAGGTTATTATTGAATTTCTTTGTGTAAAGGCTTTTATATCACAAACATAACTGGTGATCTCTTGAAGGTTAACGAATACAAATTATATCTATATTAATTAAGTTTTAACATAAGCATGAGCATGAGCATAGATGACCGTGCAATTCGTAGTTGCTACTCCGTAATTGACCAGAATAATCGACAAAGAAATCTAATGAATGGAACTTTTGATTACTCCGATCTCGGCTATCAATCGGTGCAGACAAGTAGCCAATCTATCCGGGTCCGCTCTAATACTACTCTTCACAACTGCTTTGTTACTATTGAGCTGTATGATAGCATCCTTATCTTTACATAGTGTGGAGATAGGCACGTCTTCCTCATCCACCGTACCGATGAAGCCTTACTTCCTGCTGCCTTGATCTTCTACCTCTGCTTCATTCAGCTGTTCATCGTAGAGCGGCATTCACCTTTCAATCATCTAGCGTTCGTCCGTCAGGGTACCTCCATCCTCATCCCACCACGTTTCGTCTTGTGGCACAACGGATAAACGGAGGCTTCAGTGTATCTAAGGTAGGTGTCGTCTTTTTGTTGCCTCAAAGTCTCGATCAAAGAAACGATGGCGCGATGGCTGTTGTTTTCCGTTGACGATCTCATTTTCCTGTGGTCATTTCAGTCCGGTTGTCACGTTTCGGTTGCTTGCGTCTTTTCGTCGCGGAACTGCATAATTGATATCCAAGAGCGCTATCCGTTGACGGCGACGACGACGTCAAAGGGGCCACACATATGGAAGAAGCGCTTTGAATAAAACATGATCCGGTGGGGTTGACCTTTTCCGGGGCGACTTTGGGTTGACCGAAAAGAACTGGAGCGTAAGTACTGGAACCGCGGCTTTGTGTGTGATTTGGGAATGGTTCACCGTGAAAAAATGGTGTCCGAAATGGGCGGAAAGCCATTAGTCCACATGGTCTTTTACACCTGACAAAGATACTTTATTTTTGAAGGCAGTGAAATGCGTTGATGGCGTATTTTTTTGCCATACATTAATTCGTCATAAAATATGCGCATCCAAGGCTTGGAGTGATTTACTGTGAATTCAATTTAAACTTAGCTGACTCGCCTTACGGTTAAAGAAAAGTTGAGTGAGTGACTAAAAGTGGTTTTATCATCAAGAGCTTAACGCAACGTAGTTTAAATTCGATTGACTGTACCTATTGTACATAATTGGACAGAACAGTGCATCATAGCCATTTCCCAATCTCAACCAACGAATACGTGATTTCAATACAATATATAAGAAAAAAGTTTTTTTTTAAAGGTGGATTGGAGTGATAATTTAAGAACCGCGATCGGCTTCATAAATACGTGTCTGAGCCCTGTATAGAACTGCAAGACAGTAACGATTTTATATGTCAACTGCCTTTAGTAAAATCACTTGCTGGAGGGGGGTAAGGGTTATGAAATAGTCCAGAATTGTATCACGTGATTAAACTATGAAAAACCCCAAAGAACATTTTGCTCTTAAAAGCTCACATACAAACCATTTTCCCCTTGACTACACACCGCCCGATCCACTGAACCACCAAAACCACGAACAAGCAGAAAATTGGCTAGAGTTTTGTGAATGAAAATGCTTCGATCGGCCAATCGGGTTTTGTTCTTTCCATTCATGCCCCAACATCGGTCATTAGCTCAGGGGGTCATCAACTGGCCCCCGATCGCCAGTGAAGTGATTTTTCATTGAAAGCACCTTTGAAAGCGCAGTTCAGTCAGCAACAGAGCTCGTGCGTCTCATTTTCGTTCGGGGCCCGGCGCCATTTCATTGGACACGGGAATTAAATTATTCCATACTTCTAAACACGGGGCTGCCAAAACCAACAAAACAAGGCGGCACTGGCGATGAAGCTTATTATACGATAACCGCAGCTTTTTAACCCCTGCACAGAATTAAAGTAAAATGGGGCAAAGGTTTAAGTGGTGTTAGTGTTTCTTTTCAAGATTTCTAGCTAAACTCAAAACATGTGTTATCAATGTTATGGTAGTTCAAATTCTATTCAAGTAAGAGACTTTCGCTACGAATATTATAAAAATCAATACAGATTTGGGAAAATTATAGCTATTTGTTGTTTTTAATGGTATTTTTTTTCTTGATGCTCGAAACAAAAAAAAAAATAAAAATGTTATCACATCATATAAGCATAATTGCTTGGAAACCATTTTTTGTCCATAGTGAGGCAAAATACGAATCAGCAGGGTAAAAGGTCGAGCCCTATGCTATCTCATAAGAAAATTGCCTAAAATCTACATAAAATCCTTAAATATGGCAAATTACACCAGATCATGCGAAAAACATGACCAAAATTTACAAATTCATCTTAGTTTAAAATATTTCTATTTTCGAGTACCTTAAAATTTACTCTATTTTTGTAAATTTCCGTTGAAAATTATTCAAACGTCACTTCATGGCTGATTTAAAGTATTCCTGTGTGGTATTAATTCCTTTTTAACTGTTATAGATTTTCTGGTGCTATTGATGAATCTACTAGGGTCGACCTTTTGCCCCACCTTACTCTACCGCTATCGGAGAACGATAATTTACGCGGAAGCTACATTATTCGAATTTCTCCTGGCACCTGAAAATAATTCGATAGAGGTACATGCTAGGAAATTAGAAGCTCTGCTTGTGTACTGCTCTTGATGCATTCGCGAGTGCGGAAAACCGGGATTTTTTTTATTTTCTGTGGATGCTGGTTTGCTGCAGCTTTTGGGCGTGGAATAATTTCGGGCCACACGGTAGCCCGAAAACTATCCTATATGCAGCTTTTGGAGAACAGAGCATGAGGGAAGGTTTGTGTGCTTCAGCACAAGTGAGCTGTTGTTCTGGTTCCAACGAAAACATACGGGTCACATAGCAGGGATGCCAGATGCTTATGTCTCCACAATGTACCAAATAATCTCTTTATAGTATAGTACAAATACGCACACATATTATTCGCAGCTTAATTTTGTTCAAAAGTGATCAAAGTAAAAACACGAAAGAATTAAGGACGTTTTAACATCATTGAAAGCTTTTGATGCATTTTTTTCTTTAAAGTAAGTATTATACTATAATAGTGCTACTATAGGAACAGAAATCAGAAAAAGTGCTTCTTTAAGCACATGTGTTCCTGCAGTGGCACAAGCGACATTAAACACCAAGTTTTTATTGGTTTCATACTTTTCTTCAAAATCAAGATATAAACCATTCAGATGAGGTAAAATTAATATCGCTGGCTTTATTTTTGATTCGACGTGCTTTTGATTTTTTTTTTATTGGACCTATAGGTGGAAGAACAATTTCGTCAGCTGTGATAATCCTTCTTGAACACCTCCTTGTAAAATACTCCTGAATAGTCACTTCTTTGATTGTGGTTACTAAATTACTACCGCTTGCAAAATGAATAATCAATTTTTGAATTTGCAAAGGAAGAAAAACTCCCACGTCAAGAGATAGGCGATTATTTTCCTTTTCAATTCTAGAGTACCCATTACATATTGCGAACTACTTTTCAGACATCTGAAATACAAGATGCATACATTTCTAACTTCTATCGACAGAATTGAACATTTATTTCTCAAACCATAAACAAATACTCAGAGACGGAGATAAATTATCAACCAACACACAGCAACAAAGGCATCATCCTCTCCTATTCTGCCCTTCCACGTCTACTTGTCCCATGTTCTATGTAAACCTTATGGATTGCGGGACAAATATGCGTAGAACGGCAGTATTCTTGTTGAAACAATTTTATTCCGCAACAACAATTCTTCCCCACTTGATTAGAATATGACAATGTGAGTGATCCCGCGTACACAGCGAATTTATAGGCTTCGCATTACAATTTTCGAGAACTTTGTCCGTGTAAATAAAGATTAATCCATTATCGAACAGCATCCATAAAACAAACTCGATTTTGTGTTTAAAATGACTGATTATTCACGAGTTGAAAAGCTTGCAGCAATGTTGACCCCTGTAAAAGTCATAACAATTTTTCTCTTAGTTGTATCCCAATCCGCAAAAGTTGAGACAAACGATTGTGAGCGCGCTTGCCTTGTTGTTCGTTTTTCCTATGTTTTGATAACAATTTGATATCACCGCTCAGAGATTAAGATAAAATAATTAATTTGATAGAATTTACCACTACAGAAGTAGGGCAGTAGATCCATAAGTTCTGCGCACTACTGTGGTTGCGGTAGTGCCATTTATACATATTCAATTGAAATAGAGGTCGTACACAAATTATTACCCGTTCCAAGGAAGGGGAGACAGTTGGATAGCGTGACGAGCCTTACAAATTTTTTAGAGGACTCATATACATAAAGCTTGACATGGAGGGTGTTGTATCCTACTTGCGCACCCCTAGCGCAATCAAAACGTCATTTGACGTTCTGCTCCGTAAGACGAAGTAATCATGTAGCCGAAGGGCTCGAACGAATCTGAAATATCACGGTGTACTATATTATGAAGGTGATATATTCCGAAAACTGACAGCTACTTGACGACGTCATTCCTATCCACCTCGAACAAATTTGCGAAAAAAATGATCTAGTGATCCGGAAGGTATATGGTACGATAGGAATGACGTCACATGTTTACAATCAAACTTGTTATTTACATAAGTAAAGAGCCTGCCTTGTTAATTTTTATGCCGTGCTGAAATATATGAGACAGTTAGTCTTATCTGAAACCTCAACCAGAACAGTTGTTAGCTATCCCGAGATCACGGTTCTCTTCAACCAAGCTCTTATATTTTATTTGCTTCGCTTCTTCAATCCACTTCGGTACGGCCCTATTAGTAAAGTTATAAAAGTGGCGACGAGTAAAAAAAATAGTATTCGCGTGCGTGTGGTGATTTATTCCGATATTGAAATTGGGACGGCCATCCTCCACGTCTGCAGCGGAAAATAGTTGAGATTTGCTGGAATGTTTTAAGGATAGAGGTAATTTTCATCCACCATTTGGTGAAGGCCATTACCAGCCAGCGGCGTAAGTTGGCCAGCGTATAAAACCGTAAGTACGGCAAGAAAAGTGTGTTGAAATCTGAACTACATAAAGAAAGAGGTTCCTGGGGTGCGCTTTACTCGCAAGTAATTGAATAGGCCTTTTCATCTTTGCAAGTGACCGAATACAATAGGGTGGACCTTTTTTTTCTTTTGCTCTAACAAAGTTTTTGTGGCATAAAAGCGAGCATTTCATTTCACCGTTTGGAGTTATTGAAAATAAGGTTTAGTCGCCGCACAGTTCGACAATCTTAAGAACGAAACCCATCCAAGGAAAATTCCTCAACGTAAGTTCAAGGGAACTGCACCATAGGCGGCGGCTTAAAGAGTAGCTGAATTTAGTGAGTCTCATATTTACGATTATTCAAAGAAATATCATAATTTTGACAACAACGGCGAAAGAAGCAGTTGTAGAGGACCAGTAAAAAGTAGATTAGGGTTCAGGCCGTCAGAGAGATGGCAACAAACAAATAAAGGGAGACGAGAAATGGACACAGGGAACTTCCGGATTCAAACAGGACGATATGGTTGACAGCGGAAATGGCAGCGACCGGACTACTCCCAAATGATATGCATATTGCAGGCCATATTAAAAAGAAGTACTTTAAGTTGAAAAATTTGAATCGTGATGCGGTAAATCTCGAACCATATAGGCCAGGACCATCAGCAGACCGCCACATCGTCGAATTACTAGAGAGAATGCATATCTGGAAACCATTGTGAGAGTACTTTTTAATGAAAGTGGCTTTAATCCATCTCACCTGATTGTGTGAATTGTGATTTCTATGCCACACTTCATCCCCAGCTTTCAGATTATCCACAGCATTTACTGTGTTTTTCGGAATACCTCCGCTTTGATGCTCAACATGGACTTTCTAGAGTGGAAAGGGATAAGGGTAATGAAAAACCCACCTTATAACCCTTCAAGCAATGGTCAGGCCAAGAGATTGGTTAGCACTGTGAAGGAAGTCCTCAAGAAGTTTCTAATGGATTCGGAAATGTCTGGACTTGATTTAGAGGATGAGATAAATCTCTTTCTTTTTAATTTTAGGAATAACAATTTGACCAAAGAGGGACATTTCCCATCAGAAAGAATATTTTCATACAAACCAAAGACTATTTTTGATTTAATAAATCCTAGATATAATTATAAAAAGCAAATGATTGTACCACGTCCAGATGATGAAGTCCATGTTGAGCATCAAAGCGGAAGTATTCCGAAAACTACAGTAAATGCTGTGGATAATCTGAAAGCTGGGGATGAAGTGTGGTATAGAAATCCCAATTCACACAATCAGGCGAGATGGAATAAAGCCACCTTCATTAAAAAGTACTCTCACAATGTTTTCCAGATATGCATAGGAAACGTTGACGCAATGGCCCACAGGACGCACATCAGAGTCTGTAAAAAATCAGGGGGGGTTGTGTACAAGACACGACCGCATGACGTTGACTACGCCAAGTGATTTTCTGCATTTGAATTTTAGGCGATTGTCATAGTTGCAGCCTTCCTTTAGTTCAAACTCTAACATAATATCGTAACGGTCGCAACAATATAGATTTTCAATTCACACCCAGTATATTGCCGTAAGACGTAGTTAACGTCAAAAGAAGAATGAGCAAAGAAGCAGAAATTGGTCTGCTTTTATAGTGTGCTTCCCAACCCACGTGTTTGAACGTGTTTGGTTGCGTAAGAAAGGGGTCGACATTTTCACAATTTTCGACAGTCTATCGTCAAAAATCAGAAGTTTTCTTAATTTGAGTAAAATGTTATATAAATTCCCGACCAATTGGTGGGAAAATATTGAAAATTTACCGATAAATGGCTGAGTTAATAGTATTCAAAATCTTACATAATTTCGTGACGGTCGCAATATTTTAAGATTTCAATTGAAACCCAGTATATTGCCGTAAGACGTAGTTAACGTCAATATATTGCATTCCAACGGCACAGCAGCAGCGTCCTCGGAAACATCCTCCAATTGCCGTATTGTCTATTATTCGTAATAAATCAATTATTGTATGCTGCTATGAGATGAATTGAGAAATTATAGCAAGAATGTGGTAAATACATTAGGGAATATGACACATTTTGACGGCGCACTGGTTGCAATCCTCCTCGCCCGATGAGACGATGTGCGCTTCAACGAGCGGCTTTGGTCGATTTTTTCAGCCACATCGTACAAACTTACCTTTGCGCCCCGATTCCTGCAGCGCCAATTCTGGAAGCGCGAGTCCATTAGGAAATCTTGAGCGATTTCACAATCCGGACGGTGGTGTTTTGCCGCCGCTTGATGATCAAGAGCTTGCCTCTGGTAGCGAGGTGCTGACGGCGCACTGGTAGAAATCCTCCTCGCCCGATGAGGTTTGCGGTGGCGATGACGATGGGCGCTTCAACAAGCGGCTTCAGTCGCGGCGGCGTGTTGTTGTTCCATTCGCATTCCCAGGGCTGCATTTACGGGGGGGCCGAGGGGACCATGGCCCCCGGGCCCCCGCATTTTAGGGGCCCCCACAAATCTCGACAAACATATTTGTAGTTGAACTTTCATAATTAGAATCAATTAAATAGTGCATACTTTTTGAAATCGCATCATATGATTTGAAGGTTGATTTTTTTAAATAAATATTCGAAATAATAGGCGAAATTGAGGCAAATAAACTGAAATAAAATAATTACAACAATAAATTGAAACATTCAGAATGGTATTTTGTTGCCTTCACGATAAGCAATTCAAAGACGATTTGGATAGCTCGAAGAGTGCCATCCTTTTGCTTAAATTTCTAACGATTTTTTTACTTGACTATCCAACTGTAACGAAAGCTTTCTTAACGAAGTTTAAGACTACGTTTGAATGCAATTTATATTTGCAGATCAAGTAATAGGACTTAATTATTTGAATTTTTATTTTGAAAATGACACTATCGATAACGATGAAGGGCTGGTATTGTTTAAGTGCCTTGAACATAGGGACTTTAGAGACTTCTAGCTTGAAAAAACTGGCCAAAAAGAGGCAAGACAGGAACAAAGGATAAACCGAAAATGGATCAAACAGGAATCAGAAGAACTAAACATTCCCTAATAGGAACCAGAAGATAAGAATTTGATTCTTCAGCATAGAATCAGACCAGACATTTCATTTTTTGTAGTTCCTTGTAAAATTCGTAATACTGTATTTTTTTCAAGGTTTTCTCTAGGAATTTGGTGAGAATTTTTTGTATTTTCCCAAAGATTCAGAGACTATTCTGAAAATTTCTGCAGATGTGCATTGAGTGATTATTTGCTTTGAAATTCCTCCGAAAAATTTGTTTCGGATATCTTAAGAATATATTCACAGAACTAACTGCAGATGTTCATTAAGTGATTATTTGCTTTGGAATTCCTCCAAGAATTTTGTTTCGGATATCTAAAGAACATATATTCACAGAACTAACTTAAGAGACTCCATCAAGATTTTGTCCAAAGCTTCTTTAAGGTATTTCTCAAGAAGGATCTCATTCCTCCAGGATTTTCCGGTGATTCGTCTCTCGATTTCTTTATGACATCCTTCAAGATTTACTTTATTCATAGTGGATAGTTTTAAGTTCCTTCCATTGATGCGAATAGCAAACCGGGTCTTACCACAAAAGTTCAACCAATTGGACGCAATGGCTTAACCTCCCCAACAAAAAAAAAATGATTTACGTTTAGAACATCTTCAGAAAATCTTTATAAGATTTCCTAGAGTAACTGGAAAATTCTTTTGAAAGATAAGTGAAAACAGCTGGAAAAGCCCAATTATACTCTTTGGAAAATAATCGGGATAATTACTGAAGAAAATATTGGAGGTAGTATCGTTGGAGTGTTCAAGGATTTCCTAGAGGAAATCCTCGATCTATGGAAGAATTTAGTATTTTGTACCAGGATTCACTGCAATGACATTAAGAAAAAATACTTTAGACCATTTTGATTAAAATATAGACCTTAGAGACCTTCCAACGAAAATATAGACTTTTAAAAGACTTACAATAAAATATAGCAAAAGTCTCTTGAAAAAGATCTGCTACCAGCCCTACGCCAATTTCTTCAACTCAAAATTGTGAAGTAAATCTGTATGTTCAACAACTTGAATATTAAAACCAATAAGAGGAAATCATAAAAAAAATGTTGTTGACGAAGAAGCCCCATCAATATTGAATTTAACGTATAAAATCTACAAAGATGTGTAGAGTATTAGGGATTAACTAATGTTTTCAATTAAATTAATGGTTTACTTCCACAAGGGAAAACATTTTTTGGAACGTTATACAATAGTTTGACCTCAGATAATGAAAACCTTACAGAGACCTGTAAAAATATCTAGTCTTTTCTAATGTATCAAAATGTTCTTCTGGGAAAAGGGCCCCCACAAGACAATGGCCCCCGGGCCCCCACGTTGTAAATCCGGCCCTGCGCATTCCATTGAAAACTGAGCTGAGAATGCGAAAAGCACTCGAGACTTGCTCGCCGACCATGTTCACAGTCTGACGACAAAAAGAAGAATGAGCGAAGAAGCAGGAATCGGTCTGCTTTTATAGTGCGAAGCGGAACGCAAAAGAAGCGTGGAAAACTGCTTGCACGTGATTGGTTGCGTAAGAAAGGGGTCGACATTTTCTTAATTTTCAATAGTTTATTGTTGATAATCAATAGTTTTCTCCATTCGAGGCAATTGTTGTATACATTTCCGACCTATTGGTGGAGAAATATTGAAAATCTATCGATAAATGACTGAGTTATTAGCGTTCAAAATCTTACATAATTTCGTGACGGTCGCAAAATTTTAGATTTTCAATTGACACCCAGTATATTGCCGTAAGACGTAGTTAACGTCAAAAGCCAACAACCTGGCAAAGGCCCAACATCATGATCATGAGAGAGCAACCAAGTGACATAATGCAAGACGACCAGATGATAACCCCCGGTGATGGGCCACTCAATGGCGAGGAAGAGATACAGGCTCCGAAGGGAAGCAGAAAAAGAAGACTTCAGGAGTCTGACTCGAATCAGGTGGAGCTTCGGAGGTCTAAACGCCCGAGAAAAGTGAATCGTAGTGCAGATTTTCATTATAACTAATTGCGTTTTTTTTTTTCGAATTTTCTTAAGTAGAATTAGTTCTGAATTCAAGGTTGTTTTTTGTACAGTTACTTAATGTGAGTTTATTTTCACTATCGAATTATAGTTTAAACATTATAAAAGGGGAAGAATTGTTGCATCCTACTTGCGCAATCCTAGTGCAATCGAAACGTCAAAATATTCAATTCAATGCAAGAAAAAATTGAACCCAGTTCTATTAAAAATGGGATTCGAATTATGATAAGTTGGGTTGCATGAATTGGGTCGAGCATTTATTTAGGATTGTATTTAGAGGATTAAACACACTAATCGTTCTCGAAGCGCAAACACCATCGTCAGTTGCATCAGTATCTGCTCTCCTGGGGCCACTTCCTACAAAGGCCCTCCAAATTTTTGACAAGAATCAGTTTCCAAAACTGTTCTTCAGGCATTTCAGACCACCTATGGGTCACTGCACAAAAATCTTCCTCTCTCTTTCACTCTTACACACAATTTGTAAACAACAAGGCCAATAACGTTAAAATCCCATGCAAAATCAAAACAGTACAGAGCCCCATTAATCAAAATTCTTACTCGTGAATCTTAACCCATGATTTGCTGACTTCATTTCCCAAATGGACCAATGCACGAGTTCACTAATTTGACGTTTGAGCGGTGCCGAGTTCACTTGTTGCCATGGTCGGTCACGTAAATAACACGGCACCGCTCAAAAGTCAGATAGTGAACTCGTGCATCGGTCCATTGGAAAAAAAAAAGTTTATTTGTTATTCTCATGATGACAACGAAACAACGATAAACAACGCCTTCCTAGATGGAAAAACTGACGATTTTCAAGAATTTAAAATGTTTCCATTATGGTTTACGCAAAAGATTTATGTTAATCAGTTTATCACGATATACGCGGGGATTTACGTCGTTCAGTGAATACCACTAATAATGATTTCTTTGAAAACCAGTGGCGCAACCAAGGGGGGGTTTTGGGGGTCAAAACCCCCCCCAGACCCGGAAAAATATATGGCTTACCAAGAATATTTTTGAAATTGAACGATACAAATCATACAACTTCTAAGCAGTAACACAGTTTGATTCGTATTAACACTTTTGATTTCAGTAGTTTTCATTTTATTCGAAGTTGTGTTTTTTTTAGATCCCTGAAGGGTTTAATAAAATCAAAATTACTTCCAGAGCATACATATTTCCGAAGAAGTAGTTCATTGATTCTTAAAGATTATGGACTAAAAATTTTCTAATGCTATTGAAATATTTAGCTGCCGATGATCATGAATTTCAACAAATTTGAGGTTTGGTAGGTGTGGATCATGAAAAACATTTTATTTTTAGGTAAATCATGAAATAGGGACTTTGTTCAAAAAATATTGGAAAAATGTGACTCGGATTTGTCCATAAGAAAAATGGACGCATTAGCGTCCCACTACAAAAGTAAATCAATTGGATTACAAAGCCATCCAAGAACAAAGTTAAATGGTCGTATTGAACAATTTAATGAGTCATCACTTATGATCAAAGTCATAAAATTGAATTCAAATCACAATGAAGGCAGAATTTTTTAGAAGAGAACTGATTCTCACTGGAAGTTTCGTATTGAATATTTTGTTTAAAAGATGAGTGCTTATGCCTTTGGAAGAAGGTTTCGAAAGAAACACCACTTCCATTTGATTTTATCTATAGCAGCATAGCATAGCATAGACTGACTGTACATACCACTTTCATTTGATTTTATCTATTCCGATAAAGAAAGAAATAGTACAAAATTAAAATAAACACTTAAGTAGAAAAAAATCGAACTTATTTTTGACCTTTGGACTCGATTTTATAGATTAATAATTCTGTTGTACAATTAGTCTTCCTTCGGCAATTCTGATACTTTCGACCTATTGCAACAATAGTGACAATGATTTCTATTGCAAATTGCTGCGCTTAAAGATTATTCTAGAATTAGTTTTCATTGTTACAAAACACGAAAACATATTTGAGAATCAACACAGAAGAACAGCGGTTGAATGGCTTCAGAGTAATGTTGTAATGTTGTAATGTTTTTCAATTTATTAAACTTTGTAAAAGATAAAAAATTGGAAAAGTGTAGCAGTTAAAGCCATATCGGTTCCCTATTTGGCCATATGTAAAATATTAATAACTTTCACATGTTAAACCTTCTCGAATGTTTTAACATCAATATATAACCACTATATTTTTGCGAAACACACAAAACCTATCGAAATGTGAAAACATTCGGATAACCATGTATGGAGAAATAGGGAACTACTATGGCCACAATTGGCACACCCACCTTACATAAATTCTTCAACTCGATTTTTTTTTATCAAAAATGTGTTTTCAAAAAGCTTATATAATTTGCAAAACCCCCTCCAGAACCAAATCCTGATTGCGCTACTGTTGAAAACCATTAACATAATGTTATCATAGTGTTGATATATTTGTAGTATCGATAAAATATAACTGCTCATATCCGGATTTTATTGACATTCTATTCAAAGAAAAATGCTTAAGGTAATATTCCAAAATTAAATCAACACTTCCAGACACAGCTTTGTCAATTTAGCGACAATATACATGAGATTTATATTAAAAAAAAAAAAAAAAATCACCGATCTCGTGTCGCATTTAATTGCCTCACACAACTACACTTGTAAATAAAACGTGCTTAGCTTTTCAATTGTATTTCTACAGCAAACAGTTGTTTTGGATTTTTATTGCGTTCACAACACTTCCAATTAACAAATCTGTCATTCACTTTTCTTAAAGAATCACATTTCGAACGGGAATCGAATAGTTTTATAGTTTTATTAACCGCAATACAATGTTTTTCTCTTGCTGCAAATCGACGAAGAAGCTGCGCAATGAGATATGCCTATCTTTTATTTTGTTGATGTAATTTTCAGCACACGAAAACTTGGGCAAAGCATGAGAACTTGTAAATCATACGCCGTTCTGTTTGGGATTGTCACAAATTACAGGAGCGTTCCCTATGAAGCATGAAATCATAGCAAGAATGTTAGCAATTTGGGGCCTTCCTTAGACGAGTGGTCCGCTAAGCCATGTGTCTGGGTTCGATCCCCGGTTGGTCCATGATCTTTTTCTTTCTTGACCTCCCTGGTCATAAGAATATAATCGTACCTGCCACACGATATACGAATGCAAAAATGGTAGCTTTGGCAAAAAAATCTCTCAATTAATAACTGCGGAAGTGCTCATTGAACACTAAACTGAGTAGCAAGCTCTGTCCCAGTGAGTACGTAATGCCAAGAAGAAGAGGAATATAGGATAGTTTATGCTTAAAAGAAGGCAAAAAAAGTTATTAAAACAATAGAAGTTTGGACGATATAGACAACTGCATCATAAGAAAATAGAAGAATATTAAATATTGCATTTAATATCATCGGAGTAACTGCAGCAATCAATTTGTTTTTATAGATTTTTCTTATTGCTGATAACTTGGTCTTAATAATGTGTTCATTTGTCACCCTTATTTCATTAGGAAGTTCAATATCAGCTTCCAAACCAATAATTATCGGAACAATGTAGCTTATAAGAACAGCCTGTTTTTAACACAAGGTAAAATCTATTTAAATTGAAATTAACAGTTTTAATAGCTATAATTTTTGTTGCATCATATTACGAAAGGACAACCAATACTTGAAAGAAGGGTAAACTTGTGATAAACACATTGAAAGCTGATTTATATGGTACTGAACAAAATTTATTCCGATAGCACAACTCAAAAGAACTATTGACATTTGAGAGAAGGGTGAGTAATATACTATTTGCAATATTTTCTCCACTTGCGGTAATCAATGAGTCGTTTTATGCCTTTATTTCATATGGTTGAATATAGCATAATTTTCTTGTGTGCCTACAGATTCAAAATTAAGCCTGATGTCGTCAGTGGGATTCAAAACATAATGTAAAACCGACCTTAAGATATCCTTGGTTATGCCATTATGCCAAATGACCTACCACCTGTACTGCGTTCTGTTATTCAAACAAAAACATGAAAAATGTGCAGCAGAAGAAGATGGCTTGTGGGGATTAAATCAATGTTGTTTTAACTGTTTCTGTATTTTAGGAAGACCTCTTAAGAGGAGGAAAATCTCATGGATAGAAAAACGCGTACAAATCAGAAGTTGCTAAATACACTGTGATAACTTCCCAATTCGCTTGAAATGTTCAAGACTTATACCGTACATGGCGGTAGTGATAAAATCGATGAAATTATTTTTGATTGATGGAAGTTCAGTGGCCATAGAAGATTTTTCATATGAGGAAATGTTTCTGAATCTGCTGTACTTTTTTCACATCTAGAATGTTGCCGTAGATGTTTCCCGTTTTGTTCTAAATAAGGTCTACAATTAGGCAGCGGGCCTTCCTGAGCCGAGTAATTAGAGTCCGCGGCTACAAAGCAAAGCCATGCTGAAGGTGTCTGGGTTCGTTTCCCGGTCGGTCCAGGATCTTTCGTTAGGGAATTTTCCTTGATTTCCCTGGGTATAGAGTATCATCGTACCTGTCACACGATATACGAATGCGACAATGGCAACTTTGGCAAAAATTTCTCAGTTAATAACTGTGGAAGTGCTCATTGAACACTAAGCTGAGAAGCAAACGTTATGCCAAAAATAAGAAAGAAGGGAAATAAACATTATCAGAGTGTCCGGATATTGAAACCATCCTGATTTAGATTCACTGCGGCATCTGAGAGTTCGTGAAATTTTGAAAGAAATATGTCCACAGTTCATAATTGGTAAACATAGCATTTGCAAGTCCTTTAAAATATTTATAGCACCTTTCTACTTGGTGGATACTTAACAATATTTTTTTTTCTTCCATTAACCCGTAAAGTGGCAGGACGGACCTTAGTGCACAAAAATGCTTCAATCTCAGTCAATAGTCATCCGAATCCAATTCTTCAAAAAGTTATGGAAAGGGGATTAGTGTACCAACATTTTGGGGGGTGACCCATCCCTCCATACCCCTCCCCGCTTTTGTTTGACTCGAAAAACCTTGGCTCTTTAGTGTTTTTCTATAGCAATTTTACTAAGCATCATGAAAACAAAAATGCCATGCAGATTTTCGTTCTCAAAACTGGTCAAAATGATGAATTCAGACCAACGTAGGCATTTTGGACCATTATGGTCCTCTCGGAAGAGGACACCGGTGAATCCGGATTTATATAGGAGTGTTGATGTGAAAATGGCTGTATCTCAGTCATATACGAATCAAATCGCATTCATTAGCCAGCATTCGCCAGCAAACCCTTAGGCTTATGTTTTTGGTGGCGCTGGAAGTTTACGCATCCCCCCTAGCCCATCCCCCTTGATGTTTAGTTTGAAATTTTTATGATTTTTTATGCAAAACTATAGAAATTTTGCTTACTACCGCAAAGAGGCTGTTTTCAAAGCAGTTTATATCTTCCACATATATCACAATGATGGCAGAATTCCTTCTTGGCTTACAATGACCTGTCTGGCCCTTCTGAAACTGATCTGGACAGCAGTGAGTACGAATTTTTTGGAACGACTTTTATAGATGCCAAAATATTGGCCATACGTCAGTCAAGAAAGCATTCGATAGGTGCATCGTAAGTCTACTTTTTGAAGATCGCGATTCAATAGGAAGTATCACATCCGTTGGCGAATCTATGATTTCAAATTAGTTTATATTGTGTGTACAAAAATTTCGGCTAAATTTTCTGAAGAAATTTTAAAAAAATGCTAATTGTTGTAGGATTTCAATACAGAAATTTAGAGATACAGGGATTCAAGAAAAATCTCGTGGATTGGATTTTTGTATTTCAAACGATAACGATTATTGGAGAATTCAAACGGCATCCGCTTGAGATTTTGATGGAAATTCTTGGATTCCTGAAGATCTTTTCTAAATTCCAAAATTCCAATCGGAATTCCAGAATTTCAACCGTTTCTCCTACTATAGTCATAAGACAAATTTCTATGCCATTCGACATCTTAAAATATACTTGCCAATGCATTCAAAATTTCCACCAAAATTCAAGCGAGTTTCAAATGTTTTTTTTTCTCGGAATGCAAAAAAAAAACATTTGCCAAGGGTGCCTGTTTTTGATGTCTATTTTCTGATAAGTGAAATTCTGATGAAATTCCGATTTTTAGATTTTGTTAGAGGTTATAAGATTTCGGTTGGTGGTAATCTCAAGGTTGAGGAAAGTTTTCTGAGAATCGGGTAGAAGCTCTTAGCAGTCTCGTATGATTTCTGAGATTCCGTGGATTCCGAAACGAGTTCTGGAATTGCGATGTGTCTTCTGGGATTGCAATAGGAATTCATATAGTTCTTCTGGTTTTATTGCGGGTATTCTGAGATTTAGCTGGGAATGTTGGGATTTTGAAGTCAATTCCTGGATATTCACTCTAGGATATTGGAGCAATTTTTGAGTTTCTGGAGAAAATTCTGATATTTTACAATTCTGGGTCTGTGGAAATAATTCTGGAATCTTTATGGGAATTCTTGGACAGGTTCCTCAATTTTTTTACTGTTGAAATTTTGGTAGGTTTTCTTAGGAATATAGTTGTAACTGTTTGGACAGCAGTTGTTGTTCTGGGATTTTGGTAGAAATGTTGCTATTTCGGTGGAAGTTACTGAATTTGGAAGGAATTGTCGGTATTTCTTCTTAGATTCAATGAAAGTCCCGGGATGTCACTGCAAATTCCAATGGTGTTCTGAGATTGCGATTACATTTCAGATTCAAATATGCATTCTGAGATTATGGAAAGGGTTCTTTTATTTCAGTAACAGTTGTGAGATTTCAATAGGATTCTGATAGCACTCTGGAATTTTAGATGTAGGTTCCAGTGAATCCTGCGATCTCAATCTGAATCTTAGAATTTTATAAAGCTGTAAAAAACCAATGAATTCGATGGAAAATCTAGAATTTGGGTGTAGTTTTTAGCTTGGGAAGAGTTTTGGATATCGGTTCAAATTCTGAAATGTTCATAGAAGTTTTGAGTTATGAATTAGATCGATCACTTTGGAATATATTGCAGTCAAATCAGCTGAGTTTATTTCATTTGAACTCAACTCGTCCAACTTTCACTCAATTCATGTGAGTACAACGAGATGGTTCACATGTTCATATCGCATTCTATACAAATAAGCTCAAGTGACTTACTCATTCTTACCCTAAATCCCAAATCCCACATTATGTGAGGATGAAGATTTAGGAGGGAGTCATAAGATTCCGGTGAGAATCCTGAAAATTCAATACAAGTCCGAAGTTTTGAAGAAATTTCTAGGATTTTGAATTCCTGGGTTTTATTTAGTTCTTTCTTTTTTTTTTCAGAAAGTTTTGGGTTTTGATGGGAAATTTCAGGTTTTTTTGCATATTCTAAGAAGAATACTGGTTTTGCACTGAGTATCATGCGATGTTGATGTGAATACTTGAATCTGAATAAATATCTGAGGATATTAGAGGAACACCTAACATGTATGTGGAAATCCCTCGTTTTCAAAACAATACTTAGAATTTTACAGGTAATCCTAGAAATTATATTGAAACTACTGGGATTACGGTAAATGGGAATCATGATTAGAGGCCTTAGATTTTGGAGGAACTTCTGAGAATCCGATGGGAATTGTTGAATTTCTATTTTTTTTTTAAGTTTTTTGAGTCCAGAAAGATTTAGATGAGAGTTCAAAGATGTCAATAGAAAACTCTGGAATTTCAGTTAGAAATAGTGGGATTTCAGTTAGAGTAACCGGTAGAAAATTTAAGATTCTGATGTTCTAGAAACTAAAAGAATTCAATATGAATAATCTTGGATTACAGTAGAAATTCTAAAATCTAAAAAATCTTGAAGATCTGGAATTTCGATAGAAATTTTTGGAGTTTGGTTGAACTGCAGCGGGAGTTAGGTTTTATGAACATTGTTCTGGAATTCCGAGAAAGTGCTGGTAATGGAATAGACATTCTGGATTTTGTTTATTACGTCCATGCATTTCAATGGGAATTTTGGAATTTCGGAGAAATCGATTGCATGCATGGTTCCTGTATTTGAAAATGTATCTATCCAATACTTTGGTTTGAACTACTGGGATTTTGGCAGAGAATCTTTGATTCCGAAAGTAGTTGTGATATTTTTTATGGAAATCCTGATAGAAGTTCTTGATACATGATGAGTGTTCTGAAGAATTCTTGGAATTCGAAAGTAATGCTGAGAATTTGATGAGATAGTGGGTATTCTGAGATTGAGGAAATCCTATAAGCAATATGTGATTGAGGGTGAAATCCTTTCTTCAGAAAATTTAGCCGAAATTTTTGTACACACAATATAAACCTGAACTTCCAATGCAGTTTCAATTGCCTTCTCATCAAAATCTCACAACTATAATTCTCCCTATCTATCATTATCAAAATCCTAGGTTCCTACCACAACACCAGATATTATATTATATTCACTATTTATCTGAATTCCATCATATATATTATTTCCAAATTCCAGTAATAATCGGAATTCCAGTATTCTAGCTTATGTCACAATACCCATTATAAAACTTCCATTTATTTCCACCGTAATTGAAGATTGAAATCACACATTGAAAACCCAGGATTTCTCCCATAATACCAGGATTCCTATTGAAATGGCTGAATTCTCCTTGTGATGTTAGTAATTCCCCCATAATCCCTAGATGCTCATCAGGATAATAAAATACCCTAAAAAATTCCAGATTGCCATTTTTACAGAAACTATACCATAAAACTAACATTTTTGCTTTCGGAATCTGAGAATTCGTATTGAAAACTTAGGATTCTTCTGAAATTCTTAAACATTCTATAGACAGTATAGTATTCTCACCGAAATTCTTGAAAACCCACACTAAAACTCTAAATTTCAATGTAGTTCAACTGAATCCCTTGACGTCATACGGGAATCCCAGAATCTCTATTGACATCTCAAAATTCCTTTCAGATTCCAAGAGCTTTCATTGGTAGTGAATTAAGACTCCCAAAAGTTCCCCCATAAATTGCAAGAAATTATACCGAAATGTAAGAAATGATACTGAAATCGTGGAATTTCCTACCGAAATCCAAAAATTTCTATCGAAATACCAATACATCAGAAATCAAAAGATGTGTTTTCAAATTCCATCATTCCTTCCAAAATTTCCAGACAGGATTCTCTCCGGAATCACGTGATTCTCTCCAATGTTCCAGGATGATCTTCAGAATTCTAGAATTACCACAAAAACACCCGAATTCTCACCGAAATCTACGAATTTTCTAAAACTCTAGTAACCTCCTAAATCTTGATACATCAGAACTCTCAATTTCTACTGAAATCCCAGAACTCCCATCAAAATCGCAGAATTCTTACAGGAATCCAAAGATTTCAACTAGATGCTCAGAACTCGCGCCAAAATTTCTGATCGCCCATTAAAATCCAGCATTCGCACCAAACATTTGTAAAACCTCCCATAAAACCTGCACGGTTTCTGTAGGTTCCTATAAATCCCGGATTTCTTACTAAAAACCCATAACTTTCATCGAAAACCCAGATTTCATATAAGAATCCTGAGAGTTCCTACACGATTTGCAGAAAATTTGCAAAATTTAAAAATTCCCACCCATAGAAATCTCAGAATTGCTTTCAGGGCCTAAGAACTCCAACCAGAAGCACAGACTTCCAATTGGAGTCCCAGCATACCTTACATGAAATCTCAGGGGAATTGTCATTGAAATCATGGATTTCATCCGGAACTCAACACTGCCCCTCATAATTTCTTCCGGAATCGTAGATTATCTTCAATATATCTTAGGGTTCATTGGAATTTCAGAGTTCCCATAGGTATTTTAGAATTCTTTCTGGAATCCTAGGAAACTCTATAAATCTTCGGAATTCTAGCCTAAATCTTAGAATACCAACAATTTCAACTGAAATCTCAGAAAAAAGAAGTTTTGATAACTTAGAACTTCCATTGCAATCTCAAAAATCGTACCGGTGTCTTGAAGCATCCTCCAAGATTTATGAACACCAATTGGGATCCAAAATTCAAAAATATAGAACATGCACCATAAACCACTAGAATCCCTAACTCCCACTAAAACTAACTCCTATCGAAAGTCCAAAATTCCTTTTGATTGTAATATTTCTTACCAGAATCGAAGAATACCCTGGAATACCTACATGCATGCAAGAAGTATTCCTACTGAAATCCCAGGATTTCGTATTCCAAGAATTTCCAGAAATTCGTATAGTAACTCTAAAAGCTTCTACCGGATTCTTGGTAATCTCTTCAACATATCAGGACTCAACTAATTTGAAATCATAGATTCGCCAACGTATGTGATACTTCCTATTGAATCGCGATCTTCAAAAAGTAGACTTACGATGCACCTATCGAATGCTTCCATGACTGACGTATGGCCAATATTTTGGCATCTATAAAAGTCGTTCCAAAAAATTCGTACTCACTGCTGTGCAGATCAGTTTCAGAAGGGCCAGACAGGTCATTGTAAGCCAAGAAGGAATTCTGCCATCATTGTGATATATGTGGAAGATATAAACTGCTTTGAAAACAGCCTCTTTGCGGTAGTAAGCAAAATTTCTATAGTTTTGCATAAAAAATCATAAAAATTTCAAACTAAACATCAAGGGGGATGGGCTAGGGGGGATGCGTAAACTTCCAGCGCCACCAAAAACATAAGCCTAAGGGTTTGCTGGCGAATGCTGGCTAATGAATGCGATTTGATTCGTATATGACTGAGATACAGCCATTTTCACATCAACACTCCTATATAAATCCGGATTCACCGGTGTCCTCTTCCGAGAGGACCATAATGGTCCAAAATGCCTACGTTGGTCTGAATTCATCATTTTGACCAGTTTTGAGAACGAAAATCTGCATGGCATTTTTGTTTTCATGATGCTTAGTAAAATTGCTATAGAAAAACACTAAAGAGCCAAGGTTTTTCGAGTCAAACAAAAGCGGGGAGGGGTATGGAGGGATGGGTCACCCCCCAAAATGTCGGTACACTAATCCCCTTTCCATAACTTTTTGAAGAATTGGATTCGGATGACTATTTACTGAGATTGAAGCATTTTTGTGCACTAAGGTCCGTCCTGCCACTTTACGGGTTAACTCAAATAGGTAGCCGTGTCTTGTTCCCGTTATTTTGGCAGGAGGTTTACTGAAAGCTACTGGGATCATATATTGAAACAAATTGTCTTATATGTAAGTGCATCGAACATGTTGTTCGAAAAAACTCCCAATAACAGAGTGAATCTTGAAGATGCTGAAACGATTCTTTAGCTTACTTGTCCTAGAAGTTTATTGTTGGATTTTGGCAAGATCCTCTATGGATGTTCCTTGTCAAACTCTTGCAAAGATACTTGATAGAATTCTGGTTCAGTGCTTAGGTGGTGCCTTCACAGAATCGTAGCAGAATTCTAACAATATATGCGATGGATTACAGGTGAGATTTTTCATTGTGTCAGCCAAAAACATAAATACTTTAGCAGATATACTTTGATAGAACACCTTTTCGTGGTGCGTTATGGGATAAAGATTTACCAGTGAAGAGAACACGATGTTATAGTTATCAAAGGAAGGCTTATTAGTCCTTGTTACATTTTTAAACCTTGATGAAAGTCTCGGTTTTCCCAGTTGCCGAGAATGATCTTGAGACAAGAGAAAAAAAATGAGTCGAATACAACTATTTGTTTTGTAATCTTTTATTTATTTATTTCTCAAGTTTTAAAAAGAAAGGACTAGAATTCTGATGCATGGGCATGGGGTGTAATTTCTTGCCTTTATCAAGGGATCCGATTTTGACTGATGAAGGGGCGCGGCGCTGAAGAGTACACACACCACCTTCTTCGAAGGGAATAAATAGCGGAACCATTCAATTAGAATTCTTTCCTGTGATCAAGTTAGGAATTACAACTGTAGGAAAACCGAATACTTAAGCACTTCTCGATAGTGACAAAGTAACACGACATGCACTACACAAAGGACACGGGATATCTATCTATATATAAATAAAAATGGAGTGGTGTTTGTATGTCACGAAATGGCTTGAGAACGGGACAACCAATTTACACAATTCTTTCTCTGTTGTTTTCTTGAAGGGTTCCGACGTGTTCGTGTGACGAAAAAGTTTAGAAAAGTTTTCGGGAAATTTGGTAAAACGGGAGAGTACTAATATGCCATTTTGTATGGGAGGTACCATTGACATCTTCCAACAGCCTACTTGATGGCAAGACGAAGTTTGCCGGGACCTGAGACGAGACTCGCGAAGACGGTCTTCTTTTTCTGTGATTGCTGATTTTTTTTCTTATTCCACTTTGTGTTTATACCAATTATGCGCATGCTGTTCAAATCCTCACATGAATCTCTCAGCAAAAAATGATTGAGTTTGCATCACATCGAATCATAAATAGCCGTTTGAGTGAAATTTCATGCCAGCAAACGTAGCAGACATTAGAAATAATTAATCTTCTGCTTAGATTTATCAGCAACTTTGGAAAAAACTGCTCCACCGCCTGAGGTTTTTAATAACAGTTTACTTTGAACACAATACTTTTCACTTTTTCAGCCATAAAAACGGTGGGCTGCATTTGACGTTTCGTGAGAGGGGAATCTGGGCTGCATATGACGTTGATATTTTTCCTCTTCGCGAGTCTCTCTCAGGACGGGACCACTAGTACTACAATAGATCAAATATTGGTCGCAGTGGTTTATGTTCCGAACAGAAAAAAAGGGCCCGCGAGATCTTTGTAGAACTTCAAGGAGACAGCTTCAAAAAGGTTGGGAACTACTGGTCTATGGCTTCTTTGAATGTTAATCGGAAAGTTACATACTTGACATAATTTCCATATTATAATTACTTAATGAGTTCCCTAACAGTTAGTAACAGGGACTGTCCTTAAACAATGACGTCATCTATTAGGAGTAACCGTGAAATTATTTAGCATCGTCCTCTTTGTCTGATTAATTACCACGATCCATACAAATATTAAAATTATTAAACGCCTGGATGGAGCATGTAACTCGCCAGCTTTGTGACCTTCAAAAATTATATGGCAGAAATTATCTGCACTAAAACTTCGTTTTTTTTTTCAATTGAGAAACAATAATTTTGAAAACAGTATCTTACAACTGATGTCAAACTTATATTTACAATTTGTTTGTTGCGCTGCGTTACGAATCACATAGAATATCTAATATTGAAAAATTGTCGATATTTTTAGATATAATTCGTAGTAGTCTTCTATTGCCACTATAAGTGATTTATATATTGGGGTTAGGTTGGGTTAAGTTTAGGGGTCTATTTTATAAGTCGAGTCGACCAAAAATTTCACTCGACACGGCCTTGTCACTCGAGTTTTTCGACAGTTGTCACTTTAAGTGACTGGATTACTATGGGAGTCGACGGGTGACATCTGAAATATGCATGCTTACTTTGATCGACAGTGACCAGAGATGAGTCACTTGGATCTGCTCGATTTACAAAATAGACCTCTTATTTAAAAGAATTTCCTTTTTTTCTTTGAGCAGAAGATTCTATTCACCTGTAAAAATCCAATCTGTTAAGTAATATTAAACATGAAATGTTGTCAACAAAACGTTAGTAGTAATACTTTAATATTGTTTTACCAAAATAGGAATGACAGTGTTACCTAACCTAGATATGTTACCCGTAACGTGGGCAGATCACCTTTTCGCGGTGCGTAACGAGGTAAGATCTACTAATCTGAATCCTTGTCTCCTCTTGTTTGTCGGGCTAGGATATTTTTTTCTGGTAATTCAAGGATTCGCGGTGCAAAGTGCTTTGCTACTGACAACAGTTTCCTAGCAGATCGTTAAAGGCTCCCGAGACCACACTTGAAGCCAGGACAAAAATCATGAGTACTGACTCAACAAGGACAGATAAATACTGCTAATTCAAGGACTGATATGAATGCTTATTACTAAACTAGTTTGATTCAGTTTTGCTACTACTTTTTTCTGGTATTTTTGGGAACTAATCTAGAAGCATAACAAGGATGGGACTACCGATGGCTCCTAAGCAATCAGTTTGATTATATTTGATAAAAAAGTGCGCCTTCGTGGAGTTGTAAAGCTGTATGAATGTTGTAAATAGATCACATCAGATTTTTTCACCAATCTCTGAGGAATCAAAACAAAAACTGAACAGAAATCGATATATTTTTACCTATCAATGGAAATGGAGTAATTCTACATGCACTTTTATAGTATAATACTTCAAGGGTAAGGGGTAATGCCACAATAGAGCATCCGAACAAAAAGGGATATGAGAAATGGTCGTAATGTTTGGAATTTTATTTATGAATCTGTTGAAAGTTACTCTATCTAGCATATTATTCAAATGAAAATGATACATATTAGTTAAAACAGTTTCAATAGTCGATAAGACTGTTGTACATCCAAAAAACAAAACATTCATATCAAAATTGATTCATAAACCTACTTCAAACACGAGATTCAAGGGCTACTATCCAAGATAGACTATAAATCTCAACAAAATTCATGCGCTCAATGCTGTAGTCGTAACAGCCCTAGAATGGCAACACTGGTCCCGAAAGCTCATTCTCAAAACAGCATAAATAGTGAATTAGCATCATTCAGCCCGTGATCCCACCGCAGAACTGTTTACCATTCGTTCATAATGCCGTGGATTTCCCCAACAGTCGCGCCCAATGCTCAGTGTGCTTACGAGTTTTGAATAACTCCACACGACCACGGTTTCCGCCGTATCGAGAGCTGTGACTAAACCAGGCACCAGTGTTTGGTGGCGCTGCTGCCGAATGAGGAGAATGCATTAGCAGCTCGCATTGAAATTAATAAAATTTAGAAAATAACTCGAATGTGAAATCAAAGCCCGCTTTTCTGGCGATGGCACATCCTTTGAGGGTGTGGGAAAATTCAATGCTTGTTTAGCACAGCAGCAGCCAACGAGTGGTGAAAGAGCGTCCTGCTATTGATAATACGCGAATTAAGGACCTGTTTGTGGGAGACGCGGGAGGTGATGTGGTCAACATTTTTGATTACGGTCCGCTGAATCAGCTCCAAATTCAGGGAATAGTGTGCATTGGAATTGTTAAAATATTCAGCATCCCGCGTGTTATCAACTTCTATGACTGATTGTTTTATGTCGAATTCAGATCGGATGGATTGGGCTCGTCGATCTTCGGATTAATTGTTGAAAAATTTATGATTGATTGTTTTCACGGAAATTTTGTATATTTCACCGTAATTTAGCAGCAATAGTAGCAGGGATCACAACACGGCATCACTTCGCAGCTGTCGGTGATGGCCTGACCCAGCTTGCAGATAGTCTCTCCGTAAGATGTGTTGGGACATTCGCCCGGTGGTGATCGAGGACACGTTCTGTTGACGAAAACGGCGTGAGTCGTGGACATTGTCGTTTCCATTTGTTGATGATAACGGCGGCGGTGTTCGGAGACTTGTGGTTTCTAGAGAATACCGTTCATGAGTCAAAGAAACTGTAGAATTGAGAATAAGCAACTTACCGTGACGCTTACTGGTCCCTTGTAGCACGGGTTGTACCCAGTGAAAGATCTCATGTACGTTGAATTGCACAGGTCATTTTTGTTCAGTTTTTTTGTGTACATTTTCTTGCTTTTCCGATCAAGTCAAACCTTCTCTACGGGGAATCCTTTTTGCTATGTGCTGTCATATCAAATCGCAGCCTACTTGTACTTCGAGGACACGATTGTAGATCGCTTCCGTTGCAGCGAGATCGAGAGCACCCCATTGAACCCTGCGATTCGCTGGAAGATTTGGCGTGGCGAATCAGGGGATCGTCATTTCGGGCCTTGCAGCAATCACAATCCAGAGGCGGTGGTGGAGGGCAAATTTGGGATTTGCAGTGGCACTTTGGTTCGTAGCAGTTTGGATCCTGGGCGATTGTTTGGGCGATGCGGACTTTGTGCAATCTACAGCAAGGATCCAGACAAACTGCCACTGCTGCTGGACGGCATTTGGACGGTTCGGGTAATTCAGGTTTCTTGGAAACACAGCACTGGCAGGTGCACCGACAGTTTCTCACTTGCGGAACGGCATTGAAATCGATCTGTTGAATGGATCGGACTCGGGATGAAGTGCTTGAACAGGAGGATCTTCTTGAAGCGGGTTGACTACTTGTGGCTGGTGTGTTGTAGCGAAGTGGACATTGACAAGGCCGGGAGCATTTTTTGCAGTTGTCTCCTGGGAAGTTGACCTCGGGCGTTTCCTGTTCATCGCAAGGCGGAGAAAGGTAGTGTGAGGAATAGGTGGATATGAAACGAGACATTTTTGATGGGTACGATGAATTTTGAGAAAATACTGTTATCTTGATAGATTTTTGTCAACTATCGCCTCCTCTGTTTGACGGCCTTCTCTGATGCCTTTCATAGTCTGGAAATCAACAAACGATATGGTTCGTTTTACTTGGGATAAATATCTAGATGTTTTAATACCCAGCCCGATTTAACTTCATTTAACCAATAATAACCAAAAATTCTCTACAAATTCACCCATTTTGTTTATAACGGGAACTAGGGTCGGTGTACCAAGTCGGTTGAATGAGTCGATGCGCAGCTAGGAACAGATATTACTGGTGGCTAGCCAAAAAGCTTCTCCGCAAGCTACAGCAGACCAACCGTGGCCCATAGCATTTGCGATGGGTCGCTACCGAAAGCAGAAGGCGGATAATAAATCTTCAAGCTGTTTAGTGGAATACCTATAGGCCGTCTTCAGTGTCGTGTACTAGACTCAACTTAGTTGTCGAGTGTAGTACACAACACTGAAGACGGCCTTACAGTTGAGGTCGAAATACGCGTATCTGTCAAAAGATACAAACCCCGGCACGAAGATCATGTGCGACCCTCGTAGTGACTATGAGAAGGCCGGCAAAGGGGCTGGAATTTTACACGCACGATGCCCCCGGTAGCAAGCCGTTGAAGGTGCTCATTCGAGGGCTGCCGGAATACACCCCGGAGACAATCATCGAGGACATGGTGGTGGCCGGACTGAAGCTGACGAATGTGTTTCCCATCCGACGAGTGCAAGGAGGAAGGCATCGGGACAACCTCTACCTATCCCTCCTGGAGAAGAGATCCATCACCATGGTGGGCCTGCTGAAGGTGAGAGCGCTCTTCAACATCATTGTTGAATGGGAGCGGTACCGCCCGAAGAAGAAGGACGTGACGCAGTGAGGCAACTGCCTCGCGTTTGATTACGGTACGAAGAACTGCCACGTGAAGCCCCGCTGTGGCAAATGTGCCGGTGCGCACGCAACGATGACATCCCAACCGATGAAGGAAGGCATCGAACCGAAGTATGCCAACTGCGGTTCCAACCACGAGGGCAGCTGCCGTAATTGCCCCAAACGAGCGGAGTTCCTGGCGATCCGCCAGCAAGCGATCTTTGTGTCACCAGCTTAGCTACTTTCCATCGTTCTGGAAGACAGCTAAAGTCGTCCCCATTAGGAAACCTGGCAAAGATCCTTCCTCTCCCAAAAGCTATCGCCCCATCAGCCTTCTCTCAGCGTTATCAAAGCTTTTCGAAAGGGCATTTTTTTCAACCGTGGACCAACTGTTTCGAGTCACCAAATTCCTCATACGGAACAAGTCATTATCCAAAACCTCTGCCATGGCTCCGCTCGATGTTGAAAAAGCATTTGACAATGTCTGGCATGATGGATCAAGCTTCACCAGTACAATCTTCCCAGCTACCTGGTGAAAGTAGTGCATAACTATCTGTCAGCGAGGACATTCTGGGTCTCGTTAAACGGAACAAGTTCCGATGCGCAAGACATCATCGCAGGCGTTCCCCAGTATCCTCGGGCCCCTGCTATTCAACCTGCTCACCTCCGACATGCCCGCACTCCCAGGAGGCAGCGCGCTGTCTCTGTTCGCAGATGACATCTCCATCGTGTACAGCGGAAGAGTGATCAGAGCGCACACGGCAAAACTCCAACGAGGCCTGGATGTCTTGACAGCATACTTCACCAGCTGGAAGATATGTATCAACGTGGCGAAGACCCAGGTCTTTCTCCACTCCAAATCCACAAGAATGGGGGAGGCTGAGGATTGCAAAATCACTCTAACAAATCATTCGTCGTGTGATCGAGTACGGCATGCCGGTCTGGAAGAGCTGCGCTAATTCACATCACCTTAAGCTCCAAAGGGTTCAGAACAAGTTTCTGAGAATGGCTCTGAAAGCCCCTTGGCAAAAGCAAAATTCTGAGGTTCAACGTCTGGCCGAGATACAGACTGTCGAGGATCGCTTTATTGAGTATATCGAGAGGTTCAGGGCTCGTTGTAGCACGTCAGAACAGCAGTTCGTCTGCGCAATAGTCGCACCACCCTTCTTCTTTCTGGCGTTACGTCCCCACTGGGACAGAGCCTGCTTCTCAGCTTAGTGTTCTTATGAGCACTTCCACAGTTATTAACTGAGAGCTTACTATGCCAATGACCATTTTTGCATGTGTATATCGTGTGGCAGGTACGAAGATACTCTATGCCCTGGGAAGTCGAGAAAATTTCCAGCCCGAAAAGATCCTTGACCGGTGGGATTCGAACCCACGACCCTCAGCTTGGTCTTGCTGAATAGCTGCGCGTTTACCGCTACGGCTATCTGGGCCCCGCACCACCCAAGGTTATCAAATTTTGTCTTTTCTGTTTTTGTACATAGTAGTTAAGTAGGTCATCATTTTTTTTTTTTTTTTCAATAGCTGGCGCTCCAGAACGAGCCGAGCTATTAGAGTATGATCCAATCAAAACAAGCCAATCATCAAATCAAAAATATCAAAACCTAGATTAAAAGGCCCTTGATCGACCATATTAGATAGACAAACTTGTAAAATTGAACAAAATAAGAAATAAGGATGAATTTAATGTGAAAATGGGAAACATCTGGCCAGTTGTTAAGCGGCCCTCACGAAAACCAACTTGATATTTGTCGACGAAGGATTCTTCGAGCGGTCTCAGTCTGCGAAACAGGATGCGCTACAGTGTATGCCGAATATGGGTTATTCCTCTGTAATTGGCACACTTCAGTCTGTGCCCGTGCTTGTAGATTGGGCTTAAGAGGCCATCCGACCATCCGGTGGGCAAATCTTCGTCCTCCCATACCTTCAGAAGTACTCGGTAGATCGACTGGTAGAGCAGCTCACTTCCGTGCTTAGAAAGGTCAACCGTGATCTCGCCCTTCCCAGCAGCCATACAGTTCTTCAGCTCGCTGATAGCCTCCTTAGCCTTTCATATGATCGGTGGTTCCAAAGGTTGATCGTAGTCATTAATGTTCAACCTGTTTCTCGCCACTTTTCCATTTTCACCGTTCAACAACTGCTGATAGTGCTCTTTTCATCTGGCAGCCACTGCCGTTTTATCGGTCAGCAAATTTCCTCCTTGATCATTGCACATGACGGATACTGATACGGTATTCTGCTGCGCGTCATTGACCGTTGCATAAAATCTCCGCATATTCTTCCGGTTCATGCTATCTTGAGCCTCGGTTTCGTGCTGCCTTTTCCTTCTGTGGTGGATTCGCTTTTCTCCGGCTCTCGCTGCTCTGTTCCACTTTCTGTTCTCTCGGGTACCAGCCACACACATACGGCTTCTGGCAACATTCTTTACTTCTGTCACTCTCTGGCACTCTTCATTGTACCAGTCGTTTCGTGTTCGTCGTTGACCAGTGCCAATCACTTCCCGTGCCGTTGTTGTCACAACTGGATATACTGTGCTGCTTCCCCATCAGTAGACAAACGTTGGATATTGAAGCGCAGCGTTCTTTTATATCTTGAACTTGTGACGCTGGATAACCACGCCCGAATTTTAACAACAACGAGTTAATGATCCGAGTCGATATTAGGACCTCGAAAGTGTAGGGAAGGTTGCGTTGCTCCATGCGCTTTTTGTATCCGTGCGGTTTGGCCGATGAATCGGCGAATTTGTATCCGTCCTATTAATTATATGTTGACCAACAGGGAAATCAAAATGTCTTCCTCGAGAGGGAATGACTGCGGAACCAGGAAGCAAGGTTCTCTATTGTAACCAGGCTCGGGAACTGTGATCACAATTTGCCACAGTTCATCGATTCTGCCAGTCAACCAAAACACAACGCAGCAGCAGCATCAATACCATCAGGCGTTGCGCTGCAAACGGTTCACACACTGTTTGACTGTTTTTGTCTCTCCACTATGACCGTTTTCGGGCAGCCATCTCGAGGTGAATGATTGAAAAAAATGTTAAATAATTCAATCGCTAATATTTCACGTGTGTTCTCAATTAATTGAAATCTTTTAGCGCTAATAGCAAGAGCACAATCATTCCGTTGCGATACATATAAACAAGTTCAATTTCATGCTGCCTTTAAATGCAAAACACCGAAAACCGGAAAAATCGTGTTATCACTGTGCTCGAGTCATTTCGCATTCGGGTTTGAAAAAACGTTAGGAAGAAGTAGATTACAGTTTTGAAGAGCCGTGACATTTGTTTGTTTTGAACGGTCATGGCTTGCTTTGGATTATGATGGTCGTGTAGAAAAATGTGAATGTCGAGGTGGTAAATGTTTGCGACAGTACATTTTCCACCACTGATTGTAACAGTATGGAGATGGGTGTGCAGGAGCGAGAGCGAGATCAATGTTTGATTTGCAGAAAGCGATTATTTGCACGCTATGATTGCCACTGGAGTAGGCAAGAGAATAGTAGTTTACGGAACAAGTTACAGAATGATGATTTTTACAGCACGAGTCGTAAATTTATGCCACGAGGTTTGCTTGCTGTAAAAATCGAGTTCTGCTACGGGTTACGTACAACATTTTTTGCAATTTCGTAGAAAACCACTTGAGGGTATCAGAAATAATATCGGAATGCATTCACCATTTTTTTTTACAATATCTGAAAAATGATTGTGATTTCAGCGACGATGATGAAAACAGTTGCATGTTAGTTTGTTACGTAAAAGCTCTTTAATTGCGGCAAAATATTTTGAAACGTTTTCTTTTTATATCAGCACCTCATTTTCCTTAGAGCATAAGTCAAATAATTCCCTGAGAAGGTACGTCATAGAATTCCCCTCAGAGGATAAGTCCCTGAGATGGTAGGCCAAAGAACTCCCCTGAGAAAGTAAGCCACGTAATTCCCCTGAGATGGTAGGCCAAAGATGATGATGATGATGATGATAATGATGGCGGGTTGGAAGAGACTTTCATTATCGATCTGCGCATTTGTGTCGCCAATGTCTATCTTGACATCTTGTTTTGGGCACTCGCCGTAGGCCTTATCTAGAATACATCCTTCATGTCATCGGGATTATCACCTTTTCATTAATTTCAAGGTGGCCTACGATAGTATTGACTGCGTAGAGCTATGAAAAATCATGGACGAGAACAGCTTTCCCGGGAAGCTCACGAGACTGATAAGAGCGACGATGGAAGGTGTGCAAAATTGTGTGAAGGTTTCAGGCGAACACTTCAGTTCGTTTGTTTCCCACCGGGGACTACGACAAGGTGATGAACTTTCATGCCTGTTGTTCAATATTGCGCTAGAAGGTGTTATGCGGAGAGCCGGGCTTAACAGCCGGTACGACTTTTACAAGATCCAGTCAATTTGTTTGGTTTGCTTTGCGGATGATATGGACATTGTCGGCCGAACATTTGAAAAAGTGGCAGACCTGTACACCCGCATGAAAAGCGAAGCAGTAAAAGTTGGTGAATGCGACCAAGACAAAGTACATGCGGCGGGGGCCGAGCACGACAGGGCTTGCCTAGGAAGCAGTATTAGACGGGGACACGTTCGAGGTGATTGACGAGTTCGTCTACCTTGGATCCTTGCTTGACGGCTGACAATAACGTTAGCCGGGAAATACGGAGGTGCATCATCAGTGGAAGTCGGGTCTACTATGGCGTCCAGAAGAAGCTGCGGTCAAAAAAGACTCACACCCACACCAAATGTACCAGGTACAAAACGTTCATAAGACCGGTAGCCCTCTTAGAGCATGAAACGAGGACGATGCTCGAAGAGGACTTGCACGCACTTGGATTTTTCGAACGCCAGGTGCTTTTTTTTTTCTAAAACTTTTTATTTACTGTTCATTTATAAAAATACTAACTACAACTCTTTTATGTATCGCATAACTATACATATATGGTAATAATTAGACATCAAAGGATTGTAAATCTTAACTGTTGTTATTGTCTAACAGATGTTAAGAAATGTTTTAAATACTGCCCTAAATACATTCTTATTATTCCATCTAGCTTCTCGTATGAGTTTTTTGAAAGAAAAGAGACTTGGCTTCTTGTAATGTATAATATTGTAGGCCATTGCTTCAGCTGCTAAGTATAGTGCAGCTTTTTTTTTTAAAATATTTTTTCTTGGTTATACCATTATATAATATTTCTTCTGGCGATCTTAAGAGTCTTTTTTCAATTATATCTCTAATCCAATTCCATATAATTCCTGATTGGTGACACTCTTTGATTCGATGGATATTTGTATCGGGTTTGTGGCAAATTTCACAGAGGTTATGGTCCACTTTATCGGTATAAATGTACATTTTTGCTTTGTTTGGTATTACATCGTTGAAAATGAGGTAAAGAAATGATCTTGTACTCAAACTTAGAAAGGAATGATTAATGTTTTGTCATATACAATCCCACTAAAAATGTGGAAACTTTTCTTGCACATTTGGTTGTATTTTCATTTCATTTATGAAATAGTTGTATAATGTCTTATTATTTTCAACACATGTATGATTTTCAAGCTTCCTCGCCTCTTCAATCCATTTTTTAGCGTTCATAGATAAACTCCTTAAGTTACTTTGTTTTAAAAGGAAATGGTTTACTTTTGTACTACCGTCAAACAAAAGATTTCTAATAAATAAAGCCTTACACTGACTTTCAGGGTCGATTAGCTTAAGCCCCCCTTTGCAGTACTCGAGGTATAATTGATTCCTATTTACTTTAAACACACGTGTTCCACAAAAAATAGTTTGTCCTTTTCTTTATTTCTGCTATGTGCGAGTTATTTGGCGGTAGCACATGCGAAACATACCACAGTTTCGATAGTAGGTACGTGTTCAGAATGATTATTCTTTCAAGCAAACATAGATTTCTTGCACTATGGATTTGACAAGCAGCTGTAAAGGCCTTAAGGAGTGCATCAAAGTTAACCTTTATCATATCCTTCCATTTTTTTCTTATTTTCATACCAAGAACTTTGATTTCCTGTTTTTCGGGCAACATTTGTGGGCCTAGTGAACAATTATTGAATCTAATAAATCCAGATTTTTTAAAATAATTTGTATTCCTGCTTGTAAGGCAAAGTCGGACATTATTGACATGACTAGATCAAATTCTTCATTGTTTCTGATTATTAGTGTTAAGTCATCCGCATATGCCATTATTTTGTAGAATTTTCCATTTATCATTAGTCCTATAGTTGAATCGTAGAGTTGCCGGATCAGCGGTTCCACGTAGAGCGAAAACATCAGCATGGATAGCGGACAACCTTGACGAACTGACCGATGAATTCGGAATGATGAAGTCAGGCCACCGTTCACCATTACTTGTGATGACGCGTTAGCATACAGTGTTTTCACGAAATTGACAAACTGCCCAGGAAGATGAAATTTCGCCAGTGTTTCCCAAAGCCTATTGTGATTCACAGCGTCGAACGCTTTCTGCAAGTCCAAGCTAAGTAAAGCAAATTGTATTCGCTTACTTTGTTGTGCACGTACAACTACCGTCCTTAATTTATCCAAATTTTGGTTACAGGACCTTCCCTCAAGCCCTGCTGTTTGCCCTTCTGCGATTAGAAACTCTATACAGGTTTTGAGTCTGTTTGCGCATATTTTCGCCAGAATTTTGTAGTCTGTATTTAGTAGGCTTATTGGTCGATAGTTTTGCAGATCTTTTTTGTTACCGGACTTGAAAATCAACACGATGATGCCACTGGAAAAGTTTTCTTGCATAGCAAGAGATCCGTCGAGAAATCCGTTGAAGAGTTTCAAGAGATCCTCTTTTAGAAGCTCAAAATGTTTTTCATAAAATTCGTATGTAAGCCCATCAGGGCCTGGAGCCTTCTTCCTCGTAGCATTCCGAATCGTCGCAAAAAGCTCTTGCTCTCCAATTGGCGCAACTAAGTTGTTTCCCAGATTCTGTGGTAGCATTTTGTGCACGTGGTTCATTGCTGCGTAGGTTGATCTTTGGTGGACTTGCGGTTCGGAGAATTGCTTCTGGTAATGATCATAGACAGCCTGCTTGGTAGTATAGCCTTCTGAAGTTTCTATTTCCAGCTGTGGAGTGTTGAATCCACGTTTCATAATTCGTGACACTTGAAATATGCTTAGTTTCTCACTCTCTAGCATGGTTGACGGCTGAAGCTTGGTGCGTAGACTTGACAAACGTTGTTCCTCGAGTCCGACGATCGCTGACTTGACGCTACTCATCTTTTCCTGTTCGTTCAACCCATCTGACTGTTGGTGCATCAAATCACTAAGTTGTTTGTAGTAACTTTCTTTCTTAATTTCATTGGATAGGTTAAATTTCAATGCTTCCGACTTATAGAAACTTCTTACTTTGTTCTTAAAGTCGTACGACCACCATTCCGAAAAATTCATCTCATGCTTACGACGTTGCTTTAGACTAGCAAAAATTCTAGCGAAATTCTCGGAAATCTTGTCATCTGCTAACAGGGAGCTGTTTATTTTCCAATGACCTCTACCCATAGCCATAGGAACGTTTTGAGGGCTAATTTCAAATTTGAGAACTACTGCGTGATGGTCAGAAAATGGAACTGGTGTCGTGATGTAGTCTCTCTGTCGACGTAAGAGATCTTTATTACCATAGAACCTATCCAAACGTGAAGCGGAGTTGAGCCTCAAAAAAGTATACTCTCGCTTTTTGGATCCAAGATCTTCAAACTTGAGCAAGCTGACAAGGTTGCGAAGTCCTTTGGAAAACGGTTTGTATTTTCCTTTACTGTCTACCGCATCTAGTATACAGTTAAAGTCACATCCCAGCAAAATCTGCTGTCCTTTATTCAAATGTGGAGCGATGCTATTCTGAAACAGGTCATCACGTTCTGCATTGTGCTGCGATCCTGAGTGCCCATAAACATTGATCACGTTTAGTCCATCAACAACGATCGAAACGAGGCGGCCAGAAGGGTCCAACATGATATGGTCGAAAGGTATTGTTTTTCTTATAAGTATTGCTGTGCCGACATTCTCATCACTACGGTTGACAATCGCATGATGTGAAGGGATAAAGTGAAAATCGTCAAAGGCAACTTCTTGTAACAGTACAACATCTATGTCGTTGTGTACTATAAAATCCTTTAGCAACTGTTTTTTTGAACTTACTGTTATTGCATTGATGTTCACAGTGCAAATAATCCTCACAAAATTCATACTTCTATGCAATATTGTGTACAATATCAGAGTTGTGAAGAGACGGCTATGCACAGTGTCGTTCAACGTTGATTGACACCAAGTGCCAAAACTTAACATATATCGGTAGCAGCATTGGACTCACTCACCTTTGTTGCATTCCGTGATCGTGATCGGTCCTCTTGTTGTCGTTTGGATTTGGACCTTGTGACCCTGGAATCACTACGACTAGCAGCTGCAATTGCTTCCAGTAGATTTGGCCTCTCTGCATCTTCGTCACAACGTTTCTGTTTGCGAGATTTCCTGGTTTTTTCAACGGTCACGAAACTGTCGCCGCCATCATCGGAGCCAGATTTGCTGCTCGCTGTGAGAGGTCGTTTATTAGAGCGCCCCTTCTCCTCGGCCGTAATTTCGTCTGACGTGTCCTCCTCGGAATCTGCTTTGGAAGCAACATCGGACTGCCGGTCTGTAGCCACCTCAACGATGGAGTTTCCTTCTATCTGCTTCTGCCGCATGCTGCCATCCTTTGACGAAACTAGTGTCACCATTGACGTCTGTAGCTGTTCGTGTACTCTGGATGATGTTGCGGCTCCAATCACAGCATCGGCATATGTGTTTTTGCTGGTTATCGATTTTTCGCTATGTGGTATTACCACCCCAAGGGCTGCACCTTCTGGAAGGCGTCGTTTGTTTTGCGGACAGTCTGCTTTGAGATGACCCTCCTCCTTGCACAAAAAGCACCGTTGTTTCAGTCCCTCGAAGTACAGCCTTGCTCTGCGATTAGCGACGAACAAAGTTGACGGTATTTCTTTTTTGATATCCATGTATATCCCTCGGACTCCGGTGAAAAGATCCAACTCCAGCTCCGCTGGGAATCTCTCTCTGACCATGCGTTTGATTGTGCCATATTTTCCAAAAACAAGCGAAACTTCCAGGTCTGATATCTCGGGCGGCAAATCGAAGACCCTCACGTAACGAATGCATCCTCCTGCAACCGTCATTCGTATTTCCACAGTTGTTCCGTTGGAATACCGGAACGTGTGTAGATCCGGATTCTGTAGAAGAGCCTCCTTCATCGCTGCTTCTGATTTGAACTTTATGCAGACAACCCGTTCATCAGAGATTTTGTAGCTTGACTCCATGGTTTTCTTATCGGCATCGAAAGCGTTAGCGTTAGCGTTAGCGTAGTTACGGTATACTTCGTAGATTGGATACTAGCAACATTCATGTTTCTTTTCAATAATCTCATCCTGACTACTTTCAAGAACAAGGCAGGGGAGTATACCTTGTTCAAATCATAAACAAGAATACTAAAAGCATGAATATCGCTATTCCCGGCCACGCCCATCTTTACCGTAACTTGGGATAGGGGAAGGAAATGTTGATGTAGCACTTACTTAATGAGAGGCCACCGACTCAGCGACACCCTCATAAGTGCTACGGAGTTGGAGGTTGGGGAAGGTATATTGTCAGGATTCGCCTAGAAAGCTGGCGATAGACCATAAACATTTGTTGTTTAAGCGTTTTCAAATTAATCTTTTGAATGCCGGCAATCAAAAAAGAAAACAATAGCTTATTTATGGTATAAATAGTATTTCGCGAAATGCTTGTCGATTGTGCAGTAATATTTTTGCTCAATAACCAGTAAAAAGCAAAACCGATCCCTCCAGGGTCATCGGATTGTATAAAATGACGATACGCGTAAAACAAAAAAATCACGCCTATTGAAAAACTGTACTGGGTGGTACTGTATTTTTAGATAATCGAAAAACGAAAGGAAGCGCGTTCGAACTAAACACCCTAGGATAACACAGTCGGTTTTTCTGCTCAAAATTATACGAAAAGCAGAATCGATCCCTCCAGGGTCATCGAACGGTTAAAAAGCATCCACAACCGATTGTTGGTTGCGTATCACCCGCCCGGACAGAATGCGCAATCTGAACATAATTATCAAACTCCGAAAATAACATTTTCCGTTCAAGAAACGATCAGAAGTTCCACGACGCGGACAAAAACGATCCGGAAGGCTCACAAAAGAAAAAGTATCATACTGGAACAAACTCACCGGATTGATTCTCTAAATTTATGTGCTGCCTGTCACCTCCGGATGGTTCGGTGAACTTAGGGCAGCCAAAAACCAACAGTACTGAGGACACAAATCAAACAAATCACTTTTTCATTTTTCACTTTTCACTATTCCATTTCTGAATGTAAAAACTGTCCTGCTTGGGCTTCACAAAGCACTACCCAGCAAGACGCTCCAAAACAGAAAAAAAAAAATCTCCGGTGACGAAAACATGCGCGGAACCGTGAGCCATATCTATCGGACGACGCAAAACCGAACTGTCCTGCTTAGGCTTCACGAAGCACTCTATTTTGGACACTAATACATTTTGGACCCTCAAAGTATATATTTTGGACCCCCGGCATTTTTTATCGTTTGGTCCACGACACTGGTTGTATAATATGCTTGCCCATAGTCTAACCAATCGATTGACAATGGAAAACCGAAGAAATTCTACGCTTTTAGTTCAGAAATTTGAAAAAAGTTTTTGTTTACATCTGGAAAATTTCTGACGGCTTCAATTTCTGTGTGTAACGTGTTGTAACGGTTGCATGGATGAACCGATTAAATTAAATTAATTTCAGATAAAACAAACACATTTTCTTTGTACAAACGGTTGATGCTAGTGAAAAATATATTTTATGTTTTGATCTGTACACATAAACTGCTCGGAATAATGAAAAAATAGATAAATTTTAATAAAGTATGAAAATGAAATTTTCATCTCTAGGGGTAAAAAAACTATTGTACTCTGAAAGTGTGGATCATTTATCGCTTAATAGTGAGTAACTCATTTTCCCGAATCACTTCAAATAAACCGGACGAAGTCCTAAAAATTAACCAAAGTTTTGAAGAAAGGTTTTAAAACCCATTTTTCGCAAGTAACAAATTATGTTAAAAATTAAGTACAGTCAACTCTCCCATACTCGATATTCTGTATCTCGATATCGAGTAAGAGAACCATAAAAACATGCCGTGAATCGCAAGTGAGTCCCATCTGTAGAAAGTATGCATCCAGAAAATGGGGTATGAAGTTTCCAAACTCGTTTTCCATACGAATATTCAAAAACTTCCAGAGGATTGTAACATGTTCAAATCTTAATGAAACTTTCACAATTTGCTTTTCACTACAATATCTTTCTGAGAAAAATATAAAGATGATCAATACACGGATGATTTTTGTGTTACACGGTTTGAAATTCTGTAATAATACTGATATGTGGTTACTATTTATTATAGGACAATTAGACTTGCTGTTTTTTCTAACTTTTTCCGAACAAATCTTATGATCTCATTTGGGCAGCTGAAAGAGCATTTGAAGATATGTTGAAAACTAAACTCAACTCAATTTTGACGAAAATGCAAATGGGACTGACTTGCGATTCACGGCAGCATAGTGAAAGTTGCTTTTCATGGCTACCTCGATGGTCGCTTGGATCACATTCGCACTGATTTTGTGTGCTCTAACTCGATACCCTCATTCAATTCGATGGTCCCTTCAATATCAAGTTATGTAGAGTTGACTGTAACTATAGTCAAATCGAAGTCAAAGTATTACTTTTTTAAGGGGGCAGGATCCGTCATTGATTTCGGAATTTTCAAACGCAGTTTTTTTTTCGTTCAAAGTCAAAAAACTAAACACGAAAATGTATTCACTGTATTCTATTCCTTATCCGATTTGTGTGAAATACAGTGAACACATTTTCATCGAACAATTTTAAGATTTGAACAGAAAAACTGCTTTTGAAGTTTCGATGATTACGATGACGCATCCTTGAATCCTTGAATCCTTGCCGGCAGTGCGGAGTAGTAGTAGAAGCCTTATAATGTTAATGTTGCGATTGTTCGTGTGACCAACATCAAGTTTGCCACGCTCTGACTGCTATACCGGGTCTATAAGTGTCAAATCAATTTCTTAAATCAAAATAAAACATCCTCTGCATCGTGGATCTAAACTAATCATCGAAAACATTAATTGAAAATACTAATAAAATAACTCATTATTACGACAACAGCGCCTTTAGCGTTCTACTACTTATATTTCTATAGAAGTAATGTGTGAATGAAGCCTATTGAGCTCCAATCGATTATGATTTAATTGAGATACAGATGTTAGTTTAGTAGTGAACTAAATTTGATGTATCTAAGGGGCTATCCTTTAATTACGTAAGGGGTGGAGGGGGGAGAGTAGGGTTACCATATTTGCTCTCACTAAAAAGAGTACATTTTTTCAACTCGGTAAAAGAGTACTTAAGAGTACACTTAGTCTAACTTGAAAAATTTTAAATTTATGACTGACTAATAATTTCGACAATTTCTTGGAAAAAAATGTCTGATTCTTAATCACAGGCACTTTTTCTACATTTGAGCTAAAATTAAGTTTTTCAGGGAGGCACTATTTTCACTTTTTCTTCAAAGATTTTACGAAGTTTAACTCTTAGTTTTCGCACCAATTCTGTAATATACTTTTTTTACTATATTGAACATCGATTTTTTTCAATCAATGTATTTTAAAAGTCGTTCGATTTTTTGTAATAATATTATCTTTCAAATTCTTCAATACTTAGCAAGAATATTTTTATGGAAATCTAGAACAATATGAGTTTGTGAAGAAACCAGAACAACTGAGAAGACTGAAACGTAGATTTAAATAGAACCTCAAGCATTTTCTTTGATTTTATGTTTTATTAATGACTTGTTACAATATTATGGAACTAAGAAACATGATTGATCAAATAGAAAAAGTTGCTTGATGAAAAAAAGTTGGCTCAATGGTTTTCTTATCGGCATCGAAAGCTTTCACAAAGCGAGCAATCTCCACCAGGGTGTGTACTGCAGCGGTTTCCGGGAACTGGAAAACCAGCGTGTTTTTAACTACTCCATTCGACATTCTTCCTTTGGCTTTTTACCGGTTAGCCAGATACGGCTTAGAACGTAGCCAGAAGCAAAGTGGATTCACAAACAATAGCTGATTCTCAGTGCAGCGGTTAAACAAAAAACGTCTTTTCTCTTTGAAAACTGATCATCTACTGGAACGTGATGGTGGTGGCGGCGAAGGATGAACCACGAGCTCGCCGAACTCTATGGCGAACCCAGTATCCAGAAGGTGGCCAAAGCTGGAAGGATACGATGGGCAGAGCATGTTGCGAGAATGCCGGACAGCAACCCTGCAAAGATGGTGTTCGCTTCGGATCCGGTTGGTTCGAGAAGGCGTGGAGCGTAACGAGCTAGGTGGGCGGATCAAGTTGGCGAACGTGGGGTAGAACCGAGGATGGAGAGATGCGGCCACGAACCGAATATTGTGGAGTGAAAGTGTTGGTTTAGTGTTATTTGTATAGATGTTAACTAAATAAATGAAATGAGTCGAGCACCATTTCGAAGCTTTCAATGACCAATAAATTTAACAAAAAAAAACTTATAAAGGATGAGAAATCTGAGCATTAAATGTTCCTCTGTTGTTAACTCATCTGAATTGAAGACATCTAACATATGACAGCATACAGCGTTCTCATTTTTAGTCAGAATGTAAATGACATGCAAAACTGAGCAACTCTCCATCCGGGCTTAGAACGACAGCATCAATCAACACGTGAAAATCTGCAACAGATTTTTCAAAAATTGCTTCTCTATGATTGAAAGACGGCTACTACGAAAAAGTATGAACCCCATGCTAATCATATCGGGAAAAAAATTCTAGCTATTCCAGCTTCCAAAAAAAGGACGAACGTGGAGCAAATGCTTACTTTCCAACGACCATTGGACGCGGTGAATTTTTTCGCATTGCTGCAACTGACAACTTGGTTTTGCACGCGCGTGATTCCATCCACAGTGTAACCCTTGAGCGACTGGTTTCAATTAGCTAGTTAGCAGAGACGAACCACATTACGCTTTTCTCGTAAAAATGAGAGGCTGCATATTCGCTGGTTAAGGGAAATAAGAACGAAAGGACGAAAAATGTCGTAAGATAAAGTGTCGAGAAACAGAAATTCGAAAATGATTTATTTGATGTTTTCCACTTATACCTTTTATTCTTTGAACCTTATCCCTTCGATGTTTTGTCTTAATTTTTTCGTCGGAGAATAGAACTTGCCAGAAGGCTAAGGAGACCCCAGTTACCGTGGGTTAGCCATCATCATTGCCGCTAGGTGAGTTAATCAAGTGCATTTTCCATTTTTTCCTCAACGCAGGAAAACAACGTGCAATTCATAGTCAAATTGCTATTAAGTCATCTTCGCATTCAACGAGCTATGAAGCTGCTGCTCGCTTCTGCCTGAACGTGAGTTGGGCTCTAATAGGGTTCGTGCACCTTGGAAAAGTCAACAGCTTCCATCGCTTGTGCCTGGGTCTATGGGGGCTGATCACTGATGTGTCTATCAGCTGTGAAAGTGGAAGTGAGTGGGTGTGGTGCGGGCGTAGGTATCCATGCGTGTTCCCACATCCATCTGATGACGACGACTGACGACTTGGAGGTGATTTTCCTCCCTTTCAATAACTTCGGCATGTGATTTCTTCTGGTGGCTTAATCATAACTTAATTTGAATAATTGACGGAAAATGAAAGTATGTAGGATTGTATACGGTTCACGAGTAGCATTGTCAGGCGTGCACGCAGATTGTGTAACATGGCAGATCTTCTTGGAGCAGTCACAACCGCATGAATCGAAGTTCGTCGAGAATGGCACACCGCGACGGGGCAACAACATCAAAGGTAACAATCCCCCAACAAAAGGCCAATAACTCCACCTTCCGAGCGGTTGATCTAGCATTTTATCTATGCCCTACAAGCAACAGACAAGGTCGCTCCGTCGTCGTGCCCGTTTCGCTATTCCACGCCCTCAATTATCGGGTTGACTAGTCGCTCTGGTAATCGCTGCTAGAGATGTCGCACATAAATCGATTAATCTCGATTAATCGACCAATCGAAAAAACTATTCGTTTGAACATTGAAAGATCGATTATTGAAAATAAATTTTATTCGGTAAAATTCAATGCAATAATTAGTCTTAGAAGAAGCTGTATTATTCATGTTATAATAAATAAGTTTTTCTTGTAATCTTTACTTTTCAAAAGATTTTAATGTCCCGCACTTGAATTTGAAAATTCAAGTAAATAATAAATCGAATTAAGTATTACATCATTTAATTCTAACTATAATTTGTATTCCTATTACCTGTCTAGGAATACAAATTATAGTAAGAATTAAATGATGTAATACTTATTTCGATTTATTACTTGAATTTTCAAATTCAAGTGCGGGACATGAAGATCTTTTGAAAAGTAAAGATTACAAGAAAAACTTATTTATTATAACATGAATAATACAGCTTCTTCTAAGATTAATTATTGCATTGAATTTTACCGAATAAAATTTTCGATAATCGATCTTTCAATGTTCAAACGAATAGTTTTTTCGATTGGTCGATTAATCGAGAATAATCGATTTATGTGCGACATCTCTAGTAGCGTCGCGCGAGGTGACATTGAGCTATGAGGGTGACTTTGGGCTAGTATTTTTACAGCAAACTACTACCAGAATAAGAAAATAATGTGACAAGCTTCAAGAATACGGAATAAATAGCCACTAGATTGTTATAGACTAGTTTTTTGATGTTCATACTAACCAAGAGGCATAGGCGGTCATAAGCTTTCCCGAAGAAATACCGTAAGGTGGTTCCGGGGAGATGAGGGTCTGAGTCCAAGGGTCATGTCGATGCACTGTTCACCACTTGAGCAATTCTAAATGAATTGCTCATGCACAGTGCATAGGCTGGTTTTAGCGGGTCGTCGTTGGTGCGTCATCCCCGCATTCCCTGAGTTATCTTCTCAGGGGATCTGTTTGCAGATTTCCCCCTTGTAAAAAACAAAAAAAAAAAAGGCGGTCATAAGCTCAACTGTCGGTTATCGAATACGGTAGATTTTACTTACAATTCGCCGCTCAAAAAAAAACATTCTACAGCTCCAGCGTATTCAGTATCGCTGTCTTCGAATCACGTTCGGCTGCATGAACTCAACTCATACCATGAGTTTTGAGTTTAAAAAACAGGAATACCTTTTTTCAGATCTATTCGTGGAATTGGTGATTGGAATTTTCGGAGATGAACCAGCCAAGGGCGGAAAATCTCCCTAATAAAGATAAATAATAATAATAATAATAATTGGAATTTTTGAAAAGCTAATCGAACGAAATCCTCAAACATGATATATGACTCTGGAGGTCATTCCTTTTTTGAATCATCCCGATTTCTCAAGTTTTGCTGTAGTTTTGGTCTGATCATGGAGCAAGATATCCGTGGAATTCCAGATCCAGATTCGATCAGAACAAATACCAACAATTTTTGCTACCAAGTTCGGTCACGTCCGGTGCAACAAAATATTTTGCACCGGCCGGTCAAAAACAAATGATTCCACTAGCTTTGGTGTAATTTATTAAACTATTTGCTCTTTTATGTTGCAGAATTAATGGATATACATTATACTTTAGAGCAAATTGTTTCTCTCCCCTCTGATCATTATTTCATTTTTACGGATAGCCTTAGCTCCATAGAGGCTATTTGTTCAATAAGGCCGGTAAAGCACTCCTCGTATTTCGTCGGTGAAATACGGTCTATATTGAGTGCTCTATCGAATGAATAATATACTATCACCTTGTTTTGGGTACCTTCGCATTGCACGATTCCGAGCGATGAGAAAGCGGACTTGCTCGCTAAGTTGGGCGATATTAATGACCGACAAATGATTTATTTCAATTGCTCGTCAATATGCATTGGTCAACTGGCAACAAACATGGGCAGCCGAAGAATTGGGCAGGTGGTTACATTCTATTCTCGCGCTGGTATCGAAGAAGCCGTGGTTCAAGAGATTGGGCTTGAGCCGAGATTTTGTTTTAAGGTAATGTGTCAACTAATGCCCAACCACTATTCTCTACACGGATAAAAATCTGATTCCCACACCATGATTTAAAAGTCATGAAATTCATAAATTGATTAGGCCGTGATATCAGGACGACAAATCATGGTTTCCGGAGTCAATTCATGATTCTTCATCAACGTAACACCAAGAGCGACAACACGAAGCGGTGTACCTACTTTGCTTCAAGTCATTCGCATCGATCACCCTTCATTCATCACGATAGATTGGTACTGTAGTAAAGTACGTGGCTTTCAATCAGAAAGTTCTTGATTCGAATCTTGCTATAGCAATTTGTTTTGTTTCCATTTTGTCGGGTTGACTGACAGAAATATAAATAGATCCGAAATGGATGCGCAAATCATGATTTTCGAGCATTCGATGCATGATTTCGAGCACTCAGCTGCAACTTGTGTCGCGTCACGACAAACTCATCATATCGTGAGACCAAATCATGGTGTATTTTCATAAGATGAAAACACACTGGAATCATGATATCCGGGGGCATAATCATGATTTTTGATTCTGATTTCTACCTCGTATTTCTAAAGAGTAAGGTTCAAAGATAGCAATTACTATAATAATTATAATGTTATTCAACAAACTTATGTTTCTTATCAAATCGCACGATTTGCAAAAAAGCATATTTCTTTCAGTATATGCATTTAGGATTTTTCTAGTTCCAAATTTCGTTATTTTGGTCAAGAATTACGACGTGCGATAAATCGATTTTGAAATTATTCCAAGCTGTGGTGTATTCAGGTAAAACGTAGCACACTGAGCTCAAATTTTTCAAACTTGACCATTTTGTATGGAAAAACGGCCAATGCATACAATATTTTGTATGGTACGATACAATTTTTGTGCTAATCAAGTTTTTGCATCCAGGAGGATAAAAGTAGTTACAAACAAAAGTTTTAATACCAGACAAGATGTTATTTTGTTTTCGCAAGAAAGAGTTTACAGCGTGATGTTTCTGATGCTTATTGATACAGATGGTTAGTAAAACAGATAAGTTCTCGTCTAATTTATGATTCAGCTCTAAAATTAATTGGCAATCAAATGTAAAGCTTGTTGTTATTTAGCATACAAATGGAATTCAAAGTTATTTAATAGCGCTACCATGAAGAAATTATCCTTCTCTATCGGTCGGTCCAGGATCTTTTTGTAATGGAAATTTCCTTGACTAGATATCAGTCATTTCTCCGAGTTTGCCTCAAGTTAGCGAATAATGGCAAATTTGCCCTACTATAATGTACATCCTTCTTTATCTTTCTGAAACAGTGGGCAAAATAGATGTCGAATCGCACCTTCAGCTTCATCTTCTTGACTGAGAAATAGAGTCAGTTGATGGCTTAAAACTCTTACGCATTCCTAAAATTTCAGGAAACTTGCATGGTTTCCAACAGGCCTGTAAATCTTTTAGAATCACTGACCGAATCCCGGAAAGGCGGGCCAAATTCTTTCAGTGCAGAAGTAGTGCCAGTATTTTAACTAAACAGATCAAAATTCAGCTATTGAAAACGTTTTCTACAAAATGATCAAATCTATAAATGCTGCTCAGTATTGAGGCAGAATCTAAGGCCCAAGGAACAAAAGGGCGTTGTGATAAATTTGAGTTAGGTATAAATATTTTGAGAGGCTACTACATAGGGTCCAAAAAAAAACTGCACAGGATCATGTAAAAATTGTACATAAGATTTCGTAACAATCTCACTCAAGTTTTTATATGAAATCTGTGGGAATACGGTCAAAGATTCGATTACTTCAGAAATCAGGCTAGGATTCTAATCCTACCCTGTTTTTTGAGATAATTATGTCCAGGGTTCCATGGAAATCCTGGATAATATTATGTGGAAGCCTTCTAAAGATTCTGCAAGAATTATGCCCAACACATTGCTAAAATCTGTAACGGGCAAATCATGTTCAGAAATATTCGAAAAAAAAATCATCCATGGTTTTGTGAGAAATTTGCCTTCTATATAGAAAATCTAAGGATAATGGATAAATCTCTCTCATAATAGCGTAGGATTATCGGAAATTATTAGAGAAAGTGCTGGGCCTTCTCCCAATAAGATGGTTAATAGCGAAAGGGATCACCATTAAAAAGCTGTCACCGATATGTTCCAACCTCAATTTTGAAGATCAGTTACGAATCAAGATGCAAGAAGCCACTTCAAACTCGGCAAGGGCCGCATACAATGAAGCCTCAAGCTTTTTTGACGTAGGACTTTCTTCTCTATACAGGAGTGAAATTGATATTTCAAAACCAAGAGCGTTTCGTTGGCATGACATATTTTAAACGTTTATAACTTTTTGCTGACCTGACGAAATTTCTTTATTAGCACCTCAATCGAAAGACAAGGCATCAAAGGTTCATATCGTTCACTTACTGAATCCCACATACCTGTTCAAATAGTTTAGTAACTGTTTTAAAAGAGAACGTTGATTTCAAGCAAATCTATAAATAGGGGTGCTAGCGAAAAAATGACGTCATTTGCTTGGATTCCTTCTCAGCAGGCAACAGATCGGCTTGCTCTGACCGGGCGTGCTTCTCAGGCACAGACATCGATAGCGAAGGACCCCCCTCGTTTGTCTTGCTTTGCCCAAATCAAACTGACCGTCGACCGACCGAGAGAAGATGCCGCACGAAGCCAAAGCCATAACCGCAACCGCCACCAAGAAGAAGAGGAGAAAGCAGTCCACAGGAGAATTAGATAGTTGTGGACGCTATCGCAGCCCTAAACAAACGGAACGGGTCCTCCCTGCAGAAGATCGAGAAATTCATCGTCGGAAACAACAACTGCGAAGTCGGTAAGATTGGCAAGAGTGAAGTGAAATCCCGGGAAACTGTGACAGTGGTTGGCATCCGAAAAAGAGGAGGAGAAAAAGAAGGCAGGGAACCCCCCCAAGTTTCAAAGACTGCCGCGATGAAGAGGACTCCGAAGAAGCCACCACCGCAAATCTCATCGGGTGAGGAGGATTTCAGCCTTTGCGCCGTCAAAATGTGTCCGTGTTACTCGAATTCCAATTCTATCGGCCCTTTTCAGGGCCAACAAATGTGTACTATAGAGTTTTTTTGTGTAACATTTCCTAATGTGCTTACTACATACTTGCTGTAATATCTTAATTCTTCTCGTAGAATCGTTCAATACCTGATTTATTAGGAATAATTGACAACACGGAAATTTGAGGATGTTTCCGAGGACGCTGCTGCAATGCCATCAGGATGCAATAACAGCATAATTCTCATTTTGTACATCCCTTGCCAAAAGATCAATTTCATGTACCCCATTTCCCAGATCAGAAAGCGAAGAATACGAAAAGGAGAAGCATCATCTGCTATTCTAAGGGTATAAAGCATACCTCCGTCGTTGAATTCGGTTTCATTCTAATTTCGCTTTTGAGCTGGTAAGAGGTCCGCCGAACCTGCTCAGCTCCTCGCTACCTGTGCCACAGAGCTCTTGATCATCAAGCTACTGCAAATCCAGCGTCCGGTTTGTGAAATCGCTCAAGATTTGAAGATAGACTCGTGCTTCCAGAATTGGCTGCAGGAATCGGTGCGCCAACGCATGATTTGTACGAGATGACTGAAGAAAATCAGCCAAAGCCGCTCGTAGAAGTGCCCATCGTCATTGCCACCGTGAAGCTCAACGGACGAGGAGGATTCCAATATGTGCGCAGTCAAAATGTATGTCCGTGTTAATCGAATCTCACCATTCAATCGGCCCTTTTCAGAGCCAACAAATGTGTACTTAAGAGTTTATTGTGTAATATTTCCAAATGTGTATACCACATACTTGCTATAATTTCTTAATTCTTCTCGTAGCATCATACAATATCTGATTTGTAATAAACAAGTCACAATTGCCAATTGGGGCCTTCCTCAGCCAAGTCCGCGATTGGAGTCCGCGGCTACAAAGCAAAGCCATGCTGAAAGTGCCTGAGTTCGATTACCGGTCGGTCTAGGATCTTTTCGTAATTGGAATTTCCTTGATTTCCCTGGGCATAAAGTCTCATGGTACCTGCCACACGATGTGCGAATGTGAAAATGGCAATTTTGGAAAAGAAAGGTCGCAGTTAATAACTCACAACCACAGTTATTAACTGCGACCTTTCTTTTCCAAAATTGTACACTTAGCTGAGAAGCAGGCTCTGTCCCAGTGAGAACGCTATACCAAGAAGAAGAATTGAGAAAACGGAAATTGAAATTTACGGTGGCGATGACGAAATCGATGACTGGAGCACGTCTCCAAACGGAGAGCTCCTCACTGTTCTTAAATTTTGAATTATAGGTAAAGGAAGGTTGCAATTATGACAATTGACTTAACTTGAAATGCAGCAAATCACATAGGTAGTTAACGTCATGTGGTCGTGTCTTGTACACAATCCTCACTGATTTTTTAAAGTATTTTACTTTGAAATCAGAAACTCTGAAAAAGCTTTAAAACCAAATGACAGCTCTCCCTTAAATCCATAACGTAATTGAATACTCACAATCACAGCACATATCATCTATCATCAAACATCCTATCATCTGCAAAAAAAAAAACTACATCACTGTTGTTAGAGTCTGAATCAGAATTGGGTCCTGAAATGTTTAATGAATTCTTGTTTTTATTTAATAATACGATAGAGCATGTTATTGCAACTACTTGAGCAAGTTTTCCAGCTCAAATAACGGCTATAACATTTTTAAATTTCAATTTTAAAAATGGTTCCAAATATGAACCTTGACACTTGTGATCTTGTTTGACATTCACTTTTTCGACAAAAATGCCACAGGGCATATAGTTTTAACACTGGGGTTGTACCTATCTGCCATTTCGGAAGGGACACGGAAAACAAAATATACCCAACATTTGAGTTTGAACCAAAGGGTGTGACAAATTCTCAAAAATCATAGAAAAATGTTTTTTGTACTTAAACCAATGAAAATCATTTAAAAATTGAGTAAACATGTGTTTCTGCCCTAAACTAAAGCGTTTGGTACTAAAATTGAGACAGGGCTTTAGGACCCTATTGATCGAAGGTTTGTCCATAGTAGTCCTACGTCAACCCCACGGTAATGTAACAGACATTACCCATCCCATTTATTCATGGGAATATGATACTAGTACAGGTCACAAAACTTGAATATTGCTGTGGTGTTTTGAAAAAATTGTTTTTAAAATCTGTTGAAAATTGTGGAAATTAGAGACTAAAAAACACGAAAATTTGGTTGTCAGGGACGCAAAGGTTAATTATGTAAGGGGTTATGAGGCCAGGGAGGGGTTTAAGATTTCTTGCGCGCCATAAAGATTGTTTTTAATTTTCATACAAAATATTTTACTATGGGGAGAAGAGAAGTTACCAAAAATCATTCAAAATTCTCTTTCGTAATTGATGGATCGCCCCAACAGTTAAAAATTGTGACGTACTGGGACAATACTGAGCGCGGTATTGAGAAATAAAACATTATACAAAAATTTAATTTTGCGACATCTCTAATCGCAACTCACCGAATCCGACCGATCAGCAACGGCGCCCGACATCGAAACGAACGATCGCTGTTACCAGGTGCGACGATGCGACGGCAGCGATTGTCGGTGACCGATCGTTCGTTTCCTAATCGATCGCTTTTCGGTAGCGAATAGAACTCGATCGTTTCGACACAAGCACAACGATCGATTGCGATTGATCCGAGAAGCACCGACGGCGATAAGCGCTTAGAAGTCTTCTGGTTGCGATGATCTGCTCAGCCCGAAGCGATTCGACAGTTTTAATGGTGCAACCCCCAGAACCACTCCCCGCAATCAGAAGATCGTCTTAGAAGCTTGCAACGTTTTCGTGCGACGGTCGTCGGACCGGTGACTGATTGACGTCGCCGTTTGCTCGCGCTGGTAGAGAACCCATCGGATTACATAATGCCTTTTCCCAACCACACCCAAGAGAACCGACGGAGGACTATGGGATACTTGGTATGGCTAGCTGGCCAAAAGTATTTCGAGACATTTTTCGCATTCTCTATGTTCAGGAGTCCCAATTTTAATGAAATTTACGCGACTTCCTAGGGCATAGAGTATCTTCGTTCCTGCCACATGAATAAACACATGCAAAAATGATCATTGGGTAGAGGAAGCTTTAAGTTATTAATTGAAGAAGAGCAAGAGCACATATCTGGAGAACCAGAAAACTATCCACTATGAAAACTTGATCGATTGATCACTAGAGGTTAGTGAACAATCCATCAAGTTTTCAGATTAATCGGTATTTTGATTCTCCAGAGTTGTACTCTTGAAGTTTTGATATTTGGCTTCGATTCATCTTCACCATAAAAACTTCTTCCACATCTTTTAATGCGTCATAGTCAGAACATTGTTGCAAAATCCGCACGAATTTCAAAAAAGACTTTTGTCCAGTTAGATTTTCCAAAACCCGCTTAGTGGTGGCCGAGACGAGATGTCGTGGTCGTAATTCCGATACAATGTGGCACTCGAGTGGTCGGTTAGGTAGGCATAAGCGTGATTGGATCGGAGAGATTATGCTTGGCTTATGGCACACTGCAGTCGCCTCCGATATCTACAATGGTCTCTAATGCTGTTTGATGCTAAATCCAAAACACAAAACGGCAGCATTAATTGAGATTGAGATATTTATGGGCAAATCGCTTAGCACTAAGAGCATTCGGGGCGAGTGTGTGTGTGCTCACGAGTAAAGCGACCGAGGGCCTCAAGGCGAATCAAATAATAGTAAACGGTGGCGGCGGTTGAGTTGAGTACGAGTGAGCGCGAGCAACGATGCCGATGATATTGGCGACCATCGACGACGACGACGACGACCCTTGGAGCAGACGGCACGGGGAGGTTGGATGGAGTACTAGCTCTGGATTGGATTTCTGGTTCGTCTAACTGCGGTGGACGTGATTTGCTAATACCCAGGCTAATCAAATCAATGGCAGGCATCGGATCACTTCTGAGTGTGATGACTCTGCACACGATGAGTCAGAAACAGTTTTTTTTAGCAAAAAAAAAGGATGCATGGATGCTAAATGTATGATTTGCGGAGTTCCTTCACCGGCTAAAGACGTCTGCTCTGTGAAGGAAGATACCAAAAAGTTTGTATGCGCAAATTACGGAGGCAACCATAAGTCTAACATTTGGGATTGCCCTTCGCGCAAACGAATCATTGAGGCTCGTATCAAGCAGATGTACGGCCACAGTTTCCGTAGCCGGAATCCTCCAGGGAAAATATTCAACAATTCTCATTATCAGTTAACAATCGATCAGTTTCAAATCAAATTGAAAGTTTCAAATGAAATGAGGCAATGTTCAAACCACCGCTATGACTGAAGCAGTCCATGTTGGTGTGAAATTTACTAATAAAATTGTTATCGGATTACTTTGCTCTAATGGTTCTAAAATTTTTTTGTTTTCAATATTTTCAATTGGGGTGCTCGTTCGTTGAATGGTAAAGAGGACGGGCCGCTTAATTTTCTGACAGCCAATAACATACATACAGCAGTTATTACCGAAACTTATTTGAAACCTGCATCCAAACTCAAAAGATATCCAAACTTTTTTGTTTATCGTAATGACCGACTAGATGGAGCATGCGGGGGAAGTTGCTATCATCTATTCATTTAATTTTGAACTCAGGCAGATTTTTTCGCATAAATCCCAACCATACCAACCGTTCCGAAATCGTTTCCATCCACCAAAAATCGAAACTAATAGGCCACTGGACAAGCATTCATTGGCACTGACTTTGCGTGCGGTGGCCACTCCACTTACCAACCATGAGCGCGAGCTCTGCTCTGCACTCGACGTTGTGTATCACTGTTCGGTGGCCAACAGCCTAAACAATACCACATCAATTTGCTAAATTTGTGATCGAATGAGACTGTTTGGTTATTTCTAGGCAGCAACAATCAGCCCGAGCCAGAATTTGAGAATGCCACCGTCGTTTGATTGAGGTTGTGCCTTTGATCGCCACAGTTTATTGAGATTAATGTGAAACAGAATTGAGACGTTTTATGTATAGATTTGAGTTTTTACGGAAGAATCAAATTATATTAAAATTCATTTTTGGGATGTTATCATCAAAACTGTTCTGTCATGTTAACCCATTGCAAGCTATTCTAAGCAATTTTCAACCATTTTTAGTCATTTAGAGGCAGTATACGCAATTTTAAGCTATTCTAAGGCATTTTGTGCTGCTTTTAGCAATGTTAAAGCGTGTTAAGCCATATCAAGCCTATTTAAGCCATTTAAAGCCATTTAAAGCCATTTAAAACCATTTTAGGCTATTTTGAAGCTATTTAAAAAAGACCATCTTTAGCCAAAGACTGCACAACTGAACAATCACTAACATCAGACAACGGACAACACGCAACACCAAGTAGTCTGATGATGATTTTTTCGTTTGACACTTTATGCCCTTTTTGAATCATTTCAAGCCATTGAAGCCATTTTGAGCTACTTTAAGCCATTTTAAAGTGTTTATAGTTATTTTTAGCCACTATTACGCATTTAAAGCAATTTTAAACAGTTTTCAACCATTTGAAGCCATTTAAGGGGCAGGATCCGTCATTGATTTCGGAACTTCCAAAAGCAGTTTTTTCCTTCAAAATCAAGAAAATTTACAAGGAAATGTGTTCACTGTATTAAATTCTCCAATCGAAACACAGTGAACACATTTTTATCGAAAAATTTTCAGTTTTGGGCAGAAGAACTGGTTTTGAAGTTTCGATGATGACGATGATTACGATGACGGAGCGTTGATCGTTAAGGCCATTTTAAGCTTTCTCATGCCGTTTGCAGCTACTTTAAGCCATTTAAAGCCATCTGAAACCATTTTAAACCATTTGAGTCCTGAAGTTTTAGGTAAATTTGAGCCATTTGAAGTTATTTTAAGCCATTTGAATGTAATGTATCGCTCATACTTATATTCCTGAAGTGTTCCGACGTGTTTGTGTGTATAAAAAGTTTAGGATATTCAGCGGGAATGGTGAAAAAAACGGGAGTGAACGGAACTGTCATTTTGTATGGGACGTTCACAGCGTTTTTCGGCAGCCTACTTGATGGCAGGACGAAGTTTGCCGGAACCACTAGTTTTAAATAATTTCAAGCTATTTTAAGCAAGTTGAAGCCATCTTGTAAGCAATTTTAGGCCATTTAAACTATTTTTGGCCATTTTAGGTCATTGTAAGCCATTTTGAATCTTGAATCTTGAAACTTGAATCTTAAATCAGATTTTCGATTTTCGATTTTCGATTTTCGATTTTCGATTTTCGATTTTCGATTTTCGATTTTCGATTTTCGATTTTCGATTTTCGATTTTCGATTTCGATTTTCGATTTTCGATTTTCGATTTTCGATTTTCGATTTTCGATTTTCGATTTTCGATTTTCGATTTTCGATTTTCGATTTTCGATTTTCGATTTTCGATTTTCGATTTTCGATTTTCGATTTTCGATTTTCGATTTTCGATTTTCGATTTTCGATTTTCGATTTTCGATTTTCGATTTTCGATTTTCGATTTTCGATTTTCGATTTTCGATTTTCGATTTTCGATTTTCGATTTTCGATTTTCGATTTTCGATTTTCGATTTTCGATTTTCGATTTTCGATTTTCGATTTTCGATTTTCGATTTTCGATTTTCGATTTCGATTTTCGATTTTCGATTTTCGATTTTCGATTTTCGATTTTCGATTTTCGATTTTCGATTTTCGATTTTCGATTTTCGATTTTCGATTTTCGATTTTCGATTTTCGATTTTCGATTTTCGATTTTCGATTTTCGATTTTCGATTTTCGATTTTCGATTTTCGATTTTCGATTTTCGATTTTCGATTTTCGATTTTCGATTTTCGATTTTCGATTTTCGATTTTCGATTTTCGATTTTCGATTTTCGATTTTCGATTTTCGATTTTCGATTTTCAATTTTCAATTTTCATTTTTCAATTTTCAATTTTCAATTTTCAATTTTCAATTTTCAATTTTCAATTTTCAATTTTCAATTTTCAATTTTCAATTTTCAATTTTCAATTTTCAATTTTCAATTTTCAATTTTCAATTTTTAATTTTCAATTTTCAATTTTCAATTTTCAATTTTCAATTTTCAATTTTCAATTTTCGATTTTCGATTTTCGATTTTCGATTTTCGATTTTCGATTTTCGATTTTCGATTTTCGATTTTCGATTGTCGATTTTCGATTTTCGATTTTCGATTTTCGATTTTCGATTTTGGATTTTGAACGACCGGGAATCGAACCCAGACACCTTCAGCATGGCTTTGCTTTGTAGCCGCGCACTCTATCCACTCGGCTAAGGAAGGCCCCATTTTTACCTTAAGCCTTGTAAAGCCACATCAAGTCATTTTCTGCAATTTTAAGCCATTTTTAGACACATTAATTCAGTTAAAGCCATTTCATGCATTTTGAAATCATTTAGCGCCATTTGATGCCAATTTTAGGCTATTTTTAGCCACTTTAGGCCATTTTGAACCATTTTAAGCCATTTAAACGATTTTAAGCAACTTGAATCCATTTTAATTCAATTTAAGCCATCGGAGACCATTTTAAGTCAATTCAGGCCTTTTAAGCTATTTTAAGCCAATAGCAGCCATTTGAAGTTACAGTCCACTCTCCTTTACTCGTTATTCCGTATCTCGATATCAAGTTAGAGAAATAGAGTAAAAGTTGGTTTTCATGGCCATGGCTGGATGGTCCCTTGAATCGCATTTGCACTGGATTTGTGATCTATAACTCGATACCTCCCTAACTCGAGTCCCTTCAATAATTATTGAGTTATGGATAGTTTACTGTATTTCAAGCCATCTAAGGTCATTCTAAGCAAATAAAGGCTACTCTAAGCAATTTTAGATCTTTTTGACAGCCATTTAAAGCCATTTGAGGCCATTTTAGGCTATACAGTAATGACCCGATTTTATCAGCCCCCGATTTTGTCTACCCCACGATTTTATCTACCCCCGATATTAGCACCTCTTTTGACCCGATTTTGTCTACCCCCGGTTTTAGCATCCTTTTTGCCCGATTTTGTCAGCCTTAAAATTGATCTTTATTTTAATCAGAGTAAGCTCGTCTATACTGGCAATATTGGGTGCATAAAGTCAATTATGACCTTGGCCACGTCTATACAATCATCTAAAGATCGAATGTTTGAAATTTGAAATTCTTAATAATTATCCAAGAATTTTTTCAATGTTACCTTTTATTACGGTACATAGACATTGGAAGTAAAAAAATAATGTTTATACTAACAAAATCATGAGTTAAAATAAAACTTGAAACCAGTCGAAAAAAATTTATCCCGATTTTTGCTCTTTCCCGATTTTGTCAAATTTAAATGCAGCATGGGGCTGACAAAATCGGGACATTACTGTATAAGCCATTTTTAGCAATTTTGAGCCAATTTTGTTGGGCTATTTAAGCCAATTTAGGCCATTTGAAACCTTTTGAACCCATTGAAAGCAAATTCAAGCAATTTCAGGCCATTAAGGGCAATTGTCAGCCAGTTCTCGGCTATTTTAAGCCATTTCAACCCATTTTAGACCATTCTAAGATATTTTAAGCCATTTTTGATTATTTTAAGTCATCTTAAGTCCTTTTAAATCATTTTAAGCCATTTGAAGACATTCGAAGCCATTTTAATTCAAATTAATCCTTTTTAGTCATTTGAAGACATCTAAGGCCATTTTAAGTGGGCTTTGTAGCCGTGCGGTTAGCGGCGTCAGTCGTTTAGGCGTATTGTGCTACGGAGTGTGGGTTCGATTCCCGCACCAGTCGGAGAAAACTTTTCGTCAAACGAAAAATTCTTCACTGGTCCACTGGTCGTTCCGTGTGTCCGCTGTCTAATGTAAGTTATGTTCAGTCTGTGCAGCCTATGGCTGAAGACGGTGTAAATTGTCTTAAATTGTCTTAAAGCCATTTCAAACTACAGTGGGATTCCGTTTTTGGCAACAAAGTCGAAATTTTCAGTTGCCAAAAACGGAACCGTGCCAAAATCGGAACCCTTTTTTAAATTTTATTTTACAAGTATTGGTTTTGGAAACATCATTAGAATGTTATTACATCATCCTTGTGGAACCATATGGCATCAAGACTTCAGAACGGTTCACTTCGAAGCAGTTTTCCGTAATATTGTACTATGCTATGAATCTATAGCGCCGTGATGTTAATTGTGATAAACGTTCTAGATACTTAATTTTTACGCCTCAATGTCTTTAAGGATTTTCAGAAGCTTTATGTACACTATTTGTATGAGTGGAGCATGTAAAATCAATAATCGCAAAAGTGACCTTTATATAAGAACTGAGCATTTTCCTAAAACTGTGTAAGAATACGAAAAAAAACTGTTTTCATACAAAGACGTATTTACAAAACAAATGCGCTGGGTATTGCAAAACGGCATGAGTTTTTTTTATTTAATGAATATTGAAAATCAGTTTAACTTTAAGGCTTAAGCGTAAAATTTTACAATATTCGGTAAGTTTAGAATACCCTCCTTTAATTTATTTTTCTGATAAAGTAAAGCATTTCATAATTAATGATTGACTGCAATCAAAAGGGCAAACATAAAAAACTAATCAAAAAAAGTAATCTACAAGAAAACGCTAGGGCTCTGAAGGATTTTGTTAGGAATATTGCTGCGATATTTCCAAAAATTCTCAAGTCGTCAATAAAAATTTTCAAAAATTCATTATTCTTAGGCTACCATTAGCACTACTCAAATTTCTCTGGAAACCTTTCCAAAATCTACAAGATTTTGCCAGAAATATTCAAAATACCACTACAAATCCACATTATCCAGCTAGGAATTACCAGGATGCCCTAGAAAACTTAGGAGCTTATTAGGAATCACAAAATTTCGGACTTAATCCTCAGTAACCAATTATATATTCTCTGAGAAGTCCCTTATGAACTAAGGACTCCCTAAGGATTCTCCAGGGTTCAGTTAGGAAATTCATAGTCCCAGCTCGCAAGAAACATTTTAATTATATTGAGACCCGTATCCTTGATTAAAAATCTTGTATAAAACACATCTCTTAACAAACCTAACGTCTTAAAGAATCTCCAACAAATAGGGAAAGAAGTTCGCAGAAAGATTAATATACACATTAAAACCACAAACAAAATACTCTCAATCGTTTTTATCGCACGCTTCAATGATATTTTTGAGAATAAAGTTTAGTTTGGACTGTGTTTGCATTCGTTTTGGTGTCGGTATTGAATGGAACATTGGAATTCTTAAAAAATAATAGACAATATAGTAAAATATATACTTTTTTATGTTATATATTATATGTTGACACTTCTGCAATTCACTAGAATAACGCAATTTATTCAATGAAATTCCTCAAAAATTATGAGCACGACATTTTGCTGTATTTGCATCTGTTACTGCGGTTTGTTCTTCATACGCAATGTTTGTATTTCCATAATAATAAGAACAGTGAGCTAAAAAGGTGAGACAAAATTTAAAGTGTGAGTCATAGACTTTTTGTTGCCCTTATGTGCTGTTCCAAATCTGAAGAGAAGTGTTTTTTAGTGTATCGCCAACTGGCAGACTTAAGTGGGCTGGTAACTCAGTATGAATGCCTAATATATTAATCTCTGTGAATGCATGACCAATGACCATTCTGAAGTAAATTAGCACGTACGGGAGCTCTTAATAGTAAACGATATTTGGAGGAATATCGACGAAAATAGAGCTCTAGAATGTAATCGGTGCCTATTTTACCTGCCATTCAGATAAATAAAGCAACAGACACGATAATATTTACAAAAAATTACAAATTTTTATGGTATTCAAAAATGTTGCCAAAAACGGATCCATTTTGTTGCCAAAATCGGGGGGTGCCAAAACTGGAGCATGCTAAAAACGGAGCATGCCAAAAACGGAATCCCACCGTATATATTTTAAGCCATCTTTGGTCATTTTTTCAATCTTCAATCTTGAATCTTGAACTTTTGGATTTTGGATTTTGGATTTTGGATTTTGGATTTTGGATTTTGGATTTTGGATTTTGGATTTTGGATTTTGGATTTTGGATTTTGGATTTTGCATTTTGGATTTTGGATTTTGGATTTTGGATTTTGGATTTTGGATTTTGGGTTTTGGATTTTGGATTTTGGGTGTTGGATTTTGGATTTTGGATTTTGGATTTTGGATTTTGGATTTTGGATTTTGGATTTTGGATTTTGGATTTTGGATTTTGGATTTTGGATTTTGGATTTTGGATTTTGGATTTTGGATTTTGGATTTTGGATTTTGGATTTTGGATTTTGGATTTTGGATTTTGGATCTTGGATTTTGGATTTTGGATTTTGGATTTTGGATTTTGGATTTTGGATTTTGGATTTTGGATTTTGGATTTTGGATTTTGGATTTTGGATTTTGGATTTTGGATTTTGGATTTTGGATTTTGGATTTTGGATTTTGGATTTTGGATTTTGGATTTTGGATTTTGGATTTTGGATTTTGGATTTTGGATTTTGGATTTTGGATTTTGGATTTTGGATTTTGGATTTTGAATATAGTAATGTCCCGATTTTGTCAGCCCCATGCTGCATTTAGGGTTGACAAAATGGGGATAGAACTAAAATCGGGTAAACAAATTTCGACAGGTTTCAACTTTTATTTTACCTTAAGTACTTAGTTTTATTATATTGTTAATACAGTTAACTCTCCCTTACTCGATATTGGAGGGACCATCGAGTTAGGGAGGTATCGAGATACAGAACACATATTTTTCAAATTTTAAACATTTAATTATTTTGACAAAACACGTTCAAAATAGTAATATAAATGTGAAATATAATACAATTTTACCACATTTACCTATGTGAAACTTTTTAACGGTCGGCAAAAATTGAAAATTTTATCACCTAGGAATAGGCAGTAAACCTCAATTTTACTATCAATTTAGTCATAATATTCAAATTCTTGAATTTATTCAACATTTGGGGGACATTTGGAACTTTTCATGAAAATATCGATTTAGAGAGGTAAACTCACTTGGGAAACTGGAACAGATAGCATCGAGTTAGGGAACATCGAGTTAGAGAGGTATCGACTTACAGAGGTATCAAAGCATGCTTAATTGAAGGGACCGCGCATTCCATTGAGTTAGGGGAAATATCGAGGTACAGAAAATCGAGTAAGGGAGAGATGACTGTACAACCATTTTTTTTGCTTCCATTTTCTATGTACCGTATTCCAAAGTAACATTGATCAGTTTCATGGATAATTATTAAAAATTAAAAACTTTAAAATTTCGGTCTTAAGATGGTTGTATAGATGTGGCCAAGGTCATATTTGACCTTATGCACCCAATATTGCCAGTATAGACGTGCTTACTCTGATTAAAATAAATATCAATTTGAGGCTGACAAAATCGGGCAAAAAGGATGCTAAAATCGGAGGCTGACTAAATCGGGTCATTACTGTATTGGATTTTGGATATTGAATCTGTTCTATTTTGGATTTTGGATATTGAATCTTTTCAATTTTCAATTTTCAATTTTCAATTTTCAATTTTCAATTTTCAATTTTCAATTTTCAATTTTCAATTTTCAATTTTCAATTTTCAATTTTCAATTTTCAATTTTCAATTTTCAATTTTCAATTTTCAATTTTCAATTTTCAATTTTCAATTTTCAATTTCAATTTTCAATTTTCAATTTTCAATTTTCAATTTTCAATTCAATTTTCAATTTTCAATTTTCAATTTTCAATTTTCAATTTTCAATTTTCAATTTTCAATTTTCAATTTTCAATTTTCAATTTTCAATTTTCAATTTTCAATTTTCAATTTTCAATTTTCAATTTTCAATTTTCAATTTTCAATTTTTCAATTTTCAATTTTCAATTTTTCAATTTTCAATTTTCAATTTTCAATTTTCAATTTTCAATTTTCAATTTTCAATTTTCAATTTTCAATTTTCAATTTCAATTTTCAATTTTCAATTTTCAATTTTCAATTTTCAATTTTCAATTTTCAATTTTCAATTTTCAATTTTCAATTTTCAATTTTCAATTTTCAATTTTCAATTTTTCAATTTTCAATTTTCAATTTTCAATTTTCAATTTTCAATTTTCAATTTTCAATTTTCAATTTTCAATTTTCAATTTTCAATTTCAATTTTCAATTTTCAATTTTCAATTTCAATTTTCAATTTTCAATTTCAATTTTCAATTTTCAATTTTCAATTTTCAATTTTCAATTTTCAATTTTCAATTTTCAATTTTCAATTTTCAATTTTCAATTTTCAATTTTCAATTTTCAATTTCAATTTCAATTTTCAATTTTCAATTTTCAATTTTCAATTTTCAATTTTCAATTTTCAATTTTCAATTTTCAATTTTCAATTTTCAATTTTCAATTTTCAATTTTCAATTTTCAATTTTCAATTTTCAATTTTCAATTTCAATTTTCAATTTTCAATTTTCAATTTTCAATTTTCAATTTTCAATTTTCAATTTTCAATTTTCAATTTTCAATTTTCAATTTTCAATTTTCAATTTTCAATTTTCAATTTTCAATTTTCAATTTTCAATTTTCAATTTTCAATTTTCAATTTTCAATTTTCAATTTTCAATTTTCAATTTTCAATTTTCAATTTTCAATTTTCAATTTTCAATTTTCAATTTTCAATTTTCAATTTTCAATTTTCAATTTTCAATTTTCAATTTTCAATTTTCAATTTTCAATTTTCAATTTTCAATTTTCAATTTTCAATTTTCAATTTTCAATTTCAATTTTCAATTTTCAATTTTCAATTTTCAATTTTCAATTTTCAATTTTCAATTTTCAATTTTCAATTTTCAATTTTCAATTTTCAATTTCAATTTTCAATTTTCAATTTTCAATTTTCAATTTTCAATTTTCAATTTTCAATTTTCAATTTTCAATTTTCAATTTTCAATTTTCAATTTTCAATTTTCAATTTTCAATTTTCAATTTTCAATTTTCAATTTTCAATTTTCAATTTTCAATTTTCAATTTTCAATTTTCAATTTTCAATTTTCAATTTTCAATTTTCAATTTTCAATTTTCAATTTTCAATTTTCAATTTTCAATTTTCAATTTTCAATTTTCAATTTTCAATTTTCAATTTTCAATTTTCAATTTTCAATTTTCAATTTTCAATTTTCAATTTTCAATTTTCAATTTTCAATTTTCAATTTTCAATTTTCAATTTTCAATTTTCAATTTTCAATTTTCAATTTTCAATTTTCAATTTTCAATTTTCAATTTTCAATTTTCAATTTTCAATTTTCAATTTTCAATTTTCAATTTTCAATTTTCAATTTTCAATTTTCAATTTTCAATTTTCAATTTTCAATTTTCAATTTTCAATTTTCAATTTTCAATTTTCAATTTTCAATTTCAATTTTCAATTTTCAATTTTCAATTTTCAATTTTCAATTTTCAATTTTCAATTTTCAATTTTCAATTTTCAATTTTCAATTTTCAATTTTCAATTTTCAATTTTCAATTTTCAATTTTCAATTTTCAATTTTCAATTTTCAATTTTCAATTTTCAATTTTCAATTTTCAATTTTCAATTTTCAATTTTCAATTTTCAATTTTCAATTTTCAATTTTCAATTTTCAATTTTCAATTTTCAATTTTCAATTTTCAATTTTCAATTTTCAATTTTCAATTTTCAATTTTCAATTTTCAATTTTCAATTTTCAATTTTCAATTTTCAATTTTCAATTTTCAATTTTCAATTTTCAATTTTCAATTTTCAATTTTCAATTTCAATTTTCAATTTTCAATTTTCAATTTTCAATTTTCAATTTTCAATTTTCAATTTTCAATTTTCAATTTTCAATTTTCAATTTTCAATTTTCAATTTTCAATTTTCAATTTCAATTTTCAATTTTCAATTTTCAATTTTCAATTTTCAATTTTCAATTTTCAATTTTTCAATTTTCAATTTTCAATTTTCAATTTTCAATTTTCAATTTTCAATTTTCAATTTTCAATTTTCAATTTTCAATTTTCAATTTTCAATTTTCAATTTTCAATTTTCAATTTTCAATTTTCAATTTTCAATTTTCAATTTTCAATTTTCAATTTTCAATTTTCAATTTTCAATTTTCAATTTTCAATTTTCAATTTTCAATTTTCAATTTTCAATTTTCAATTTTCAATTTTCAATTTTCAATTTTCAATTTTCAATTTTCAATTTTCAATTTTCAATTTTCAATTTTCAATTTTCAATTTTCAATTTTCAATTTTCAATTTTCAATTTTCAATTTTCAATTTTCAATTTTCAATTTTCAATTTTCAATTTTCAATTTTCAATTTTATCAACTCATCCGGCTAGTTTTTCTATTAGACTTAGAGATGGATCAGTTAATGAGTGATTGAAGGGATTGCGCATTCAATTGAAGTTCAGGACCGGAGTTTTACAACATTCTGAAAATTGACCATAATCCTGTCATAGAGATTAAAAATGAATCTTGTGTAGTTTTCTGATGAGACCTTCAAAACATTCCAAACAAAATCCAGCGTAAGATTCCCACTCGATGTTCATCTTACTATTTTTAAATAATTCGAGGAATGATTTTCACAACATCATGAGCAGGATGTTTATAACATATTATGAGTGGATTTGATGCGCATTTCCCACAGTTTCTAGAATAGATATATTTTAAAACGATTGTAAAAAACTCTGATCACACCTTTTCAGAAACAATTGCATTGACTGCCTTCTGTCCGCTTTTACAAAAGATTTGACCTGAATGTCAAAAAGTTTGGCCAGGCCTAGGATCAGCTGAAGCATAATACAGTGATACCTCCATGAGTCGATGTTCCATGACTCGATATCGACTCATGAAACCATACTAAAAACATAATTTCATGGTTACTATGATGGTTCCTAGAAGCAGCTTTCCAAAGAATTGCTGTTCCATGACTCGATATTTCCATGAGTCGATGGTCCCTTCAATATCGACTCATGGAGGTTTCACTGTAAATCCTCGTAGATCCTTGATAGTTGTTAAAACTAATCTCGAACCATTGACTTCGAACTCAATAAATTGTTGCCAAGATTTCGGGATCCAATCCGTTGTCCGGAATGGATCCAGAAGCTGCTGCACAGGTTCTGTTAACGCCAAGTCCGGAGCGGCTGATTGATTAATGGAAGACAGAAGCTCCATTACCTATCATCGAGGTGTCATTATCACATTTCCGATTGCGTTCATCAACTGGCTTCAGCTACTAGCTACTAGATAGAAGTGAGCAATCGAAAAAAAGTAACAGACGAGCACGGATTTGGATTTTTCTCCTCATCTGACACCCACCACCCTTCTCTGAGCGTGAACAAGATCACTGTAGGGGAAAGTGGGGCAAAATTGGGAGTATTTTTTTTTTAATTTCTTACTCAATTCATAACAAAACTTAAAAATGTCATGGTGGCTCAATTGCTGCTTAAGTAAGATTTATGGAAAAGTTTTTGCGATTTGATGGTTTAGATGCGGAAATTCAAATTTTTGATCAAATTTTCATCGCGTGGAATAAGCAAAAATAAAATCTCATTCATGTTTTTTATATAAAGGGATTTTCAAACCACGATAATAAATCGAATGAGATTTAATTTTTGAGTACTTAGAACAAACATTGGAATTTACACATCTTAAACCTAGACCTGTGCGCCGCCGCGCCACGCCGTCGCCGCTGATTCATTTTACGTAACGCCGACGCCGATTGACGTATCGGCGGCGCGCCATACGCTGGTCTGCGTCCCGCCGCCGATTTTGTATTTTCACGCCGATTAATATTTCAGCTCGAAAAATATAAATTTTAAAAATGGCCTAGGCAATATTTGGGCCCTACTTTAGGAATTATTTCAGGATGCGCCAAAGGATTTCTTCAAGAAGTTCTTCAGGGAATTATTTATTATACTCTCCAGGAATTGTAATATGGATTGCATCGAAAATCAGAAATTCTTCTGATAATACCTTTTGGAGTATCTTCAGAATTTCCTCAATAAATGTGAATTTGTTCAGAATTGTTTCCAGATTTTTTTTCAAATATAAAGTTAAAGTATGTGTCCATAAACTTCTGTATAAGTTACACTAGTCACCTCCGAGTCTATATTTATGAACTTAAGAGATTTCATGCTCTTCCAAGATTTTTATTCATCCAGTGACTTCATTAATTGCTTCAAAAATTTGTCTTCCATGTTCTACCAGCAATTAGTAATTTTTAAAGGATTCCCCTGTGAACTCTTCAAGGAACTCATCGTAGGATTGCTGCATATTTTTCTGGAATACTTTCATTTTTATTCGGATCTTCTTCAAGTATAATTTTCGATATTTCTTCATGAATGATTTGAAAACGTTTCAAAAATTATTCCTAGAATTTATCCATGCATTTCACAAAAAATATCTAAGAATTTCTTCAAAAACTTTCCAAAACTTTGTTTAGACATATCTTTATAAATTTATGCACGCAACTAACCAAAAATGCATGCATTTAACTCCTAAATCCCTTCCAATACTCCAAATGTGCCTCTAATGATACATCTAGAAATCAGTAAGGGGAATACTTAAACGGATCTTTTCAGTGATTTTGCCAAAAGTATTCATTTTTTTTTCCTCAAGAGATTCTTCAAAGTATGACTTGAATTAAGGCTGCTTTAATTTCTACAAAGAATTTATGTGGAAATAAGACACCTCTTAGAATCTTCAGAATATTACAAAAAATCTTCATTGAGTTTTTCCAAGGATTCTAACAAATATTTCTTCAGGTATTTAGAATTCTATCTAGGATTCCTCCTCTGCCCACACCATGTATTCACCGTTGTCTATGTTAAGCCGTTCAAAGGTTATTCCAGAATTAATTATCGGATTGCTCTAGTGATTTCTTCGTAAATAGTCTTGGAATTCCGCTGCTTCGTAAATAGTCTTGGAATTGCTGCTTGCTTTCTTCGAAGATTTTTTCAAGAAACTAGCCGAATTTTTTAAAAAAAATTACTATAAATTATGGTAAGAATTCTTTTTAGAATACCTTAAAAACTGTTTTTTTTTTAAATTCTTACATAAATTACTTCAACGATTCCGTTTTGCCTACCAAATGCGTGAGAAAACTTCGTTTATGGGCACCTGCATAATTCGTTTTGGATTTGGAGGGGTATTTCTCGCACAAATTATCGGAATGCAACGCGTATGTAGCGAAAATACTCCTTGCCGAAGTAAGTCCAAAGTGGCAAGATCCTGTTAAATTGCCCAAAGATGGGCATTGAATCTGGAGGACTCTTAAATTACTGGGGGGAGATCCTCCAGTACCGGACAGCACCCAATACCGGACACCGTATGAGAAAAAAGGAAGCTATTAAGTAAACAAAGGAATGGTTGCGAACAACACGTGACATGTATTATTTTTCATCACATATGAAAGAGGTTTTTGGAACCACTTGCACACTAAGTAAAACTCATTACTCTTTTGAATGTTGCAAATTCATTGAATTGGCAGTAAAAAAACAATCCTAGAGTAAAAACAGTCAACAGAATTCGAGGCATTTCCAGATCGTTTCCGGTATTGGGTGCAGCCTTTTAATATTGGTCAATTTGATACCGTAATCTGGGGTATCTATTGATCAGTGGGGTAACACTGATCGAAATGACTCATCCCATAAAAATTTCGTATCATCATTTATTGATAGAACATTTCCAAACCATGAATTGCGCTTTTTTCATATATTCATAAGCTAATGAAATCTAAGAGTTTTGAGAAAATTGCATTGAAATCATGCGAAAATTTGTCAACTTTTCGAAACAACGATTTCAATGGTTAAAGATGACACTGCCGAAGATTCATGTCTCACATAAGTTTTGCCAGCGATATGAGCAAGCGGTTCTCACTTAAAATGACACTGCAGAAAACAATTCCTTCTCAAAACTTTTATAAGAATATTCAATCAGGCATCAATAACGTATTACTGTTGAGAATGTAATATTTTCTTGGAAAAAAGCCTGCCTTTAGGCGTATTCTGCGGTTCGAGGTGTTTTAATATTAAAATAACTCAAAAAGTCAATAACTTGTAAGCGTTTGACTTCATATTCGGTTTCAGAAGTCATGATTTAAGTAAGTAACGACATTTTAAATATTACCGAACGTTGTTTACATAGATGATCAAGTTTACCCCATATATTGAGGATTTTGCCCTCTAATAGACTCACACCTAAATAATTTTGTCACACCAAAATATTCTCCCACCATGTTTGCCATATATTGGATGGCGTCGTAGCTAACAAAACCAACCAGTAACGTACATGTAACGCATTATGTTGGATTGTACATTGAATGCAAGTTCCGTGCTTCTATTAAAGTGCCATAGAAACTGACATGTGAGTATTTATTTTTCCACGTTCAAAATGTGCACGAGAATCTATTCCTCAACAAAACGAACAATAATCTATATTAAGGTGAAACAGTATAGAATCCACTTCTAAGATTGTACTGAAACTTCAAAGGCACAAATCTCGCGAAGAAAACATCCAACAACAGTGAACTTTTTATTTTGGCTTTGTGCACTAGCAGAAAGCTTAAAATAAGAAGATCAGAAACGTTTGCCAATTATTTCTCCAGTTTTGTGCCTTTGAAAACGTGAGTAGTGGCACATGGCGGCCATTGTGACGGCCATCTTTGGATTCTGAGATGTTTCACCTTAAAAACATCGCTGAAAACATTTCTTAAACATGTTTAAATCTTTCAAAAAACAAAATACAGTATACAGTCACTAGCTATAGGTGGCAGTACTCGTTTTAAAATTGCAACATTTGCATTTTCAAATGAAATTTTCAATAAATATTCAAAACACTGATCAATGTTACCCGGGATTACGGTACTAAAATACATCATCAAAATGCAATGTTAAAATTCATACTTATATTTTCAAATTTATTTCTGTACGCTACAGAAACGATAATATTTATCATAAATAGGCACCAAGACCGCATAAAATAAATGATTTTTGAATTACGAATTTAGCGGCTTAGGTGTCCGGTACTAGAAGATCTCCACAAACTTATTGTGTTTTTGTTCAACAAATTCTGTAAAACTTCCTCTAAATATATTTTTTAAATTCTCTAAGTAAGGCTCTAACATATTTCTAGAGGAATGCTACCAAAGATTCTTTCTAGATTTTTTAAATTCAAGCGTCATTTCAAGAATTCCTCATCAAATTCCTCTATGCATTTTTTTAAGGATTTGTCAACAATTCTCTAATTTCTCAGGAATATTTTCAGGGATTCCTCAGATGACTTCTGCACAAGTTCTTTCTTGGAAGACTGTGGGTGTTTTCTCCATATATACCGGCTAGAGTTTTCTTGAATTAACTCAGATGTTCCATGTGGATTTTATTTTTGAACATTCGTGTTCTTGTACCTTTGAGGATTCCTGCAAAAAATACAAATTACCAATAATTCCCTATGAAATCTTTCTAGTTAATAATTATTGGGTTCCTTAGAAGATTCCTTTATATATTCCAGCGATAATTTCTTTAGGTTTCGTCCATGTATCTTTTCAGAAAATATGTCTAAACTTTATCCTTCTTCAAAGATTTATGTAAGAATTACTACTGTTCGTTCTCAGACAGATAATCCTCCAGACTTTTGGCATCCTCCCAGAATTGAAAAAAATCGAACAGGAATTTTATCAACAACTCCTCCGAATAATCTTTCAGGATGGTTTTGAAATTTTACTAGGTAATCCCTATGAATGTTAGCAGAGAATGATACAGCTGTAGATGAACAAATATAGGGCAGCAATTTTAATTGCTCTATCGTTTGAAGAACACACGCCCTACAGTTATAAATAGCCCACAAATATGAATCAATGATTGATGAAATACATGAATATTCATCATTTATTTTGAGGACTGGGCAAGATACATACATATATACTCATTTATGTTTCTTAAATAATGTTAAAAACATTTAACATATGTTAGCTTAAAATCCATACTGCTTCGCTATCAGTTATAATAGAATTTGATACATTTTTTCCGTCGAAGAAAATAAAGTTTCGAAATTGTAATTTTGTATGTATAACATGTACCCACTCCCTACCGAGTGAGCTAGGTTGTAATAAATTATTAGTTGTACCAAAACCAATCGTTTCTTGTTCTCGTTATCCGGCCTAGTAAAGTCAATACAACGTAGGAGAAGACATCCTGGCCGCTCGAAACAGTGATTCATAACTGGCACTGTGAATGAATCAAAGATATGGCGATTTTAATATAATGCCATCTATCAAAAAACATGTAATATTCTACCAACACAAAAACCCTTAACATAATATGCACAACATAAAATTATTAATACAGCAGCTCTGCTTATACAAGCTTGAGTATTAAGGTTTGGTAATGTATTTTTTTCATATGAATAATTATTTAAATATAAAATACCTAGCCGACGATTAATTACAGTGATACCTCCATGAGTTGATGTTCCATGACTCGATATCGACTCATGGAACCATACTAAAAACATAATTTCATGGTTACTATGATGGTTCCTAGAAGCAGCTTTCCAAAGAATTGCTGTTCCATGACTCGATATTTCCATGAGTCGATGGTCCCTTCAATATCGACTCATGGAGGTTTCACTGTATAACGAAATCTTGATTTCTTATCAAAATGTCCGAACATTTGAAAAATAATGGAATTTTCGAAGGTTTTTGTTGTTTTTAAATTTCCCCCACGCCGATGTACGCCGCCGCCGCCGCCGCTGAAAATGGTCAACGGCGTGACGCCGATGACGCCGCCGCCGCCGGTGCAAAAATGCCCTGACGCCGCCGCCGATTAAAAATATTTCGGCGCACAGGTCTACTTAAACCAACAAATCGCAATAACTTTGCAAACCTGTCTTCGAATTCGATAACATTTTGATGCCTTGAGGTGTAGACATTGAGAATAGGAAAAGTTATGGTATATTGATAGTTTTTTATAAAAAATTGTAAATAAAACATTTTGACACTTTTTTTTTCAGCAAAATTTCAACCGATATGTTGAGGGTTCACAGTGTGGTATATGTATGTTTGTAAACAGTTTTGATTTGTTTTAAGGAAATACTGAACATTCCACAAAGGTCGAACTTTTGCCCCACCTTCCCCTGCAGTGCAAGCGCGGGTGAAGAATATGAACGAACATTTGAACGTTTTCCGCGTCTCCTCTAAGTAGTGGCTTAATTTCACTGTGCCGCATGATAGAGTGGGTGGGGGGAGATAGAGAGGGAGAAACAAATGCTAATAATAGCAACAGGCAGCCCGCGATGAAAAATCCGACAGGAAAATACCAAAACTCAGCTCAACCGTTCTCCCGGCGTGGATTGATTTGCTGTTGTTCTGCCGAGTGATCATCTTCTGCTCTTTTCCGTTTTGTTTACACACGATTTCTTCGATTTAATGAATGGTTCTACTTCCATTTCCTAAAACACCATCAACGTATCGGTAATTGGCATTATTTTAAGGTGCACGCTCTTATAATAATTGGACACTCTCGTCGTTGCCGGGCAGTTCCTGCTACCTGTGTTTCGTTCGCTTTTCCTGGATGAAGATCTGAGCTGGGTGGTTTATTCTTGTTCTTCTAGACGAATTAGATGCATTACTTCTTGGTTGGGATTCCGCTGGAAATGTTGCTCTTCGGCCAAACAGTTGGCTTTTGTTGAAATGGAGTCCAAGAGAAGGCTGGATCCGGAGGCTCGTTCACTGCCATTTGTAAGATCGCCATAAATTCAACCTAGCTTCCACAAAATTTCAGAATGTCATTGGAAAATGGCTTGAATCATATATGAATTTAACTACCTCTCATGTCGTTTCAATCATGTTTCACCTCTGCCATGAGAACAAAGCTCGGTGATATTCCTATGTTAGGACCTTGTTCACTTGATCTATCCATTCGCTTGAGTCGCAAAACTAGCTGAGACGTACATCCCGAGTCTATAAAGTCATCACTTTGGACGTTTTCCCCCGAGTCACGCTGCTAGATCATTTTTCGAAAAAGCATCAAAATCACACAAATGTTGAACCCATCGCTCAAGGTCCATTATGAAGCGCTCAGCAACAGACAATTATCTAATTCGGCAGCTCAATTTCATATCACCGCACATCTCGCGTGGTTTCGACAATTGATCGTCCGCCATCGGTAAGGTTCTCGCCTTCCAATCGAATTGCGTGTCGAGTTTGATGACTTTGCGCAAAATCTTCCGGCATCATCCTGCCACTTGTAGTGACTGCCTCCAATTGGTTGTCCGGGAGCTTGTCTTCGCCCACAGCTCAGAAGCTCGACTTGATTGACCAAACGAAATCACGAGAGATCATTTGAACAGGGGGAAGTGTGGATCGAATTTCGTTACAATCAGCGTCATCATTGGTGAAGTACTATAGGCGATTCGATCGCAATCGCCATCCAAGGTGGAGAAGGGTCTTAACCCTTTCAAGACGGATGGTCAAGTTAATGCAGAAACTATATTTGGCTGTATGCATAACACCAAAGATGAAGGATAGGAGCACAATAGAAGTGTGCGCCGGCGCGGGTTCCAATATGAACCTTGACACTTTTGATCATGTTTGACGTTCACTAAGTCGACAAATATGCCACAGTGATTTAAGTTTTAACACTGGGGTTGTTCCTATCTGACATTTCGGAAGACACACGGGAACCAAAATACACCCAAAACTTGAGTTTAAATCAAGGGGTGTGATAAAACCCCGAAAACCGAAAACATTTAAAATTATGTAAATATGTGTTTCTGGCCTAAACTTAAGCGTTTGGAACTGAAATCGGGGCAGGGCTTTAGGACCCTATTGAACTCCTGGAACCTTTGCAAGCCCTTGTTTATATGTTTTAATAAAGCTTGATTTAATTTACTTTATATGTACTAAAACAAAAAAGAAACGTCAAAGATTTATTTTCAAAATAAGCTAAGAGTTCAAGCAAATTCTCTAAAACACACAGCAAGAAAGTTGATGTTTATGATGACTTTTATAGTTCTACATTTATATCTTCCATAGTGGTAAAGGTATTTAGAATTTTTAAATGTTTCAAATTACAAGCACTTCCGCAAACTTTCGAGGTTAATTTAAGTTTTTTTAAACATGTTTGGATCGATATAACATAAATCAAATTCCAACAAAAATATATCTAAAAAAGCAGTTTTTTTAAAAGAAATTAAGCAGTTTTGAAAATAAAATGTATCAGTCGATTTAATATAAAATTATTTCAGGTGTGAGTTCTTTAAATTCTTTGCAAAATCTGTATGCCATGTTTAAAGAGAACTATTCTAAAGAGTATTGTTCTTCTTTTTATTTATGCCATTACGTACCAACTGCCTGCTTTTCAGCTAAGGGCAATTTCACCGGTGTACTAAATCACTGCTTTGGTGCAAATTTATGAATCATGTAATAAATTGGAGCTTGCACCGGTACTACAAATAATGTGCCATTTTTATTTTACTCCAGTTTTCTGATATTTTTTTGGAGCAGGCTAACTGCCTCCGGGGAATCCAAGGATCGTTTTGATAAAATAAACAATTATCTCGAAGACGTCAAAATTCCACAGCATACTGTATTCGAGTTATTAGCGTAATTAGAGAAAATTAGTGAAAAACCGATTTTTTTCACCGAATTTGACATTTTTTCCTAAGAATTGAGGTATATTTCGGTGTTTTTGAGATCTATCATTTTTTTAAAATGATTATATTTCTCCAATACAGTTAATTTCCATGAGGAATCTGAAGGGACGATCGACTTCAAGAAATAACGAGTCATGGAACAAAAACTTTCAGAAAACTGTTTAAAAAAGCCATCGTAAGGACTGTTCATTTAAGAAAGTGGACACCTAAATATTAGCATTTTGGTGTAAAAATTCCATAAAAACAAATAAAATTTTGTTTCAGTGTGATCTCAAGTGTTTATTTTGACAGCAGACAAAAGTTGACATAAAAAAAATTTTAAATTCTAAACGATGGGTCGAATTGACGACTCTCAATTTTTTTCTGCACAAATGGTGTACAGAAAAACTGCCGTTCCGAGATTTGGCTTGAATCGCGAAGTGTCCAAATTGAATTTTTTCAACGCTGTGGCCAAAACAGATATTCCTGACGACGTACAATACATCCCAACAGAAAAATTTGGGAAAAATGAATTGGTATGGCAAGCAATTTGCTCCTGCGGTATGAAAGTACTACATATTTCACGACGGGTTCAATGAACGGCGAAAATTGCAGAACTGAATGCATTAAAAAATGGCTTCTGCCCATCTACTGAAAGCATACCATGCCTCCTTTGTTTTTGCCAGACCTAGCATCGGCTCACTATGCTTCAGCTACTTTGGAGATGCTCAAGAAGGAATAATTCGAATTTGTAGAAAAATGATCGAATCCATCAAATTGCTCAGAACTACGCCTCATTGAAACATATTGGGCAATAATCAAACGGCATCTTAAGAAGGATGGAAGAGAAGCAAGCTCCATCGATTTTTTCAAGAAAATGTGGTCAGCAGTTCAAAAAGCAGTTCGAAAAGTTCCGAAAAAAGTTGTGCAGAATTTTATGGAAGGTATCAAAAGAAAAGTAAGAGCATTCTCCAGCAATGCACAATAAATGTTCAAATTTATGAGAATTTGATCGAAATTACGTTGATTTCCATGTATTCTAGGTAAACTCATGAATTTGTTCGAAAATTAACAGTTTACTGTAAAAAACACGTGTCCACTTTCTTAAATGAACAGTCCCTAGTAACCATGAAATTCAGTTTAAGAGCAGTTCCTTGAGTTGATATCGAGTAATGTAGATGAAAGTGTAGATTAAAACTGGTTACATAATTGTGTTTCTTCAATAATTGTTGTCATCATGATTCGAGATGAGCAATTTATTTTGTGAATGTGTTATTTTTAACACGGATAATCAAATTTTAAAGCATATTCATGCCGATATCTCTTAAAACTAAAATTTCAGAGCGCACGATCTCTTGTCCGGAGCTTGTAGATTTGTTTTAAAGCGGAAAGAGCGTTGATTCTTGGATGTTTCGAAACAGAGGATACAGATCAAAGGTATCAATTTGGAGATTCCTTCGATTTTGAGAACTGTTAGGTTGTTTAACCTTAAATATGTGTTGAATCACCTGATTTGCTTAAATTTTGAGCTTCCGGAAAACTGTGACAACGATTTCGAGATGAAATCCAAAGGCAGCTTGTACTGTGAGCAGGTATACTAATTTCATGAAATAATAAAATATATTTTTCCGATAATTTAAACATACACTTAATTATTTGCCATGACAATATTAATCGCGTAATGGAAAGGAAATCGTAAAAAATAAAAAAAAATCTCAAAAACACCAAAATATCCCTCTCTGGAATTTTGACATCCGTTTCATCAAGTATTGTTCTATGTTGCCTGAAAATTTGAGCTTATGATTTTTTGCGCTTTTGGAGATATTAAGGTTTAAAAATTGCTCTATTTTTTCAAGTTTTTTCATAATTTCTTAGGTTTATGCGTCGTATTATTATTATTTGTTTTTCCACCAGAGCTTGCGTTCGTTGTATATTTTTCAGTAAAAAATATTATATGACATGGTTCTTAGGAAAAATGTCAAATTCGTTGAAAAAAATCATTTTTTCACTAATTTTCTCTAATTTTTCCAATAACTCGAAAACAGTAGGCTGTGGAATTTTGACGTCTTTGAGAGAGTTGTTTATTTTATCAAAATGAACAACTTTGCCGAACATGCCAAATCTCTAGAACGTCAAAGTAAAAAGTTAGATTTTGGCGCCACCTATGCGAAAGATTAACGAACTATCCGTTTATGTCAGTAGATGGTCCTCGTTGTTACAAAAAACTTTGCCGAAGACACCAAATACCGGAAACGCTTCGTTACCGAGTTATTAAATTTGTCCCACCAGATTGCGTCCCTGGCCCATAGTGCATTGTGTTATCAAGTTCTGCTGTATGGGGCTCTGCACTGTTTTGATTTTGTATGAGATTTTGACGTTTACTGGCCTTGTTGTTTACAAAGTTTATGTAAGAGTGAAAGAGAGAGGGTGATTTTTGTGCAGTGACCCATATTTAATTTAAAATAAATGTATGAAGATGAGCATTAGGGCGATTCAAAATTTAAAAATATTTTAAAATCCATTCTCCCATATGTTCCTTACCATCCTTACCATAAAAATAGTGTTCTGTGAAATTTTTAGCTTTTTAGGTGGTGATTTAAAGGTGGTTCAAAGACAATATAGGTTTATATGGAAATTACTCTGGAGAAATTTTTAGATATGTTCCATACACGCTAGTACTGTAATGTAAGTACAAACTCATTATCCCATAGTAAAAACTAAATCTTCAAACCGTAATAAAGAAATTTGCTGAAGAAAGAAATTCAATCCGACAGATAGCAGAAGAGATATTCATGAGTTTGTTTGCTATTATTAAGCTTAATATGGGATTACAGCCATGCGAAAATCTACAAAAATTTCAAACAACATTAGCTCAAAAGGATTTGTTTCTTCAGCAACACCCTTCATTAAGGTTTGAAGAATGAGTTTTCAATATGGGATGATAAGTTTCTACTTACATTACATTAGTAGCGTGTATGGAACATATCTAAAAATTTCTCCATAGTAATTTCCATATAAACCTACATTGTCTTTGGGCCACCTTTAAATCACCACCAAGAAAGCTGAAAATTTCACAGAACACTATTTTTATGGTAAAGATGGTAGAAACCATATGGGAGATAGGATTTTCAAACATTTTTGAAATTTGAATCGCCCTAATGAGCATAGATGACCGATATTTTTTAATTCATCCACACAACACGAAACAGATACGTTTGGTCCGGTCCACCAGAGCAAGCAACATACTCAATGGACAAAACACCACTCTGTCTAGAACATTTTTGGTGTTACTTATAAACTTTTGAAGAAATTCTTTCTGGCAAAGCTGAAATTTGTATATATTTGTATCTTTTAGAATTTATTAAGGGAAAACTAGACGCATTATATCTGAGAAGTACTACAGCTGTTAATTTTTGATTTTTTCCAGTGGTTTCTCAACGGTTACATTAGAAAGCACGAGTCTTAGGTAGGATTTTTTCCTGAAGCTTACCTGATGAATTTTTAATATGTTCCACATGAAATTACTGTAAGGATTCATTCTCTTTCTTCTTCTTTCTGGCGTTACGTCCCAACTGGGACAAAGCCTGCTTCTCAGATTAGTGTTCTTATGAGCACTTCCACAGTTATTAACTGAGAGCTTTCTTTGCCGATTGACCATTTTTGCATGTGTATAATCGTGTGGCAGGTACGAAGATACTCTATGCCCTGGGAATCGAGAAAATTTCCTTTACGAAAAGATCCTCGATCAGCGGGATTCGAACCCACGACCCTCAGCATGGTCATGCTGAATAGCTGCACGTTTACCGCTACGGCTATGTGGGCCCCATGATTCTCTTTAAATTGTTCTATTTCATTTAAGTTTAAGGTGTTTTTATCTGATCTGTTTTTATTCCAAGGAATTTACTTCGTTATTTATACCCTCATTTCTGCATTTATACTAAAACTCTCACCAAATTCATTTCAAATTTTTTGACGATTCTATGAAGAATTAAACCAAAATATATTCACTACCCAGTGAAGTAATTTGTGAAGGAGAATCTTTGAAGCATTTCTTCTTGGATTCCATAAAATGTTCCTTCTGAATGTCGGCAGCAATTCTAAAATTACTTCCTAAAGAAAAACCTTGTAAATTTTTCTAGCGGTTTTTTAAAAGTTCATGAAGAGATCTCTGACTGCGCTCTCTGGAAATATACTTATGTGAATCTCTAGAGGAGCTTTCTGGTCTCTTCCGACCTAAAGGTTCTACTTGGACATGTTTTGATTCAATAAACATCTTTCACATCATGCTTGCGATGGTAGATATTTTTTGTTGAATTCAGGAATAGTTTGGAATACCTCGATAAAGTATAACTTGTCGTTTTATGACTTAATAATGCTACAAATAATTGTGTTTCAACAAAAAGAAAACCTTGTAATTATCGGGTAAGTCAATTGGGAGCACCACAGAGACTCCCTCACGCAAACATCTCAGGATCGGCACGCTCACCAATACAACTCGCCGTCAGGAAATTTTTGCTTTTAAACTAGTCAACCACAGCACTTCTTTGAACAATTCATTGACTGGCTAGCCTTACTTACGCTTTCTTAACCTAGTCAAATCTTATGTGGGGCCCATTTTTTCTCTCCACCACCTTACTTGTTGAGGATCCCTGTAACGACGGCTCTAGTTCCCCGACGCAGATGTGTACAGAGCTCTCGGTCTACTAAAGCTATTTAAAACCGGCGAGGCTCTATATGGAAAAAGATACCGTCAGGTTTTGTCACAGTGAACCATTTGCGATATTACCTGCAGTCCTCTTCGCCTTCACTTCTTCCACGTCTGATTTCTCCTTCTTCATTTTATCCTTTCTGAATCTTCTTCAACAACTCTGCCTTTTACTCTTAAGTTTCCAATTTCTAGCCCTTCCAGTCGACGAATTCAGTGCAAGTGAAGATATTATGGAGTCGTCGACTGTCTTGAGATCTCTGACCTTGTTGCTCAGTTATTGCCCTCTCCATTGACTCAATGACCCCTTAACACCACTCTTCAAGGATGCCCAGAAGATGGTAACTAAGCCCTTTGGTGGTGGATTTTACCCAAGTAACAATTTCAGTGCTTTTTGATCTTAGATGTTATTTATGGAGGTTTTATCAGAGATGTATTCATTCCTAACAGATTTAATAAAGCATTGCAAAGTGCCAAACGTTCTTTTCGGTAAAACCCACTTTAAAATGCTTTGTAGATATCTACAAGAGCTCCCGTTAAAACTTATTTGCTGGCCACATTTTTTGATAATAAATTGTATTTTGAAGGAGCTGTGTAGTGTCTATTAAAACCTATACTTAAAACCTCACCTTGCTTGTCTTGTCAAGGCATAGGTAAAACTTCTAAGACTACGCTAAGTCATGTTAAAGCCTTCTTAAATACATGTTATTGGAATGCAGTCTGCGTGTGGTTATCAATATCATTATGTTGATAATGATAATCACGTAGTGAATTATGTATTTATCAGAACGCAAACATAGAAATGACAAATATTCCTCTCGAAGAATTAACAGACTATCGCATATTTTTCCCATACTTGCCTGAACTTCCCGTTCTAGCGGGACAATTATGCTGGACACAACAGCTGAGCTACACGAAAAAAGCTTTCATTTTTCAGGCACTTATCACTTACCGTTTTCTGCATCAATACAACCGATCAAGCACGACGGGCTTTATTATAACAATTTATTCCAATAAAACAGTTAGATATATAACGACACAAATTTAATAAAATGCATTGTATCACAAAATTGAATCTTCCGATTTGTTTATCTTTTTGACAGCACTAGCTTTCCTGAGTGCATTAAGTTTAAGTCAAGGCTCCCAAAAAACCAATTTGCCTTAGTGCAGAACAAATATTCTGATTTAGGAATATTTTAGCCAGTGAGGGTTTTGCGCACGGGTTCTTAAGATCAAAAGCGTTTATGAATGATTATGTTGCTCGGAATAATCACCAATTGATCTTAAACCATCCCAGACAAGACCAGCAAGATTTAACTGGATGAAATCCATTTTTACTGTTGCCGTTTCGGATTGATAATTACAATATGCGTGGGAAATTTCAATTTATGATTGAGATGAGCATGAAATCATTCTGAAAATGGAATGGAGTAAAATATTGGATAGCCAATTATGATGTCGTAATTGTGGCGCGTTGCTGTAAATCGAAAAATTTTATGTCATTCCACCAGTAAATTTTTATTGGCAGGAATTTCACGCGATCGTAAGGAAATTTTCTGCCACGCAAAAAATGATTATTTTAATTGATTATTATGAGTCGACAGACATCATGATGGTTTCAATATCAAAAAAAGGTTATGGATTATAAACAAATTATTGGTTGATGTTTGTTCAATCATAAGCTCTTAACATTGGTTTTATTCCGTGTATTAGGATATCGTAAAAGATTTAATAAGGCTAGTTGCGCTCAATAAGGCTATACAATAGCTCTTATGAATGTTTTATAGCATACTACAAGGGTAGATATATTCATACGATACAAAACTAAGAAGTTTAGAAACGGTTTTAAGGTAAAGTCTTAACAACCTCCTGTAGTGTGGGCCTTTTCAAGCTTAACGGAGTTTTTTCAAAGGTTTATTAAGGTTATTGAGACTAATAAGTTCTAAAATGAGTTTTAACGATATGGTGGTAACAACAGCTTGTAGTAAATGAAAAAAACTAAAAATGTTACTTGGGTACTATAGGGTGATATAGTATATCTAAAGCCTAGCCTCTGGGAACTGCAGAAACCTAACAATTTACAAATTTTCCTGACGTTTAACTATATACATTCTACGGAACGCTAAAGAAGAATTTCCCGGTGACTCTCACGACACAAAATAACCAACACTTACAACCTTTCGAGTTTTGGTTGGCCTGGTAGATTGAAGAATTTAAATCCAAAAACAATTTGGAGTACCCACAACATCTTCATTACTCGTTTTGACTTTCAAATGTGTTCTGTTATATGATTAATTGACGGTTCTCGGACATACTTTAGTTAAATCACTAAAATCCGTACGTTAGATGTGTACAGAAAAAAAAGTTGTCCCAAAAGGGTTAAGTTGGTTGCCATTCTTCCTCACCCGTACCCGATCTTGGCAGCAGGTTGTTTTGTAGGTTTTTGGTCAAACTGTTCCTCTTCCCGCAATTCGGACCTGATTGCGGTCCAAGTCCAAGTCTCCCAGCCGAAGCAGTTAATCACCGTCAAATCAAAAACGGCCATAATAGACCAGTATAAATCAAATACGAAATCAATTAATTACACATATTGTTGGGAGAAATATTGGACTCGACTCAGCCAATCGAATGGGAACGGTGGTGGTGGTGGGAAGGGGTCGAATTCGGATTGAATTGGTCGCATCGAATCGGGTGGTGGGTTTTCTAGTTTGATGGCCCGGGAGATTGAAAGAATTGACCGAATCGACCGGTACCTGTGCCGATGCTTCTGCTGCGGTGTGGGAAGACGATCGAGCGACCCGGTTGGATTGTGTCGATGCCAAATGGGAGAAACTAGGATTCGGTTGTTCCCAAATGGTGGCGCACGGAGGTTCGGGTTTTTTTGCCATTTCAATGCACTAGGCAGCAAGTAAGTTTGCTTCAAACTTTACATATGTACATCAAACTTTTTTCCATTTTTTTGCGAATCTCAACCACTGTGTGGCGAGGGTCGGGAGCATGGAAAATCGACGATGATTTGTTCGCGCGTTCCGTTCGGATATGTATATCAGATGCAGAAGCGCTTGTGTAAATATCCGACAGTACGGCCAATTTGGGTCTGTTAATCAAATATTTAAGCAAGCTTTCTTGTAGCTGGTCCAATTCGGAGCCATTGTCACGGTCACGGTCGATCACACGGAAGAGCACCGGTATGTGATCGGTTCCCATGGGACTGGATCGAGGTATGGCATTCATCAGCACCGTAATGAAAAAAGCTCTTTTACATGGAATACTTAAGCCTTGATTACACTACGCGTGAAATGCACGAACGTTCACTCGAAAATGTTCGTTCAATATTCGCCCAAACTGTTCGATCTTCTGTAAGAACGAACTGTTCGTTCACATATTACACGGTTCGAGTAACGATATATGTATGTATTTAGTTGAACGACTGATGTTCATAGCAACCAATGTGTGATTTATTCATTATTCGTCGAAATGTCATTTTAATTGGTTGCTGTTGCTGTATCTAAAATAGATTATGCACGAAGCATTTCTTTCAGCAATTTTTTTTTACTTTGAGACATCAAATCAAAACAATTTCTATGCGTTCAAAAAATCTTCTATGAGTATTTCTTCAAAGACTTTTCTCAACTCCATGCATGAATGTTCAGGATTCTCTTCGGAAATGTGCCAAAACAATGCCGGGGAAATCCTTTGGAAATTTCGTACGAAACATATCAATTTTATCCGAGACTTTCTAGCGTTTCCATCAGGTTTATTTCAAAAAAATCAAACACTGCAGATCACGAATTTATTATGAATACTGAAGTGGGATGTTTAAGAAATGTTAGAATCTTCAAAAGCAAGTTTTTTTTTTGTTTGAAAACCTTTTATATGAAAATGTGATCATTCTATACTATTCTTTTCTGAGTCACTTTTGAGCGGAAAAACTACTTTCGAAGTTTCGATTATTACGATAAGAGATTCCTGAACGTTAACAGATAGCAAAGATTATAAAGAAAATTTCCTCACACCTCTTCTTCACGAATTCCTATAAATGTTTCTTCATTATAATCTTCTTAAATTGCTCAACATATTTTCCCAGGAATAAATCAACAATTAATTCCTGATAGCTTATAGGAATTCTTCATTTAATAATTACTTCCAGGAATTCCAAAACAAACTGTTCTATACATTCTTTACAAAAATAATAGTTTCTTGCGATTCCCCAAATATTTTTTTTTTTGGCTAGATGGATTTTCCTATGAACTACTGTAGTTTATAATCCTGGCATTTGCTTTTAGTGAATTTGTAATGAATTGCCTTAGAACGTTTTCACTAGAGATCGATTAACCGTGGTGAATCAAAATCTGGACAGTACCAATACTCTGATGAAATTCATGGAATAAAGGAAAAATGTTATAAAATTACTTTTAATGTTGTTCATAACTTCCACTTCCAATGGTTCCGAACTGAGAGAGAGATTTTGGTCAAAATCATATTCACTTCATGTTGTTCACTATGAATAAGGAAATGAATACAAAAAGTCAATAGCAGATCGTCAACACACAACGATATTCAGGTATTTTACTTTTAAAAATGTGAAATCATCGAGAAGCACCTAGAAATTTAAATTACGTTTTCTTGAATTTTGACGCTTTTTCACGTACTGCCCTCCAAATGTGTTGGTTTTCCGGTGACAGTTGGTGACAGGTTCCCGTGACTTTTGAGAGGTCGCAATCTAAGCCAGCTGTCTCCTCTCTCAGATTCCGAACATGTTATCAGCATTTGTAATCTAGTAACCATTGTAATCTAGTAACCAAAGCTTCAAATTATTACTTCAGTTTGAACAACGAGTAGATGATTGGATATGTCTGGGTTGCAGTTGAGGTGAACTATCCGTTTATGAGCATATTTTTCATTCTGTCTAGCAGTATACATACATCGCATGTGAGTATTAAAATCTAATAAATTTAATTATCTTTCCAATAAAGATATGCCTTAACCAGTTTTACGAATATTTCATGTAATTACACAACTGTCCGGATTTTGATTCCATAGTATCCAGATTTAAAAACAGAACTTGCTTCATGTATCCGGATTTAAGGACAAGACATGCCTTTTTATTTCAACAATTTTCATGATAAAATCATAATTTTCATCATCAAATTCATTGTTATTACAATTATATGGTTCAATGCTGTTGGTAGCAAAAGGGGGCTTATTAAAATCTATGGAAAACATATTGAAATTAAAGTTTAAAAAATTGCCCTTGCCAAATCAATTTATGGGTTCAAGAAAATGAAGACAAATTCTAGTAGAATTTGTAAACAACACTTGGATGAATAACTAATTTATAAGTAATTTACTTTAATAGTCATAAAAAAATCTCTGGTGAGATTCATAATGAAATTCCTCAAACATGGAAAATTTTCCAAAGAGTTCGGATCCTATATATATAGGAATATAGAAAAAAAAATTCTTATGAAATGCTTGAAGTAAAATTTGGATAAAAAATCACTGAACTAATTTAAGACTAAATATTTGAAAGTATCCTGTGATGAGCTCCTAGAAGAATTCAATTTTCACGTGAAAATAATAATGGAGTGGACTAATCGTACTCCTTCCAATCATCTACCAAAAACAACCTAATAGTTAAAAATTTGAAAATTGTGTGAATGTTTTCCAGTTTAAAATGTTTAATAGAGCCTACTCACATTAACTACTTCTTCTGGAATGCCTCATAAGCATTATTTGGAAACGTTCTCGGGTTCCTTTAATTAATTTCATATCTTCTTCTTTCTGGCGTTACGTCCCAACTGGGACAAAGCCTGCTTCTCAGATTAGTGTTCTTATGAGCACTTCCACAGTTATTAACTGAGAGCTTTCTTTGCCGATTGACCATTTTTGCATGTGTATATCGTGTGGCAGGTACGATGATACTCTATGCCCTGGGAATCGAGAAAATTTCCTTTACGAAAAGATCCTCGATCAGCGGGATTCGAACCCACGACCCTCAGCATGGTCATGCTGAATAGCTGCGCGTTTACCGCTACGGCTATCTGGGCCCATTCATATATTCTTCTGAAAATTCCTCTATAAATCAATGGAACTTTACAAGATATTTATAAAGGATCTTAAAAAATCATCCAAATACTCTAAAAATTTCATCAAGAAATTTTCTCCGAGATTTTCTTAGGGTTTGCTCCACAAATTTCTCCTAGTTTTCATTTAAATATTTCTAAATAAATTAAAGTTTCAAAATATTTTTAAAAATGTTTATGAAATTTTACGAATGGCTTCGGAATTCTTCAGATTCCTATCCAAATTTTGCATCATGAATTCATTCATTTTTTCAGTAATTTACTCAAATTATTCTCTATTAATTCCTCTGAGGATTTTTTCAAGAGCTCTTTCAGATTTCTTCAAATATTGCTCCAGAAGTTTATTGAGGTATTTCACAAAAATTCCGTCAGGAACTCCAAGTCTGATAATCGCGGCATCTTTTCTGAAATTCTTCCAAGAAATCATTCAAAATACCATCAGGCATTTCCTTAAATATTCCAATTTCATCCAATCCTCCAATACCCAAATTTTTATTTTTGATCCAAATATCTTTTTTTTTCTATCCTAAAATGATTTAAGCATGATTGAAGCAATAATTTTATGTTATTCGCAAATTTCCAAATTTCGGTTTTTTGATTTTTGAAGGGTGTTCATCCATTTTATTTTTTCTAGGTCCCTTTTCTGGTTTCCTATTTTTGACAATAATTAAAATGCGATTTAAATTCTAAAATTTAGTTTAATTAAGTTTAAAAATTGTTGAGCCACATTTAACTTTTCTTGTAACAAACGAAAAAGCAGTTTAAAAGTCAATTTAAACACATTAGGCTCTACTTCTGTAATAGATTGATTGTGGAACTAATGTAATTGGATGAATTTTAAGAAAACATCAAATAAGGCTCAAGCATTTGTAGGTTAAAAAACAATAATTTTTCATACATTTTTCTAAAATATAGAAATGCTTCAAAAGCCTCAATAAACTTCCTGACTTGCTAGTAATAGTCCAAGGTTCAAGCAAAAAAAATCATTTTGATTTAGGATCTACGAAAAAATACACCCAATTCCAAAGTGTACCCCATTTAAAGGCGGAGTCGGGTATTAGAAAATTAAAATATATTTTGACCTCATGCATCGAAAATGTCTGGGAATTCCTTCAGGAATACATCCAAGGATTCCTTCATGATTCCTCCAGGAATTCCTTCAAGAATTACTCCAGAGATTTATTCTAAAATTCCTCATGGATTTCTGAAGTGATGTCTCCAGGGATTTTTTCAGAGATTCTTTCAGAAATTCCTTTATGATTTTTTTTCACAAATTCCTCCAAATTCTTATGAGATTTATCCAGGGATTTCTTAAAAAATTGTTCCAAAAGATTCTCTATGGCTTTCTTTTATTCTTGAACAGTTCCGATAGAACTCTAAACCACTACTCCAGGAATTTCTCCAAAGACACCTCCAGAAATTCCTTTAACTATTCCTCCAGGAATTTTCACACTACTCCGGAATTTCCTTCAGGAAAAATTCTATAGGATTACGGAGATTTTTCAAATGTGTCTGCAGGCAATTTCTCCAACGATTATTCCTGGTATTGCTCCAGAGATTCCACCAGAAAATACTCAAGATTTGTTTTTCCTGGTATCTATCAAAGAATTTCTCCAAAGGTACCTCCAAGGATTCCTTCAGCAATTTACCCACGTTATCATTCAGATTCTACAGATTTTATCTTTCATTTAGATTTACTGCAAGAAAATCTATACAAAGGTTCCTCCTGAAATTTTTCAAGCAACTTTTACAGAAATTTACTAAAAAAAAAACTAAAATTTTCTATACCTTGTCATGTAATTTTTTTTTCGAAGTTTTTTTTTCTGAAAGGTTGAAATCTTAAGTTTTCATTCCATAAAAAAGATTGGAAATCGGTTGAGCTGTTCAAAAGTCATGATTTTTAAAGAATAAAGATTCTATTCCACTGAAACCTACAGTGTGTGCCAACAAAAAATAACTGCTTTTTTATTGAAAAAAAAAACAAAAAATAAAAAACATGCATCGCAAATTGACCGTAAACGTAAAATTCACTGAAATTACAAGAAAACATGAGAACAGCAACAGCCCCTTTGGTCCCCAGTCCTTCAAAACAAAAAAAAAACGGAAAGTATTGATTTTTAATGTACAAAACCAATTTATATATATTTTTAAGTCAAAATCTTTAGCTTTCATTTCGTCCAAGAAAATTGAAAATCGGTCATGCGGTTCAAAGATTATGATTTTTTTAAATATTTTCTTGCAAAATCACGATTTTTCTGGTCACCGTATTTTGGAAATGGTCCCCTAATAAAAAATATCCAAACACACGTGTATCCTTATTTCGGCAAAGGAACAAAATAGCAAATTTTCACAGAATTCGGTGACCCACTAGATCGGTTTTTCATGGAATGGCTGTATATTTTTCCTTAGAAGTTCTTCTGCAGATCGCTAGGAATCTATCCAGAGATCTCTCCTAACATTTCTTTAGGAAATGAATTTCTGAAAAAAAATTGAACTCCTAGGGGAATTCTGGGAGGCATCCCTGGAAACAGTTTTGGATACTCAGAACAGCTCTCTAGTGAATTTTTTGGGTAAATCTTGTAACGATTTCGCTAAAGGTGTCTGTAGGAGAAAGCCTTGAAAAATTCGTGAAGTAATTACTCATATAATTCTTGTAGAAATTACTTGTGGAATTTCAGAGCGATTCTAGTAGGAATCCATAGAGGAATTTCTGGAGTTACGTCTGTTGTAATCCTAGTTGTTCACATGTAACTCCTGCACAATGGTCGAAAAAAATGAAGTTTGGCCAGAACTAGTTTTATCGCCTTAATCGATGAAATATATAATCTGAATATGTTATTTGGCGTTTCTATTATTTCAGAAGGAATTATTCACATATCACGTAACTTTTTTTTTAAATTGTTTTTTTTTATTAAAAATGTTATCAGACTGGGCTTTTGTTTGTTTTTGACCGAATTAGATCAAAATGTATATGAACAGTGGTTAAATATATTTTAAAAGAACTCAAATCTCAAAAAAGTTTTTGGTAGTTTTGGCCACCCTTTTATATAGATCCCGACCATAGTGCCCTGGAGAAATTCTTGGTGACATTTCTGCAGAAATCCCTGTAGAGATTTTTCTAAACGAATCTTTCGAGAAGTCTCTGGAAGAACTTGTTGAGAAATCTGTAGGAATGCCATTAGAGATCGCTTGAAAATTCTGAAATAATCCCTGGACCAGCTGTTGGAGCAATTCCTGGTGAAATTCCTGGATGAATTTCATTGAAAAAAATACCGAAGGAATCCATGGAGGAGTGGGAAGAGGTATTCCTGCAGGAACTCCTTAAGTAACTTCTTGTGAAATCTTTGGAGGATAATCCTGGAATAATCCTTCATAAAATCCCTGGATGGAATTAGATGAATTGCTGGAGATAATCCTGGGGACCTATCTTAACCGGTCTGAAGGAAAATCTGGTTGCGATTAAAAGTTCTGCCTTGCGGAATATCTGGCTAAATCTTAAGTGGAATCACTGGAAAAATCGCTGTATGGATCACTGTAGAGATTATCTTGAAGGTGTTTCTAGTGAAATCCCTACAGAAATATTTGGAAAAGACTCTGGGAAAATTCTTTTCTGACATAATTTCCAAATTTTTCCGAATATAACATATGGACAGGAACCACAATAAACGATCTAGATCAGAGATTTGCAACATCAATTAGTTCTTAAATGGAATCGGGTCGTAAGACAATGGAGCTGGTAAATGCTGGGCATGGCGTACCATTGGCACCTCGTGTACCTGAAGGAATAAAATAGACCCCTCTGCGCGGTTCTTGAGCTTGGATTGGATTGGATTGGATTGGATTGGATTGGATTGGATTGGATTGGATTGGATTGATTGGATTGGATTGGATTGGATTGGATTGGATTGGATTGGATTGGATTGGATTGGATTGGATTGGATTGGATTGGATTGGATTGGATTGGATTGGATTGGATTGGATTGGATTGGATTGGATTGGATTGGATTGGATTGGATTGGATTGGATTGGATTGGATTGGATTGGATTGGATTGGATTGGATTGGATTGGATTGGATTGGATTGGATTGGATTGGATTGGATTGGATTGGATTGGATTGGATTGGATTGGATTGGATTGGATTGGATTGGATTGGATTGGATTGGATTGGATTGGATTGGATTGGATTGGATTGGATTGGATTGGATTGGATTGGATTGGATTGGATTGGATTGGATTGGATTGGATTGGATTGGATTGGATTGGATTGGATTGATGGATTGGATTGGATTGGATTGGATTGGATTGGATTGGATTGGATTGGATTGGATTGGATTGGATTGGATTGGATTGGATTGGATTGGATTGGATTGGATTGGATTGGATTGGATTGGATTGGATTGGATTGGATTGGATTGGATTGGATTGGATTGGATTGGATTGGATTGGATTGGATTGGATTGGATTGGGATTGGATTGGATTGGATTGGATTGGATTGGATTGGATTGGATTGGATTGGATTGGATTGGTTGGATTGGATTGGATGGATTGGATTGGATTGGATTGGATGGATTGGATTGGATTGGATTGGATTGGATTGGATTGGATTGGATTGGATTGGATTGGATTGGATTGGATTGGATTGGATTGGATTGGATTGGATTGGATTGGATTGGATTGGATTGGATTGGATTGGATTGGATTGGATTGGATTGGATTGGATTGGATTGGATTGGATTGGATTGGATTGGATTGGATTGGATTGGATTGGATTGGATTGGATTGGATTGGATTGGATTGGATTGGATGGATTGGATTGGATTGGATTGGATTGGATTGGATTGGATTGGATTGGATTGGATTGGACTTGGACGCTTCATGTGGTACACGATCAACAGTTATCACAAAATTTTAAATTAATGACAAACATCTAGTGAAACAAGTAGACGAAACCAGTTCCATTCATCCGAAGTGGAAAATAATTATACCTCATCCTCTGTAGATCGATGCTCGATTGATTCGCTTCCGCGCCTCCTCTTCGTTTCCATTTCCAACCGACGACGAAAGCCCCGAAATTCAATAGAATCGCACTTTGCGTCGCGCCTAGATCAACCCCAGCTTCTTCAACGTCTTCTTCTTATCGCAACCTATCCGGCATCCCAACGCCTTGGTCCATTCTTCCAGTAGCAACATTTCTTTAATGGATCTCGAAAATCTCGCGCTTCCTGGTCACTTTTGCTTTTGTGGCTGCGATGCGATTCTCCCGGGGTAGAATTTCGGCTCGCTTGCCCCCTAATTATAGAGCTCCGATCCGGGCCCGGTTCTCGATTCTTGGTTCTAGTCTTGCCCGGGTATTGTTTTCGCTGAGCAATGCCTTTGGCGTCACACATCCAACTCAGTCGTCATCCCAATAATGTATTCGTCGTCGTCTTCAAAAGCTTCAGAACAGAGAGATCCAAGATCTAGGCTCGGATCGATCGATAATCGGTAGCCAGAAAACTATCGGCTAAATTGAAAGGGGAAGTGATTTCGCTTTCATCCCACTCGCTCCCGATGGGAAAAAAGGGCTGCCAGAGAATTAGAAACTAATTACAGTGGCCGAAAAGGAGGATCAGTGAGTGGCTGGACATTAACAGACTGCAATTAGAATGCATTAAGGCCGAGGGGATTTGTTTGTTTTGAAAGGATTTCGTTCGGATGTGATGTAATTGGAAGGGGGATAATTGAATAATGTCAGGAAGCGATCAGATTTCGAAATGCTGCATACAGCCCCATTTTCGGTGGTTGGTTCAACAATGGTGGATCTACGGGTGACTATCTCTCTAGGATTATCAGATTCTAATACACAGACCCGAAGTTTTAAACAGTATCACCGACGCCGTGTGGAGTGACATTGGAACTTTGACCGCCTTTTTCGATGCATCTCATGGCTAGTACTTACTTACTTTTGCTGGCTCTACGTCCTTCAAGGCATGACCTGCGCCATAATGTTACGCCAACTAACTCGATCCATGGCTGCTAACATCCAGTTTCTCGATCGCCCCACACTTCCAAGATCCTGCTCCACTTGGTCAAACCACCTAGCTCGTTGCGCTCCCCTTCGTCTTGTACCGGCCGGATTTGAGTTGAACACCATTTTTGCGGGATTGATGTCCGGCATTCTCACAACGTGTCCCGCCCATCGCACCCTTCCAGCTTTGGCGATTTTCTGGATACTGGGTTCAACGTAGAGTTGCGCAAGCTCGTGGTTCATTCTTCTCCTCCATACCCCGTTCTCACATACTCCGCCGAAGATCGTCCTAAGAACACGTCGTTCAAAAACTCCTAGCGCTTGCAGGTTCTCTTCGAGCATTATCCACGTCTCATGCCCGTAGAGGACTACCAGTCTTATCAGCGTCTTGTACATGGTACACTTAATACGGAAGTGAAGCTTCCCAGACCGCAAGGTCTTTCGGAGTCCGCCCAAGTAACACACATGTTATAATTAAGCATTATTGACTTATATATGACCAAATCTTGTTAAATATCAGTTGAAAATGCTCAATTATAACATGTGTGTTTCTTGGGCGTAGTAAGCACGACTTCCGGCAATGATACGTCTTCGAATTTCTCTGCTGCAGTTGTTATCCGACGTAACCAATGATCCGAGGTAGACAAATTCGTCCACCACCTCGAACTCATCCCCGTCGATCATCACGCGTCTGCCAATGCGAGCTCTATCGCGCTCGGTTCCTCCAGCCAGCAGATATTTCGTCTTCGACGTATTTACCTTCAATCCAACCCGATCTGCTTCACGTTTCAGCCTGGTATACTATTCAGAAACCACCTGGAACGTTCTTCCGACAATGTCCACGTCGTCAGCAAAGCAGATGAACTGGCTGGATTTATTGAAGATCGTGCCCCGCATGTTGAAACCCGCCCGTTTCATAACACCTTCTAGCGCAATATTGAACAGGAGGCAGGAAAGACCATCGCCTTGTCGAAGTCCTTTGCGTGTTTCAAACGGGTCCGATAATGCACCCGATATCTTCACGCAGCACTGTACACTATCCATCGTTGCTTTGATCAGTCTAGTCCATAGATTCCCAAACTGTGGGTCGCGACCCCCGTTCCGTCGATTTCCTTCCACGAACCCAATGGCTCCTTCCGCTGCTTTGGTAATGGCTGCTTTGAGACTACTCCAGCAGTCCTTAAGAGGGGCTTCGGTGAGCTCTCCCTCTTCCGGCAATGCTGCTTCAAGGATTTGCGCGTAATCATTTGCGACTGCGGGTAGCTTGAGTCGTTCCAGGTTGTACCGTGGTGGGCGTCGGTACCCAATGTTGTTCACAACGGAGAGTCGTTGGCGCACTTTAACCGTCACTAGGTAGTGGTCCGAATCGATGTTTGCGCCGCGATAAGTTCTGACGTCGATAATGTCCGAGAAGTGTCTTCCATCAATCAAAACGTGGTCGATTTGCGATTCAGTCTGTTGGGGTGATCTCCAGGTGTACCGATACGGGAGGCTGTGCTGGAAGTAGGTACTACGTATGGCCATGTTTTTGGAGGCGGCGTAATCAATCAGTCTGAGGCCGTTTTCGTTCGTAAGTTGGTGAGCGCTGAACTTCCCTATAATCGGTCTAAATTACTCCTCCTGGCCAACCTGAGCGTTGAGATCTCCGATAACTCGATGTCCAGTATCCAATTAGTGGAACAGTGGCTTCAGAACGAACCCGTCGCAAATTCAGGCTCTGGCATCGGATGCAGTGGCATTCCCGCTGGCACGGAATTATGCACCGGTACCGTTCACAAACAGAAACCATCGGCTACAACGACATTCGCTGCGGCTTCAACGCCGAAATCCGGACAACAAGCAAAGCTCACCTTCGGGCTCAATCCAAGCCTGCCACTGGCCCAAGGCGCTACTTCTGAAGCAAATCGTAGGCAACCAGCTGAGCCGGAGTTCCACGCGCAGGATCCATTGGACTGGAGCCTAACTTGGGACGTACCTGTCGCACATCAACCGCTACCAAAAGGGCAATTCACTGTGGACTTGCAGGAGATTCAGCGGAAATTCCTTGGCGTACAACTATGTCCGTCAAAGCCGTATACACAGCAAGTGGGTCCATCGTCGTCAAGCCAACCTGTGAGTGGTAATCACCCGGTTGCCAATGTCCATGAAACAAGTTCGTCGCAGCAGGAGAATATCGCTACAATACCAGCAACGACAGGTGGTCCACAACCGTGCTAGGTAATCTTGGATCCAACTGTCTCTCAGCACGACCAGTCGTCCGGCCTCGAAGCACTTACCACTAAGCAGTATGCACCAGCAGCAGTTACCACGGTGAGTCAATTATGCTCTGATTACATTTTACCACAAAGTAGAACAAATGCATTGCATTCGAATGTAACGTTCAAAGTACCAAGGCTTTCTTCATTAATTGAACATACTCCCTTCGGCGTAACCGACCCATACAAGCCCCCTCAAGCTCTTCGGAGAGATGCATCAACGTTTCACCCAATGTACAAAAGCACCCCCTATGTCCGCCCCGTTACTGCCCCCTCCGTGCACTTCGCTGATCATCCAGTTGCTTCCTCTTCCGGTCTGCCAATATTGCCCAATGTACGAACAGTTCCGAGTAATCCGACCCCAATAGTGTCTTCAATCGCCGTAAATAGTGGTCATACGATTCCGATTCTGCCTTCCGACTCAACATCTGTCCTCGTACCAGCAACTGAACCGTGGATTAGTGCTCCGACATCTCAACAACTCGCTGCCAGGCACATCGTTCCCAAGGAGCTTCCAATCTTTTCGGGCGATCCTGTCGAGTGGCCGTTGCTCGTAAGTTGCTACCAGAACACGACACAGTTGTGTGGTTTCTCCAATGGGGAAAATTTGATGCGTTTGCAGCGGAGTCTTAAAGGTAACGCACTCGAAGCAGTAAGGAGCTTGCTTCTGGAGCCATCGTCGGTCCCATTGATAGTTACAACTCTGCAGACTCTTTATGGACGGCCGGATTTAATTATCAACTCACTTCTTCACAAGGTTCACGCAACTCCATCTCCGAAGCCGGACAAGTTAGAAACGTTGGTATCCTTTGGCTTTGCATGCCAAAACCTTTGTGGCCAATGGCATTCCGAGGTGTTATTTTCCGGGATACCATCCGGAAAGCTTCGAATCTCTTGAGCTGCACATATTCGTCGATGCTAGCGAGGAGGCGTACGTGACGTCTGCGTTCTTCCGAACTGTGGACAAATCTCAAGTGCGCTGTGTGCTGGTTTCATCGAAGACGAAGGTGGCCCCACTCAAACCTCTTTCAGTTCCTCGTCTTGAGTTGCAGGCAGCACTACTGGGAGTCAGATTAGCAAAGTCAGTGGCGGAAAACCACACTCTAGTTATCGTCCGTCGATTTTTCTGGAGTGATTCAACCACTGTTCTGTTGTGGCGTGTCGAGTGTCTGAAATCCTGGACACAACGAAGGTGGACGAATGGCACTACGTACCCTCGCGATTGAACGTTTCAGATGATGCGACGGAGTGGAAAGATTGGCTCCAGATCAACAGCAACCACCGTTGGTTTCGAGGACCGAGCTTCTTATACGACCCTCCACACACGTGGCCCAAACCGAAGGAGCTTCCTGGTTCAACAGCAGAAGAGCTTCGGCCCATCCATGTTCATCAGGAAAAAGCGGAACAGCAGTTAGTACAGTTCTGTCGTTTCTCCAAATGGGAACGTTGTCTGCGAGCTGTGTGTGTTTATCGGTTCATCGACCAACTTAAACGTAAAAGAGGTGACGAAATCACCAAGGATCCACGCATTTTTACTCGAGAGGAGCTCCAGCGAGCGGAAAACACGATATTGCGGCTTGCACAGTTCGAAGTTTTTGCGGACGAGATCATCACGATGGATAAAAATCAGTTACTGCCCTCGGATCAACGTCAGCGTTTGGAGAAAACAAGCTAACTCCTTTTCTGGACGAACGAGGCGTAGTTCGAATGGACAGCAGGATCTCCAGCTTCTCTGAAGCGCTCTATGATTTTAAATACCCAGTTGTGCTACCCAAAAGCCACTACGTCACTCAACTGATCGTCGACAGCTATCATCGGCGGTACAACCATTGCAATGGAGAGACAGCGGCGAACGAAATGCGACAGAGATTCCATTTGTCGGAAATGAGAGCAGCTTTTCGGAAGTCTCGGAAGTTTTGTTCTTGGTGCCGGGTTTACAAGGCAACTCCATCCGTTCCAAGAATGGCACCGCTACCGGAAGCACGGGTGACTCCTTATGTCAAGCCGTTCAGTTTCGTAGGGTTGGACTACTTCGGTCCCTTTCTGATCATCCAGGGTCGACACGAAGTGAAGCGCTGGGTTGCCCTCTTCACTTGTTTAACCATCAGGGCAATCCATCTGGAGCCAGTGTCCAGCCTATCTACGGAATGCTGCAAGATGGCTATACGACGCTTCATAGCACGGAGGGGGGCACCTTCTGAGATCTATAGCGATAGAGGGACAAACATTGTCGGAGTCAGCGGCGAATTGCGAGAGCAGATAAGGGGCATCAACAGTGATCTGGCTTCCACGTTCACAAATACCATCACCCAATGGCGCTTCAACCCACCAGCTTCGCCACATATGGGGGGAGGGGGTGCTTGGGAACCGTATGGTTCGTTCGGTAAAGTGTGCTTTGGCTGCGTTGTCTGCCGAACGTTAGCCAAACGAAGAAACTTTGGTGACTCTACTTGTTGAAGCAGAGTCTGTGGTAAATTCAAGGCCGTTGACCTACATGCCCCTAGTGACGGCAGACCACGAGGCGCTTACGCCAAACTGTTTTCTGCTGCTGAGCACTAGTGGGGTGAATCAACCACCAAGTCAACTTTCGGATGGTAAGTTGGCCTTGCGATCCAGCTGGGCGTTGTACCAACGTCTACTGGACCAATTCTGGGTTCGCTGGGTGAAGGAATACCTGCCCACCATCACTAAGCGAACCAAATGGTTTGTTGAGAGCAAACCAGTCTCAGCCGGTGACCTGGTCATGATTGTAGAAGACCAACTGCGGAATGGATGGATCAGAGGACGAGTTCTTCGTGCGTTCCCTGGACGAGATGGGAGATGTCGCAGTGCAAATGTCCAGACTGCAACCGCCGTCCAGTAGCCAAGTTAGCCGTCCTAGAAGTGGCGGATACTGCTCGTGAGGACACGGACCAATACGGGTCGGGGAATGTTCAGGATGGCACCCAGTCGTCCGAATTATTAGCTGCGGGGCGAGCGCCAGCAACGGCTGAGTGACCAGCCGTCCAACGAGAGAAACTGACTCTGCACACCACACATATCACACTCAGTATTATTTGAGATAGCACAGCAATCATACACGCTAGTTGGACGAAAATACGTACGAAAAGTAAATTACCTATTATTGTTAGTTTGTTGGACAGGACAGGAGTTAGAATACGAAAAAGGACTGAAAGTGTAAGGCAAACAATCATGCAAATATTTACACTAACCAACTTACGTTACTAACAACTAATCATGCAACATTAACTTAAAATTAGTGAACTAAACTTACCAAATGTGAACTTAAATCTAATGGATTAAAATGAAATTTCAGCTAAAAGCGAACTCTACCACAAAATCCGAGTTTTGCTAAACGGATGGTCCGAAATCCCATCACCTGTGCCAACAATTATCATCGGTTAACAAATTTTCAAAACCAGTTTTTTCTTGCTCAACATTGAAGCAATATTCAGGATAATCTATTGTACTTGCTATGTAATGCATTGAAAGTTTTTCATCAGGATTTGTTCAAATTTGAATGAAAAACCTGTATAATAGTTGATAATTGCTGATCATGGATTCTTGAACCTTAAACTAGTTGACAGGTAAAACTGTCTTTCAATTTAACTTGAAAAAAAAATTGATACAGATCAGCCAAATTCGTCAAAAGCAAAAGAATTGAGTTCCATGTTACATTCCTTCGAAATACCGATAAACATGTTCATACATTCATTAGCACTAATTCAATACTATCATAAATACGATTCAAACAGAATTCTGAGCAGTCTCACAGTAAATTGTTTTCATTAATTTTTATCTGATTTCTCTTATGTTAGAAACAGTCTTCAAAAAATCTCACTCCAAGAGCTGCTAGGATCCAAATCATGCAAGGCAAAATAGTTTTCTCGCGCTCAATTTCTTTTGATCAAGGCACGCATTGAATCTTGCCACTTGTATGAAAGGATTCAATCCCAGGATTGAATCCTTGATGATAATTACGTCAGACGCAACGATAAAAATGTATCTAGTTACCGTTGTCAGGAATAATTTGGTTTGTTAGCACATATTTTTACTTCTACTGTCCTAGCTTCTACTTCAGTACCGTTTTGATTCATATTACGGACACTTAAGGACTCAGTGAAGTATAACCCAGCATAGAGCATACAAAATAAATCATTCTGTATGATTCCTTAGCGCTATCGAGCGTAAGAAGCCCTTATCTTTCAAATGGTGGGTAAAGAATACGCTTCCGCAACTTGAATATTTTTTAATAAATCAAAATGTGTAGCCTTTTCATGATTCTTATTCCGGACGCTTCCTCACTTTTGCCTCATATTCCGGACACTTTGAATCGAATTCCGGACAGCTCATGATAATCATTAATGGAACAGTCAAATCATCAATTGAAATCGTCAAACCACTAAAGAGACATCTAAGGTAGTTGGGCATTATAAATTTTCGAAGATATTCATGGAAAAAGCTTACTAAAACGAGCCTCGAAAATGAGAACTTTTGAACGACAAAAATTGAAACATTTCGTGTGAAATGTTTCCCATACAAAGTAGAGTGTCCTGAATTTGAAGCTGTCCGTAATATGAATCAAAACAGTATATTTTTAAATTTTGGAATGTTTCAGCGACGTTAGTGGAGTAATTAAGTTGATTCTAGCGATGTTGTTCCAAAAAGTGCAGTTTTCAAAAATCATATTCGTAACTATGATGGCACCGAATCGTATGATGTCCGTATCGAAAAATTCAGGCAAAACTGACTCGAATTGGTTTCAAGGATGCAGTCGTCCCTTGTTCAGTTGGAGCTCCTAAGAGAACACTTGGAAATTGGACGCCAAAAATATTGACTAATAAATTAAACATTAAAAAATAGAATTATTATCATTGACCAGTTTTGTAAAGAATTGTTTGTTGATTTCCTTTCTTATATTGCAAGCGAGATCCAAAACTAAAACCCCTAGAAGTCCCTAGATCCTAAGGTATTTCAACAATTTCACATTAGCAGCAGCAATAACGTTGCACGTATGAAAACTCTATCTCTTCAAAAAAAATTAAGCGAAACCCAGCTTTTACAGAACGTCATTGACCACTTCAAGTGAGCTCTCTTGCGTTATTTTTCCAGGGCGTTTGAGATCGATCACCTAACTTATGCATGGAGAAATTTCTGGCTTGCAGTCTCGAATTCTTAATTAGAACACTTTTTTTACTGTAAAACAATATCGTTTCAATGTAGGATAGAACACACGACGGCAAAAATTCCTCCAATATTCGAGTTCCAGTCGATACTTCACTAATTTTCTGAGATCTTGATTTTTCAAACGACCCAAGCAGATCGTTTGATTCCTACCATGAAGGATGCTTACTTGTGGTGACCACGAGCGTTCGCAAAAAGCTGGGCAACTGTCGGAATTCCACACAAAATTGAAACAAACATCTCCCGTACAGAGATTCACTGATGACACATCATTAGTAAGGATTCAATCTTGGGATTGAATCTCCAGCAAAATTACGCTCACTGAGATCTGAAAATTAGGATTCAAAACGCTCCCATTTATTGGGATTTATTCAAAGCATGCTTGTTTGAATCCTGGAGTAGAAGGATGCTCTTTGAAGACTGGTTATAAATTAAATGAATACTCTGTAAATTTCATCAATTCCAATGCTGCTAAAGCTCTGCCCAAATTAAACTCCAAGTTCCATCGCCATGATAAATCGATCGAATGATAGATGACGCATGATTGGCCTCGCTCTGCACTTTCCATGTTACCCCTGATGTTGTTGTCAGCCGACAATGACGAAGACGATGCGACGAATCGAAAGCAGATCTGTAACGAAAAAAAAGACTCCACAAAATGATCCATCCAAGTGGTCTGCCTAATTTCCTACCATGCTTCTTCAACCCGACACAGTTCAATAATAATTTGATAATCGTCAATCGGACGGTCGTCACGCTTCTCCTGTAGAAATAATCCTAGGCAACAGGGCCCTCAGTCAGTGCCAACTAGATCGGGAATCACGGCGACGAAGACGACGACTATGGTGGAGACGCCATCTTTTATTCTTCGGGCTCGACAAAAGGTGACTTTGATTAATTCCATTTCATTTCGGTTCCCTGTTGCTCGTGTCGTGCGTTGCGTTCGTATGCCGGCTATTAGCTTGACGATCACTTCTTCTTCGGTCTCCCGAAGCGGGACAAATGGTTCTCGCGGCAAGTGATCGCCTCGTGTCCGGCTCTCGGCCCGGCCTAATGAATTTCGGGTTCTTCCCGCTTTCGGGTGGAAGCCGATTTTTGATGGATTCTTGATCTGGCTCCGTGTCGTGGCGGTCGGTGATCTATCCAGCGCGGGAAGGGAAACAAATGAGCAATTCGTTTCTATCGAAATTTGTCATTAATTTGATCCAGCAAACAATGACGGCATCAAGGTCGCAGGTTCATGCTGATCGACAGCGCGGCTTTTGGTGATTTTTTATCTCTTCATCGATAAATTATCCGTTGAGGCGATTATCGTTTGGGTGGACTCGGGCTTCCCTATTAATCATAACCCAAATCCTATTGTCTCCGCGTTCAGCGCGGTACCGTTTCGGGAGATTCGATCACCGCTTTCTGGATTCGTGTATTCGCTTCCCATGACACTGTTGTCCCGCCCGACGAAGCAACAAGTGGAAAATGACCGTTAAACAACGTCTCAAAACACCGCCAAATAAGTCACTTGTGAAATTGATGGATGACCTGAAGAACACGTCGCGTCGCACCGGCAATGCGCTTCAAAAACACTAATTACCGTTCCGTGTGACGTGGATGCGGATGGCTGGGCGCGCCTGCGAAGGTCCTTGATCGTCGTCTTATCGCGACCGCTTGATCTGCCAGCCGAGGCCTGGTTCTCACATTTCATTAGCATCTCATTTGGGCCGAATTGGCGGTGTCTACCTTCCAACCTTACGCGTTGTTACGCTGCCTGCGGAAAGGGGGACAGGTTGAACATAATGATGACACACAAGTGCTCGATGCGAGTGCCCTTGATGATGGCTGTCTGCACATAGCGTAATATTTCTTTGCGTGACTTGATCGCTATGCGGTAAATTAGTCCTTGCGCTGTGCTGATGCGGTGAAATTAATGGGCTTATCGTATGGAGCGTATACTGACACTGGGTGGCATAAGTGGACAACTGGATTAATCCAATGGGGTTCGTTAATGAAGATGTGCGTGGAGTTCCGTTGAAGATTAAAACAAAGAAGGTTGTTTTACTTAAGAGCCAGTTCGCGAGAACCGCAACCCCCTTTCCAAGGGAAGTTGTATTGATGTTCTCCGATCAGGCTGAAATTTTCAGGCATTGTTCTTCTATATAAAGGAAGATGTTTTGCAAAATTTTAGATTTTTATATTAGGGGGAAGTGGGACAAAATGACACCCAATGATTTCATGTCACTAAGCATGCAAAATCACAAAAACTGACATAACTATAGTAAAAGTGCACGGATTGTGTTGAAATTTAGCATGATTACTCTACGTTATATAAACTTTTAGATTGGCATGGTATTTGGATTTTAAAAGTACTTCAAATCTAAAAGATGAGTTTTTCATAAAAATTAAGTGATTTTCAAATCGATTTTTTTCTTACCAACCGAACTAGGTCAAAAATCTAAATATAACGTTTTGTAGAGCAACTCATGGGCTTTCATTTGAGGTGTAATCCAAATTTTCGAAAATTTTTTTTTTCGGGGTGGTGTTTGAACTTGAGCCATTTTGCGAGTACCGTAAAACGGGGTAACTTTGATAGTTTTTTCGAAGAAAACTTGAATATGTATGCATGCTGTTTCAAAGAATTATAATTTATATTTTTAAAACAAGTACTGGCATCCTACCTATCGATTGCTGTTGATAGATTGCCAAAAGATTTATTTTGAATGGATATATAATTTTTCATATAATCGAAAGTCGGTTTTCTGTTTTGGGGTAACTTTGATAATGGAGTATGCATCGAACAAAATTTAATGAATTACGAACATTTGTAGGGCATTGCATACCTATAGGCGTTTAACGTTATATAGAAATTTCTGACTTAGATTACAAAAATGGTCCCAGTTTGTGAAAATGCTTTTCGCTAAAAGATTTGAGACCGTATTCCAGTTCTGTGATAACTAGGCTGCCAAATATAAGTGGCCAACTATTCAAAAGTACATCAAATAGTGATCGTAGAACAGATTGTTTGTAAGCGTTTCAAAAATGCTAAAATTGTGTCAATTTTTAATATTCGTGTAAAAAGCCTCAAATGGTCTCGATTCAAATGAAAACAGCTTTTATATGGAGTGTCATACTAATATTCTTCAGTTTTGCATTCGTTTGGCTTAACCGATTAACAGAAATTATGATATTTCGTTTAGTATGTGGTGGGCTACACACTATCAAAGTTACCCGCATTATCAAAGATACCCCGTTTTACGGTACCGCAACCCTCTTGCATAGAGAGGTTGTATTGATGTTCTTCGATCGAGCTGAAATTTACAGGAGTTGTTTTCCTATGTGAAAGAAGTTATTTCGCAAAATTTCAGACATTTTTATTAGGGGGAAGTGGTACAAAATAACCACTAATGATTTAATATAAAAAAATTATACAAATCCAAGTAAACTGCTATAGCTATAGTAAATATGCACGGATTTGTATGAAATTTGGCATGTTAACTTAACGTTATATAAACTTCAAAATGAACATGGTATTTGGATTTGAAAAAATGTTTCAAATCGAGAAAAACCTGTTTTTTTTTTATAAATTATATTTTTATCAAATCGGCTTATATTTTGTCAACCGAACTAGGTCAAAAAACTAAATATTAAAAATTAAAAAAAATCCGGACGGTATGAGCAGTGTGTGAAGGCCTCCGATTATATCATACCGTGTTGCCGCTGCCATATCTGAAAAAAATGTCATTTCCTTGCAAAAGTGATTATGTGGATAACAATAATAAGGCATTGCACCAATGTTTTCGGTCGGCAGTAAGCGTTGTTTCTTCTCACGCTGTTCGGTTGGGAATCAACTACCACATTTTATTAATTTGGGTAATGTTTTGATGGGTTCGATTGGGAGGGCCACATATGTGTGTGTCTTATATGATGGTATGTTTGCTAGAGATCATTTTGTAAATAATTGAGTTGAGCTTATTTTAGACTGACTGCACATATGGCTGTTATGAGACATTGTACTGTTTACATCTTGAATAGAATTTTGACTTTTACTGGCCTTGATGTTTACAAATTTAACGAAAGAGTTAAATTGCATTTTCTCACGAAAATTAGGTATAGTGCAGCCCAAGCAGGACAGTTCAGTTTTGCGTCGTCCGATAGATTTAGCTTACGGTTTCGCGCGTGTTTTCGTCGCCGGAGATTTTTTTTCCTGTTTCGGAGCGTCTTGCTGGGTAGTGCTTCGTGAAGCCCAAGCAGGACAGTTCGGTTTTGCGTCGTCCGATAGATTTGGCTCACGGTTTCGCGCGTGTTTTCGTCTCCAAAGATTTTTTTCTGTTTTGGAGCGTCTTGCTGGGTAGGTATTTGGAAGGCACAAGCAAGACAGTTTGTTTTCGGGACGCCAAGAAGTTCTGCTGTCAGTGTCAGTTTTGTGTTTAGTTGAGGATGGATTACCAACTGGTGAGTTCGTTTCATGTTTGTGATAACACATATTTTTTTGAAAGCGTAACTTTTAAGTAATTTTAAAACAAACTTTGTATGGTTCGTCACTATAAGTGTCGGCATTATGCTTTTTTCTTATACAATTTCAATATACATATATTTGTCTCTTTTTGACATTATTAAACATTTTCTTTTGAATTGTTCGACATTGTGAATGTTGACGTATTTTTTAAAACTTCTACCATATCGAGACAAAATGCACAGTAATGCTCATATGTAATTTTCAAACAAACTATGTATGGTTCGTCACTACAAGTGTCGGCATTATTCCTGTTTCATATAATTTAAAATATATACAGTTGTGTTCGGAATGGTGGTGGTGGGGGCCGGTTTTCATACGGAATGCTCAACTTTAGCGTGCTGTAGCTTTGTTTCCTTATGGGCAATCGGCATGAAATTTTAGGGGTGAACTACAGATGTACTCAGTTTTGTTTTCGCAGGATTTGGGGGACTACGCGCTACCGGTTGGGGGGTTGGGCACTGGGTGGGATCGCTCAGAATATAAGTAGTTTTTGTATTGTAAATTTTTGTTCAGCATGAATTTTATAAAAAAAAAATGGCTTGTTTATACATTTATAGCTTGGGTGGAAATGGTTGAAACGATGAATAAAGAAAAATTCAAAAACTCAAAATACAGCAGATATTGAAATTATTAAAACTACTATTATTTTGAGCGATTTCACCTGGTGTTTGACTTTTCAGCCGGTGGTGTGAAGGTTTTCAAGTCTTGTGATGATAGGGTTGAGTATGTTTGAGGTTTACTGCCGGGGTTTCATGCCGATTGCTAGTATGGAAGCCGAGTTGCGGCGTGCCGGGGTTGAGCATTTTGTGTGAGAGTCGGCTTTCACTGCTATTGTTCTGAACACAACTGTACATGTAATATTCAGTTTTCGTCATTAATAAAAACATCTTTTGAATTGTTCGACATTATAGATGTTGACGTATTTTTTGAAGCTTCTACCAAAAACTTCTCGAGACAACAATACAACACTAGCTATAAATATAAGTCGTATATTTCCCCCATGGATCGCATCACCGACCAGAGGTGACTCCCAGATCTTTTCCTCCCTCACTAATTAACATTCTTCCCGTGGTGATTGTGGAGATGCAGAGGTATTCTCGGTCTCTGGAAGCAACAATCATTACACCCTAACATTCCTTCCCCATCCCAACTGACTGTAAGGACTTGGCCGGCGCCGTTATTGATCAATAATATTAGATCTGCTAAAATTGGACTTCGAGAGTAAGCGGAAACTCCCATCCCTTATTCATTTGGATCGTAGTGCAATTCTTACCAGTTCCGATGAATCACGGAGTAGCAACCATTGACATGTACAGTCAGTCTATGCTATGCCATGCTATGCTGCTAACAATGGGGTTGTTCCTATCTGACATTTCGGAAGGGACACGGAAAACAAAATACACCCAATATTTGAGTTTAAGCCAAGGGGTGTGACAAAATCTAAATAAACATCAAAAAAGGTTTTTTTAGACTTAAACAAATTAAAAATATTAAAACATTGAGTACTCATGTGTTGTTGTCCTAAACTTAAACGTTTGGCACTAAAATTGGAACAGGGCTTTAGGATCCTATTCACTCGGTTAATGGCCGCTTCTCTCCGTCCTCGACTGTGACCCACGCTCTCCAGGTCCTGGTGCATCTGGTCAATCCACCTAGCTCGCTGCGCCCCACACCTTCTTGTTCTGACCGGATTCGTAGCGAACACCATTTCCGGCATTCTTGCAACATGTCCTGCCCAGCGTATCCTTCCAGCTTTAGCTACCTTCACGATACTGGGTTCGTCATAGAGTTGAGCGGGCTCGTGGTTCATCCTTCGCCACCACACGCCGTTCTCCTGCACGCCGCCGAAGATCATCCTTAGCACTCGGCTTTCGAAGACCCCAAGAGCTTGCAAGTCCTCTTCGAGCATAGTCCACGTCTCATGCCCATAGAGGACTACCGGTCCTATGAGCGTTTTGTACATCGTGCATTTGTTGCAGGGGTGAATCTTTCTTGACCGCAGTTTCTTCTGGAGCTCATATCCAAGCAGCATATTCTTTGTTATCGATACATTCACCATTTCGACGCATTCACAGCCTTACTTTTGTTGCTTCGTGTTTCAGGCGGGTGAACAAATCTGCCACCGTTTCAAACTTTCCCCCAATAATATCCATGTCGTCCGCGAAGCAAACAAATTGTCCGGATCTCGTCGAACAGGAGTGTTCGCCCGAGATCTTCACGCAGTTTTGCACACCGTCCATCGTTGCTCTGATCAATCTTGTGAGCTTCCCGGGAAAGCTTTTCTCGTCCATGATTTTCCGCAAATCTACGCGGTCGATACTATCGTATGCCGCCTTGAAATCGATGAACAAATGGTGCGTAGGGACCTGGTACTCACTAGAGATGGTCGGGTTCGGGTTTGAAAATTTGAAATTTTCCGGGTTCGGGTTCGGGTTGGGTTTGAAGGCTACAAAATTATCGGGTACGGGTCTAGTTCGGGCTTACAAAAAGTCGGGTTTGAGTCGGGTTTAAGTCGGGTTTAGTGAGAATTGTGAACAGAGTAACAACAAAAAGCTTCCCTATGCATCAGAAACGTAGAATTTACCATCTTTTCAACCTCGGGTTTTTCTTACAAAAAAAATCGGGTTTCGGGTCGGGTTCGGGTTTAGACAGTGAAAATTTTTCGGGTTCGGGTCGGGTCCGGGTTTGCTTTTCAATTATTGTCTCGGGTTCGGGTCGGGTCCGGGTTTGAAGAAATAAAATAAGTCGGGTACGGGTCGGGTTCTGGTTTGAAAATTGTGAAACCCGACCATCTCTAGTACTCACGGCATTCCTGGTGGATTTGCCGCATGAAAAAGATCTGGTCCGATGTCGAGCGGCCGTCAATGAAACTTGCTTGATAACTTCCCTCGAACTCGTTTGCTGGTGATAGACGACGGAAGAGAATCTGGGATAGCACTTTATGGGCGGCGTTTAGGATGGTGATTGCACGATAATTTTCACACTCCAGTTTGTCGCTCTTTTTGTAGATTGGGGGTAAAACGCCTTGCTTCCACTCCATCGGTAGGTGTTCCGTTTCCCAGATTCTGACTATCAGCCGATGCAGATAAGCGGCCAACCTGTCCGGGCCCATCTTGATGAGTTCGGCTCCGATACCATCCTTGCCAGCGGCCTTGTTGTTCTTGAGCTGTTGAATGGCATCCTTAATTTCCCCCATCGTGGGAGCTGGTTGGTTTCCACTGTCCGCTGTGCTGACGTAGCCATCGCCTTCGCTGTCCTGACCTTCTGTGCCTGTGTTCTCTGCGCCATTCAGGTGTTCATCGTAGTGCTGCTTCCACCTTTCGATCACCTCACGTCCGTCCGTCAAGATGCTCCCATCCTTATCCCGGCATATCTCAGCTCGCGGCACGAAGCCTTTGCGGGATGTGTTGAGCTTCTGATAGAACTTCCGCGTTTCTTGAGAACGGTACAGCAACTCCATCTCTTGGCATTCAACCTCTTCCAGGCGGCGCTTTTTGTCCCGGAATAGGCGGGTTTGCTGTTTCCGCTTCAGTCTGTATTTTTTCACGTTTTGTGGCGTACCATGCTGCAGCATTGCAGCCCGCGCTATATTCTTCTCTTCCAAAATCTCATGGCACTCTTCGTCGAACCAATCGTTTCTTGAGCTCCGTTCCACATATCCGACAATGCTTTCGGCAGCGTCGTTAATGGCTGCTTTGACTGTCCTCCAGCAGTCCTCAAGAGGGGCTCTATCGAGCTCGCCCTCATCCGTCAACGTTGCCTCAAGATGCTGCGCGTGCAGCATTTGTTTTTTTTTTTTGCGAATTTGAATACTTTTTTCTCATACTTACCACCAGATATATCAATTTATATCAAATAATTATATTGGATGAACTGTCCAGCGGTTTACCAACGGAAATGGACGTTAAAAATTAGCTCACTTTCTAGTAGGGATCCAACAGTTTGGTCAGATCGATAGATCCCTACAAGACATTGAGCTAATTTTCGGTGGTATAAACGCTTGTAAAAGCTGAATATGATCTGAGACTCATTTCAAGCTGATAACTATGGTCAATTTCTCATAAATTAGGGGAATTAGGGGCATAATGAACACACGAGCCGAAATGAGGACCGCTTTATTCTCAGAGGAAATGAATATTACATTAAAGTTTCATGCACAGTATGAAATCTGTATGAACTGTTTGACGGTATAAAAGTTTATGGTTTGCTTCAATTATCCTCTGAAATTTGACTTTTTTCTCAGCTTCAATTGGGTTTTAAGCAAGGCGAAACCATTTTTTGAGCAAAGCAGCTTACCTAGAAAGTTTTTTTTGCTAGTGTGATAGATGGGGCTCCCTTTTACCTTCTAATAGGTTTAACAGCCAATGATAATAAAGTTTTCATTAAATTTCACGAAAGTGTTCATTTAGACCCGATACCTTTTTTTCTAGCCGTTGTTTCTATCTCATTTTTCTGACATTGCACATTGGTCCCAAAGCCATATATAGGAAGACAAAAATGATTGTATGGATCGATTGGTGAAGTGACCAGCTTTACCGTGCTAAAGAAGCTCAAGAATATATAAAAAAATTCTTGAGAAATTGCGAGTTTGAAATTTGAATTAAATTAATTGGAGGATTAATTTGATATAAGGTTTACACGATTTGTACAAATATGGAAACAATTCCAAAACTTTAATATCGAACAGAAGATTTTGCTGCCTAAACAGTAGGGTGCGGCTTATTTTTCAAAAGTTCTCAAAACCAAAAATTCGTGTGCTCTACTAAATTCAAATCACATTAAAAAGGAGACCTCAAAATCTGAGCCAAAAATATTAATATTTAGAGGTGGCACAAGCGTCTTGAAGGTGAATTTTCATGTTATAAAAAATGACCTTTAGTGAAGTAAACATAACTTTGTTATTTTTCATCCGATTTTGAAACTTCTTGCACCATTATTTTTGAAATTTAATTTATCAAAGCTTTGTACAACATCAAATTTTTCTAAAATCAAAACTTGTCTTAGTTAAAAATACTTTTATCCAAATTGCTCCTCATTTTACTAAGAAAAACATTTTTTTTGACCATAACTTCATCAATACTCGATCAATTTCGAATCTTTTAACATGTTTTTGAGGCAAATTTAGTTGTTTTCAAACTATTCATACATCACATTTTTCTAAAAAATAATTTTGACTTAGGTATTCAACAAAATCTATCCAAAACCATGATTTTGCAATAAAAGAAAATCAAATTTCTTTGGATTATTTAAGTTTTTTGCCGGAAATTGCATGTTTAACTTATAAAGCATCTTGCCTTAATTACGAGTTAAATAGTGCACATATTTTTAAACATATGCAAAAAATATGTTTGTTTCGAAATTATTTAAAAATTGTTGCAAAGGTTTAAAAAATGAGAAAAACCAGTTTCAGCCTTAGAGATAGATTTTCCGTTAACAAATCATATTTTGGTGCAGTTATTGCTGAATAACTTGGTCAAGAATTTTTTTTTAGTGAAATGTGTTGTATGAAAGGTTTGAAAACAATTGAATTAGCCTCAAAAGCATGTAAAAAAGATTTGGAATTGGTTGAATAATCATGAAGTTATGGTCAAACAAAGTTGAAATTTTTAGTAAAATGAGGAGAAATTTGGAATATATTACTTTTAATCAAAACTTGTTTTGATTTTAGACAAATTTGGTATTCAACAAAGTTTTACAAATTTAATTTTGAAGGTATTGATGCTAAAAGCGTTCAAATTGGTTAAAAAATAACAAAGTTATGTGTACTTCACTGAAGGTCATTTTTATAACCTAAAAATTAATTTATTTGAATTCAGTAGAGCACACGAATTTTTGGTTTTCAGAACTTTTGAAAAATAAGCCGCACCCTACTAAAGAGGATAGTTACAAACATATATATTTTTTATTAGACCATTTCATATATATCTTAAATTCGGGGATTCTACCAGTCACCACCCATTTGCTAACTGCAATGCTGAAAAAGCTATCAGAAAAAAATTAATCCATACTTTTTGATTTTTAACAAATGGTTTGGGCTTAAACACACTTCATATATTTTTTTTTAATAATTCTGAAGAAAGACTGAATCGAGCCTAAAAGAGAGGAGCGGCTAGCGTCTTTTGCTTTAAAGGATACTCGAGGATGAACCAGCGTTGGGCTGAATTTCTCCATAATGAAGAATCAATCAATCAATTCTGAGGATGTAAAATCTGTCACAGTCATGATAATTTTCATTTATCTCATTGTTTTCGAGGATTTTTATAAATTGTTGTTTGTTGAAATAGCAGTGAAAAAAATTAAAATAATTAATCGTTTGTAAGTTAAATGTTTTTCGTTCTTTTAAAAATGTCAATTCCTTTTGAAGCCCATCAGAATTGCTTCTACATAACATTCTTAATTTTCATTGATTTGTGCAAAACTTCCTTGCGCTTCTCAAGGTTTGAAGAAATTTTGGGCAATTTCTTCAAAAGTTCCCCCAAAAAATAGTGCAGGAAAAACTTTAACATTAAGTTTTCAGGATCGTAGGACTCAGAATTGAAGTTTTTTCTAATCATACGAGCTAAACAAATTTGCCAGGAGCTCATCATTTAATCTTATAGAGAATCAAGCAATTTCTTTTATAGAGAATACATGCAATTTGTCCAAAAAATCACCCAGCGTTTCCGTAAAATATTGTACAAAAGTTCCTGCTAGAAATTTCCCTGATTTTTCTGCACATCTGTAAGATAATCTCTAACCAGTTCTTGAAATGGGTTATCGAAAAATCGCAAGTGATAGGCAAGTGATCCAAGAATTAGGAATTCTTTTTGAGGATTTTCGAGGATTTTCTCTAGAGAATTTCTAAGGATGCTACTCTTAAAATACTCCAAAAATTTCTAATGGTGGTCAATAGAAATTAGTGATCCATGACCCTTATTCCGGCCGCAACCTCACTTTTGTTTCATATTAGGAACACTTTGTTTCGAATGTTGGACAGGCTCACGAAAAGCAAAACTATAATAGTTTAATTATAAATTAAACATTCCCACCCGTGAGAGCAACGTCAAAACTAGTTGCGCATTATACATGCTGCATGGATTGCTTTGGAAGATTCTTATTAAAAGTGCCTGAAAGTTGAGAACATCTCTACTGAAACCTTTCCCATACAAAATAGAATGTCCAGAATTTAAATCCGAACGGTATATCACTTGTATCCCTTAGATTATAATGAGAGATGATTAGAGACATAGTAGTCGGGTTCAGATTGGGTATCACTTTTAGTACTGTATGTGGTCGCTTGGTACTGCAAAGGTACCCTAGTAGGACAGATCGCAGTTAATGGAAATAGAGAGTGGATATAGACTTTCCTGGATATAGAGAGTGTCACTCGACATACGAATGCTAATATGACATATTTGACAGAGGAAGCTATCAGTTTATAACATTGAAAATGCTCATTAAAACACTGGACTGAGAACCAGGCTCTCTCCCTGTTGGGATATAATGCCAAAAATAAGACGAAGAAGAAGTAGTCCATTTATCATTGTCGTTGTGATGTATTCTGTGTCTAGCCAATTTGAATTTCAGTGGCTGCCAAAAAGACAATATTTAGAATATATGTTTACAAATCATGGTGTGTCATGAACCAATGACTGATGACCACTTGGTTTGCTGCGCACATCCTCCAAAATGACACTACACAAAGCATCCACTACTGCCCATCCCCTCCGGACTTCTGTTCTCCGTTAACAATGAGAGCGCAATTGAGCAACTGCCGGGCGAGAGACACAGAACAAGATTCAAATTTTGATGAGTTGGCTTCTTTTTTTTTTGTTGCTGAACACTCTATTGCGATGCTTTATGCTTGTTTGATTATATATTTTCCTATTTTTTTTTTGTGGTTTCGATTCCAATCACTTCTGGTTGCTCATTTTCAACAAAGTGTCCATTCTGGGTTCTGTTGCGGCATTTGCCAGATAGTGATAGATTTTGGGACGACGACTTCTTCAATGGGTTTTCTGGTTCTGAAAACGAGTCAACACGAGGCGACGACGTCAAAAGAGCGAAGATGAAGACACACGCACCGCTCTTTGCTGCTCGGTGATGGCCGCGGAGATGACGATGATGATGAGCAGGAATATTGAAACGTGGCTCGACACAGAGGAAGGAGGGAAAAAGTTCCATTGTCATCGTAGTTAATCTATATTCATCGAACTTGGAAGAGACTAAAGGATGCTCTTAGATGTTGAGAATTTTTTTTCTCCTTTGGCTTGATTGTCCCCCTCTCAACCGAAGCTAGAAGAAACCGGAGGAAAAAAAAGGTTCTATCCAAAAATGAGCGGACGGGAGCCATTGTCATTGAGTCGGAATTGAGGGACATTAACATTCAATTGATGAGTAAGTGCTTTTTGATGGATGGAACTGGAATTCTCGAGAGGCTTAAAATAACTCAATTTTTGATGTGCCATCGCGGTGCTGTCAGGTTGATGTCACTTTGTACCGATGCACAGTGGGCGAAAACGGACATGAAGTTTTTTTTTTTGATTTCTTTATTAGTATCATTCCAAACATTACATTCATTTCTTATATCTAGGTGTTCTGTGTTATTAGACAACACTTTCATCCTAATTTGGTAAAACAAATTTAAGATATAATTAACATTTTGTTAACAACATATTACATTTCATTTGCCGTAGCAGTTCAGATTTTTTACAGGTGAGTAGATTTCACCTATTTATAAGAGAAAAAAAAACGCTTTGAATATACTTAACCTAACTTAACCTGAACATATAACGCATTAATCGTGGCAATAGAAGATTGTAACGATTTTTGCCTGAAATTATTAATTATTTTATTTGACATTTGTTCCAATGTTTCAACAATGGATATTCTATGTAACTCATTGGTACTATACCAGGGAGGAAGCTTCAGATTCATTTTCAAAATTATATTTTGAATTCTCTGCAGAGCTTTCTTCCTGGTATTACAACAGCTAGTCCATATTGGTACAGCATACAACATGGCTGGCCTGAAAATTTGTTCGAATATCAAAAGCTTGTTCTTAAGACAAAGCTATGATTTTCTATTAATAAGGGGATAGATTGTGATTTTTGAAAGTTAAATTCTTATCTAGCATGAGCCCAAGATACTTAACTTCATCTGACCAATTTATTGGAACCCCTCTCATCGTGACAACATGTCTACTTGAAGGTTTCAAATAGAGAGCTTTTGGTTTATGTGGGAATATTATTAGTTGAGTTTTGGAAGCATTAGGAGAAATCTTCCATTTTTGCAAGTATGAAGAAAAAATATCCAAACTTTTTGCAATCGACTACAGATGACACGCAGGCTTCGCCCTTTGGCGGAGAGGCCTGTGTCATCCGCAAACAAAGATTTTTGACATCCCTGAGGTAACTCAGGTAAGTCAGATGTGAAAATATTGTATAATATTGGTCCCAAAATGCTGCCTTGAGGAACACCAGCTCTTACAGGAAGTCTTTCAGATCTGGAGTTCTGATAATTAACCTGAAGTGTACGATTTGACAGATAACTTTGAATTATTCTAACAATGTATGTTGGAAAATTAAAGTTTTTTAATTTTACAATTAAACCTTCATGCCAAACACTGTCGAATGCTTTTTCTATGTCTAGAAGAGCAGGACCAGTAGAATAGCCTTCAGATTTGTTGGAACGGATCAAATTTGTTACACGTAAAAGTTGATGAATGGTCGAATGTCCATGGCGGAATCCGAACTGTTCATTGGCAAAAATTGAATTTTCGTTGATGTGGGCCATCATTCTGTTCAAAATAACCTTTTCAAAAAGTTTACTGATGGAGGAAAGCAAACTGATTGGACGATAGCTAGAAGCTTCTGCAGGATTTTTGTCTGGTTTTAAAATTGGAACAACCTTAGCATTTTTCCATTTGTCAGGAAAATATGCTAATTGAAAACATTTGTTAAATATATCAACTAAAAATAATAAGCTACTTTCTGGAAATTTCTTGATGAGGATGTAGAAAATTCCATCATCGCCAGGAGCTTTCATGTTTTTGAGTTTTTTTAATAATAGTTCTCACTTCTTCCAAATCAGTCTCCCAGGCATTTTCGAAAACGTTCTCTTGATTGAGAATATTTTCGAATTCCTGAGTAACTTCATTTTCAATTGGACTAGTAAGTCCTAAATTAAAATTGTGCGCACTTTCAAACTGCATAGCAAGTTTTTGAGCTTTTTCGCAATTAGTTAGTAATAATTTGTTTTCCTCTTTCAATGCCGGTATTGGCTTGTGAGGTTTTTTCAAGATTTTAGATAATTTCCAAAAGGGCTTAGAGCCAGGGTCCAATTGAGAAATTTGATTTTCAAAATTTTTGTTTCTTAAATCTGCAAAACGTTTCTTGATTTCTTTTTGCAAATCCTGCCATATAATTTTCATAGCAGGATCACGAGTGCGTTGAAATTGCCTTCTCCTCACGTTTTTAAGACGGATCAAGAGTTTGAGATCATCGTCTATAATCACGGATTCAAATTTTACTTCACATTTTGGAATTGCAATGCTCCTGGCATCAACAATGGAATTTGTTAAAGTTTCAAGAGCATTGTCAATATCAAGTTTAGTTTCTAAAGAAATGTTAACATCAAGATTAGAGTCAACATACGTTTTATATATATATTCCAGTCGGCTCGTAAATAATTGAAAGTGAAGCTGATAGGATTGAGAATCGCTTCTTGGGATATTTGAAATGTAACAGGGACATGATCAAAATCAAAATCAGCATGAGTAATCAGTTGGCTACAAAGATGACTAGAGTCGGTTAAGACCAAATCAATCGTGGATGGATTTCTAGAAGAGGAAAAACATGTAGGGCTATCAGGGTATTTTATTGAGAAATATCCTGAAGAGCACTCATCAAATAAAATTCTGCCTTTAGAATTACTTTGAGAATTATTCCATGACCGATGTTTGGCATTAAAGTCACCAATGACAAAATTTTTTGACTTATTGCGAGTCAATTTTCGCAAGTCAGTTTGGAGCAAATTAACTTGCTGTCCAGTGCATTGAAAAGGCAAATAGGCAGCTATGAAAGTATATTTACCAAACTGTGTTTCAACAGAAACACCTAAAGTTTCAAAAACTTTAGTTTCAAATGACGAAAACAGTTGATGTTTTATACGCCTATGAATGATGATTGCAACTCCCCCACATGCCCCATCAAGTCGATCATTACGATAAACAAAAAAGTTAGGATCTCTTTTGAGTTTAGATCCAGGTTTTAAATACGTTTCGGTAATAACTGCTATATGCACGTTATTAACCGTAAGAAAATTAAACAGCTAGGGTAAGTGTTCCCTTAGTTGTGGGTGTTCCTATAGTTGCGGTAGTGCCGTTTTCACTGATTTTATTGCATTAACCACAGAACCGACACTGCCAATCGACGTATTGGCTTGTTGATACACGGAATAGATGAAAAGAGTGTTCAAATTGCTTTGAAATTGATGAAATATCACTGAAACTACTAAAACTGTTATTGCTTGTACCAATAGTTGCGGTAAAGTGTTCCTATAGTGGAGGATCCCATAAGAATACAACGGATACCGCAACTATAGGAACACAAATTAAAAATATACCGCAACTAAAGGAACAGTGTACCAATAGTGGAGGTATTTTGTTTCACTGACATGCCGTGGATTACTGCGATGAAAACATTTTTATCATTAAGTCAATGGTCGTTACTGCCGTTACAACATAAAACATGTACATTAATAGCGCATCTTGAATTTAGGCGGTTAAATGAAGTTCAATAGTGCTTAATACCCCCACTATTGGTACATCTACCCTAGTCCTCTTTACTATTCAGAGAACGAGCATTCCAATTTAAAATATTTAAATTATTATTTGGATTTATTAGAAAAACGTAATCCAATAACAATTTGATTTGTAAATTTTACACCATCTTGGACTGCTTCAGTCATAGTGGTGGCTTTGAACATTGCATCAATCATTAGATTCAATTGTTCAGTTAGAAAATTAAAATCAGAGGCAGACATGTCATGTGATTTCCCATTAGAATTTCCGGTAGACGAAAAAGCGGAGTTACCTGTGGCGGAAGGGTTTTTTCCATTTGATTTGAAACAAGTAGAATCGGTACCCATGGATCGAACAGGGGAGGAGTTCGAATTTCCTGCTACGATATCGGCAAAGGGTAGATACATTCGAAATTGAAAGATTCGAACGGCTACCCGACGGATTAAAATTTGTTTGTGAATGAGCATGATTATGATCTTCCTGATGGGTATGATTCATGATCAAGCGATCGTTAACTGAAAAATGAGCATTGTTCGATACTCTACCAGGCATATTCCGGAAACGACCGTTATCGTAACGGATATTATCCTTCATCTGCCTGGCACGAGCCTCAACGACTCTCTTGCGTGAAGGGCATTCCCAAAAGTTAGCTTTATGAGGGCCCTTGCAATTGGCGCATTCAAACTTTCTAGTATCTTCTTTCACCGGACAGACGTCCTTAGCGTGAGAAGAACCTCCGCAAATCATGCATTTAGCATCCATGCGACAATTTTTTGTACCATGACCCCACTTTTGGCACCGACGGCACTGAGTGGGGTTCTGGTAATTTCCTCCATGTTTCTAGAAATGTTCCCACATCACACGGACATCGAACATAAGTTTAGCTTTTTCTAAAGCTTTAATATTATTTAGTTCTTTTTTGTTGAAGTGAACTAAATAAAATTCTTGAGAAAGCCCTTTCCGAACAATGCCAGATTGGGTTCTCTTCTTCATAATGATTACTTGGACTGGAGAAAATCCAAGTAAATCATTTATTCCATTTTTGATCTCTTCAGGTGATTTATAGTCACTTGAGAGACCTTTCAAGACAACTTTGAACAAACGTTCAGTTTTGTCGTCATAAGTAAAAAATTTGTGCTTCTTCTCTTCAAGATGTCTGAGAAGAAGTTCGCGACCTTTAAGAGTTTCCGGCAAAACGCGACAGTCTCCTTTCTTTGCGATTTGGAAGGAAACCTTGATTCCCCTAATGGAGTTCAAGATCTCCTGCCTAAATCCCGCAAATTCGGAACAACTGACCACGATATGCGGCACTCACTTGAATCAAAGAGCCTGGGCTAGAGGCTGCTTCGATTTGGTATTCGGAAAATTTGTCTAGAGCATCGAACTGATTGCTCATTTCAATACAATTATTCATTTCACCCTTGCACAGTGCTTCCAAGGGCCTAAATTCGTGATCGAAAATGTTTTGCACCAGAAAAGTTGGTTGTAGAGGTATGGTGTCTTCAGAGAAGTTGTTCGGGATGTTGAAGCCCTTCGTAGGAAAGAATTTTTTTTGTGATGAATCCACCTAGCAGGGAGATAGATTTTCACTTTTTTGCAAAAGTGGAGATACAACAATGGTGTCTTCGGCAAAGTTGTAGATAATTTCACTACATGAAAATTTGCTGAAGACACTTTAGCTCTATCTATTGAATTTTAAGAGATATGGGTCATTTTTTGTGAACGACCCCTAAAACTAGTTTTTTCGTTATATCTCTTTCTGGGTATTTTTGAGATTTTTCACATGTTCCACAAAGTTGTTTTAATTTATAAAATACGTATTTCTTCAGAAGACATAAAAAATGTAGCTCTTATATTTTCGGAGTTATATGATATTTTATGTTGAAAAATCGACTATTTCACCTTCCTCTAACATTTACAGGGGCAAATTGGGGCAACATTTTTAGCTTGCATATAAAAGAGTAACTCAATAGCTATCAAATCCATGGTAACTGACACGTGGCACTGCGTTCCTTGACTACAAAATATGTTCTGTAAAATATTGAAAAATTAAAATTATGCAGCTTTTAATACAATTGTTTTTTTAAATACGCCATTTTTCAAAGCTGAGTGACAATTTTCAGGTCTTTTACGCAATGATATATTTGGTTTGGCTAATACTAATATTACCTAAGATAGGATATCTTGATATCAAACGTCATACTTCTCATTTACAGTGAAAACTAGATGTATGAATTCCAAGAGATAGCCTTTATTACGTAACATCAGCTCTATACTGAACGTAGTATAAAGCACATAGAATAATGTTAGTAAATGATTAGCCTTAAAACGGAAGTCATCCTATGTAAGCTAATAATAATAGTAATAATAATAATAATAATAACAATAATAAAGGAAAGAATGTTTTCTTTAGTTTTGGTATTTTGCTCTTTTGTATTTACAAGAGAACATAATCCTTATAAATCTATCCATCTTTTCATTTAAATAACACTAAAGTGGCGTGACATAGGGGTCATGCACAAATTACGCCACGCTCCGAAGGGGGGGGGGGTCAAGCCAAGCGTGACAAGCCTTACAAAAATTTGACAAAGTGGAGGAGGGGGCAAAAAAGGTTAAATTTAGCGTGACATAATTTGTGGACCATCCCATACGAACAGAATGGCTTTCAAACGGACTATCATTTGTTACCATGAACAAGCTATAATTTCGCTGTTATGTGTATTTTTGAAATTTTAGATACTACTTTTTGAGAATGTGAAGAAGAAAATTTAAAATAAGATCCTTTTTATATATTTCTGTGCGATAATACAGTCGACTATCCACATCTCAATATTTTTGCCTATGTAGATTATTTCTTTGATCATCTCTCTCAACAATTTCTTTCTCCATAAAAAGACTATCTTTTATCTATTATTACAAAAGTGTTCATATTGTCCCCTTAATGCTACAACTAGATAACTCGAAAATCAAAATTTTGAGATGTGCAACTTTGAAAGTATGACCGTTTAACAAGGTGATGGTAAATCGCAGAGATTATGATTGAAAAATAATCTTTAACTTGTGTATTTTGAAGCACACGCTTAAGACCTGTGGATATTTTGCAGATCTAATTAAGAAAAATGTTTTGACATATTAAAGTCAAAAATTTCCAATTTCGAGTTATCTAGCTGTAGCATCAAGGGGTCGATATGATGATATGTAGTCTTAGGTGAATTGATTATTACATTATCCACTGTGCTTAAAAATAACCATATCGGAATCTAGAGATGGTCATCTCAATGGCCGACTTATGTCATATCTCTGTCCGCATTCTAAAAGCACTTAACTGAACTGAAATATTGAATTAACAAGCATTATATTCTTAATTTATGCTTTCTACTAATGCACAAAGCTAAAATAAAAATCCCTGTTGTTCGATGATTTGTGTCTTAAAAGTTTTAGTGAAATTTTTACTTAAGATAACTAGCTATTTCACGTTAACAATATCCAAAAATATTTAGTATTTGAGAGATCACGTTTTTACAGTCATAACCGAATATATCATATCCTAGAAGACCTGAATATTTTCAACGGTTCATCTGGCTTAAAGCCATTTGGCATAAAGTCATTTGGCATAACCCCAATTGAAATAATGGCCATTTGTCATAACGGTCATTTCGCATAACTAGAATAAAATCCTTTCTTTCAAAATATATCTGTTCTTCATAAATGTGTTTATGTTAAATGACAATTATGCCAAATGACCGTTATTCCAAATGTCTTTTATGACTATCGACTTGATGCCAGATGAACTTATGCCAAATGGCTTTATGCCAAATGACCCAGACCCATGAAAGATGGCGTATTTAAAAAATACACGGCATACTTTTAATTTTTCAACATTTTACGGAACATATTTTGCAGTCAAGGAAAGCAGTGCCACGTGTCAGTTACCATGCATTTGATAGCTATTAAGTTACTCTTTTATATGCAAGCTAAAAATATTGCCCCAATTTGCCCCTGTAAATGTTAGAGGAAGGTGAAATAGTCGATTTTCCAACATAAAATATCATATAGCTTTGAAAATATAAGAGCTACATTTTTTGTGCCTTCTAAATAAATGCGTATTTTATCAATTAAAACAACTTTGTAGAACATGTGAAAAATCTCAAAAATACCCAGAAAGAGATATAACGAAAAAACTAGTTTTAAGGGGTCGTTCACAAAATATGACCCATATCTCTTAAAATTCAATAGATAGAGCTAAAGTGTCTTCAGCAAATTTTCATGTAGTGAAATTATCTACAACTTTGCCGAAGACACCATTGTTGTATCTCCACTTTTGCAAAAAAGTGAAAATCTATCTCCCTGCTAGGTGGATTCATCACAAAAATACTTCTTTCTTAAGAAGGGCTTCAACATCCCGAACAACTTCTCTGAAGACACCATACCTATAAAACCAACTTTTCTGGTGCAAAACATTTTCGATCACGAATTTAGGCCCTTGGAAGCACTGTGCCTTGGAAGAAAGTTCGCATTCCGGCGAAGCGTCCTCTCTTCCATTCTTGCCACGTGTAGTGACAGTTTTAAAACCCACTTTTTTGGAAGGAAGTAGTGAATTCAGAGATTCACCCTTCCTTTTATTTGTTGTTGCAACCATGTTTAGTGAATAAGAAGACGTGACCTTCGAGAGGTTTTTTTCCCAAGACGGTGTCCAAGAAGGATTACCACCGCTAGCTTTCGCCAACGGGTCCAACGAAACATCGAAGGCACGGGTCCAAACAAGGATCGTAAAGGGATCAATGGTAGAAAAATACTACTGAAAAGTACTGTTTTAGTAGCACTGAAATGTACTGTTTTGAATTTTAGCACTGAAAAGTACTGTTTTTGTAGCACTGAAAAGTACTGTTTTATTGCTTTAGGTAGTTTTTAAGAAAACTTCCAAGAGCAGAGAGAATTCGTGTACGCACAGCACGAAGGTACGATGCGCACTGACGACATGAAGTACTGATTTCAGAAACTATAGGCTCTTTTTACGCTCATGCGTTTTGCAGTGCCTTTTTGACGAACTGCAATCAGTCGTATAAATTAGGTGCCGTTTTGGGTTCATTTTTCCCACTGTGGAATGCTCGACTCTTAAGATCTGGTTCATGTCGCTAACCGAGGCGACCACTCAACTCCGCGAGATAGTGGCAAATGGAAAGTCGACTCCGCTCCAAGAAAAGGTTGACTGGTTGGATCATCGAATTGGACAGGTTATTTTTACTCTCCCGACCGGGTGCCGTCAGCCCCAAGTTGAGTCACCAAACGCGCTGGCTGGAGCGAGAACCGAGTTGGACACTCGGACGGAATGCGGTGTGACGGATTTCCAACGGCCGCCACTTGAGTTTTATGGACCCTTCCTCGTTCTCGGATCCGAAACACAAAGAGCAAAATCGATAGAGTCGTTCCCCGGCGGTTGGCTTTATTCCCTTCGCGCTCCCGGTTGAGTGTTTTTAAGTCTTTTATCTCGTAAAGTCATAATTTCCCTTCAAACAACGACGCGAACGCAATCGGCCAACCTTCCTCTTTCCTCGCGTCCGGGTTTTCCAAGTCAATCGGTTGGAAAATGTGGGCCAATTGCCTCGGGTTGAGCAATGGAAGGTTTTCCTCCTGCACAGCCAAGGAGATATCGAGACGCGAGATGATGAATTAATCGCTTCAGCTTTGAGACAGTTTAATGCTTTTTCGCCAAGACATGTGGTTTTCACAGCAGCGCGCGGTGCTCAGCGTTTATGTGGAAAATGAGGAAAATCGAGAACGGGGACGTCGTCGTTCGATTATTATTGCTGGAGTGGTTTCGATAAGTATTTTTAGCATTTGACATTTGAGCGCCCGCCTTGGATTATAAGCGACTGGGAAATCATGTCATCATCATACGAAGTTTCTTGAAAAACGTAAAATATAAAAATGTTTATTTTTTATAAAAGAAACCTTTTATTTTTTATTGTTAAAGTTTTCTTTTGTTCATCAAGATGACTCGAGAGACAGTTTCAACGTAATTCCAACAATGTAATACGAAAACACACTAAGTTTTTCATTATCCGCTTATAAGAGACATGAAACCGCTTCTTAATAAATCGTCTGTTGATACTGTGTTTACCTTTGTTGTTCTGAAACTTTAAAAAATAAATGGCCCAGAACCATTGGAAAAAAAATCTGGGTCAGTAAGAAGAAATTCATCAGGGGACACTAGACAAATGACTGCACGCAAATTTACCACCAGGTTTTATCAGTCTGCAGCATGGTACCGTTTCTGGACAGTTGGTCATCGTTGATTGAGTTCAGCCTTATTTGTTTGATTATCATTATCGAATAATTTGACTTTAATTGGAAATTACTCCTTTTTCTCCTGGGATGGATGGCAATTACGGTTCGACATCCACCATATCTAACTGCAATCAGTCACAACAATCGTCCCCTGGCTCGGTCCCCTATCGACGAAGTCCAATCGATAGCGCGAAGCCTCCCGAAAGCACCTTATTCAGTTATTACGATCGTCATAATTTGGTGTGGCAGATGTTTCTTGTTCGCGCAACAAAGGCCGTAAAAAATAAGATCACATCGGCAAACGCCCCAAAGAGGACACGGTTAAGGTGCTTACGAGCTCAAAAACCAACTGCGCCGTCGTCGTCTTCTCCGGGGTCTGCGTCGCGGAAACCGAGGACAATAAATAATCACATTTTTATGGCAGCCCACATTTTCGGGTACCTACTTTCGGCGACTGATCGGTGGACGAGTGGATCGAGATATCGAACATGCACTGAAGCTTACAGGCAGCAATTGCACCTACACCGTTTGTGCCGATTGGTCAAAAGATGCATTGCAGGACTTTCGATATTTTGAATGTATGTTTATGCAGGAAGTTCGTAATTTATTGCAAAGTGGCAGAAGGTCGGCAAATAAACAAAGAGCTCAAATCCGGACATCGAGTTTGAATCGCACCTTTTTCGGATGAAATGCGAAGGTGTGATTCACATCGTCGACGTAAAGTGTTTTATGCGAATGGATGTATCTTCCTAGCTCAGGAGGTTGTTTGCATTTGTAGAGGATCCATACCTGTTATAATGGTTTGTTCCATAACTTCAAATAAATATAACTTCATTATAAGTCACACTTTTCCCGTAACGCGGGTAGATCACCTTTCCGAGGTGCGTTACAAGGTAAGATCTACCATATTGTACTCTTGTTGTATCTGTTCTTGTTAATACTGATAAGTTATGGGCTGAAGAGTATAAGAGAGTAACAAGTCACTAAGACGCACTTTTATCGTTTACTTCCGGATGCGCAAGGAGAAAGTAGTACTAGTCCCCATAATGCAAATGTCACCTATATGATGGTTTAACAGCAGACTTATCTGGATAAAATCCAATTGATCCGTAACAGTAGACAAAAGGTAGATTCGTGGTAATGCGATTTTCCAAACTCCACCCCATTGTACAAACTGAATCCGATCATCGATAACACCACGTAACACGATTTTGTCTCTAGCACCAAAATAACGCTATTTACTTAATTGCTGAATCCATTGCCATTTACAGAAATATCATAGCCAGCCCTGTCGTCGTAAAATTTGAGCTTCTTAGTCATCCCCTTTTGAGGTGGGCGTTGCTATAGCCCAGAGGGCGGTTGTACTCGCAGGTGTTAATAAGGGAGTCTCACAAGAAAATTGTATCAAATTAATATATATTCCAAACTCATGAGAACTAATATACATTTGCAAGTGTCAAGTTAATATTCAATGCTTATTCAAATTAAAATGTGAAACGGAGAGACACCCATAAATTTAAAAAAATATATGTATAATGTCGAGCCATCTAAATACATCGGAATATCTTCAAAACCAGGGACAAACGATCAAAATTCACACAGATTCTCAAAATGGAAAGTATTTGCTTAAACTCAATGTTCATTTCATTTCAACATGATAAGTATCACTACCCAGACAACCAGAATGTACGTATAACCAAATCACCTTTTGCGTTATGCGATGATTATATGTGCAGAATTTCACGTATAAGATGTCGCGAAAAGGCCTTATACGTACAAAAGTGGAGGCGATATACGTACATGTTTCATATGATGAAACATAACATGCAATGCGAGTGTGTAGAATTTCTTCCGAATAAGTATGTACTCTTATGCGACTTAATTTATGATAACAAAATTTATTTGACAGCTGCTACGGATTGATCCAACTTACTTTGTACTAGTATACGGGAAGAAATGGAATGTACGTATGAACTCATAAAATAGCGTTTTATGCGAGGAAACTCATCGATCAAACGATTTCATCCACAATTTAGTGCGGGAGTGATGCTGTTTGTACAAATAAGCGACTTCGTTCGTATACTGCTATGCGACTTCTGGTTGTCTGGGTATACTAAATAACTCATACTTTTGCTTAAAATCAAGAAGGCGTCATAATACAATATGCACAACAAATTTTTTACCCAAAATTTAATACCATTTTACAGTTTACTCGTGGAAAGAATTAGCAATTGAATACTTACTACTTTGTTGTACGAAATATGTTGTTTTCATAAATATAGAAAATCGTTAATTTCAAACGGCTCACCTAGTTTTTGCAGCTGTTCTAACTCAGTTTTTTCTTAGGGAAGTTTCAAATATGACGTCCACCATATTGCGGGACCTCCAACCCCCCAACTGTCATGCTTTTTTCAATACCTAATACATCCACTGTCACACTTTGGTAGACCACCCCCCTCCCTCAAATGATGAGTGTCATTTTTGGGTGACCCCTTAGTTAGCTTTTTGATGGTGACCACAAAATTTAAAACGAATGATGCACTAATGGTGAAATTCAAGATTTTTCTGATAAAATTCAAGATGACCAAATTTATTGCATATGAAAGCTACATACTTTCTCAGTTTGATTTGTGTTTAAGGGTATATGAAAAGAAAGATACGTGAAGAAATACCGGCAATGTATCCAAAAATGAGCTTCTCTTCAAACTGCTAGCTAGCATTGAAGGGATCCACAAATATGCTTGCTTCCCCCTGACGAGATTTCCGAACAAACAATTTCGCCAGAGATGTCATTGGTTGAAATAAATATGCCTCAAGCTGCGGCTTATGTGGAATTGCCAAACAGATTCACGAATAAATGCTCAAGGTTTCTTAAAGCAGGACGTCTAGAAAGTTTGAACCTTATTTTTGGCTTCAACATGAGGTTCGAACTTCAACCAAATATATCACTTAATTTTAAAATAAAATATCGCTTTAAGGTGATATCAAAGTGCAAAAAAGTTGACGTACAGGATTTCAAAATATTACGCTTTAGTTTATTATAGTAGTTTGGCGTTGGATCTATTAGTAGATTTGAGAATTGTTGATTATTCATTACATCAGGTTTTCAAACTCATTTCAGCATATACCGTTTTTGATGCGTACTTGATAATGTATTTTCAACACTATTATTTTAAAACTATTGACCCAAAATAAACAAGAATACGAACTAATTGTCTTTAGATATGAAATGATTTTTTGTCTGCTTCAAAGTTTCATGTATCTCATAAAACTTCAAGAGTAACTTGAGATGATTCGATCGTTATTGTTTTATGCTGAAGTTATGTCGCAATTTCAAAATAATTTTTCTTTTCACGCGAAAAAGTGATTTATATACCAAAGGAATATCAGAATTTCAGAACTCAGTGGTGACAAGGGGTCGCACAGCTCGGAAATTTCAATTGATTATCTACAGGACGTTAATTTGCTCCTGATTACTCCAGGGTGTTTATACAGCTTGACAATTTCGATTGGTGTCCCACAGAGCGTAGATATGTATCTGATCTATGTGGATAAGGGTCAAATTTCTGCAGGGCGTTGATAAAGCTTTGAATTTTAAATTATTTTTCTACAGAGAATTAAGATGAGCTATCTGAGACAATATCAAATTAATCAAATTACAGCTTAACAATTTTCAATAATACTACACAGAGCGTTGATATGCATATGATCTACGTGTTGGTAAAGTTTGAAATTTTTAATTGATGCCCTACAGGACAATGAGATGCAGCCGATCTACATATAATAAAGTCAAAATACTCCAGAACATTGATACAGAGTGTTAAGATGCAAATGATCTACATAAGACAATGTCAGATCACTCAAAAACGCATGAGCGTTTTAGAAGCTTGTATTTTACAATTGATATCGTTCAGGGCGTTAAGATGCACCTTATCTTCTTGAAATAAGGTCAAATTACTCCAGGGCGTCGATACAGCTTGGAATTTTTAATTCATTTATGGCATTAAGGCGCACTTTATCTACATAGGATAATCTCAATTTTTTCGTAGATACCGCTTAGAACTTGCAATTGATCTTAATCAGGGCATTAAGATGGAGCTGATCCACATTACACAAGGTCAAATAATTTCAGTGTGTTGAAGCAGCATGGAAATTTCAATTGATTTTCCAAAGGGGTTTTAAGATCCTCCAAATCTTGCAAGGATATAGGTGAAATAAAGTCAAATTACTCCAGGGCGTTGATATAGATAACTAATTTTAATTGATGTAGGACCAATTTTAATTTCATATAGAACGTGCAAAGACACCTGATCTATTTGGAATACATTAAAATTTCTCCTGGGTGTTGATACATCCTGTAATTTACAATTGACGTTTTACAGGGCGTTCAGATGCACCTATTCGACACAGGACAAGAACAAATTACTCCAGGGCGTTGATACAGCAATGAATTTATTAAATGATGTCCTTCAGGGCGTTAAGATACAGCTCATCTATTTGAGGAGAAATCAAATTACTCCAGAGCGTTGTTACAGCTTGACAATCTCGATTGATGTTATACAGGGCTATAAGGTGCGCATGATTTACATAAGATAAAGTCAAATGACCGTAGGGGTTTGATACAGCAAGAAAACATCGATTGATTTGCTATAGGGCGTAAAGATGCTTCAGATCTCGCCAAGATCTTTGTGTACTCTTACTCCACGGCGTTGATTCAGCTTGGAATTATCAAATTAAGTCCTAAAGAGCGGTCACATGCACCTGATTTACATCAAAAAGGTCAAATTATTCCAGGGCATTGATCCAGCTTAGAGTATACAGTTAATGTCCTACAGGGCGTTAAGTTGTATCTGATATATGGAATAAGCTCAAATTACGCCCTGGAACACGTAGGTTTCGATTGATTTTCTACAAAGCGTTCAGATGCTCTAGATCTCGCAAAGATCTGTGTGGAATAAAGCATTTTTTTTCCAGGGCGTTGACAAAGTTAGGAATTTTTAAATGATGTCCTACAGAGCGTCAAGATGCACCTGATCTACATGGAATAAAGTCATACTACTCTAGGACGTTAATAGAGCATGGAAATTTCGATTGATTTTCTTCAGGGCGTTGAGATGTTCCAGATCTCGCAAAGATCTATGTGGAATAAAACCAAGTCATTCCAGAGCGTCGACACAGATGGATCGATTTATGTCATACAGGGAGTTAAGATGCATCTGATCTACGTGAAGCAATATCAAATTACTGCACAGCATTGATAAAACTTAGAATTTTCAATTGATGTTCTACAGAGCGTTGAGATGAATCTGATCTACATTGGGCAAAGTCAAAACACTCCAGGGCGTTTATACAGCTTGGGAATGTTGATGGATTTTCTACAAGGCGTGAAGATGCTTCAGATCTCGCAAAGATATGTGTGGAATTTAGTCAAATTTGTGTAGGGCGTTAAAACAATTTGAAAATTTCGATTGATGTCCTACAGAGCGTCAAGATGTGCCGGATACTCATAATTAGGTCAAAAAACTACAGGGCGTTGATACAGATGAGAAATTTTGATTGATTTTCTACAGGGCATAAAGATGCTCCCGATCTCGCAAAGATCTGTGTGGAATAACGTCAAACTATTCCAGGGCGTTGATACAGCTTGATCGATTGATGTCATACAGGGCGTTGAGTTGCACCTGATCTACATAGAGCAAAGTCTTAATACTCCAGGGCGTTGATACAACTAGGAATTGAAGTCATCAGACCATTAATATACACTCGATCTACATAGAATAAAGCCAAACTACTCCAGGGTGCTAATATAGCTTGTAATTATTAAATGATATCCTACAGGGCGTTAAATGCAACTGATCCAATTAAGACAAGGTCAAATTACTCCAGGGCGTTGATACAGCTTGACAATTTCGATTGATGCTACACAGGGCGTTTAGTTGCACCTGATCTACATGCAACAAAGCTAAATTAATCCAGGTCGATGATACACAGCTTGAATTTTCAACTGATTTCCCAAAGGGCGTTAAGAAAAATATCTGAGAAAAGCTTCTTAGTCGTCGACTAAGCGCGACTAAGCAGGACGACAGGGCTGATCATAGCATGTCCAGTTTTTGAGAGATTGACTGTTGAAAATACAAAATTTGACTATTTCAGCCAACTTGCATGCAAGCTTCACAGCTTGTATGGCAATTTATTCGCTTAATTTTGCTCAGAACTCAAACTTCTTGTGTATATCAATACTCATCAACAAAGTTCATAATACTTCCGATGCTCAAAAGTAATTTTTTGTTGATTTAGAAAAGTAATGTATTTTGCCATATAAGAGAAACGAAGAATTTCGTATGGCGACTGCAAGCATGTTTGAAAAATCGATTTAACCTCAGTTTAATCGTGTAATTTCAATCAAAATAGATCTGAAATGAAAGTTTAAGTCCTATTTTGCATGCTTGCTGGATTAGATTAGAATATTTTTTGAGAAATCATTGTTTAAATTTTATGTAAACATCAATGAAACCAGTGTTTTATACAACTTTGGCGACCTGTAGCTAAAAATTGTGACGTGCTGGAACATTTCTGAGAACGGCATCAGATTCAGCAACCCCAAAGATACACATAATTTTATTCTTGAGACACGCAAAACTGTCATTTTGGGTTACGCTGTGTAAGCATGGTGTTCTGTAAATGCAAAGATACATCAATGAACAAGGCTGTACTGTGTGAGGTGTGACCAACTTAATGATCACAGATTATCACGCATACATACTACCTTAGGCTTACACGGGTCAAACGATGACAAAGATCGCCAGCAACACTGTCCTGGGCATTGTTGTCCTTCTGAGATCAGCTAGATTGAAGAGTTACATCTTGAGCGTCTGTTCACCAGTCTCAAACAGCGTCTGTTCTGGTATCCAAAGGCTGAGTGAGAAATGCCGTATCGCACACAGCTTCATCCAAGATGGTACCCCATCAGTGCGATTGCCCTAGTGTTAGTTGGGCCATTATACAGAACTGGCACAATGGTGCTCCAGCGAAACAGAAGTCTTGGCGTAGATTCCATAAACCACCCGTAAAAGAATGTTATTGTGAACTAGTGGTCCCGGCAAACTTCGTCTTGCCATCAAGTAGGCTGTTGGAAGATGTCAATGATACCTCCCATACAAAATGGCATATTAGTACTCTCCCGTTTTACCAAATTTCCCGAAAACTTCTCTAAACTTTTTCGTCGCACGAACACGTCGGAACCCTTCAAGAAAACAACAGTGAAAGAATTGTGAAAATCGGTTGTCCCGTTCTCAAGCCATTTCGTGACATACAAACATCACTCTATTTTTATTTATATAGATAGATAGATAGATAGATGACATAAGATGAAATACGACTCGGAACAGTCCGCAAAGACAGGTACGCGGAAACTTGGAACGTATGCACTCGAAACTTTCGACGGTGACCAATTCGCGTAAAGGCGGCTCATAATTGGACGTTACAGGACTCAGAGGAAGCCCAAGATTACGCGCAGCAGTTGGAAGTGGCCTTACCAACGGATGAGCATGTTGGCGCCGCCACTCTTGAAGATGACTGGAGGTACATATGATACGCCAGGTTCAGCACCTCTGAATCAGAGACGAATGCGAGCAGTTGAGAAGGACGAGAACAATGCAGCTTGAACAAGAATGCTGCAACGCCGCACGAGAGCGAACGAGGTACTGTATAAACAGGCATGGAATAGATACAACTCGGTCTTCTGGTAAAAAAAAGCTCCTATAAGAAAAACAAGATCGCGATGCGATGGAAGAGCTATTCGGCGCTAAAGACACACGAGAAGCTGAGTACTCGCACAAAAAGCTTTTTGCCACAAGAAAACATGTGCAGAGGCTGTGACACGAATCTTCTCAAGAACGAACGTAAGGTGGACGAAAGGAGGCGGCAGCACTACGACGAACACTTTAATGGAGATGTGGCAAGTAGCGAAGGGAACCCTAAAATAACTTTGGGAGCACGCGTGGAGGACAACTTCCACCTCCAGATCTCCAAAAGGGGGTTGTATGACATTTGCCAGAAAACCATTTGCCAGAAAGCCGTTTTCCAGAATCAATTTGCCAGAATGAACCTTTTGCCAGAAAACCATTTGCCAGAATGGACCATTCCCCAGAAAGTCATTCCCCAGAAAGACCATTTCCCAGAAAATAATATTACTTCATTACTAAGCTTCCCATGGACATACTAGTGCATGTAAAATACTTCAAATTATTATGATTTCGAGCATATGATGTTCAATCAAATGACAATAATTGTTTCGTAAGATTTTCAAACTATGGCATCATAAGCTTTCAAACTTTTCATAGTTTCAAAATAAATTTTTTTTTTCCTGTTGTATTTTTTTATTTTTTGAACTATTAACTATTTTATAATACTCATTAGCGGCAATTATATTGTCAACATTTTATTGAAGATTTTCCCTTCTTTGAGTATTAAGCTGTTCCTTAGAACTAATTTATACAAGGACTTATATGCTTCATGGGAGATTCACCCTTCTTTATATCATTGGTTGTTCTTCCTAATTGTACTGAATAGTTGTTGAAAGTTTTATCAAACGATTTTCCATCATCTCAATTTTCAATATATACAGTGAAAGACAGGTGGACATAAAAATATATGCAATGTGGATTAAAGTGAAATAATAGAATGCAAAAATCGTAAAATTGCTGGTCAATGCTTGTGTCTAACTAAAGAGGCCATATTGAAAGTTAGTTGATTATGACATTTTCAACCATGACGTTCATATGATTTGTAATATTCAGTAGTCCGAGTGATTTCAAAAACAAAAATCTCCATTACCTATTTGTTTCATATGGGTACATGTCGTTGAGCCAAATGCTGTTAGGCCGAAAGTCGTTAGGCCAAATGCCGTTAGACCGAAAGCCGTTAGGCCGAAAAGGTCGTTAGGCCGAAAGGGTCATTAGGCCGAAATAACATTTTATCATTTACTACCAGAGTAGACAATCGTCACCGCTAAGTAGAAAAAGTCGGCGACGAAATTAAAAGAAGCATCGTCATCGTCACCCAACCAGCGTTGAATGACGATTTGCCGCAGAGATCCGTGTGGCAGGTACGATTATACTCTATGCCCAGGGAAGTCAATGAATTTTCCATTACGAAAAGATCCTGGACCGACCGGGAATCGAACCCAGACACCTTCAGCATGACTTTGCTTTGTAGCCACGGACTCTAACCACTCAGCTAAAAAAGGCCCCGAAGAATACACTTTTCAGTCGAACCTAAAAAGTATTTTTGCGTTATAGCTCTTTTTTCTCAGGTCAGTTATTTAGCAAAAAAATGGAAATCCGACGACAGTTCCGTCATATATGTTTCAAGTTGGCAAAACTGCATAAAATTGTATGCGATAGATTATAGCAAAATGGACTAAATCACATAGATCGATGGTTCACGTTGTTTTATACTTGTTATTATATTACAATGATTGAATAATGATTTTCGCAACATCCACGAAGCAAGTTATTTGTTGCAGAAGTGGTGCTTGAATTCTATTCAGTTTTCGCAAATTATCTTAAAGTTGGTTATACATTGTTTCGTGCTATAAGTACAAATAAGGAGCTGGATTCATTTCGGCAGTAAGCTACTGAGCTCATATTTGGACACAATATGCGTCGAATTGAAGTGCTTCTCAGTGCAAAGTTTCACATAATTTGACCGAGAATGACCCCCCATGCAAAAGTGAATCATGAGAGGGCCCAAGTAGCTCTGCACCCTAATATGGGTATTACCGAAATACTCAAATGATAATTTTTAATACTTCGGTAGCCTTTCCATAGTAGTAGTTTTCCATAAATTGTTCGATCAAATCAAAGTTGAAAATTCATTACCAAAAAATGATTCTGGGGAATGGTTTTCTGGCAAATGGTCCATTCTGGGAAATGGCTTTCTGGCGAATGGTACATTCTGGGGACTGGTTTTCTGGCAAAAATCATTCTGGCAAATTGATTCTGGCAAATGGTTTTCTGGCAAATGTCATACAATCCCAAAAGGGAGAACAGAGATATGACTACCAAGCGGTGATGTACTGGCAAGAACACTGCACTGCGTTATTTCCATCGTTTGAGAAGAAGAAATAATACTGGAGGAGTGGATGGAAGGTGTCCCATCTACAAAAATGGCGACAAGTTGGATGCCGCCAATTATCGTGCGATTACAATTCTGAGCGCCGCCTAAAAGGTACTCTCACATTATTTGTCTATTGATTTTTAATCGGCTTTTGATACGCTATGGTAGATTATGCTCGAATACGGTTTGCCGGACAAACTGATAATATTGATGACGATGGAGTCCGAGTGTCAGGGACACTCTGGGAGTTATTGTTGTTTTTCTCATAAACACATGTATACTTTGATTGTGAATATTTTTGATTGGGACAAACATTGAAAATATATGTTGACGACATTCAAAAGACAAAATAAAATTGTATATAATATTAAAAAAAATTACGGATGTGTTATTTTTGTAACTCAAATAAAATGCCTTATGAAATTTTTTGTGATAAAAATTAGTTGTTATTTTTATCACGAAAAATTTAATAACTTTTTAACTAAAATAGATATCGACAATCTTTTTGCAAGAAAATTTGTGTTTCCTTAAGTTCTAAAAGTTGTTCATAGACGACTTTGACGATAAATTAATGTTTAAAAAACTAGAGTTGAAAAATAAAGTTGTTGGACTACCTACGATGATTGAGGAAAACTGCTCTAGTTTGGTCAAATTTTGAGCTACAGAAAAACTTTTTTTGGCAAAGTTGATCATAATTTGACGTTCTATTACTTTGCTCAAGAGTATATACCATTATTTTTGCAAATAAGAAAGTTGATTATATTATTTATACGAAATTGTGAACCACCCTAGTTTTAAATAACGCAGTATAAAAGCTTACATGTTTTTAAACAATTTTGTACAAGATAATTTTTGTTAAAAATTTCATTTTTATGCTCAAAATGCAAAAATATAATAAAAAAAAAATACACGATGAAAATCTTTAAAATAGTTTTCTAGCTCTATCTTTCGTATTTCAGATTTCTCGTCGAAGTAGTCTATGAACGACTTTTAGAACTTAAGGAAACGCAAATTTTCATGCAAAAGAATTGATAATATATATTATAGTACAAAAGATATTGAAGTTTTTCTGTCAAAAATCCTTTGTTTTGCAAGGCATTTTATTGGAGTTACAAAAAAAAAAGACATCTGTAATTTTTTGATATAATATATAATTTTATTTTGTCTTTTGAATGCCGTCAAAAGATATTTTTTATGTTTGCCCCAATTAAAGATATCCACAATATAGAAGGCATGCTTTCGTGATAAAAATAACAATTATTCCCAAACGGAAGCGGATAGACGGATTTCACGCCAACTCGACAAAGGGATTGGCAGCACACCTTCAGAACTCAATGACACTTTCTGGGTGTGAAGACTATGTGAAATTAAGATACTTTGCATATTTTGTTTTTTTTTCAAAATAGATCTAGACTAACAATTGGAAAGGGTCAAAGTTTTTTTTTACTTTTTTTATAAACCCGTATAACTCGAAAACGTTAAGGCCTACAAAAAAGTGTTGTATGGGGGACTGTCGTGAAATTTCCTGACGTTTTAGTAAAAAATATTAAAAAAATAATAACACATTTTCTACACTGAAAAAAAAATTATTCAAAACTTCAAAGTCGATTTAAAAATAAATAAAGTTTTAATCACAAAATAGATTATATTTGTTTTATTGGGAGTAGTTAAAAGAAATAAAACGGAATTATACAGTTTTTTTTTAAATTAAATTCAATTGATCTCGCACCATACCGATTATGAGAAAATCAACTCCTTCTAACAATCCGATGGGTTTTTTATGGTTGGAAAGATATCACAATAATATTTAATTTCTTATTTGGTCAAAGCCAATCTTAACAGGTGTCTGGAAAGGGTCCATATTATGCCTATGAAAAAAGTCGTGGTTTGTTTTTATTTTTATATTGCTATATATCCTAAAACGTAGTATCTGCACATGAATATTTACATTATTTTTGGGCTTTACTGAATAAATTGAATATTATTGGTTCATCCTCTGAATTGGTATACCGTTTGGCTGCAATTTGTGTATCACTAGTAGGTATAAAACAATGATATTTTTGGGTACCAGGGACAGTTTTAACCTTATCAAACAATTCCACCAATTCCTCTGACATTTTAACATATAGATATATAACAGAAATTTAATTTGGTGATACATGTATCAGTTTGTTTCACGGCCCAGTCGAATAGTTCTCGCGGAGTTGCGATTGTGTTTCCATAGTCTTTTGCAAGACTTGCTCTTTTTGCCATTCGCTTGAGAGTGCCAAAAATAGCGTCACAGGGGCCTTTGCCGTGGGATGTGGCAAAAAAGTGCCACTCTGCTTCTAATCCATGTATTTTCTTGAAATTACATAAGCTGGCAATTTTTTTCTATTTTATAATGAGCTGCAGCTCCATCTGACTTAAAAATAACTTTTGATTTGTTCAACAAAATTTATCAATTTTGAAATAAATAGCTAAACTGATACTGTGTCATGGGTCTGATATTATAATAAAACTAACATTTTCCAACTTATTATCTTTTTTATGATAAACTAGTGGACCCGGCAAACTTTGTCTTGCCATCAAGTAGGCTGTTGAAAAACGCTATGGATCGTCCCATACAAAATTACAGTTCCGTTCACGCTTGTTTTTTCCGACTTTCCCGGTGAATGTCCTGGGATTTTTATACACACAAACACGTCGGAACACTTGACGAACAAAACGGAAAATTATTCATTCAAATCGGTTGACCCGTTCGGAAGCCATTTCGTGACATACAAACATCACTCCATTGTTATTTATATAGATTTAGAATTGGGAATTATTCCAGTGATATCCTTGAGCAGCGTTATAATTTTCAGAATAATCGCTAATTACCAGTATTTAACCTTGTTTTAAGGAGTCTTTTCTGTTTCGTGAAAAAAAAGACTATTATTTGCAAATAAAATCATGAGTTATGAGCTTATCAACTTTTTTTAGGTAGATAACAATACAAACATATTCATTATTTCTTATTCATCTGGCGTTTAAAGCAGGTACGTTTAGTAAGTTATTTTTCACACTGTTGTGATACCTTTAGAACCATAAAAATCCGTCGGATTGTTAGACGGAGTTGATTTCCTCATAGGCAGAGGCGAAGTCCATTGATTGCCTTCATTTAAAAAACATAATCACTGTATTATTCCGTTTTTTAACTATTCTCAATAAAAAATACAATCTATTTTCTGATTCAAACTCATTTATCACTTGAAAACACGATCATATTTGACGGTTTAGAACAAAATCTTTGAAAAAAAAATTTCAGTTTTGGACTTCAAAAATTCGAAGTTAGAAAAACTTTTTTCCCTAAAATTTGCCCAATTTGCAATGTATGGACGACTTTTAGTAAATTTATTTACGAAACTTTTTGCTTAAGGATAATCAAAATCTGAAATGGCAGTTTTATTAAATCGACTTTAAAGTTTTGAATATTTTTTTTTTTCAGTGTAGAAAATGTGTTGTTACTTTTTCAATATTTTTGTCTCAAACTTCAGGAAATTTCACGACAGTCCCCCATACAAACTTTTTTGTAGGTCTTACCGTTTTTGAGTTATACGGGTTTATAAAAAAAGGTAAAAAAAAACTTTGACCCTTTTCAAATGTTAGTCTAGATCGATTTTGAAAAAACAAAGTATGCAAAGTATCTTAGTTTCACATACTTTTGACATCCAGAAAGTTTCATTGAATTCTGAAGGGGTGCTGCCAATAGCGTGTCGAGTTGGCGTGAAATCCATCGATAGCGAGTTTCTTCACTCACCAAATTACGCATTTATTAAAGCTCTTAACGTGTTTCTTAGACTACTTTGATGAGATTTTTGAATTTAAAACGCTGGAGCCTGAAAGCCAGTTTTGTTTGGACTACCCTCCCGAGCAAAGGCGGATAACTGGATGATATCAAATTGATAACAACTTTTACTATCGCTGTTATCATTTTGATATTATGTTATCAATGATAATCGAATGATAACAAAATTAGTTATCATTGTATCCTTGATAGACATTTTTTATAACAGGTTGATAACAAAATATGTTATCATACATATTTTCTATTACATTTTTATAAAGCGTATGTTATTAAACAAAGTTGACTTTTCGTCATACAAAGTTCTGTAAAATTATTTGGAGCGTAAGTTTAATCCAAAACACTCATCTCTCAAAATGTTTCCCTGATTTATGACCATAAAATTCAAAATTATATGATGATGTAAATTTAGTTATCAACTTGAACTCAATGATAACATAATTTACTATTACTTTGTTATTCGACAAACAAATTTGAGTTCTCATTTTTGTTATGTTGGCTGTTAATTCAGCCAAAGTGATAACAAAATCAGTTATCAAATGATGATAACCAGGTAACAAGATTTGTTATCATTTTGCTATTCAACTTTGCTCGGGCTATGTCATCGTATGAAAAAGCCCTAAATCGGTCAATTTAAGAGATACAAACAAACTTTTTTTTTAGCAAAGTTACTTGAAATTAAATGGTCTACAACTTTACTGAAGCATAGATACTTTAAATTCTATAAATAAGAAAATAAGTTACACAATTTGTATGTAAAATATGGGCCACCATAATTTTCAATATCACAATACAAAAGGCCTAGAGTGTTGGTTGTAATGTACCAGTAGACTATGGAATAAAACGCAATATTTTCGATTGAAACGACCTGCGCTATTTTTTTGTAGATAGATCGCCTCTAGGTTAGTCTATTTACCAAATTTCAGTTTTTTATTTTATCCAAAAGTCTTATAGATAATTCTCGAAAACTTATTCAAATAGTCTCAAGTCAGAAAAGCAAATAAACTTACTTTATTGATCCTACGTGTTTCGCAGGTTCCGCTCCTACCCAACTAGAATTTTCACTTTTAGAATGTTTAATTTCCGACGAAAGTAAGATTTTCAACTTTCGCAACCTAACCATTACTTTCGCCGCCCGCTGTATAGAGAGATAAAGTGACTTAACCACTAATCAAAACAAAACACTACTTGAGCCGATTTTACACTGGAAGAAAAACGTCGAAAGTAACTGTATGAAACGGCTTATCATTTTATTATGATTTTTTTTTTGTTGAAAATAATAGAAACTACCTAGTTTTTGAACGCGATCTGATTGTATGCAAAATTTGAGCGATGTACACGGCGAAAAAATGTTAAAACAGTTTTAGAAGATAGGTTGTGATTCTTCTCAATAAGTTTTTCTCAAAATCGTATGAAAGTTACTTACGTCGATTTTAAAAAGAAATCGAGAATTAAGTTTTCGCAAAAAAAAAATCTCCCTTGCCCCAGTACTTGTTGTCATGTTCCAATAGTGGATCAACTGACGGAAGCAGTTTTTTAAATAGATATTGTGTACCAATAGTGGCTCACGCGATTTTATGGTCAAAAATAATGTTATCACTCTTTTCATATTTTTCCTATACAGCAGAGGTGGAAATCTTTTTGTTGTCGCCAAGAAATCTCTGTTAAGACTTTTAGTTATTATGGTATGATTTTTTATAGCTTAGGTAGTCCACCGGCACCCTAACTAATACAAACAACTTTGTGGAAGACCGTATTTGTCAAATGTTTCATTCTAAAGCGCAAAATGCATCTTTCCGCATAAAACTGCTTTCTGGACCATAGTGCACTGCTTTAGGCACGTCTTTACGTGTTATTCAACGTCGCCTTGCTAATAGGTTGTCATTGAATAACCTTTTTCACAAGTGTCGGATTGCTTCGCGGTCTTCGGCAATGTTCTCCATCGTGGAAACACCTATCGAGGCCTGTGTTTAGAATTTTTATAGAGGTCAATGGCTGGTGCGTAAATATAGTTTTACCAATCGAGATGGAATTTTGCACAGTTGTTATGGGACCTAAATGCAGTCCAAAAAGTGGACTGGATCGAGAATCCAAATTTTGTCCCACACTAATAATCATATTCTCTGGTATCAATGGGGATTTTTTTTTTAATTTTCGTACAAATTGGGCCGAAGGGTCTCAGATTTTCATGAAACTTTTTCCACAGGCAGGGCTCATCAATATATGAATAAACAAAAATTGAGAAAAAATCATATCACCTGTTGGCTGATGTACTAAAACTATCAATATCAGTTGCAAACTATCAATATCACTTTGATCTGACAACTGTCATATCAACCTATCTCAAGCGATATTCCTTATGACTCTGGTACCTTTTACTTCGTACCTACGGGATTTCTGAGCTATAAATACTGGCTGCCATAAGCGCAGAGGAGACTTCCCGAACTGTACACTGATTAACATATTATTTTATTATTATTATATCCTATAATCAAAACAACCAACAGCACTGATGCGACATCGCACTCTAGATCATAATCGCTGCAGAATGAGTGATCACGTGGTAATTATCCACGATATTAATGTATTTTAGTGACCAACATACAGTTTTAATCTATCTGCAGCACTATTAAGAATATCGTACTGATAAATTGCTATTTTATTTGCTTAATTTAAGGCTAAACTTAACCCATCAGTGATATCCAAAGTCCATCGCCATCACTGCACTACTGATGGAGTAGACAGCATGATGTTGATGTGATAAGGAATGATCGCCTCTCACGCCGAGGACCTGGGATCGAATCCCATCCCCGACATAGTCACTTATGACGTAAAAAGTTATAGTGACGACTTCCTTCGGAAGGGAAGTAAAGCCGTTGGCCCCGAGATGAACTAGCCCAGGGCTAAAAATCTCGTTAATAAAGTCAAATCAATCAATCAATCAATCCGAATTGTATCGAAGTCGGCCTGTATAAATCAGCAAATTTCAAGCGTTGATAGTGACAGCAAGCAACTCTGTTATTTTCCCGGAAAACTCAGTTGGATTTTTTTTTGTTTTCCCCTACTACTTACTTTGAAAAATCATAACTCAAGAACGAAGCATCGTAGAAAAAAAGTTGTTTTATGAAAATGAGCAAATTTTCTCAGGAATAAAAAAAATATTAACTGGAAAAAGTTTTCCACAACATTTTCAACCGTTGAGAAAATTTGTAAAGAAAAGCCGGAAATACTATGCTCCAACTCGTGGAAAATTTTCAAAAACATATGTTTGAGAAGATAATTTTATAAGCTTTAATCCCTGAAACTTTTGAAATGTACTTTTTTTTCGTTTTTGAATTATGGCCAATTTTGTGGAAAATGACCATATAAGCCTTTTCTTTGAAACCCCATATTTCAATCGAAGCATCGGAAAAACAAAGATTTTTTATCAAAGCAATTGCAAATTTTCTGAAATATCTGAAAAAAAAGATATGGGATTGGTTTTAATGAAGTATAAGTCGGAATGGATGATATTCTTCATGAAAAATTATAACATAAATTTTCATCTTAATACTATCTATATTTTCAACCGGGAAGATTGTCTTTGATTGCTAACACCAGAAGATTTTCGTTTCTTTGTATTAATAAGAACAAAGCATGCTGTATTTTCTTGGTTTTCATGTGCATCTGAGAATTCACTAGCAAAAATGCTTCGTTCGTCTTTTGGTATAAATGAATGATATTTTTTGTTCCAGGAATTGGAACAAGGTTAGAAAATCTTTCCTAAAGAAATTTTTCAGCCTCTGTGTAGTAATTTTCAGTTGCATGGATAAATTCCCAATCTTTTTTAAATTGGTCTTTCACCTTTTGAGACACAGCCCAGTCAAAAAATTGTTTGACGTTATTTATTTCTGCTGACTTTCTAACACTAGCATCTCTAGCCATTCGCTAGAGAAATGTAAGTTATATACTGAATAATTGAATAAATAAAATTAAAAAAAATAATAATAATTATCTTATTTGTTCCATAGAAAAGAAGGAATCCCTTTTCAGTGTAATAAAAAATTGAGGCAGAAATAGTTTTTTCAGTTTTTTTTTAGCGGGGTAATTTTTCATGAAAAATATCATCCATTCCGACTTATACTTCATTAAAACCAATTCCATATCTTTTTTTCAGATGTATTAGAAAATTTGCAATTGCTTTGATAAAAAATCTTTGTTTTTCCGATGCTTCGATTGAAATATGGGTTTTCAAAGAAAAGGCTTATATGGTCATTTTCCACAAAATTGGCCATAACTCAAAAACGAAAATAAAGTACATTTCAAAAATTTCAGCAATTAAAGCTTATGAAATTATCTTCCCAAAAATATTTTTTTGAAAATTTTCCACGAGTTGGAGCATAGTTTTTGCGGCTTTTCTTTACGAATTTTCTCAACGGTGGAAAACATTTTCCAGTCAATATTTATTTTATTCCTGAGAAAATTTGCTTTCATTTTCATAAAAAAAAACTTTGTTTCTTTTTTGAGTTATGATTTTTCAAAGAAAAGGCTCAAAATGCACATTTGCACATTTTTTACAAAATTGGCCATAACTCAAAAACGAAAAAAAATACCATTTCAAAAATTTCAGCGATTAAAGCTTATGAAATTATCTTCTCAAAAATATTTTTTTGAAAATTTTCCACGAGTTGGAGCATAGTTTTTCCGGCTTTTCTTTACGAATTTTCTCGACGGTGAAAAATTTTGTGGAAAACTTTTTCCAGTTAATATTTTTTTTATTCCAGCGAAATTTTTTTTTCATTTTCATAAAAAAATTTGTTTCTTAGATGCTTCGTTCTTGAGTTATGATTTTTCAAAGTAAGTAGTGTCAGAGGAAAACAAAAAAATTCCAACTGAGTTTTCCGGGAAAATAAGCGACCTTGAATTTTTCTCAATTTTTTTTATTCATATATTGATGAGCCCTGTCTGTGGAAAAAGTTTTATGAAAATTTGAGACCCTTCGGCCCACTTTGTACGGAAATAAAAAAAATCCCCACAAGTATGATTAACCTACTTAAAAGTAAAATATGGAAACCCAGCATTCATCATCAAGTTTACCTAAATTTTCTTACTTGTTTTAATTATGAATCGTGGTTTACGGCCAACCAGCCGAGTGGAAGTTTAACAACTACCGAAAAGCTAAACATTACATATAATTTGCAATTGGATTAGATGGACAAATTGATGTGAAGATTTGCGAAAAAGTTACACGTCTTCTCAGTGAGAATCGAACTCACGACTCCCCGATCTCTAGTTGGGGCGCGTTAACCACTACGCCATGAGAGGACTCATGAACGCAGAAGTTAACCTGAATTCGATTTCAGCTCAATAATCACGTGGTCCTCTTTCGCAAAGTGCACCTCTTTCGGAAGAATTAGATGCCCATCCAAACACAACGCTTTCTATATATATCCAATGCCTAGCCCGAGAGCGCATTGTTTTTTAGATATAGGAATAGCACACTACACTAGCCAGCAACTGCGCTGGCTGAGGTTTCTATTGTGTGGGCTTCCAATGGGTCGCGACGTTCTCAAACGACCGGTTACGGAACATGAGTCCGTTGCTCGATAAATACTTGTTTTAATTATGAATCGTGGTTTACGGCCAACCAGCCGAGTGGAAGTTTAACAACTACCGAAAAGCTAAACATTACATATAATTTGCAATTGGATTAGATGGACAAATTGATGTGAAGATTTGCGAAAAAGTTACACGTCTTCTCAGTGAGAATCGAACTCACGACTCCCCGATCTCTAGTTGGGGCGCGTTAACCACTACGCCATGAGAGGACTCATGAACGCAGAAGTTAACCTGAATTCGATTTCAGCTCAATAATCACGTGGTCCTCTTTCGCAAAGTGCACCTCTTTCGGAAGAATTAGATGCCCATCCAAACACAACGCTTTCTATATATATCCAATGCCTAGCCCGAGAGCGCATTGTTTTTTAGATATAGGAATAGCACACTACACTAGCCAGCAACTGCGCTGGCTGAGGTTTCTATTGTGTGGGCTTCCAATGGGTCGCGACGTTCTCAAACGACCGGTTACGGAACATGAGTCCGTTGCTCGATAAATACTTGTTTTAATTATGAATCGTGGTTTACGGCCAACCAGCCGAGTGCACTTTGCGAAAGAGGACCACGTGATTATTGAGCTGAAATCGAATTCAGGTTAACTTCTGCGTTCATGAGTCCTCTCATGGCGTAGTGGTTAACGCGCCCCAACTAGAGATCGGGGAGTCGTGAGTTCGATTCTCACTGAGAAGACGTGTAACTTTTTCGCAAATCTTCACATCAATTTGTCCATCTAATCCAATTGCAAATTATATGTAATGTTTAGCTTTTCGGTAGTTGTTAAACTTCCACTCGGCTGGTTGGCCGTAAACCACGATTCATAATTAAAACAAGTATTTATCGAGCAACGGACTCATGTTCCGTAACCGGTCGTTTGAGAACGTCGCGACCCATTGGAAGCCCACACAATAGAAACCTCAGCCAGCGCAGTTGCTGGCTAGTGTAGTGTGCTATTCCTATATCTAAAAAACAATGCGCTCTCGGGCTAGGCATTGGATATATATAGAAAGCGTTGTGTTTGGATGGGCATCTAATTCTTCCGAAAGAGGTGCACTTTGCGAAAGAGGACCACGTGATTATTGAGCTGAAATCGAATTCAGGTTAACTTCTGCGTTCATGAGTCCTCTCATGGCGTAGTGGTTAACGCGCCCCAACTAGAGATCGGGGAGTCGTGAGTTCGATTCTCACTGAGAAGACGTGTAACTTTTTCGCAAATCTTCACATCAATTTGTCCATCTAATCCAATTGCAAATTATATGTAATGTTTAGCTTTTCGGTAGTTGTTAAATTTTCTTGTTTTTTTTTCTCCTTCAAATTGACATCCATTTGATAAAATTTTACGTTGTTGCTGCGCACGAAAAACAGTTGCTGGTTTGAGAAAGTGTCAAAATGCGTTGCTTTGTTATTTAATGCATGGAATCCTCAAGTAGACTTGTTTGATATTTCAGGATGTTGTATTTAGAAAGAATGAACACATCTTAATGATAAAAGAGTACACACGGCACCGTAAAACAACAAAAATGTAGACTTGTGATTTCAGTCACAATCATTCTTGTATGACCCAATCTCACCTCTATTTTCAATGTTTTAGACCCCATACCAAAAAATATTCAATTTTTGTGGAAAAATAAAACAGATTCCAGAAAATACGATTGAAGTGGATTGAAAAGACTTTCGACTTTCTACTAATATAACCATAAAGGTTAAAGTACATGCGTGATACTTTGCGCAGGAGAAATTTAATGTTGTAAATTTTCTCTAGTTTTAACATACAAGTTTATTGATATATTAAACAAAAACTACTATTTGATAAAATATATATTGTGATTTATTATGTGTAATAATATGTTCCCTATCATATGAATTATTAATTTTATTAATATCAGCGTTATCACCTGAAATATTTCATACATCATATTTTTCCGTTTCGACCCAATCTCACCACCTAGACCCATTGTCACCCCCATCGACGGTACTAACTATGCATTTTATGAACTCTTTGCTATAGTGTGTAATATTTGCCATCCTTCCATCATCTTTTGTTAAGTTTTCCTGCTTCGTTAATGAAAACAAATTGTCGGCAAATGAAGCGATAAAAATGTTTACCCCCTTTACTCATAAACCGTTGCGATGTCGCTCTCTGTCACCCTTTTCCAAACCTTCCTCGTCATTGTTGTCTAATTCTTATTAATTATCGGTCGTGCTTTCCGTGGTAATGCAGTCACCGTGGATGGCGAAAAAGGGTAACTTCCTCTTGTTGTTTTTAACAATTACGCCAAACCCATGGGAGTTCCATATGTACTCCTCGAAGAAAATGAGAGCATTTTTCAGCCAACGAGAATAATCTTCATTAGTCGGTTCTGACGTCACCTCAGGCTACTGAATACACTGAATGAAATCAAGGGATAGTGTACGACGACACTGAACAAAATAAATTGCTCAAAATTGGTGAACTTGTAACAAAGCAAAACATGCGATTTCGTTCGGTGTTATTTCGTTCGTCTCTTGGTCCCAAGAGAGATTTTCATCATTCGGCTGGTAATTTGGTTCGGTCCAACAAAAGCATTAAAATACACAATGAGACTGCAGGACGTGTCCACCCACCTTCAGATTGGCATTTTTCCTTGCGGCGCAAAAGGGATAAACTCTCAATGTTAAGAATTAACATAAAAATATCCACCCTTCGTTTCATCTCAGTCTTAGTCTCAGCCTCAAGAGCCGAAGAGAGCCAAGGAGAAAAATGAAATTTCGACATTTCATTTTCCACTTTGCTCCGGATGGAAAATTATGCGACATGAAGCGGCCAATTTGTGTGTTAATATTTTTATGACAAAGAAGGGACACGATAAATCTCTCGCTTCGTCCGGGCCCAGGCTTCCTTGGGCGAACCCTTTTTCAACTCGTCTCCTGGTGATTGGAACAGCATTAAGAAATTTATTGCTTCATTTTACGCAGCATTACTCGCATCGGAGTTGGAGAAGGAAGGACCTTTCGCCGCTAGATTTATGCGTCTCCATGGTCAGTTTTGTATAATTTTATCGTCGGCATGACATTCAGTTTGGGGATTGGGAAATTGGTTGGCTCGGAAATTCATATTTTTTATTTCGGTTTTCTCGAACAAAAGTCAACAAATTTCGAACCAGAAAAACCAACTCAAGTTAATCTGAATCCCATAATAGATTCGAAACGGCTCCCGTCCCAATGCGGGAACCTTATAATTAGAATCAAATTATCCCATCTTCCGCATCGAGCATCGACCGTGAAAAAAAGAGCCCCGTACAGAATTGTCCACAAAGGGAGTGATACAAATATTTACTTTTTCAGACCTTAGCGCGTCCACTGACACAATGATCGCACATCGTCCATTTATTCCCAGACCCTGGAGTCATCCACCGTTGCACATAGGGGCAAATTGGGTCAATCATGGCTGAAACTATTTTCTGTGCCCATATTACGTCTTATTCCCGCTTGCGTATTTGGTCAGATGTAGATTAATAATAGTTTACTGAACAAGTTGCAGAATGATGATTTTTACAGCACGAGTCGTATAATTATCACAAAAATCCTGCAAAATAAATTAATAATCAGAAGCTTTCCTTGGATTCATAAACAAAAAGTGCAGCAAAAAATAAGAAACAATTCTAGAATACTCATCACAGAAGACCAACTATTCTTAATATATAAAGAAAAAAGCTGAAAAAAATCATTGAAAAAACTGCTTTTTTAAACTCTTATCTGTTTTACAATGCTATTGGACGTCTTCTCATATACCTACCATGAACTATGTTAAAAAAAATACAGTTAACTCTCCCTTACTCGATATTCCGTAGCTCGATATCGAGTTAGAGAACCATACTAAAAGTTGGTTGTCATTGCTAACTCGATGGACCCTTGAATCATAGTTGCGCGGGTTTTGTGTTCTGTAACTCGATACCTTCCTAACTCGATGGTCCCTTCAATATCGAGTGATGGAGAGATGACTGTACATCGAAATCAAAGATCTTAATTTTTCCAATTTGAAATTATGTCCACGAATTGGCGCTAGTAACTCTTCTGTGCCGCCGGATTGGGTCTCAACATTTATGACGATGCGATTTGACATGGGATTCTCGGTGCGAGATGCCATTTGCTGATGCCCCGGACCAGAAGCAGTGGCGTTCACTCCGGCTGACTGACTGAATGGCTTTTCTTCAAATAAGGCGTGAAATGAGGCGCGATGAAATTCAGATTCTTCTATTTGCCTAACGATCTGCGTTCTTGGTAACGATCTTCGTTCTGATTCCTCGGAGGAGGCAGAACAGAGATTTAACGCTATGGCATAGGAAAACGGTCGCCATCTAATCGTCATTAGCTCTCGGTGGTTAGATTTGCAACGGATGTCTCTAGAACGGGGATTCCATGGGAATATCGGAGAACGTTCTTTCAATAGTTTAACGATTTAGGAAGCTGGTAATGATCAATGTTGTTTTTTCCCGATCAGCCTAGATAGCTTGTTGTGTGCGGTCAGTAGCGGTGGTTTCAATTGGCTCAGAATAACACCACAGATCGCCTGTTCCGGAGGTAAAAGCTTACATTACAGGTGTCCTCTAGTTTGTCCGGATCACCCCCTAGATCATAAAAAGATGGCATCTTGGATATTTCTACTTCAGATAGGTTTGGTGGCAAGCTCAACGGCTTGACATTGGCAACATTCATAGACCCTGAAGAACTACTCAGGTCTTCTTGTGTAAATGGCCTTCTGCCTAGCAGACCATCCCATATTAGGCGATTGAGAAACATGCGACAGTTTAACGAATTGCCGGCCTTGAAGAGATTCAACGAAGGATCAGTGGTTAGGTTTATCGAACACCCGATACTAAATTTCTGAAGGGAAATGTGTGTCGAAGTGTGAACATTCTGTAGTTGCAGTTGAATTAGCTTAGCTTAGCTTAGCTTAGACTGACTACACATATCAATGGTTGCTATTCCGTGATTGACCGAAGTCAGTGAAAATGCACAAAGAATCAACTAGAAGATCGGCTGGGATTGGCCATAATCTTCTTCAGTGTGCATATTTCAGTGCCTCTATTTATACATGGTCAATAACGGCGCCGGCCACGTCCTTGCAGTCAGGTGGGATTGGGGGAAGGAATGTTAGTGTGTAACCTTTGCTATTTGGAGACCGTGTTTGCCTCTGCATCTCCACAAAGGTTACTGGGAGGGATGTTTGTTAATGGGGAGGATCGTTGGGTCACAGGATTCACTTTGATAAGCGATTAGACCATGATAAATAATTATTGGTGAGATATAAACATGCTTATATGTAAATATAACATTCTCATTTGATATGAACAATATCTATGTAGAGAAAAATTATGCCGACACTTGACGTGACGAACCTTTCAAAGTTTGTTGAATAAAGTGAACCTTTCGCAAGTCTACACTCGTAGTGTCGAACCATTCAAAGTTTTTTTTTAATTACAAAAATAAAGGTAAAAGGAAAAAGGTGTTTTGAAAAAAAAATAGACATAAATAATTTATGAATCAGAGTTTATGTCGACACTCACAGTGACGAACTTTTCAAAGTTTGTTGAAAAATTATATTTACGTCTCACCGTTGCAACGATTAAAGGTGCAGTCATACATATTTTATACATTAGAAATAGTAGCATGAAACGAGCTCACCAATTGATCCGTCATCCTTGAGCAACAACAATCCTCTTTCAGCTACACTCGTTTGCTCGGCTATATAAAAGCACTCAGAGAAAATAGGCGCGCGACCCGTGAGGGAAAACAACTGTCGACTGCTCGGGTTTTCTTGACGCACTGCCCAGGAGCAAGCGTCACCGTCGAAAGATCAAAAAGAACTAATCGAACGCGGCACTTTTTCACTTTACTCGACCGATGCGCGACATATTTGATCCTGCCCTCATCGCCGGCTCCCGCAGGAGCAAGCGTCAAGGTCGAAGGATCAAACACAACTAAACGATCGCGGTTTTTTTTCACTTTCACTTTACCGACGCGCGACATGTTTGATCCTGCCCTAATCGCCAGCTCCCGCAGGAGCAAGCGTCAAGGTCGAAGGATCAAACACAACTAAAGGATCACGCCACTTTTTCACTTTCACTCGACCGACGCGCGACATGTTTGATCCTGCCCCAATCGCCAGCTCCCGCAGGAGCAAGCGTCAAGGTCGAAGGATTAAACACAACTCCATTCTGTAGTTGCAGTTGAATTGGCGATTAACCACCGTGTCTGATTGAGTTTGAACCAGATTCTAATGCATAAACGAATCTTTAGTGACAGTGATCCTATAATCAATTGAAGTTTTTATCAGTTGAACAATTTCTGTAGTGATACAACAAACATTAAATACTTCTTCAAGACCATTCGACATATTGAACCCCTTCAGAAAAATTTGTTCGTTTATCTTGAATCTGCTGAGCGTCGAAATCAGACACAATGTCAAACGAAAACAACAAACCCCTTACTCGTTCCACATCTACCTCATCCTCATCCTTGAATACTGACGGTAGATTGAGCAAGCAAAACAAAAGTGATGATGTTGAGACTCTAAGCGATCTATGGAATAAAATACGGAGAATGTTCGCTGAGTCTAAATCCGATATCGAAGGAAAAATCGAGAGCTGTAAAACGGAGTTGGAGCAGAAAATTACCGGAGTGGAGCAGCAGCTATCAAGTCTCAAGATGGGTTGTGATGTTCAGATCAAGGATGTTTCTGAGGCTGTAAGTGATGTTCGGCATGACCTGGAGCTAACAAAACGGAATGTTAATCGTCTCACAACAACCAATGAGCTTATTATCTCTGGTGTTCCATATACCTCCGATGAGAATCTAACGCTCATTTTCCAAAACATCAGTGTTGCCTTGGCTTCTACTCCATCCAACGTGCCTAATGTTTATCTGAAGAGGCTCTCCAAAAATCCGATTAATATTGGATCATCACCACCAATACTTTGCCAGTTTGCGTTACGTGGTGTTCGAGACGAGTTCTATGGACGATACCTTCGGCAAAGATCATTAAATCTGCGTCACATTGGTTTCAACAACGACAACCGTGTGTATATCAACGAAAACTTGACCATGAATGACAGAGAAATTCGAACGCAAGCGATCAAACTAAAACACCAGGGTCGGATACAACAAGTCTTCACAAGGAATGGTGTTGTCTATGCTCGAATGAAGAATGGAGATGAAGCGGAGCCGTTTTACTCATTGGAACAACTTTTTGCATCTGTAAACTGACCTTTCCTAAGTATTACTCTTTTCCTTCCATTGAATCCTTGTATTCTTTCCTGAATTATCCGTGTTTCCGAGCCTCTCCTAAAAGCTAATTAAAGTTTAAAAAAAGCCTTTCCCTGTTATAGACCGTTTTTCCTTCCAAGGCATTCCATGATTCCGTTCCTAAGAAATCCGTGTATTCTTCAGTCCTAAAAGTTATAATCAGCCACATATTTGTGGTTTTACCCTGATGAATTCGAGATTGATCTTGCCTTCAACAATGTCGAATGATATTGTTTGGGTAAGCCTGCTTACTGGATGCTTTCGGCGACTTTGATGAGTGCCACATGTTGCCGTTGTTGCTGCTGCTGCTGCTGCTGTTGAGGCTTTCCATGGTGATTCTGATGCTGCTGATGTTGATGCTGTTTCTGACTGCACCTGTTTTTATAACCAATGATGTTACCGTTACTAGAAAGTTTTTCTCCATCGTTTAATACTTTACCAGAATTGTTACATTATTGAATACCATCAACTTTTACTTTAATATTGCACTCCGTTGTTTTGGTAGCTAGTCAATTCAATTGCAACTAGAAAAAGCTTAAGCTTATGTTCAGAAAGTAAGAATATAATATTAGTCGTAAGTTGGCTTTCCTTATCTTTCATGCTGACTTGTTCCTGCCAATTCTGTTTAAAAGGTTTCTTTTAGGTTTAACTTTATTGTTTATATTTGACTATGGCTGATAATGCAGTTAGCAACGCCTCTGCGACCATGCTAATTCCAAAAGCAATTTTTCATGCTGTTTTGCCTGAAGATAAAATAAACGTTTGTCATATTAATGTTCAAAGTATTTGCGCACGTAATTTTACAAAATTCAATTAATTGAAAAACAATTTTATCAATAGCAAAATGGATATTGTTTGTATGACTGAAACTTGGCTCAGCGATGTTATTACTGACCCTATGATTGGTATTGACGGTTTCAGCTTGCTTCGAAATGACCGTAATAGGCATGGAGGTGGAATTTGTATTTATTTTAAATCTAATCTTACTTGTAGAATTGTGAAAATGTCTACAGCTATTGATCAACTGAGTATGACCGAGTTTTTACTAGTTGAAGTTCGTGGTGGCGGTGAACCATTTTTATTGGCCGTATATTACAATCCCCCAGAGATTGACTGTTCGGATAGTTTAAAAGAGCATTTAGAAGAGTTTACTGTTAAATACAATCACACTTTCTTTATTGGTGACTTCAATACGGACCTCATGAAGTCAAATTCAAAATCACTGAAATTTAAAGAAACTCGATCTGCATTGTCTTATACATGCGTTAATAATGAACCAACTTACTTTTATTCAAACGGTTGTTCACTACTAGACCTCCTGATTACTGATTCTCCTGATATGATTTATAATTTAAACCAAGTTTCTATGCCATTTGTATCAAAACATGATTTGATATTTGCCTCTATAAACATCATGAAAACAAGAACTGAATCAGTTAGCTATAGAGACTACAAAAATTTTGATGCTAATCGATTGAATAATGTTTTCCATAGTATGGATTGGAACTCAATGATAAGTATAACTGATCCTGATATGTTTCTAGAAATTTTTAACAGCCGTTTGAAGTTTTTGCACGATGAATGTATACCTAATAGAAAAAGTAAGCCAAAGGTTAACCCATGGTTCAACCAAGACATTGAAAAGGCGATTGTTGATCGCGATATTGCATATTCCAATTGGAAACGAAGCCGTAATGAATTGGATATGGCACACTTTAAACGACTTAGGAATAGAGTGAATTTACTTATAAGAGATTCTAAGCGTTTTTATGATCGTGAAAGATTCAATGTTAACTTACCTGCAAAACAATTGTCCTCGGTCCACGGATGGTAATTCAAGTTTTAGTGTTGATGAAATAAACAATTATTTCACTGATAACTTTACCGTCGATGATACTACTAGTTCTGCTAATTTCAGCAGCATAGATGGGTTCAATTTCCGTTTCGTTGAAGATATTGAAATAATAAATGCTGTCCATGAGATAAAATCCAATGCTACTGGATTAGACGACATTTCGATAGTATTCATTAAAATTATGTTACCTCTAATCTTACCATTTGTTAAACATTTGTTCAACATTATCATATCAATTCCAAGTTCCCACGTGCTTGGAAAGTTGTTAAAATAATACCGATTAAGAAAAAGAAGAGTAAAGATGATATACATAATCTTCGTCCAATAAGCATTCTGTGTGCCCTTTCGAAGGTTTGGGAGAAACTTCTTAAAATCCAAATATCAGAATTCGTTACCCAAATGAATTTTTTGCATCCTCTGCAATCAGGATTTCGTCAACATCATGGGACAAACACAGCTCTCTTAAAAGTTCATGATGATATTTCAAGTGTAATTGACAGAAAAGGAGTTGCAATTTTACTGTTAATCGACTTTGCGAAAGCTTTTGATCGTGTATCCCATAAAAAGTTGCTAATGAAGTTAAGCGATATTTTTCAGTTTTCAGCCAGTGCCAACCGTTTAATTCACTCATATTTAACTGGTCGTTCTCAAACCGTGTGCTGCAACAATAAATTATCGAATTTTAAGAATATTGAATCTGGTGTTCCGCAAGGGTCAGTTTTGGGTCCCTTATTATTTTCTTTATTCATCAATGACCTGCCTTCGTGTTTGAGATACTGTTCGGTTCACCTCTTTGCTGATGATGTTCAGATTTATTTGTGTGAAAAAAATAGAAATAACTATAATGACATTGGCTTTAAAATCAATCATGATCTTCGAAATCTTCTTTTGTGGTCGCAAAATAATTTATTACCTATAAACCCAACTAAAACAAAGGCAATGTTGATATGCAAGAATAGAAACCCAATTACATATCCTGATTTGTTCATGGATGGTGAAAGAATTGAATTCGTTAGTCAAGTTGATAATTTAGGAGTAACTTTTACGTCCAATTTGAATTGGGACGTCCATATTAATGCACAATGCGGTAAGATTTATGGCTCCTTAAAGAGATTAAATTTGACAACACGACATTTTAGTATTGACACCAAAATAAAACTTTTTAAATCTCTAATTTTACCACATTTTCTTTACGGTGATTTCATTTTTCCGAATGCGTTAGCTTCTTCAATCGATAAAATGAGGTTAGCTTTGAATGCTTGTATAAGATATGTGTATAAATTACCTAGGTTTTCCAGAGTGTCTCATCTACACAAAGATCTAATAGGCTGTAACTTTTCAAATTTCTACAAGTTTAGAGCTTGTGTCACCTTATTCAAACTAATACGGTCTAGAAAGCCTGAATATTTGTTTACTAAATTGAATCCAATGCGAAGCGATAGAAATCGTAACTATCTTATCCCACAGCATCAATCTGCTTATTACAGCCAATCACTGTTCGCACGAGGCGTTGTGTACTGGAACCAGTTACCACTCAGTATTAAAACTAATGTTTCATTGTTTAACTTTAAAAGGGACCTTAAACAGCATTTGGCAGAGTAGGATGCAAAAAGATTAGGAAATGCAAAAGAACATGAAATCAATATATATATATATATATATATATATATATATATATATATATATATATATATATATATATATATATATATATATATATATATATATATATATATATATATATATATATATATATATATATATATATATATATATATATATATATATATATATATATATATATATATATATATATATATATATATATATATATATATATATATATATATATATATATATATATATATATATATATATATATATATATATCATCATAATAAACCTTGTATAGCGGTAAAAAAGGCTTTCAGCCTTATGTTATACGAATCTACATAATAAATAAATAAATAAATAAATTCCGTTATATGCGTCGACAGGTCGATGATGAGCTACTCGATGAATTGGAACAGCAGAGCATAATGCAGCCCACAGACGACTCAGACTATTTGACCCATATTGACTCAGCTCACACGTTAACTACGCTAACGCTAACGCTAACGCATATTGACTCAGCTCACACGTTGGTGCTCATGTTGGTGCTATGTTTGACCGTTTGTGATTCTGCTTGACAACAAATGTAGGCACGGCTCGTTACATAGACCAAGAAACCACGGTTCTTATAGCAGTTCATTTTATTTATGGAAGAGCTTCAAAGAATTCTGTGACTCCTTGTCAACCTTTTCAACGTCCTTACAATCGTCCTGTGATATTTTATAGTCAATCTATCTGTTTTGAAAGTAGTTTCCATAGTTATAAGTCAAAGTCGTAGGCATAGTCATAAGTTTACTCACAGTCCGTATTTGTAGAATGTAGTTACGATTTAAGTTCAATTAATTAAATAGAGTAAAACTGGGCATGGAATCTAACCTGAAAATGTTTATGTGGATTTGATTGACTCACAATCTAATAACATCCTACAGTGAAACCTCCATGAGTCGATGTTCCAAGACTCTATATCGACTCATGGAACCATACTAAATACAAAATTTTATGGTTACTACGATGGTCCCCATAAACAGTTTTCCATAGCATTTGTTTCCACGACTCGATATTTCCACGAGTCGTCAGTCCCTTCAGATATCGACTCATGGAGGTTCCACTGTAATTTAAATGCACCAATTATGCATTTTATTTGGAAGCTTTTTATAATTAAACTAATAAATTCACAGATTTTAATGACAAATTCAATTGCATGCCTTTCAGATCACACTATACGTTCTTCATCAACAATCTAATTCTTCTACTTAACTCATACTAGCAGAACTAACAGTTGACAGTCGCTCCAAAAGAATCTACGACTTACAGGAAGGGCGTGGTTCTCGGTTATGGATTTCGTTAATCGGCTCCCAATAACAGCCGCTTGTGGCTCTAATTTAGGGACTGACAGCGGCTTCAGTGAAGCGAATTTGGCCTTCGAGGCTATCAATGCACATCGTGGTTGACTACGATCAATTATCCGGAAATAGCCAACAAAAGCGAATGCAAACTCATTCGCGTCTACAAATCTAGGACAGGTCGTGACAGCTCAACTAAGACTGCCCCTTTGTTTTTTAGTCGATAACCTTGATGCAGGCTTTGGAAAATTTAACGATCATTGACACACGAGCCATATTTTCAGCCCATTTATCCGCCAGCATTCATACAACACGCCTGACATTTATCGTTCGTTAAAGATAACGAACCATGAACGAAAACAAGACAGACACACCACTCACTGGTTGGCCCCGATCACAGTGTGTCAACACTTGTAACATTTGCTGACCCACACTCATTCGGATCAAGAAACAGAGACGAATATTTTTTTATTTTCTGTGTTATGTTTGCAACCAGAAAGATGTTCAATAGTCCAATAAATTGTAATTAGGTTGCTAAAGGCTGCATTATAAGTAAATATGAAAGTTATTACTAATTTTATGCAAAACATAAACCACCCGAACGACTCGATACTGTTGCAGTCTGTGAGAGTTGCTACTTTCGAACGCTCTCGTGCCACGTACCAAACGAGAGAGTGAATGTTTTCATAGGGCTCTCCGAATGCGATGTGCAACGAAGTGTTATGGTTCGCGAACTGTAACACTCTCCGAATATGGTTCGATCAGCTTATTCTGATCGAAATCCAAACACTGCCTTGACGATACAAAAGCCAGTGCTACCCAGTAGCGTAGCTAGGGGGGTGCGGTCCGCACAGGGCCCCGATTTCATAGGGGCCCCCAAATCGTGTTAAGAGTTTCATTCAATATTATGGAATTGATGTCTAGAAAACTAATACGTTTAGAAGCAGATAAAAACTCAGTTTGAAGGTGACCTTTATCAATGTGTAGGGGCCCCATGATCAATGGTAATAGTGATTAGAGAAGCCTTAATATTTATTTAAAATTCTCAATTACTCGATTTAATTTTGTAATTCATACAGATCTACCTACATGTGCGGGACCCATAATCGTATCTCAAACTGATTTGGAGGTATATGTTACTGGCCATATTCTTATACAAGCCGTATTTCATTTCAATTATAGTTGAGAAAATAAATTAGTAACCAAGGTTTTCTACAATCAAGCATGGTAGCAGATCTCTTTTTTGAGGCTTAGTCTCTATTTCAATACCAATCTTTATTATTTATTCTGCTTGCATTGAATCCTGCTTCACGAGGTTCCAGAGAAACCTTCAGAGACTACTCAAGCAACCACTAGCCCACCAATTCGCTTTTTCGGTCTTATAGGGTTATTATACGACTGAAATAGAGTATGTCAACTGTACAATAGAACTATATTAGCACGCAGTGCGAATTATAGTGCTGCTTAGTTATTTGGGTATTACGTGATTTTTTTAGGTTCTTTAGGAACTTCTTTTCAGATTCTTCGAGGGAAAACTTCAGAAATTCTTCTAGTGATTTCTACAAAAACCTCTTCACGTATACTTTTGGGATCTTATTCAGAAATTTCTCTATTGATTTCACCAACAAGTCTCTCAAAAAAATCTTCCGGCGTTGTTTCAAGGGATGGTTCGAGGAATTTCTTCGTAATTTGTTACAGGAAATTCAGGAGCACTACAACGTTTTCCTTCACTATTTTGATTGTATTGATTGATTGATCTTCCAAAGTATCCTACAAGAGTTGTTTTGAGAAAAAAAACCTTTCTATCGTTCTTGGAGAAATTCATTTAAAGATTCTTATGTTTCTGTTCGGGATGAACCACTGCGACCAGTTTTCTTTGATCTTTTGTGGTATACCCGTGTCCTTTGTTTAGTGCATGTCGTTCTACTCCATTACTATTGAGAAATAATGAAGTAGTCGTTTTTTATACAAATATCAATCTTTTCCATTTTGCATAGAGCCTCTTTAGAAAAAGATACCGCTATTTATACCTTTTGGAGAAAACAGTTTGTCACCATTAAACTCTCAAAAGCGCGCCCCTTATTCAGGTTCGGCCACTAAGCTGGTTGAATGATACTGATTTGACCATGCATCGGTACTCTAGCGTATCAAATTATTGCTTCTACTTATAAGGTTCAAAGTCGTTTTTTGAAACTGTGAACAGGTTTCATCGCATGAGACATTTAGATTCCTTGAAACAAAAAGCTTATTTTAGAAGTTAAGAGGTCTGCTGCTCCACTGATTCGGAATCGTTTCCCTCCTAGATATCGAAAGATAAACTCTTGAACTTGAAGAGAAATTGTCTCATGCGTTGAAACCAACCTCAGATACTGATTGGGGCATTTTTCCACTTCGACCTCCTCATCATCTAGGACAAATAGGTGGGTCTTAGTGGCTTGTTACTCTCTTATACTCTTCCGACCGTAACTTTTAAGTATTCGCAAGAACAGATACAGCAAGAGTACAATTTGGTAGATCTTACCCCGTAACGCACCTCGAAAAGGTAATCTACCCGCGTTACGGGTAATTTAAATTTAAAGATTACTCCAGGGTTTATCCGATATTTCATACTCTTCCTGGAATTCCTCTTCAAATTAACTAGGGAGTTCTCATAAAGCTCCTTCAGAAATTTCTCTAATGATTTCTCCAATATTTTATGCGACATGACTTCTGTGGTTCTTCCAAACAATTTCTCGTGTATTTTTCAATTTAAATATTCATAGCTCCTTCATAAGTTCACCTGAGGTTCCACACCAGCTAATATTACTGTAAATATTCAAGCAATTGCAATCATCTATGCAATTAAAAAAACATCTATAGAATCCTTGAGACTTCTTCAAGAGTCCAGGAGTTCTTTCCGAGAACTCTGTGGGAGTTCATCATGGGTTACTTTCAAACTTAATCAAGTTTCATCAAATGTTTATATAACATCATATGACTTACTTCCAAAATATCTCCTGGATTTTTGACAAATTTCACCAATAATTTCTAAAAACAAATCCTTGATCTTTTTTTGAAGATATCCCTGGGAAAATAAGTGAGGAAATTCTTTGAAGCCATTTTCGGTAAATTTCTCTAAGAAGTTCAAGAATTATTCCCGAAGTAATCTCTGGAGTAATTCCTGAAGGAATTAACTGGTTGAAATAATTTTGAAGGAAATTCTAGAAAATCCTTTGAGAAAATACTTTTCGAAATCTTAAAGATGGTGTGATAGGGAATCTCAGTGGAAGTTTTGAGAAAACGATGAAATATCATTGGATACATTCCTGAGTATGAATGATTTTCTTGAAAATTTTTTGAAAGGCTTTTAGAAATTCCATGCTGGAATCTCTGAAGTAACTTCTATGAAAATCCTTAGAAAAATTCTACGTTGAATTCCTAAGATATCTTAAGGACATTATAAAGCAAAGCCATGTAAAATGACTGCATAGGAATTTGTAGAATGCGCATTTTACACGCAATGATAATATTTGTGTGACAAAAATCATGTTACAACAACATCCGTCCCAGCTAACACAACAGTGCTGCCGGTATTGTATATTGAATATTCCTAGTAATTGAAAAGTTATTGTAAAATGCGTTTTCAATGATGAACCAACATTTCGGACGAGTATTTAAAAATGGAAACATATATTCGTTGTTTTCTATATTACATAAAACACTATAAATCAAAAATTTGCATGAATTATCCGCACTAAATTTTATGGCAACACTGAAACGAAAGTCACCAATTTTACTACTCAACACGATTGCGTTTAGTCACCGTCGTGGTTGTTTACATATCGCAAAAGTGGAATCTGATCTGGGTTTTTCCTGTAGTTAAACGCGATTTCCGATGCTTTACCGTAATTTTGCTAATGATGGTGAATAATATGGTGATCAATTATCACAGTAATAACATTTTTATTAGAATTTTTGTGTGTTAAAATGTCAAAAAACGAAGTTCAAAGAAAGTTTCCAAAATGTGTTGAAGAAGATTGGAAGAAGAAGCTGGAAGAAATGCCACTTCAAGTGCGTGAGAAAGTTGCAGTATTTGAGCTTTTGGAGACATATTTGAGGGTATAATTGAGTTTTGGCGAATACTTTTATAGTAAACAGTAAACAGTAGCAGTTCTGCATTGCAACTAAGAGGTAAGAGTGACTAGAATTCGATCAATATGCCTGTATAATTCTGCTCCAACCAAACACAAGGCAGAGGGGGAAGAAGTGAGAGGAGATACAGTAAGCACCATACTGGTAGCCATTTTTGGCTTCCCTTTATAATGTCCTTAAACGGAATCTTTTTAAAGTTCATGCAAATCTTCTGAAAAGTTCATTCTATTATTTATTTGCAGCAAACTATGGGCAAATTTATTGATTTTTAAGGCATTTCTTCTATCAAAAATTTCAAAATCAATCCCGACCCAAAAACAATAAAATTTGAAAATGTCGAAATTTTCCTAGAATTTCCAATGTAAGCTGTACACTCCCGTGCATAAGTTTGGGTTCATCTCCTAAAAATCATACAAAAGTGTTCAGTCTATATCTCTGTGATTACGCGTCTAATTGAAACACTCTAAGTCGCGCAAATTTTGCACGATGACTTGAATGACTGTTTCATTGATTTCGAATAGTTTTCAGATTTTTCCGCAAAAAAAAAATCGTGAGTACTCTATTAAGAATATAAGATTACGATTCTAATGACACCTCCTGTTTTAATGTTTTGGTCGATGCAATGCTGAGGAAATTACCTATGTTTTTTTAGAGTGTTTTTTTTTGAAAAATGTCACAACTTCAAATAAAAGTTTAGTATACAAAATTCAAAAAATGTTTTTGAAAAAATACATACGAAGTAAGAATAACTCTTTGCCTTTAGAGAGTTTCAATTGGACGTGTTATCCCAGAGATATGGACTGAACACTTTTGTTTGTTTTTTAGGGGATGAACCCAAACTTGTGCACGGGAGTGTATATGAATCACTGTTTTCCAGAGCTACTTCGCCAGCTAATATTTTCATTTCTATGACAATTCACTAGAAGTCCTCTCGATAATTTTCAGTACACTCATGTATTTTTGAACAAGAATAAAAAAAAGAAGAACAGTAGGCTCATTTATTGAAATTTTTGACAGTCAACGACTACAACAACACTATCAACTTAAAAACATAAATTCCATCACTTAAGTCATAATCCTACAAAATCTTTTTGGTCATCATGTATTTCAACAATCGATTTCACATCAGCGCCTTACATTTAGACGGCGTTCGCCTTTATTTTAAGGGCCCCTAAATGGAACTCCGCACCGGGCCCCAAAAACCCTAGCTACGCCACTGGTGCTACCAGTATCCTTTTAAAGAAAATCTTGTGAACAAACTCTATCATCAATGCTCATAATTTGTCTGTTTCTTGCATGTTTCATTCAATTAGTGCAAAAGAGGTTGCAGGCAATTTTAAAATTCAGGTTTATATTCAAAACCAGTGATATTTTTATTGAAAATTTACCTTATATGCATAGTATTGCTCTCAATTAAATATTTTCAATCATTTATGTTTTGTATGAGCACATACGGTTAACTTAAAATCGAACTTATAAAGAGTTGAAACAAAAAGATTTCATGAAAAATGTCCAAACTTTTGGTAAAAACTCTAATCTGTGAACTAGCAACACGGCCGTGCTAGAAACAAAGTGCCCTGTGGGGCTCTGCACACAAATCTTTCTCTCTTTTTCACCCCTCTACAAAATATGTGAACAACAAGGCTAGTAAACGTCAAAATCCCATGCAAAATCAAAACAGTGCAGTGCTCTGTTGCAATCCAACTCAACGATGTGAAAGTAGGCCTTAGCCAAAACGACCAATGAGAAGTGGTCTTTTTTGACAGGCAATTGGTTTCGTTTTTGTACTTTGACCTCACACGTCTTGTCTTAGCTACAAATATGATGATCATCTTACCGTGCACCAGTAAATGCTGTTGGAGGCACCTAAGACAAGACGTGACAGGTCAAAGTACAAAAATGAAACCAATTGCCTGTCAAAAAACACCACTTCTCATTGGTCGTTTTAGCAAAGGCCTACTTTCACATCGTTGCGTTGGATTGCAACAGGGCACTTTGTTGCTAGTCCGGCCGTGTTGCTAGTTCGTAAATTACAGTTTTTATCAAAAGTTTGGAAATTTTTCATTGAATCTTTTTGTTTTAAATCAATTAATATTCGATGTAATGTTCAAAGCATGTGCCCCTACAATGCTAAAATAAATAAAAACACCTAATTGAGATCAATATAATACAATTGGTGTCAATTATCTCTAAAAATATCGCCGGTTTTGAATTTTAACATGAGTTTGAAAAAATATAGCATCCTCTATTGCATTAGATGAATAAATCGTACGCGAAACAATCAAATTATGAGCCCTGATTTTGGAATTTGTTAACAAGATTTGCTTAAAACAACAAATGCGCTATCAACCCGAGCGGGTGACAGTTCTTGAAACCGATTTAACGATTGGCCAAAACTTAATGAGTTTTATTGAGCTCAAAGCACCAGAGGGCGGAGCCAAACGATTCCATCAAAAGTTCAACAAAGAATTCCTCTAGATGATGGATTATCTTTGAGAATTACGGGGCTCTGCACAAAAATCAGTCGCTCTCTTTCGCTCTTTCATGAAATTAGTAAATAACAAGGCCAGTAAACGTCAAATTCTCATGCAAAATCAGAACAGTGCAGAGGCCCATACCTTATGATTTCACCAGGTGTTCCTACAAAAATTTTCAGAAGTTCCTCTAGGGCAGTGGTTTTCAGATCAGGCTTGTTGGAGCACTTTGTGTCCTGCAAAGCCTTGGCAAGTGATCATTTTTTGGCATTTTTTGAAAATGTGTACCAATTGATCCAATTTTATTTTGAAACATCTGTTTTGTTCTATTGACTGGTGCTTTTGAAAATGTATTGGTGATTTTAACCCATCCTTAATGTGTTCTCGAATTTATTCCTAATATAATAAAGCTAACTCAATAAAAAATGATTTTTTTTAGATTCGAACTCAAAAAAGAATCAGCTTCAATGAAGGAATGATCAACATTAATATCACTTCACGATTGCCATATTTATGAGTCGATTTAAGTTTGCTAAAAAATCCTGGTGATTAAGAATGGTTGGGGATTCCTTCAAAAAATCTTCCAGGTGTAGGAATTATGAGGGGCTAGTAGCAAAATATAGTTGAAACAAAATATGTGTGAGGGCAAACGAACTGCTAGGCCAGTATAGAAAAGCAATGCAATTCAAATCATAGTAGGCAGATATTTTCAAATAAAAAAAGGATTCAGTTTGTTGATTTATTTTGAGAAGAATAAATGTGCTTTGATAATGATCGAACAAGTGCGTCAGATATTTAATAAAATTCATTTGTAATTTAAAGAAAATCGTGATCGGGAAAGTGTTCTCTAATTTGGAAGGAAAATCGACCCTATAAGAAGGCTGATCACTACACCAGGGATTCCATCAGGAGAGCTTCAAATGTTTTCATCAGAAGTTATTGTAAGGATTTAACCAGGAATTCCTTCAGAAGTTCTACCTGGAAATCCGTCAAAATTTTCTCCATGAATTCCATCAGGAGTACTTCTAAAGATTCTATTATGAATTTTACAAAGGATTCCATCAGAATTTCCATCAAGGTATCCATCATTAGTCTCACTAGGGATTCCATCGAATGTTCCTCTAAAAATTCCGTCGGACGTTTCTCCAAGGATTTCCATCACGAGTACTTCTGGGAAGTATATCAGAAGTTCTTCTAGGGCTTCTATCAGGAGTTCCTTCAGGGATTCCATCTGAAACTTCTTCAGGGATTCCTTCAGGAGTTCCTTCAGGGATTACGCCTGGAACTCCTCTTGATCAGGAGTTCCTATAACAAATCTATCAGAAGTATCTCCAGGGATTTTATTAGCAGTTCCTTCGGAGATTTCACTCAGAATACTTTCAGGAATTCTATCAGAAGTTCTTCTAAGGATTTCATAAAGAGTTAGAAGTTCCATGAAGAATATCTTAAGAAATACCTACAAGAATTCCATCAGGATTTCCTCTAGAGAATCCATCAGGAGTTCCCAAAGGGATTCTATCGGGAGCACCTTTAGGGCTTCGATCAGAGTTCTTCTGGGAATATTATAAGAAGTTCCTTCAGTGATTTTACTTGGAATTCCTCCTTAGATTATTTCAGGAGTTTCTTCAGAGATGATAGCAGGAGTTCCTCAAGGAATTCCTTCAGGATTTCTCTAGGGATGTTATTGACCATTGCACGAATTTTTAGATTTAAATGCAATTGTTAGTTTGCTAGATACAACTTACACACTTGCTAAAACCAGTAGGCGTATGTTTTAAAAGCTATGACGTTTCAGAATTATTCAAAGCAGTTAGGTAGATGTTATCAAAACTTGTTTATTTCCACGCACGATTTCACGTTATGTTATAAATAAGAAGAAATATTTAAATATAAGGAGCATAGTTTTTGAACTTTAAATTCACGTCGACATTGGCTGTGGCCATAAGTGGCATATTAAGCGTTGCAAATGCTGATCATGACGTCCATTGGAACTTCGCGTACCCGGAGAAATATAAAACAAACCCCTATATGTGGTCCTTAGTCTCCTCTCTAGTCGAGCCACTCCTATTTCTATCTCTATCTCCTCACGGTACTGGCCGGGTACGTGAAACTTTAGTGAAGATCGGACAACCAGCCCCGATGGGAACTTAGGTCAGTTCATGTCAGGGACGACTGATCATCGTCCGAATGCTGAGAATCGGTTCCGTTTCCTGTTGCCAATTTCAGTTCCTAGTCGATGAGCGAATAGGCATTTCGGCATTTCGGAGTTCTATCAGGAATCTCATCAGGAATATGTACCTCCAGGGATTTCATCAGGGATATCCATCAAGAGTACTTCTGGGGAGTTCATCATAAGTTCTTCTAGGGTTTCTGTCAGAAATTTCTTCAAGGATTCCATCTGAAATTTATTCAGGCTTTCCTTCAGTAGTTCCAAAGACACATGGAACTCCTCTAGGGATTCCATCAGGAGTTCCTCTAAAAAATCCATCAGAAGTTTCTCCAAGGATTCCATTTGGAGTTCCTTTAAAGATTCCACCTGGAGTTTGTCCAGCGGATTCTATCAGGAGTTCCACATGGGATTCCATTAGGAGTTCCATCAGAGATTCCACCTGGAATTCCTCCAGGAATTCTGTCAGGAGTTCTTCAAGAATATCTTAAGAAATGCCTCCAAGGATTCCATCAGGAGTTCCTACAGAGATTGCATGAAGAATTACTACAGGGATTCCATCAGGAGGCTACCTCCAGAGTTCCTTCAGAGATTTCACCTGGAACTCCTCCTTAGATTATTTCAGTAGTTTCTTCAAAGATGATATCAGAAGTTCCAGAAGGAATTCCATCAAGATGTTTGCTAGGGATGTCATAAGGAGTTCCTCAAGCCATTCTATCAGGAGCTCCATCAGTTGTCTGATCAGGAATACCTCCATGGATTTCATCTGGAGTTCTTCTAGAGATTCCTCAGAAGTTCTTTCAGAGATTCCTCCAGAGATTATATCAAAATTTCCATCAGGAGTTCTTTAATGGATTTTATAAAGAGTTCCTCCAGGGATTGCATCAGAGGTTTGTCTTGGAATTCCATCGGAATTTTTTCTAGGTATACCATCAAATCTCGCTTACTTTTTCAAATCGACGTAAGTAACTTTCATACGGTTTTGAGAAAATTAATTAAGAAGAATCACAACCTTTCTTCTAAAACTGTTTTAAAATGAATCCCATTTTTAACATTTTTTACCGTGTGCATCGCCTAAATTTTGCATGCAATCAGCTCGCGTTAAAACTGAAGGTAATTCCTATCACTTCCCACAAAAATTGTATGACAAAATGATAAGCCGTTTCTAACATATCCATTGGAAGGTTCTCCAGGGGTTAAATCCGGAGTTCCTTTAAAGATTCCAAGTGCTTGGAACTCCTCCAGGAGATTCTATCAGGAGTTCGTCTAGTGATTCTATTAGGAGTTCCTTCAGAGATTTCACTTGGAATTCCTCCAGGAATTCTATCAGGAGTTTTTTCTAGGGATTTCACAAGGAGTCCTCCCTTGATTGCATCAGAAGCTTTTTCATTAATATCTTAAGGAATGCCGCCAAGGATGCCATCAGGAGTTCCTTCAAAGATTTTACCTGGAATTTCTCCTTAGATTATGTGAGGAGTTCCTTCAGAGATGATATCATGAGTATCTCAAGGAATCCCATCAGGATTTCTTCTAGGGATATCATAAGGAATTCCTCCAGGGATTCTATCAAGTGTTCCAACTAGAACTTAACAAGAATTTCTTGAGGAATTGCATCAGGAGTTCTTCTAGAGATTCAATCAGAAGTTCTTTCAGAGATTCATTAAGATATAAAATCAGGAGTTCCTCAAGGATGTGTCAGGATTTTTTTTTTTTTGATTTTATAAAGAGTTCCTCCAGGGATTGCTTCAGAAGTTCCCCTAGAGAATCCGTTGGACGTTTCTCTAGGGAATCCATCAAAAGTTCTTCTGGAGATTTCATCAAAAGTTCTTCTAGGGGTTATATCAGGAGTTTCTTCAGATATTCCTCCTGGACCTCCTCTAGGTATTCCACAGGGAGTTCCTCTAACAAATGCATCAGAAGTTTCACCAGGCATTTAATCAGGTGTTCCTTTATATATTTTATCCAGCAGTGGCGCGGGAAGTGGGTAGGACAGGTAGGACATGTACTACGCACAAAAACACCTGGGTAGGACAGTCAAAGGATTGTCCTACCCACGATTCAACAAAAAAAAAATAATAGTGCAAAGAAAAAATAACTACACAAATTCACAGAATGTTTGCTGTTCAACCATCTATAACAGATAAATATATGAGGAAGTTAGAACAATCTCACTGGTTGTAAAAGCAATCTTTTTGGCCTATATTTGTCAAATTTGTTTAATAAAATTGGCATAAAAAGGATAAAAGATACAAATATTTTTCGACATGAATGATTACAAAACTTGATTCAATGAGAGATACAAACGACAGGATTTGTAGTAGGTTTACTTACAGAGACTTGGTCTCTATTTCAATGCAAGTTTCTAAAAAGTTTATATTTTTAATTTTTTTAGTCAAAAATGCATGCATAATTGTACAAGCTCCAAATGAACCTTAAGAGAACATAATGGGTTCAAGAGCCTCTTCAAGAAATTTGCCTCAGATTCCCCGAGGAAAAGCTTCAGGAATTATCATAGTAATTTTATTTGAAATACTTTCTCCTATAGGGTTCTTTTAAGAAATTCTTGCAAAGATTTCTCTACCAATTCTCCCATTAACTCTTCCAGCGATATTTTAAAGGATCCTTAGAAGTATTTCTACAAAATTCGCTTCAAAAATCTTTGAAAAATCCAAAGCTACTACTTTCAGTAATTTTCTCATTGAAAATTTGTTTTCCAAACTATCTTAGAATTTCCTCCAGATATTTTTCACAACTCCTTAAACCAAATTCTCCAGTTGTTACTCATGGAGATTTTTAAAAAAAAACTTCTCCAAAATTTCTTCCGAGGAAATTCACAAAGGTTTATTCCAGAGTGTTCAGATAAAATAGCTTAGGAGTTTTTGTCTACAAGAATCCCTGCAAGAATATATTTAAATGTTTATGTGGATTCCATCAAGAATCCATCCTCCCAGAAATCCAAAATTCCTTGAGGCATTCTTCGAACAAATCTATTGTTTCAAGGGTTTTTTTCAGCATTTCATCTAAGTATGACTCCTGCAGTTTTACATAACATTACTTAAAAAGTATCTCAAAAAAATCCCATGTAATCTTCAAAAATTCATCACCACCAGTTTATACTACAGATTTTTTTTCAGTAAATCCTCCGATCATTCCGACACAAATTTTTATAGAGATTTTTTACAATGTTTTTCGAGAAATTTCTTCAGAAATTATGCGGAATACAATCCAGAAATTCAATTGATTATTTTAGTTATCGCTGCAAATTATCAAGGATTTTTTTAAAAACTTCCTCAAAAGAGTGACTTTAAAATTTACCCTAGTATTATCAACGAGTACTCTTGAATTTTTTTGAAAATACCTTACGGATTTATTTTTAACAAAAAAAAACTTGGCATTTCCCTGGAGACATTCCTGGAAGAATTTCGGATTTTCTTTTTACTTGAGACATATTTGAGAAAATATCAACTAACAACTTGAGGAATCTCTGTAAAAACCTTAGAAGGAAACTTTGGATCAATTGCTTTAGAGAAATCCCTCGTTAAAATCTTTTTATTTTGTCTTTGTTTTTCTATAAATCCTGATAGACAATTTTAAAAAAAATGCCTAGAATATTCTGGAGAAATTATTGATTGAATTTTAGAGGGCGTTTAGACCGGGAGCCTTAGAAAATGTCCCAAGGAAAAATTTCTCAAAGAATTTTTGACGGAATTCAGAAACAATCTTTGAAGAAATTCCATTTCTGTGGTTTTCCTTGGGAAAATTCAGGTTGAATTTGAGATATTCTTAAAAAGTCTTGTCCTACCCATGGTTTCGAACGTGGCCGCGCCTCTGCTATACAGAATTCTTCCAGAGGATTCTATCAGGAGTTCCTCTAAAGATTCCATTAGTTCCTTCAGTTCCTTCAGAGATTTCACTCGGATTCCTCTAGAACCTATCAGGAGTTCTTCCAGGGATTCCGTCAGGAGTTCCTACAGGAATTCTATCAGGAATACCTTTGGGGCTTCCATCAGAATTCTGATCAGGAGTTTCTCCAGGGACTCCATCAAGAGTTCGTTCAGAGATTTCACCTGAAATTCCATCTTAGGAGTTCCTTCGGAGATGATATCAGAAGTTCTTCAAGGAATTCCATCAGAATTTCTTCTGAGGATATCATAAGGAGTTCCTCTAGGAACTCTATTAGGAGTTCCATCAGTAGTCTGATCAGGAATTCCTCCAGGGATTTCATTAGGAGTTCTTATGAGAATTCAATCAGGAGTTCTTTAAGAGATTCCTTCAGAGATTATATTAGGAGTTCCTCAAGTAAATGTTAATAAATATCAGGAGTTCCTCAAGTAAATGTAAGTAAATTCTTCCTGAAACTCAACTAAGGAATCCATCAGGAGTTCCTCTAACAAATCCATCAGAAGGTTCTCCAGGGGTTGAATCAGGAGTTCTTCTAGAGATTCCACTTGGAATTCTTCCAAATGATTCTATCAGGAGTTCCTCTAGAGGTTCCATTAAGAGCTCCTTCAGAAATTCCACTCCTCCAAGAATTCTATCAGGAGTTCGTCTAGGAATTTCATAAGGAGTTCCTGCAATGATTCCATCAGAGGTACCTGCAAGAATATTTTAAGAAATTCCTCCAAGGATTCCATCAGGAGTACCTTTAGGGCTTTCATCAGAGTTCTTTTGGGGATTTTATCAGGAGTTTCTTCAAGAGTTCCTTCAGAGATTTCACCTAAAATTTCTCCCTATATTATTTCAGAAGTACCTTCAGAGTTGACATTAGGCGTTCCTCTAGGAATTCTATGAGGATATCTTCTAGGGATATCATAAGGAGTTCCACTGGGGATTTTTTTTTCCTCATCTGTAGAGCCTTTTCACCACTGCTTCCATTATTTAGAAATATTGTGGTATGACCCATATTTTATTTGGTGCTCATCAAATTTCCTTTCACAATTGAGATGTGATAGACACTGGGGATTTTAAATTCCCTCCAAAAATGTCAACAGAAGTTCATATAGGCAATCCATCCTTCAGAGATTACATCAGAGATTCCATCAAGAGCTCCTCCAAGGAATACATCAGAAGTTCTTCTGGGGATTACATCCGGAGTTCTTTTCGAGATTTCATCAGGAGTTGCTTTAGTTATTCCACCTGGAATTTGTCCGAGTATTCTATCAAATATTTCTCCAGTGATTCCATCAGGAGTTCCCCTAAGTCTTTCAACAGGAATTCTTCAAGGGATTTCATCAAGAGTTCCTTCAGGGATTTAATTAGGGATAACTTCAGGGATTCCGCAAGAAGCTGCCTCAGGGATTCCTGTCTGGTCCCTTGCTGAAGCATAACCGCCTGCACTACAACCAGGTCCGTCCCACTCGGGCTCAGATTGGGTACCACTTCTAGTACTACATTTGGTCCCTCGGTAGTGCAAACGGTACCCAAGTTTGACAGATCGCAGTACACTTTGAACGGCATTCTAGATTACCTTATGAGCCATAAAATTTTGGGCAATTGCAAGGTACATAGGGGTCTTTAATTTGTCTTTGCTACAACCCAAGTATCACACGAAACATCTTCCAAAGAGATGCTTTTCAAAAATGGTTTCAATCGCGTATCAATAAAAGCATTTGTAACTTACTTGGTTCTAGTTCGGATGCATATCAATATCAAGGCTCATAAAGTTTCATTTCCGTTCCAATGAACATGCATTTCACTTCATGTTTGACGTTCAACATTTTTGAAACGACAAGATTTGCTGCAAATGTCCTTTGCAATTAGCAATGATGTCAAGTTTGTCAAGATGTTTTCAGTAACTTTTCAAACAAACTCTTGAAACTTCTCCCAAAATGCCGGTTGTTATGTCATGTTTCAAATAACTTTCATTTAAGGTATCCGCAACTTGCATTCAATTTTCGTTCCCATACCACAACTCAAGAAGATTCATCCCAGTTGCGAGAAAGTTGCACTAAACTACGTGTATGACAGATAGAAGTTTGTTTGTTTCAATCCAGTTGCAATATGGTTGAGTTGCACCTTACGATTCATCTAACAACAAAAACATGGTCTAGCAACAGTTTGTTTGTTTAATAGGTGTTTCTCATGTGTTGCGTGGAAGTTTTTGCGAAAAGATTAGATTATTTCAGGCGTGGTCTAATTTCGACAGTAATGAACTTGTATTCCAAAGGGTGCAGTAAAGTTATGAGCAACAAGCTATGATTAATGGGCCATGAGGTCGCTTTCATAGTGCATTGGCGAAGCAATTGTTCGAAGAGCTGGTGGAGTATTGAGTAGAGGAGAAGATTGGTGATCTTGAGGTCGGAAGTTTGATTCTCATTCATATTTTTGTTTTCATTTTTTTTTCTCTCAAGTATTTCGCAACAAATAAGCAATTTCGATATAACTTATATATGTTTCAAACAGGCTCCACCTTTTGCGCTTTTTGCATTGCTATTCTGTGCAATTGAAAGTCATATTTTCAACCATTGACAACTTGGATTAGTTTCAAGAGATTATTTTATTCTTGAGTTGAAACAAACTGTGCTGCTTAGGAATCTTCTGATCCATGGTCAGTAGTAACGTGTTATAAATCTTACATTTCTCATCTTTGTTCGCGATAGAGAGAATCATTGAAATCCATGCGTCAAAAATATGTTTCTTAATTGTTTATTTATGAAACGCTTATTATAAACTACAGAGTCCAATTTTATGACAACTACCCAGCTCTGTCGTCCTGCTTAGTCGCGCTTAGTCGACGACTAAGAAGCTTGTCTCAGATTTTTTTTTTCTTAACGCCCCTTGGTACGTCAGTTGAGAATTCAAGCTGTATCATCGACCTGCATTAATTTAACTTTGCTGAATGTAGATCAGGTGCAACTAAACGCCCTGTGTAACATCAATCGAAATTGTCAAGCTGTATCAACGCCCTGGATCAATTAGATCAGTTGCATTTAATGCCCAGTAGGATATCATTTAATAATTACAAGCTTTATTAACGCCCTGGAGGAGTTTGACCTTATTCTATGTATATCAAGTGCATCTTAACGGTCTGAAGACATCATTTCCTAGTTCAAGGCCAAGTAGTTATTTGACCTTATTATGTATATCAGGCCCATTTTAACGCTCTGTAAGACAACAATCAAAATTTTCAAATTGTTTCAATACCCTAGAGTAATTTTACTATATTCCATACATATCTTTGCGAGATCTGGAGCATCATTACCCCTTGTTGTCCATCTAAATTTCCGAGCTGTATAAACGCCCTGGAGTGTTTTGACTTCGCCCTATGTAGATCAGGTTCATCTCAACGCTCTGTAGGACATCAATTGAAAAATCCAAGTTTTATCAACGCCGTGCAGTAATTTGATATTTTTCCACGTAGATCAGATGCATCTCTTAACTCCCTGTATGACATTAATCGATCCATCTGTGTCGACGCCCTGGAGTAACTTGATTTCATTCTATATAGAACTTGCGAGATCTGGAACATCTCAACGCCCTTTAGAAAAACAATCGAAATTTTTATGCTGTATTACCGTCTTGGAGTAATTTGACCTTATTCCATGTAGATTAGGTGTATCTTTACGCTCTGTAAGACATCAATTGAAAATTCCTAGCTTTATCAAAGCCCTAGAATAATTTGGCTTTATTTCACACAGATCTTTGCGAGATCTAGAGTATCCGAATGCTCTGCAACCGCATCCGAACGCGCAGCTGGAAGTAATTTGCGCTTACTCCATATATATCACATATAACTTAACGCCCTGTAGAACATTTATTGTAAACTTTAACCTGAATCAACGCCCTGGATTAATTTGACCTTTTTCCATGTAAATCAGGTGCATGTGACCGCCCTTTAGCACTTAATTTGATAATTCCAAGCTGTATCAACGCCTTGGAGTAAGAGTCCACAAAGATCTTGGCGACATCTGAAGCATTTTTACGCCCTACAGAAAATCAATCAGATTTTTTTTTGCTGTATGCCCTACGGTTGTTTGCCTTTATCCTATGTAGTTCAATCGAGATTGTCAAGTTGTATCAACGCTCTGGAGTAATTTGATTTTGCCTCAAATAGATGAGCTGTATCCTAACGCCCTGTAGGACATCATTTAATAAATTCATAGCTGTATCAACACTCTTGAGTAATTTGTTCTTATCCTTTGTCTATTAGGTGCATCTTAACGCCCTCTAGGAAATCAATTGTAATTTACTAGATGTATCAACATCCAGGAGAAACTTGACATTATTCCAAATAGATACGCTGTATTTGAACATTGGCAAATCAATCGAAATTTCCGCGCTACTTCAACACACTGGAGTTATTTGACCTTGTGTCACACCTGCATCTTAACGCCCTGATTAAAATCAATTGCAAATTCTAAGATACACACCAAATTTGACCTTATCCTATGTAGATCAAGTGCACCTTAACGTCCTAAATTAATTAAAAATTCTAAGCTGTGTGGACGCCATGGAGTAATTTGACCTTATTTCAAGTAGATTAGGTGCATCTTAACGCCCTGAAAGATATCAATTGAAAAAAACAAGCTTCTAAAACGCATTATAGTAATCTGACATTATCTTATGTAGATCATGTGCCTCTTAACACCTTATATCAATTGAAAATTTCAAGCTGTATCAAGGCCCTGGAGTAATATGACCAAATACTACATAGATCAGCTGCATATTATTGCCCTTCATGGCATCAATCAAAATTGTTAAGCTTCATTAACATCATGGAGTTTGACCATGTCTCACTTAGGTCAGACCTGTAGGACATAAGCTGAAAATTCCAAGCAATATCAACGTTCTGAACCTTCTTCTTCTTCTTCTTGGAATTAACGTCCCCACTGGGACAGAGCCGGCTATTCAGCGTAGTGTTCTAAGAGCACTTCCACAGTTATTAACTGAAAGCTCTCTTTGCCAAAATTGCTATTTTCGCATTCGTATATCGTGTGGCAGGTACGATGATACTCTATGCCCAGGGAAGTCAAGGAAATTTCCATTACGAAAAGATCCTGGACCGACCAGGAATCGAACCCAGACACCTTCAGCATGGCTTTGCTGTGTAGCCGCGGACTCTAACCACTCGGCTAAGGTAGTCACCTACGTTATGGACCTTATTATATGTAGATCGGGTGCATCTCATCGTCCTGTAGGACATCAATTCAAAATATTAAACTTTATCAATGCTCTGGAGTACATTGACCTTATTCCACGTAGATCATATACATATCAACGCCCTGCATGGTAATAATCAAAAATGTCAAGCTGTATGAAAACCCTTGAGTAAATTGTAGATCAGCTGCATCTTTACGTCCTATATGGCCACAATCTAAATTAACCCGATAATAATGGCCATAATAATATTGTCTCAGATAGCTCATCTTAGTTCTCTGTAGAACAATAATTGAAAATTCAAAGCTCTATCAACTCCCTTCAGAAATTTGACCTTAATCCACATAGATCAGGTACATCTTTATGCTCTGTAGGACACTAATCGAAATTGTCAAGCTATATAAACACACTGGAGTTATCAGGAGCAAACTAACGCCCTGTAGAAAACCAATTGAAATTTCCGAGCTCTACAACCCCTTGTCACAGTGGCGTAGCTAGGGTTGATGGGGCCCGGTGCGGGGTTCGATTTAGGGGCCCTGAAAATTAAGGTAAATACAGTTTAATTATAAGACGCTAAACATTGAACAAATAGTTTTTGAAGAATTAAGACTAAAGTTATGGAACTTATGTTGGTATATTGATATATTGTTGTAGTAGTTTAGTGGCAAACATGTTAATTAATGAGCCTACAGTTCTTCTTTTCTTAATTCTTGTTCAGGAACACATTGGTTCGCTGAAAATTATCGAAAGAACTTCCAGTGAATTGAAAAGGAAGCGGAAATATTAGCTGGCGAAGTAGTTCTGGAAAGCAATGAGTCATTACAGCTTTAATAAGGTATTGTAAGAAAGTTTGGCCCAAATAGCCGTAGCGATAAACGCGCAGCTGTTCAGCAAGACTAAGCTGAGGGTCGTGGGTTCGAATCCCACCGGTCGAGGATCTTTTCGGGTTGGAAATTTTCTCGACTTCCCAGGGCATGGAGTATCTTCGTACCTGCCAAACCATATACGCATGCAAAAATGGTCATAGGCATAGTAAGCTCTCAGTTAATAACTGTGGAAGTGCTCATAAGAACACTAAGCTGAGAAGCAGGCTCTGTCCCAGTGGGGACGTAACGACAGAAAAGAAGAAGACATTATTTTTTGATGAAAGAAATCATTTTAATATCCATAAATTTGCCCAAGATTTGCTTAAAATAAATAACCAACTGAACGTAGAATGTTTCTAAGGGTAACCAAAGAAGTTACTTAAGAGATTTCATCACGAGTTCAAAGTTTCTTTCAGATTTTTTCAATAAAATCATAATTGCTCAAGAAATTTATCTAATGATTTTACCATCATTTTCATAAAACCCTAATTTTCATCAAGATTTACAACATCTTCGTGATTTTAACTATATATATTTTCTCCAGGGATTTTCTAGATTTTTTTTTTTCAAAATTATCGTTCAGATTTCAACCAGCGAATTCCTCCAGTGATTGTTACTGAGATTATTTCAGGAGTTATTCTAGAAATTATAAAGAAATTGGCCTAATGTCTTCAAAGAATTTTCCCCGTCATTTTCTCACGAGTATCTCCAGAAAAAGATCTAGATTTTACTGTATTATTGACTGTAGTGTGGAATTTCAGATGAACTTTTGAAGAAACCATGAAGTTTTTACTTGAAAAATAAAAAAACACGATAAATTGTTTGGAAGAATTGCAAGAGTAATTTCGCATGAAATGTGGAACAAATCTTTAGATAAATTTCTGAAGGTGTTCCATGAAGAATCCCAGATCAAATTTGTAGAGAAATTTCTGGAAGAGTATTAGTTATATATCCTTGGATAATCCGAGGAGGAATTTAAGAAGCAAATCCTAGGGAAAATGTGGACGCTTGGAGGAATCCATATTCCAATTCGTGAAAGGATAACTTGAGGAACTGTCATAGTAATTCTCGTAGGTTTTCTTGGAAAAATCCCCAAATCAATTTCTTTAAGAACTGTAGAATTTTTTTTCTTAAGATAGCTTTGGAAACTTTAGAGATCTTCTAAAATTACTACTGGAGAAATCAAAATAGTCAAGAAAAGCGATGTAGTGGATTTCCTGGAGCTGAATACAAAAATATCCTTTAACCATCGCTTGAAACAAAGCAGGAAGATTTTTTGGGAGACTTGATGGTGGAAACAATAGAGACATTTCTGCGGGAGATCCTCTTCTATACCTGAAGAGATCTTTGCATAAATCACTAGAAGGATTCCTGAAGCTTTTCGTCGAGAAATCTGAAAATAAATTCCTGAACAACCTTTGAAAAAACCGCGTATTAATCTCTGAAGATATCGCTTGATCCTCTTCAAGATTCACTGCAAGCAGAATTTAAAAAAATGACTTCAAAGACAATTTTGCCATAAATAGAGACTTTCTAGACCTATAGTTAAAAATAGAGACTAATTTTCTAAAATGAGATTTACTACCAGTCTTGAATGTGTACTAATCATGTCTCGAAGATGATTTGTTTTTTTTTCAACTATAATTGACATGAAAATCGGCTAGTTAAGGGTATGGTCTGTAACATACATTAAAACAGAGTCGAAAATGTTAAGAGAATGTAAAAAAAAGAAAATTTATCTTCACACAGTAATCAATAATCAAACATCAGGAAGAGAAAGTCAGACTAATATTTTTTCAGATGGCGATTAAATTCACAAATTTCAAATGTCATTTCAATTGAAATTCACTGTCAGATCCTGCCTCCAAATCAGTTCCAGATGCAATCATGGGCCCCGAACATTTAGCTAGTTCCGTCTAAATTACAAATTTAAACCAAGTTATTGAGAATGAATTTTGAAAAAGTATTTTTGCAATTCCGTTGCAAATCAATCATTTTTTCATTGAGAAGTTGATCAACATAATGGCCTACTTTTCCTACTGAAAAAAGAGTGCTGAAAAGTGCTACTTTTCAATACTGGTTTGGTAGGCATCAACCGAACAACCCAGTCTCTTCATGCCATTTGAGCTTTTTTTGCGCGGCGTGTGAGTCAAGACGAGTCGTTCTCATCTCCGGTGGTGTGATGCGACTAATGTTAATTCAATGGGAGCGAGTCGACAATTGTCCCTCATTCGACTCATCTTGCCTCACATGCCGCGCAGAATAAGCTCAAATGGCATGAAGAGACTGGGTTGTCCGTGATGTGGCTGTAACCACGTGATCATAAATTCGTAAATTCATTCATATTGACCGTGATCATTGGCCAGACCCTCCCTCTCCCCATGAATGACCACGTGATTTATGGATACAGGCTGGCGATTCTGATTTGGAATCGAATAGTCCAACATTTGTAGTCAGCTACTGTTTGTGCTGTCTTACCTGATATCGATGAGAGCGTGAAAACTTGTGACATTCATGGGTAGGTAGTACTGTATCACAGCCTACGTGATTGAAAAATACTGAATTGGATGTGTGCCCATCTGGATTCTCTTGAAATTTTTGTTTGTGCTTTTAGAGTTCATCAAGCTGAAATGTCATTTTTTGAAATAGCAAAAAATGTTGTAGGCAACTCGTTGCAAAACTCGATTTTTTCAGCACTCGTTGTATTTATCCAACTCGGCGAGCCTCGTTAGATAAATGTACAACTCGTGCTGAAAAAATCATCATTTTGCAACTTGTTGCCCAAATAACTATTATGTTACTCTAATCACTAATACCATTGGCCCCTACACATTGCCGATCAAGGTCACCTTCAAACTGAATTTTTATTTGCTTGTTTACGTATAGATTACTAAAAATCAATATCATAATATTGAATGAAATTCTTACCACTATTTGGGGGCCCCTATGAACTCGGGGCCCGGTGCGGACCGCACCCCCTAGCTGCCTCCTTGTGCATTTTGGGCCAATAGTTTTCACGTGATAGTGACGAAAATTCCTTATCAAGTACGCATCAAAAACGATATTTGCTGAAATGAGTTTTAAAACCAGCTGTAATGAATAATTGACAGTTCTTAAATCCACTAATAAATCCAACTCAAAACTACAATAATAAACAATAGCGTAATATTTTGAAATCCATGGCAATTCTCATTTTTTTGCACTTTGATATCACTTCAAGAACGACATTTTACAGTTAACTCTCCCTTACTCGATATTCCGTATCTCGATATCGAGTTAGAGAACCATAGTAAATGTTGGTTTTCATGGCTAACTCGATGGTCCCTTGGAATGCAGTTGCACTGTTTTTGTGTTCTGTAACTCGATACCTCCCTAACTCGATGGTCCCTTCAATATCGAGTAAGGGAGAGATGACTGTATTTTAAAATTAAGCGATATATTTGGCTGAAGTTCAAATCTCTTGTTTAATACAAAAATAAGGTTCAAACTTTCTAGATGGCCTGCTTTAAGAAACCTTGAGCATTTGTTCGTGAACTTAATTTTCCGAAAATATAAAGGAATTTACGTATTTTTAGCAGTCTAAGCCGATGCCGTGCTTCATTTGTAATTTTCTCGGACTTACGCAGGCAAACTAAATGTTTGTTACATTTATGCGCTGCTCAATCCTCTCTTGGATCACACCGACAAAATTGTTAAAAACTTTTTGGGAACGTTTTTACAACACTTCAAATATCTCAGTGACAGTGCATGTATAAGGTATTGGAAAAAGCGTGAGGGGGAAAGGGGATCTAAAAATCCCGAAAAATGATGGACGTCATATTTGAATCTTCCCTACGAAAAAACTGAGAACAGCTGCAAAAACTAGATGAGCAATGATATTAGCCGTTTGAAATGAAAGATTTTCAAAATTTATGCAAACAACATATTTCGTACAACAAAGTACTAAGTGTTCAATCGCTGGTTGTTTTCTTTAGTGAACTGTAAAGTGGTATTAAATTTTGGGTAATTTTGAGTGGCCATATTGTATTTTGACGCCACCTTGATTTTAAGCAATAGTATGAGTTATTTAGTATGATGGTAATCATCGTGTTGAAATGAAATAAAAATTGAGTTGAAACAAATACACTTTCTTTTGCGAATCTGTGTGAATTTTTATCATTTGCCCCCTGGTTTTGAAGATATTCCGATGTTTATAGGGAGCTCGGAATTATCCATATTATGCACTTCAAATGCAAACAGCAATATATATATTTTTTAAATTTATAGGTGTTTTTTCATTTCACATTTTAATTGGAATGAGCATTGAACACAAACTAAACACGTACAAATGCATATTAGTTCTGATGTGTTTGGAATATATATATTAATTTGATACAATTTTCTTGTGAGACTCTCTCTTTAACGCCTGGGATTACAATCGCCCTCTGGGCTATAGCAACGCCCTCTTCAGAAGGGGATGACTAAGAAGCTCAAATTTTACGACGACAGGGCTGCAACTACCTAATTGATTATTTAAATTTCTCAAGCGATTTGAAAATGCTAACTTTTAAAACATCGGCTCACACTTAATCAAACTTCGATGCTTCATGATATCGCAAATCAAATCAAACTGAAAAGCCAGAAAACAATTAGTGTCCTACAATCAATCAAAGGCACAACTGTCGCTGTTTCCTAATAACACTCCGATGAGCAATCGGTTTTGGGCTCGACCTCCTTCTTCCCATGTCTCTTCCCCCGACGCATGCAGAGTCAGTCAGCCAAGTTGGTTTGGTAGTTGTCACAATTTGATGAATCATGGTGGCACAATTTGTTACTGGCATACGCACATCCACAAGTTCCAGTTTGTCATCACAGCAGCAACCGATTATCATCCCCATCGATTGGTGTCCTCATCGCTGCTAAAGTGTTGTTTGCCCATCGCCTTGATTGCCGCTGATCGGATCAGTACTGTAAGCTGGGGGCAAATTGATCACTTTTTTCGTGAATAATTGCATGGAAGAATAACCTATAAAAACACAGTTTTAGTTCATCACTACACATCCATATATTTCTAAATGAGAATGAAACGTTTTGCGTTCTCAAAGATCAATTCAACCCCATGCTACGGTACTAGTTCGGTCGGGAATCCGACCACGTGGAGACAAGACGCCTTCTTCATTATACAGGCTGAAAGTGCTTGTCAATAAATCAATCGTTTTGGGCTGTCAGTTGATGGGCCGTCTTGATTGTCATCAGAGCGCTCAGTTTCGCGCTCCACCTACCTTGAATAGGCTATTATTACTGAGTTCTAATAATGTGAGCACAATACAGTTCAACTTACCAACCAAGAAGCGGTGATAACGTGACACGACAGGAGCAATATGCGTCGCTTCGAACGGTGACAGTCACCGAGGAAGGTCACGCGTGAAAACGTGGGATCGACACCATGTGGGATCCAAACAAACAGTTCTTTTTTTTGCAGGACGAACACTACACCAACTTATAGTTGGAATAGTCAATTTGGCACCTGTCTCAAAGAGTTGGCACTTTCTTTTGAGGTGAAAACTAATTTTCACCCCAAGTTCTGGGGGCGGGAAAACTGACTGTCGTTCAAGTCATTACGCTTGTGATGTGAAAGTAGGTGAGGGTATATTGATATTTGACATACAATAGTAGGTGAAACTTTATTATATTCTTCTTTTTATTTCTGGCGTTACGGAAATTCGTCAGAAATTGACGAAATGGCAGCATTTTGAACTTATTACCATTTTCTGGATGGACACGGGTTGACAATTCAGATATATACAGTGCTTGGGAACAACTTTGCCAAACACTTACGAGTTGTAAATTTACTCTGTTCCAGTGTTCGTAGCTTTTATCGTTTATGATTCCTCGAGTATCGCTTGCGCCTAATCTGAAAACACCCCGGCCAAACCACACATTCCTCCATAATTAATCCCATTTATCACCGTGTGCACTCCGACCGAAGCCTGCATCAATCAGCGTGCATAATTCCTCCCGATTATCTTGCCAGCTCCCACCGGAAGAGTCACCTGCTGCAGCTAAAGGCATCCTCGGCTCTTATGAATACGTCCCACCGAAAACCGCCAGCTCCGACCAAAACCGATTAGCGTGCGAATTCGATCCTCCTTCCCCCTTCGACCAAGACCCTTGGGTTGCATATGATTAAGTGTCATCAGAAGCACAGCGGTGGCATCCGTGCATACAGAATTCTCCTGCTTCCGAAAACGATGCTTTGTGCTGCGCTGTGGCAGTGGAGATGATGATGATGAGCGGCATTAACTCCGGCAGCATAAATAATTCCTCGGCATCCGCTATTAATTTATAGACGACGAACGCACGCTGTATCTACCCACTAATGTTGCAGGACTGCTGCTGGAAGAATCCCCCGATTTCAGAAGCTCACATTTTCATTCCAAGGCTCATTACATTGCAGAACTGGAAGCATGCGTTTGTGCTTATGCATTAGGGTGAAGATTATTTTTCGGATGATCTCAAAACCAAGACTTCATGTGATCTTCTGATTTTGAATCACACAAGAGCAGAGTCGTACAATTTCATTTCATTGAAAGCATTTTCAGTCCCCAGCTGACTGACTCAAGATTGACTCTACTGCTTCGTTTCAAACCGACAAACCTTTCCTTTCATCACAGCAAGCGTAGTCTCTCCTTTTTTCGCGCTGCTTGTGCATCGCGCGTCATGAATCGGAGCCTCACCGCAGCGAGCTGGCCTTTCAATCGGTAGTCTCTGCTTTTAGGAGCCGAGTAATTCGAATGAACGACGTGATGGTCCGTGTAATTTCTTCGTCTTATTTCATTACCTTACAAAGTACATGCATTACTATTGCAAAAAATAGTTAAAATTCAATTTTTAACATTTTGATGGATTTAAATGAAATAAAATGAAACGAAATTCTGACTCTTTCATTCCACTTTTGTTGTTCGTTGCTTTCAATCGTGCAACGAAACGAATGAGTGCGGAACCAATCACGAAGTGATGCAGTTGTTCGTCACCATTGAGACGACACAGCCAGTGTTTCACATAATGCTTTCGAAAATGCCCAGCCCTGCACAAGAGAAATGCCTCAAAATTTAATCTTTTGGATGTCGAAAGAATTATTTTTCAAAGCGAGTAGTCGCGTTGTACTTTTACAATACCCTTGGTTTTTCATGATCAACATGACTTACCTCGCGTTATAGCATATGGAAAAACCATCTTCGACAAAGTTATTTACGCGATCAAGGGCTAACAAGCGGTGATCATTCAGGCGCTTCGGCGCTAGTGCGCATGAAAGATTTGTTTTGCAAATATCTCTGAACCCTGACAATTTAAAAATAAGGCGTACTCGGCAAAGTTGTTTAGAAGGACACGGGTTATCATTATTTTAGTCAAGAAATTCGATATTTTGTCACCATGCGTTAAGACCAGCGTGAAACTTTTGTGTTCCGGATATTTCAGGATCCAGACTATTTGGAAAGACAGCGTCTTTGGCACAGTTGTTCAGTATTAAATTGTTCAAGCTAGTTGATTCAAAATTTTGCCACCGGATGGCTTCAGTGCGCATACAATATTTGTTTAGCAAATACTTCAGAAGCCTAAACACTCCGAAAAGTGGCGAGATTCCGCCATGAAGTGGTGCTAGTGAGCGTGAAACTTTTGTTTTGCAAATATTTCAGGAGCCTGATCCTTTAGAAAAAAGATGTCTTTGGTAAAGTTGTTCAGTTGCTTAAGTATCTGTATATGAACCATGGAATTCCAAACCTTGCAACCAGAACGAATTTAGTACTCTACCGTTTGAATCCACAAGAGTTGGTATCCTTTAATAGATAGTCGAGTCTAATAAAAGAAACTGAAGACTGCCTTACAGTGAAGGTCGAAATACGCGTATCTTTCAAAGGATACAAATTCTAGTGGAATTAAATGGTAGAGAAAGACCTAGCATTCATTTTTGAGTCTACTTTGTATGAACATCCGAAAATATGCAAAGAATTCTTGTAGGTCGAAAATAAGTACTTTTCCCCAATAGTACTCATTTCGGTTTTTCATTTATTTATAATTTTATTGTTTTTGAACCAATTTTGAATCAGTTTATTCAACCTATTATCTAGCGCTAAATGTACGTACCTTGGATTTAACGTTATCCATCAAATTCTGTGCAACAGTTGCGCCATCTCTTGTACATACTATCATCAACTCTGCCTTCAAATTCTTGTCGTTGATGATGTCCTTCCCTGTTTGACGAAGCTTGTACTTAATAACTACGAATGCCTACAACTACAAATTTTCTATTGGACGTTCTACAAAAACACGTCGGAGCCTTTGACGAAAATTATAGTCACAGCTTTCAAGCTAAATGGTGTCATAGAAATAATTTTCTTTTTTCTATTTATACAGTAAACTCTCCCTTACTCGATTTTCCGTATCTCGATATCGAGTTAGAGAACCGTAGTAAAAGATGGTTTTCATGGCTAACTTGATGGTCCCATGGATCGGAGTTCAATTGGTTTTGTATTCTGTAACTCTATACCTCCCTAACTCGATGGTCCCTTCAATATCAAGTTATGGAGAGTTGACTGTATATAGATTGATATATTGGCTACGGATCTGGTGTAGTGGTTAGAAAACACAACTCTCACCTCACGCCGAAAACCTGAGATCACATTCCATCCCGAGATAGCCACTTATGACTTAAAAAGTTTTACTGACGACTTCCTCTGGAAGGGAAGTAACCCCATTGATCCCGAAATGAATTATCCCAGGACTAAACATCTCATTTTTAAATAAACAGATGGACGTAGTATCCGAGATTTGCATCTGGACAATATTCGGGCGATTCAGCCATCAGCCGATTCTCCAGTACGGCTGAAAATTGCACTGCCGTTTTCACTACCGTCGTCCACAACAATCTTCACAAAACTGAAGCGTCGATTCCGAGACGAGGCGGCAAGCTGTTTGCGCGCTCATTCGAACTGTCAATTTTTTTTACACTGAAATGAAAAGGCACGCTGGTATTCAACATGCACGCTAATATCAAACCAAACATGCACGCTCAACTAAACATAAGCAGTATTTCAATTAAAATGCAATATACCAGCTCTAGCTACCACAGATAGATATTTAGATGGGAGTAATTTTTGCTGAGACCGTCCCACTGTTCAAATATGGTCTTTCAAAATGTTTAAAGTTATGATCATTCGGAAGCTCGTTTGGAGTAACTAAAGGAACTGCTTTTGGTTGTTCAAATTGATGGACCCCTCGGTAGTTATAACCAGTTATTGAGGACCCCTTGATTTTTGATAATTCTTGCCTCTTCAATAGTCCGTTCACAATAACATGGTTTTGGAAACATAGTATAATGTCACATGTTAAGCATTATAGAGTTTATTTGTCACCTTCAAATACAGCACAGAAAGCGTAAATCGCTACCGCACCGCTGTATGACCGCGAATTACATCAGCGCAAAAATAAATAGTTCATTTTGACTCAAGAATAACTTTTGAAAATGGGTTATAAATATTGGCATGCATTTTATTTGAAAAATTCTTACTACGAAGCTGTTGATTTTAGAGAAAAATGTTCTATGATAAATTCAAAAATACAACATAAATTTTAAATTACACGAAAACCCCATATTTGATATTTTTCAAATTTTCACCATAGAATGTTGATAGTAACCAGATGTTCGGTTTTTCATTCATTCGTTCATTTTCATTCGTTATTCGCGATTCTCCATCAAAAAATAAGTCAATGGAAAGAAATATGATCTTACTCTCGAAAACGTATTGCTATTGATGGAGAAACGCAAATAACTAATGAAAATTACCTGTTTTAATATATAAATAATAATATTTTGCATTAAACTTGATATGTTTCGAAAAAAATTACTTATGGAGGAAATATCCAGATAATCCTAATGGTTTAGAATCATTTCAAGATTCTTATTGTATCATTAGAACGTATTTATTTTGACGAAAAACCAATAGTTTGACAATTGACCAAAAATTGTTCATAGGGAAACTTTTTATTACATATTTCTTCTTCATGAAACTTTCTCCTAAAGATCTGTTCACAATCAAGATTCTATGGTGAAAATTTAAAAAAAAAGTATTAGAAATGTTTTTTTTTTGCGTAATTTAAAATTGAATGTAATTTATTTTTGGATTTTTCATGATAACAAAACACATATTTTTTCAGTGTATATTTTTTTTTCCTGTAGCTCAAACGGTTGACTACAACTTCTGCATAAAACGTTTTTCTCTGAAATCAACAGTTTCGATGTAAGATTTTTTCAAATAAATTGCATGCGAACAATAAATAGGGTAAGTGTTCCCTTAGTTGTGGGTGTTCCTATAGTTGCGGTTATGCCGTTTTCACTGATTTTATTACATAAGCCACAGAACCGACACTGCCAATCGACGTATTGGCTTGTTGATACACGGAATAGTTGAAAAGAGCGTTAAAATTGCCGACTAATGGAATATCACAAAAATTGCTGAAACTTTTCTTGCTTGTACCAATAGTTGCGGTAAAGTGTTCCTATAGTGGAGGATCCCATAAGAAAACAATGGATACCGCAACTATAGGAACACAAATTAAACATATACCGCAACTAAAAGAACAGTGTTCCAATAGTGGAGGTATTATTTTTCAATGACATACCGTGGACTACTGAGATGAAACCATTTTTCTCATTAAGTCAATGGTTGTTACTTCCCGTTACAACATTAACTTGTACATTAATTACGCTTCATGAATTTAGGCGGTGAAATGAAGTTCAATCGTGCTTAATACCTCCACTATTGGTACATCTACCCTAGACCATTTTCAAAAGTTATTCTCGAGTCAAAATAATCAATTTTTCTACCGCAGCAAAAACATGCGTAAATTTACTGCATATCGAAGACGGTCGAGTTCTGTGACTGACCGATTTAACATGGAATTCGTCTATTGAATGGAAAGAAATTCGACGCATTTACCTATCTATTTAGGATTTGTTTGTTTCCATGTATTTTATTAAACGATTATTCTATAAGTCTATGGGTTCTGTAATATATGAATATAGTTGACTTATAATCTAATAGAAAAGGAATGGTTCAAAGAGACAAATAATTATTTTTTCCTAATTACGAAAATAAGCGACCTTCAGTTAACTAATCCTGCCAATACTTCAGAAGTTACGCACAGAAAATTTAAAAGGGAATAAATCAAGCAAGTAACCATTGATGGTGAACAGCAGAAGTATTGGCTGGTCAATGCTATGCTGAACATGGTGATAGCTGTACACTTGTGTGGAGGCAAGCTTATTCAATCATCGATACACTTAATGCTGAACCCTAAGTTCAAAAATGTAAGCAACCTTTAACGCCGAATTTTCCAATAAACATAACCTGAACAGAACAAGTTTGTCTCATTTTCCTTTTTAAACTTTTCGAACTTACTACGAACAACGTATTGGTATGAATAAAGAGAGCATTTACTACAAAGCTACTGGTAGTTAGCGTCAGGGGTTGCTATTCATGCTCTGAGATTGTTGAGATTAAATGGAATCATTAAAATTTGATTGTAAATAATGGGGAAACGATGTGAGTTTTGATATTTATAAAGGAAGTTTTCGTAGAAATTCTGAAATTTCGAAAATAATTTTGAGATTCCGGTAAGATTAGAAGCTCAAAATTCTAAAACTATTTACTCAGAGTCTCAGAGCTGGAATCCAAAAAAAATGTTAGAAACTTCATAAATTCATAATTGCTGTGTTCTCAAGATCTCTCCATAGGATACAGATTTCAAGCTAAAATTCTAAACGCCACAGAAGTTGGCGAACACGGAAAACCACTCAGAAAAAAACCTCGATGTCAAGCCTTCGTAAAATAATTCACAAAAAAAAATGCTGGATTTATCGCAAGTTTACACTGCAAATTGTATTGTATACAATTACATAACCTACAGAAGTATGTAAAAATTTTCACGTAATTGATTAGAGTAGAGAGCCGCAAAGCCAAGAACTAATATTCGTATTGAATTGAAAAATAAAGTCAGCGCCATTATTTGTACGCCATCTGAAAGCTTTTTATCTTGATATTGTGAAGAAAATATGAAAACTACAAAAACTTATATTTTTGTAAAGGGCGAACACGAAATTATTGCGACACCGAAAATGTCATGCCAATTTTTTTTATAATGTTTAGAATCAAACCAAAATTTTGGGGTAGTTCTATACATTTATTTACTTTAAAAATCAAAAGAAAAGTTAATCGTTGGAGCCTTGATTGTTGAATTGAAGGCATTTTCGCTTGATGCCCTCCTTTAAAGTATTTACAGTGTCATCCGGTACCAGTTTCTCAGTTTTTTTTTCCATTTTCTTAACATGTCCTTAACATGTCGTGCTCTTCCGAAGTTCCCGCTACATTATTGCCCAGCACTGCTCCACCGGGCGCAGCTCCGGACAGTTTGGCGGATTCATGTCCTTTGGAACAAAATGGACAGAATTGGCCTCATAGCACTCCAGGACACTTTTAGAATAGTGGCATTATGCCAAATCTGGCCAAAATAGCGGAGCTTCGTCGTGCTGCTGCAAGAACGGCAAATGACGCTTCAATCACATCAATGAGAAAGTGTTCATCATTGGGTTGGTTTTTACCCAATGGTAGAAAAGTTATGCCTTGTTTAATGTGTCGCAATTATTTCGTGTTCGCTCTTTATTTAATATCGCTTGTGAACACATGTGCTTAAAGTAGCAGTATTTCTAATTTCTGTTCCTACAGTAGCACTAGGCTACTTGTTTTTTGCCTAGGCCGTGAAATAGACAACAAAAAAAAAACAAACCAATACCATTACATTTTTCCCTCAAAGTGTAGACCAAAAGCGTTCGATTGATGTAAAAAAGTTATTAATGCTATTTTTTCGATCATTTTTTGAACAAAATGGAGCTGTGAATCAATGGTATTTAGATAAATAGCACCTGATCATCGTGTCAAACAATATTTTGCATAGATTTATAGCAAGACGGCCGTAAAAAAACCAGTAGAGTGTCTAAAAGTGACTGTCTACTAAGGGAACATATTTAACCCTACTTCAGCTTCCCTTTTAGTTTCAAATAGGCTTGAAGCTGGATAAAATTACCAAAATTAGATGTGTAGTAGCTGAACAATCGAGTTTAGTGACTGTGCTCAACTGCTGTTTTGATTATAAAAGCGTTTAAACAGAATTAAATTTTTACCTGCGAATTGAGTAAGCCTTTAAACAATTTAAAAGTTGTGAAATGCATTTTAAATTTTCATAATTACTTGTAGATGTATCATACCCATCATTTTCGAAAATACGAGACAAAGTAAGAAATTCCCTAGGAGGTCCTAAATACGGTACTGTCCTATTAAATACGTTACATCTGTCAACCTATCTTCTGGTTACTTGCACCACTTTTAAATACCATTATTTTTGGCTCAAACTGTGAGGTTCATTTCTTGTATGTTGTTTGAATTCGAAAAGGAGCACACGAATTTGTGGTTTTGAGAACTATCGCAAAATAACCCGCACCCTATTATGCATCCATTGTTGCACGTGAAGACGGTGCTTTTCCCTAGTTGTAGTGGCATAATTCCCGTTAGGCATTCGCCAGAGCGTAAAACGATCTTGCGAGTTGAGCTGAGATAGGTGCAACCTAGAGTGGTTCCATGGTGGATTCCATTCTATGATGCCTGCCAAGGCGTCCAGACAACCCTATCCTATTAGATGTAATCCAACCTAAATCACTGCAGCAGTTCCCGCAGATAACCCAAAGAGATTTAGTAGACGAAAGTGGTGACCTCTGCCACCGTTGTCGTCACCGCTGCATGTAGCTGCAAGCCAAGCGTCATTTCCCGAGCATGAATGTTGCAGTGTGCGAACGCATCCAACCACGATAGTCTCCCGGATGATTGGAGCTTAGGTAGCGGAATTCTGATCGTCGATGTCGGAAGTGGAAGGAAATATTATATCGAATTATAATTTAATTATTGATTGTGGTTTGCCGTGCAAGGTCCCTGTGGAAGCTGATATGTGAAGTCAATCTTAAACTGTGTTGGTAAGGAAGCATACAGTAATTTGTGTAGATTGCTGTTCAGTGAATGCATTTTGTTTTCAATTCAATTGAAATTTGTTTCTTTCCTCCTCACGTAATTGAGTACAGTACGTTGAAAAGCAATAAACCTCATTCTAAGAAGTTGTTTCCAATGTAAATGCAATTAAATGGAATTCATTTAACGACCTTTGTAATTCAACGGAAGACTGTATTAAAAATAATTTCATTTTTTTTCCAGAAACCTAATATAATAACAAGATTTGCAAAAGTTTACCTGAACGATGTTTAGAATATGCTGGGCACCACTTGGGAATAAATTGCAAACCCTAGGAAAACTATATAATGCTTTGCGCAGTCTTGATTATCATTCAAGAACTTTCCTAAGGTATCTCCTAGAAATTCTTGACAGCTCTGGGAAACCCCTGATATCCGGTAGGAACGATCGCAAATTGTTTATTTTTTTACCGCTGTGAGAACTCTAGAACCCCTGAAACGTTAGATCTCCTGCGAAGCTCTTAGGAACAGCTAAGAACTTCTTAAAACTGATGGTAACTCATGAACTTAAATTGAGAAATTATCGTACCCAGATGCTTTATTGTTCTTAAACTGTTTATTGTTACTTCAAATCCCCCTCAGAGTGAGTTGGTTGATATCATCGTCCGTTGTACCGACGTAGACATTTTCATAATTTTTTGAACTTCATTACGCTGTCAGCACTGTTCAGGTGTTCATTGATCTACTGCTTCCACCTTTCGATTTTTCGCATGATGTTCCCATTTTATTCTTTAGACATTCCTTCGAAAATTCGTGCAGAAATTTCCCAAGAATTTAAAAATCAAGTTTAGGAATTTCTTCAGAAAAATGTTTTTCTATTCGACCATCTTATCATCTCTCTGATGAGACAAATAAAATTCAAATCGTATGTTTACCACATTGGACTCGCTACCTCTCAACGGGACCTCGTCTTATGGCCAGGCACCAGGCTCCAATCAATTCCGTACCATCCCGCGACGGCGTGGCGTTGACCCCAAATCAGATCCGATCCCCCTTCGAAAAGATTTATTACCGTCGTGCCCCACGACAGGCCACCTGCTAAAATCCCCAAATTATCGGTCAAATTGCCACCCGAAAAAAAAACTCCCGATCCCCCGAGACCACTCTATTTGCACACGGTCCATTTTCCCCCCTGGCCGGCGGTGACCCCTCCCGGGTTGATGATAATGGACGTTGGCACGCTTGTTCGATTGGGTCCGAGCGTGCCCCGCCACCTAACAGTCACCTGGAGGCTGTTAGTTTTCCAAATTGACCAAAGCGGGCGCCTTCGGGGTCCCTCAGAGCAAAAAAAGTAAAACAATCAAGAACCACGGGGAGGAGACAGAATCCACGTGGGCCTATGACGGATGGGGTTCTAGGTTCTTGTGGTGTGGCTGGAAGGAGAGGTCTCCACGCGACGCAACTATGGCGACGAAGGTAACCGCGACGACCCCTCGGTCAGATCTACCATACTTGCACAACTGTTGACTGCACAATGGTAGGAAAAAAAGGAAAATTTGACCAAAACTAGTTTTATAATCAGTGCTGTTGAATGTCCAAATTTTGGAATCGCAGCCAAAGTTCAAATTTTCAAGAGCACAAGTTTACGCAAGAATCGGACATCCATTCAAGCTGAAAAGTTTATCGATTAGTCATCACCAGCAACTGTCAATTTTGGTCGCCTTTTGGTACGGAGCCCAACCATTGTGGACTGCTGTGCGGCTCTAATTAGTGTTTATTTATGGTGTTATAATTTCACTCCTGTGTGGAGCCATTTGCGATGCCCCTTTCGGTCAACCGGAGAGGAGAGAAGCGGCGTGGAGTCTGTGGCCAGCAGATGAAGATGATGATGATAATTCTGTTGACGCAGTATTGGATCGTTTGGACAAAAAAAAAACGAGCGTAATTTCGATGGCGTTGGGTCCAACCCAGGAGAGCTAGGAGAGATAGCTGAGGATTTTTTTTTTTTCGAGGTTTCGGGTAGAAAATTGGATTGAGATTTTTGCTTGACCGCTATCAACGTCAGACTATTTGAGATCTGGATGTGTAAACAACTAGTCGACGGTTTTTTTTTCTAAGGTGTTCTTATTGCTCAAGATGGATCGGGTACGGTTCAATGATTTGTCTCAACTGATTGATCAAGTTTTTTTTACGGGCCAGTTTAACACTTCTCGTAGAACACAACACTAATCTAATCTCGTCGTTGAAATACAGCAGCGCTCTGTTGTCATTCTACGCATAATTGTCCCATGTTAGTTTCTATCAATTTTGCCACCAAGTAGTTTATTTTAACGTTTACACTTCAACCTCTTTTTACAATAAGTCTTTTAACGATGATCTGTTTAACGATATTTTTTCACGAGCGCTGTTCTGATTAACGACGGTTTCAATTAATAATAAATATTATCTCCAAAGGATATTGAATTGTAATGGACTATGGGGCCTTCCTTTGTCTAGTGTTGACGTCTGCAGCTCCACAAACAGTCATGCTAAAGATGTCCGAGCTCGATTCCCGGTCGGTACAGAGTGTTGAACAAAGCCAGTTTTGCAACGAGATGAATACAACATTGTTTGCATTTGCAAAAAATATTGTAGTTGGATTATTTCTTGAAGAATAGACATATTTCAAGAAAATCCCCGTGGGCATCCATGCGAGTACAACAGCTCACACTTCCGATTTTATTTTCAAGGAAAGACCAGGTAAGATTAAGCATACTATTTTCTATAATATTTCAATATAGAGGAAAAGCACCAATGTCCAAATCAATTCGCATCGTCCAAAGGATCTAAAATCAGAACCTAGTAGACTAAGCAATTGAGAATTCACAGTTATTCAATATATGACGTATGAAGACAATCAGATATCAATTTGACAACTCCCAAAACAGTACTGAAAAAGCTACTTTTCGATACTGTTATTTGTTCTGAAGAGTGGAACTTTTCAGCACTGTTCATTTGGGTAGGAAAAGCAGGCCATTATGTTATCCATTCTCTCGATAAAAAGTAGGCTGATACGTAACGGAATTGTAAAAACCACATTATTGCGCATCTCAAGGATCAAATTTGTCTTCAGTGGAGATGACCGACTCACTCACGAATCAATGAAGAGAGTTGAGTCTCTGAAATTAATGAACGAATCAACGATTCTTTTCAAAAGAATTACGGCTCACTAGCATCGTAATTTGTGGAAGGGAGTTTAAAAAATATCAAGTAAATGATATTGAGTTTGATTAATCATAGGCATCGTGCTACAGGGATGTAAAAATATGTAAAGTTTGACATAGATATTATTTTATGTTAATTACCTATATGTCAATACAAAAAACATATCTCGCGTAACTTTTCAAAAGGACCGATGAATTTATAAGAGATTCTCTAATCTCTAGCTCTTTTTCGATTATAACAGTGCAACACTAAAACTTTTGGAAGTTTTCACTGTAGATCGAAACACAATGTCCTTGGCTAGCGTTTTAACTTCAATCTGGTGCAAGATGCGGCCACGGCAAAAGAAGGTAAGGTGCAGCTACGGTCCACATTCCAGGACAGCGGATTGGCAAGTAAAATTGACCTGCTACGAAAATTTATATCCGTGCGGCTGCCCGACTGTTCCAGTGTCGAGGCGCACAAGCTCGCATCCGTGGATTTCAAGGTGGAAGATTCCTGGTGATCCTGATGGGTCTTCCGGAGCGGTATGATCCCATGATCATGGATTTGGAAGATTCCGGGACAGCGCTGACAGCGTACGCAGTGAAGGCGAATATTTTACAAGATGTCAAACTGGATCGCGGTCCGGTCGGCAGCAGCACGGATGGTGCCTTGACCAGCAAGAGCAGGGAGAAATTCGAACCGAAACAAAATAGCACGAATGGGATGCTTTGCTACAACTGCGAGAGACCAGGACATTTCGCAGCGGACACTTCGCCAAGAAGTCGTCATTGAAGGTAAGCAAGCCAAAGGGACTGTGTAGCATTTTCGCCATCGGTGAGGTGAAGACCAAAGTGTTGTATTTATTGAATAGGCAGATTCAATGCAAACACGTCTGGTTCTGTTAAGTGTTACAGTGGAAGTGAAGAATATTTTTATCCAATAATTATCTAGGACTACTACGATTTGTTATTCTATGTTGCTAAGCACAAGGCTAGGTTGCCATCGAACATCCCTGCTCAACCAAATAATCCATAACATGATAATCGTCTCAAAAGGTCCACGAGGCAGCCCCTTGGTGAACAAGTCTGCCAACTGATCTCTTGTTGGAAAGTACTTGATTTTGAAAGTACCATTCCGTAGCGTTTCACGAATGAAATTGTGAAAACTAGATGGTTTCACATGCCACATGACTGAGTGAAACGTATTCCGCTTCAGTTGATGATAGGGCGACGGTGCTCTGTTTGCAGATCATCCAGGAAACCGTTCCACCAAATACTTGGAAAACGTTACCAGATATTACCGACGATCGGTTGGATCGTTGTCCCAGTCGGCGTTAGCGTATCCTATCAATGGTTCCAACTCAGTATTCTTCTGGAAGACCAGTCCGTAGTCAACGATTCCTTTTAAGTATAGGAGAATGCACTTCAGATGTTCGCTTAAAGGATTGGATTGATATATGCTAAAAAAAAATAACAGCTGTAGCAATATCCGGCCATGATGCAAAAGCCAAATACGTTTAACAGCCTATCAGCTAACGATACGGTTCGGTGGTCATAGCTCCATTTCCTCGTTCTAGCTTGAGGTTTGACTCCAGCGGTGTTGCTACAGGTCTACAGTCAGTCATGCCAAATCGTTGTAGCAGGTCGATGACGTATTTCAGTTAACTGATTTTCATCGTTCCTTTCACTTAATCTCGATCGGTTTTGAGTCCCAGAAACATTTTCAGCTCACCAACATCCGTCATTTTAAATCTGGCACAACAACTTCTTCTTCATGACAGAAATTGTATCCAAGTATCGATCGAATACCAAGATGATGTCGTCAACATAATAAACGATATTTCTCCCTTCTCTTCTCCAGTACAGACAGCTGTCCAGGTCGGAACGTCGGAAGCCGAGCTGCAGCACGAAGTTGTGAAATTCCGAGTTCCAGCTTCGTGGAGCCTGCTTCAATCCGCAGAGAGAGACTTCTTCAGACGACAGACAAGGTTTGGATATCCTCGATCGAAGGCTTCTGGTTGTCGCAAGAAAATTTGCTCGTTCAGATCTCCGTTTAGGAAGGCTGTCTTGACGTCCATTTAATGAATGTTATATCCCATTTGAATTGCCACCGCCAATAGCATACACACCGTGGTCCTCTTCGTTACCGGTACATATGTCTCGCCAAAGTCATAGCCTTTCGTTGAGAGAAACCTTTCGCGACCAGACGGGAAATGTACCGGTCGACGCTACCGACTTCATCTCTCTTGATCTTAAAGACCCACTCGACGATATTCTTGCCATGCGGTTTCGGAGCAAGTTGTCAAGCTTCATTCTTCCTCAACGATTCCAACTCGTTGGTGATGGCCTACTCCCAACTCTTCCAGTCACTTCGTCTGCGTAACCCGTAGATCGTGCTTGGCAAGTTCTCCACGAATGTCTCAGCGTTCAACACAAACGCATGCGTCTTATTGCCATGGTCCTCAGATTGTCCTGTAGAACATTCAGCAGCAGTAGATACTTGTAAGCCGGAGATAAAATCAAACAACTTACCGGGAAGTTTCCGCTCCCGTCCGCTTCGCCTCGTGGTCACTTCTGCAGGGCAAATGACACGTTCACAATTACATCCTTAAGGCCATTTCGTCGTTGTTTGCACATGCTTCCACAGAGCCTTCATACTGGCCGGTCCCAAATAGCCAAACCGCCGGTGCTACAAACCGAAATTGTCCTGCTTCGTAGCTATCGCTCCAGCCTCGCTAGCATCACCAAATTCCACATCCCGCAGCTCGATGTCCATCTTATACCGTTAACTGGATCGTTTTCCGGTTGCAACTACAGTTTAGTTCTTCAAAACCGTCACTCTTCCGTTTGAGATTTTCATCGTCATTCCATTATCTTCATGGCTTCGTACCGAAAACAAGTTGCATTCGAACTGTGGAACGTAGAGTATATCCTTCATCAGTGCCGATAGATTTCTTCCGTCTATCAGCATGTCGACGCTTATTCAGCCACGAGTGCTTGACCAGATTTTGCCACTGAAATACGCACCTTGATGACCAACGGATGCAATTCTTCAAAGAAATGCTTGCTCCGCACCATATGATCCATCGTGCCAGAGTCGAGGATCCAATCGATGTTTTTTTTTTCGATACCATGGTTGCTAAGCGCAAGGTATGGACCAATGGACCAATGGACCGATGCACGAGTTCACTATTTGACGTTTGAGCGGTGCCGTGTTATTTACGTGACCATGGGAACGAGTGAATTCGGCATCGCTCAAACGTCAAATTAATGAACTCGTGCATTGGACCATGCACGAGTTCACTAATTTGACTTTTGAGCGGTGCCGAATTCACTAGTTGCCATGGTCACATAAATAACACTGCACCGCTCAAACGTAAAATAGTGAACTCGTGCATTGGTCCATTGGTTGCCATCCTACAGTATTTTGATTCCGGTGCTACTAGCCACATGGCCCGTTCCGATCAATCATTTATCAACACGGTTGTCATGGACCACGACGTAGGAACGGCAAACAACATCAACAAGAAGGCGGCCGCTAAGGGAGTGGTTGCGATGGAAACAAAACACGGATGAGTGGCGGTGAGTACCATTTGTAAGCGAGACCACAAAGTGGTATTCACGCAAGTGCAGGTGCGAAGACTGGGACGATAGTGGTGAGCTTGTAGGTGACCGAAGTTGAAGGAGGTGGTCTGTATCGTGCCAATCAGGTTAAAAAAGTGTTTCTGGCGAACAGCATCGAACAGTGGCACAGATGGCTTGGACACTTGAATGAGGGAAGCTTGAAGAAGCTCAAAAAGGTAGAATAGGTTTCAAGAGTGAATCGCTCGTTGATTGTGTTCCCTGCCTTGAGGGTAAACAGGCACGATTCCCGTTCCCTACCAGCAATTCGAAGGCAAAGGACTTGCTAGAGCTGGTATATTCCGACCTGTGTGGGTCCGTGGAAGTACCATCGTTTGGAGGAAGCTGTTATTTTATTACTTTCATGGACGACGCTAGCAAAATGGTCGTAGTATTCTTTCAAGAACGGAAGAACGTCTCAAGTCCCAAATATTCAAGGCTACCGCTGAAGGGCAATCTGGTAAGAAGCTGAAGGTTCTACAAATAGATAACAGATAAGATGTGAGTTGGACCACACTAAAACCTACGAAGAGGTTCTGCGCCGGCCTGATCGAGATCATTGGGTCCAAGCGACTGAGGTCATTGAGCGAGAACAAAACGTGGGTACTGACCGCTCTACCCGAAGGACGGAAAGCGATCCAGAACAAATGGGTATTCAAAGCGAAGCGTGGTCCCGACGGAACTGTTCAGCGTTTCAAGGCTTCTCTCATCGTCAAAGGTTGTTCGTAACGGCGGTATGCAATGAGCCGGTACCTCATGGCGGTGAAACACGACTTAGATATCGACCAGATGGATGCCGTCACAGCGCGAGTGGAGCTGAACGATGAGCAGATCTACACGCTGCAGCCACAAGGAATATAATACTTCTTTGTGGCGTTACGTCTCCACTGGGACAAAGCCTGATTCTCAGCTTAGTGTTCTTATGAGCACTTCCACAGTTATTAACTGAGAGCTTACTATGCCAATAACCATTTTTGCATGTGTATGTCGTGTGGCAGGTACGAAGATACTCTGTTGAGGATTGATTGCTTCCATATCTGAGAATAGAACAATAATTAACTGCAATGTGAACACTCGTGACATTAGTACTCTACTTCTAAAGTGTCTACTCTTTACCAAAACTAGGCAATACGATCAAGTAGGCGACGATGTTCCACTCTTTCACTTTCTAAGCAACCGTCAACCAGAGTAGACGCAATTCAGAAATATCAACGAACATTTTGGTCCTTCGAACCGGATTGGTTATTCTTCGCTCTGTAAATATAGGTAAATTTGTAAACTAATCACATTTTTAAACAATTCCCACATTTAGGAGAGATTGAGCCCAACGCCTGGGTTGGGAATCGACACTTGGGTCGATTGATTGTTCAGATATGAGAATCCAACGCCTGGGTTGGAAATCGACGCTTGGGTCGAAACGAGTATGATTTTTTCCCAATTGCGGAATTGGCTGCAAAAACGGCACTTGGGTCGTATACTGGATTTCAACACGGGTTGAAATGAAACAGAAATATATAAGACAAACACAGAGTCTAACACGAGGGTTGGAGTAACAAAACACGCTTTTTCAAGTGATAAAACCTTTCAACACGAGGGTTGAAAGTAAAGTGAGAATCCCGCTTGACGCATGGGTCTTGCGATGGGTAATTCTAACACAAGGGTTAGAATGAAATGCAAACGGAACCAAACATGTAAATCAGAGTGCTTCAAATGAACTTTGGTTGAATTTTGAGGTTAGAATTGGCACACGGGTCATGTTCTAGCAAGCGGTTATGAATACACTTTTAAACTGAGTTAATCAAACAAATTGATTTTTTTTCGAAGTAGATTATTATTTCGGATCTTTCTCTGAACTTGTGTGAGATTTGTGGTTTGTGCAATCAACGCTAGTCCAATCAACGAACGTTCATGTGTTTCTGGGAGTATCCGTAAGGTTTCACAATTTGGCTGGTAACAACAACAAAAAAAAAAACAATAAGAGCTGTAAACAATTATCACTGATACAAGATACAATGCTGGACTGGTTGCTTTGATTAGAGTAGAATTCGTTTCATGACAAATAGTGAGATGTCAATGTATTTTATTGGAAGCAAAGAGATTGGAAACAGTTGGTCTCAGGATAGATGGACGGAGCAGAGGAGCGTCTACGAGTGATACGAATTTTCACGTTACACGATTCACATTCGGTTCACATTACAACTCAGTGCTTACACCTGGTAGCGACCGGCGACAACAAACTGAGAGTTGTATTCGGCAGATCCGTTTGCGATTGTGATTGAGTGCTATAAATGTCCTGATTTTCTCAACTGATCAGATGGTATCCCTTGATTTGCTTTGCACTCTTCCTTTTTGTTTACAGCTTGAGCGGACTGTTTAATAAATGATAACTCTCGATTACTTTTTCAAATGGACGTAAGTAACTTCCATACGATTTTGAGAAAATTAATTCAGAAGAATCACAACCTGTCTTCTAAAACTGTTTTAAAATGAATCACCTTTTTAACATTTTTTTCGACGTGTACATTGCTTAAATTTTGCATACAATGAGCTCGCGTTCAAAAACTATAGAGTTCCTATTATTTCACACAAGAATTTTATGACAAAATGATAAGCCGTTTTATTCAGTTAATTGCGACGTTTTCTACCAGTGTAAAGTCGACTCAAGTAGTGTTTTGTTTTGATTCGTGGTTGAATCACTTTGTCTCTCCAAACAGCGGGGCGGCGAAAGTAGTGGCTAGGTTGCGAAAGTTGAAAATCTTACTTTCGTCGTTTTGTAAATCCGAAAATTAAACGTTCTTAAAGTGAAAAATCGAGTTGGTTCAGAGCAAAACCTGTAGAATTTCGTCTGCGAAACACGTAGGATCGATAAAATAAGTTTGTAAACTTTTTGGACTTGAGTCTATATGAATAAGTTTTCGAGAACTAGTAAGAATGATTTTACGGCTTCCTCAAATGATTCGTTGGTATACGAGAATGATGAAATACTATTTAGTCTTGTCTTAGGTTTGATACCATGTTTCATCACACATTTAGAAGCACTGTTAAGTAACAGGATAATTTACAGCAGGCCCCACTTGACTATTTTCAAAAATTAAAGTGAAATATTGAATTCGTAGTATTTTTTCTATTAAAACTCTCAATGAATACAATCAGAGGATTCTTTGGTCTGTTAATAGCTCCTTAACAAAAATTTTCGAGACTGAACAAACAATTTGGGCAGATTTTTTATGAATTAATGCGACTGGTTCCGAGTTGCCGATAATAGACAAAGGATTACCCCGCAGCTCTAATGAGAAGACTACCAACAATAGTTAAAGTGAAATGAAAAGATTGAAGCATTGTGGAAACCAAAAAAGTGTTTAACAATTCTGTCGGTTTGATTCGATAGAGGATTAGGCAGCGCATAATTGTTAGCATACAAACACGTAATTCGTTTGCGTATGTACAAAAAAGAAATAGAATGGTCTTATACTGCAGAGAAAACGTATATTAATATGTGCTTCACGAGAGTATGAACAGGTTCTGACCCTTACATCTCAACATCACACAAAAGTGGAAGAAAAGTGCAGTACGGAATCACATGTTAAATTAATCAACTGTATTTTATTCAAAAAAAAAAAAAAAAACTTGTCATCCTATACTAGGGCAGAATGGGAGAATGGATTGGATTTTCGACGACACTATTAACATAAAGTGAAATCAAAATGTTTAATTCTGAAATTTATCTACTAATAAATAATGGCGAGGGGGAGCATGTTGAGGATTGATTGCTTCCATATCTGAGAATAGAACAATAATTAACTGCAATGTGAACACTCGTGACATTAGTACTCTACTTCTAAAGTGTCTACTCTTTACCTATTACCTCTATTCTCAGATATGGAAGCAATCAATCCTCAACATACTCTATGCCCTGGAAAGTCGAGAAAATTTCCAACCCGAAAAGATCCTCGACCGGTGGGATTCGAACCCACGGCCCTCAGCTTGGTCATGCTGAATAACTGCGCGTTTACCGCTACGGCTATCTGGGCCCCAAGGAGTATAATTGAGGAGCAAAAGTCTGCAGCTTGAGGAAAGCTTGAAGCAGTCGAGTCCAGTGTGGAACGCTTAACTAGATGGTGATTTAAAGGCGTATTTGAGTGAACATTTCAAAATGAAAGATTTCGGCGATGCCTTGAATCACGAGGAAGCGAGAGGAAGGAAGGTTGTGGCTCGACCAGCAATCGTATATCGAGGACATCATTCAACATGGCATGGCCGATTCGACCCCGGTTGCGACGCCTGCTGATCCTGCTATGATTCTGAACAAATCGAAAGGGCCAAGAAACCATGCAGAAGTCGAGGAAATGAAAAAAATCCAATTCATGGCTTTGTCTCGCGCTATTCAAGCGGCAATGTGGTGGAACAGCCTGCGTTCGCAGGTGTTATAAGAAAGTCCGGCACCGATAAAGTGCGACAATCAGTCTGCAATCGTCATCGCAAGTAAGGGCTTGTACAACCCTCGCACGAAGCACGTGAGTATCCTCTAAACAAAGTGTCACGACAGTTTGCAGCAAGGAGTGGCTCAACTGCAATACATACCGACGATAGAGCAACCAGCCGACGGATTCACGAAACCAGAAACAACACCGGTTTCAGAATTACTTGGCGTTTCCGATGAGGGAGGAGTCCTATATAAGCGACTGTCAGAAATAAAATTTTCATTCCTTTGTTAGACGTTAGCTAAGTTACAAGTCTTTTATTAACTCTGCAATATATTTCGAAGCTACTGTACTGCTTACTCTTCTTCTTCTTCTTCTTCATCTTATTCTTGTTCTTCTTGGTGCTACGTCCTTACTGAAACAGAGCCTGCTTCTGAGCTTAATTGGTCATAAAAACAGTCAAAGTAAACGAAGCACTGGGTAAACTGAAATATGGTTCAAATAACCGGATTTTCGTTTTTATTCATGTATGAAATCTGAAGCTTTGATGCAACAAAAAGGTAAAAATGGCGTTATAAATAGCTACCGTTCTGATTCGAATTCCGGACAGTTTCAAATTTCGGACAAAAAGTATGGAATGCAGTTCACTCGAAATGTGTCAATATTTACCGTTCAAAGGCTACCACTTTCGAGGCTCGTTTTAATAAGCATTTTCCATAGATATCTGTGAAAATAATAAATCTCAACTGCCTCAGCCGTCTCTCTAATAGTTTGGTTATTTCAATTGATGATTTAACGCTTTTTATTATGATTGCATGAGCTGTTCGTAATTCAAGTCAGTGTGTAGTAGGTGAGCGTCCTATTAGATTAGAATTGTTATAAAAACGACGCGATATCGTTTTTTTTCTATCTACGTGAGTAAACGTAGAAAAAATATCACACTTATTGAAAGTTTTTTATAACTGTAATGTGAATGAAAACTTATATATTCATATTGCAAACTCATTCTTCGAACCTTAATGAAGGATGTTACTGAAGACACAAATCCATTTTGAGTTTGTTTAGGATTTTCGTAGATGTTTGCCAAGATGCAAAATGGTGAGTCGACAATCAGGAAGAAGCGACCAACACAGCTCTGGTCCTCACAAGTTCCTACCTCACGCTTCCACGGGTGAATAGTGCAGCGTGGGCATTGTTGTTTTTCTGACATCAGCTACGTTCCGAGCGTCTGTACTCCAGGAGGTGCGGCTCAAACAGCGTCTGTTCTGGCAGCCAGCCGCTGAATGTGAAATGCTGTATCACGTCAGCTACACCTAAGATGGCAGTCCCATCAACGTGATGTAGGTAGCGCGATCCTGGTAAGATAGCATACCGAATTCATTATTCACCACAAAAAATGGAGAAAGAAGAAGAAACGATCGTTTTTTCGGCAACCGACCTAGCAAAGAAATAAGGACTATGATTGAAAACTAGGTGCCTGGAACGTCAGGATCTTAAATGAACTTGGACGAGTGAGTCTTCTGGCTCGTGATTTGCGAAAAGTTGGCGTGTGCGTGGTTGCTATTCAGAAAGTGCGTTGGTTAAGATCTGGAGAACGTAAATTCAGAGCGGTTGACCCCGTCGCTAATACCGCATTCCAATACAACATCTACCACAGCGGTGGCGATAAGGCTGAAAACGGAATCGGCTTCATAGTGATCGAGAAGCAGATGGAGCGCGTTATTAGGTGGAAGCCGATCAACGAACGGATCTGTGTCTTGAGGATTCGGGGCGAGTTCTTCAACTACAGCCTGATCAACGTAAAGAGAGGACTTCTTCCGCCCTATCATTGGCACGGCGAGCCTTCACTCTATTACCAACAACAACGGCCTACGTTTAGTGAACTTTGCTGCCACCAGGGGGATGGCCATCAGTAGCACCTACTTTGCACGCAAGGATATCCACAAGCACACCTGGCAACACCCAAAAGACGAACTTTGCAAATTAAATCGACCATGTTCTGGTAGAACGACGACATTTTTCTAATGTCATCGATGTTAGAACTTTCAGGAAACCTAATATCAATTCTAACCACTATCTCGTTGTAAGCAAAATTCGAGCGCGATTACTACCATCAAAATCTCGACGAGCTGATTAGTTAAATCAACGAAAGCATCAACCTCAGCGATCTGTGGGAGTCAGTCCACGGAGCGGTGAGCACAGTAGCGCGAAAAAGTGCTTGGTACTAATCATCGAAGACCAAGGCACGGTTGGTTCGACGAGGAGTGCTAGAGAATGACGAACGAAAAGAACATGGCTAGAAGCCGGATGCTGGTGTCTGGTACCCGTCAGAGCAAAGAGCGGTACAAGGAAGCAAGCGCAGCCGAAAAACGGATCCATCGTAGAAAGAAAAAGAGCATAAAGAGGCAGTAATTGCTCAAGCTCAAGAAGCTATGTAACAGAACGACATGCAACGGTTCTACGAATCTTTCAATGGTATGCGGAAAAATCTCCCGGCAACGACCGCGAAGGAAACTTGATTAGGATAAAACAGTAGTGACCGTCAGGTGGAAAGAGTACTTCGAGTCATTGTTGAACGGAGATTATGGAAGTGGAAATGGTAGCAGAATCCAAATAGATAACGATGGACAGGCTGTGGAACCTCCAATGGGCTGAAGAACAACAAGGCTGTTGGGAAGGACGAGCTCCCGGCCGAACTTCTCAAACACGTAAGTGAGCAGTTGCACGAACTCCTTCACCCACAACCCCAATCTCACCTAATGGATTTGACAGTAGCCAAGATCAATTGAGTATCCGCATTGAAATGCATTTGAGTATCCAACGGTTACTAAGAACATGTTGAATTCGAAAAGATGGCGGCGGCGCATACTGTTGCCTTCACCGTATCATTTCAAGGATATGGGAGGAAGAACAAATGCCTACTAGGGTGTTTTATGTTTTTTAGTCAGAGCGTTACGCGTATTTAATTTGGCCACTTCCATTTGATTTTACCGTAAATGGCCTAATTGTATACGCGTAACGCTCTGTCCAAAATACTTTGGTTACCCTAGTTGGTTGGATGGTCTCATTTGCCCTTTGTACAATAAAGGGCATCGACTGGAGTGCTCCGATTACCGAGGGATAACACTCCCTAATTCAGCGTACAAAATCATATCTGGAATTCTGTTTAACAAATTGAGACCATATGAGGAGTCCTTCACAGCTAAAATGTAAATTTAAGTTTATTTTCATGCACTTATTTGGAGCATCAAATGTCAACGATAAATCGCTTATTTTTCAATCAAATGCACTTTGAATTTACACGATCAGGAAACATTCAAGCATCTTTGGTTGAAAACTAAACGAAATACCGTAAAAAGCGAAATGGTGCTAGGTGGCGATATGTTTGAAGTGGTGGAAGAATTTCCCAGTAAACACACCAACGTATATGATGGGATATAAGAGTACAAATGTGGAGGCGATATACGTACATCTTGCACGCAGCCTTATGGCGCATGTACGTATATCGCCTCCACATTTGTACTCTTATGCGCTATCGTATACGAGTTTGTGTTTACTGGGTTGTGTATCTTGGAACACTAGTGACATGCGACAATGATGTTACCCGCGAGGCAGGGATGGGAAATGTACTGTAGCAAACATTTACCACCTCGACATTCACATTTTTCTACACGACCATCAAAATCCAAAGCAAACCATGACCGTTCAAAACAAAAAAATGTCACGACTCTTCAAAACTGTAATCTTCTTCTTCGCAACGTTTTTTCAAACCCGAATGCGAAATGACTCGAGTACAGTGGTGACACGATTTTTACGGTTTTCGGGGTTTTGCATTTTTGTTTGATAAAGGCAGCGTGAAATTGAACTTGTTTATATGTATCGCAACGGAATGATTGTGCTCTTGCTGATAGCGGTAATAGATTTCAAATCGAGATGGCTGCCTGAAAACGGTCATAGTGGAGAGACAAAAACAGTCAAGCAGTGTGTGAACCGTTGGTAGCGCAACACCTGATGTGATGCTGCTGCCAGTCTTGGGAACTGTGACCACAATTCACTACAGTTCATCGATTCTGCCATTCAACCAAAACACAAAGCAGCAGCAGCATCAATACCATCAGGCGTTGCGCTGCCAACGGTTCACACACTGCTTGACTGTTTTTGTCTCTCCACTATGACCGTTTTCGGGTAGCCATTCCAAGGTGAATGATTGAAAAAAGTGTTAAATCATTCAATCGTGAATATTTCGCTAGTGTTTTCAACTAATTGAAATCTATTAGCTCTAACAGAAAGAGCACAATCATTCCGTTGCGATACATATAAACAAGTTCAATTTCATGCTACCTTTATCGAGCAAAAATGCAAAACCCCGAAAATCGCAAAAATCGTGTCACCACTGTGCTCGAGTCATTTCGCATTCGGGGTTGAAAAACGTTAGGAAGAAGAAGATTAAAGTTTTGAAGAGCCGTGACATTTTTTTTGTTTTGAACGGTCATGGTTTGCTTTGGATTTTGATGGTCGTGTAGAAAGATGTAAATTTCGAGGTGGTAAATGTTTGCTCCAGTACTTTTCTCATCACTGGCTGCTGCTGCTTTGTGTTTTGGTTGACTGGTAGAATCGATGAACTGTGGCAAATTGTGATCACAGTTCCCAAGCCTGCCGCAAGGTGAAAAATCGTATTGAAGCTGTGAGTCGGGCTTCCTACGGACTCCGTAACCAGATGAAGTCCCGTAGCCTGCAAACTAAAACAAAACTCGCGTTTCACAAGACACTGATCCTTCCGGTTATCCTATATGGCCATAAATCATGGACATTGAAGGAAGTAGACCGGAGAACTTTCGGGGTGTTTTAACGTAAAGTGCTTCGAACAATACTCGGCAGTAAATTAGAAAACGGCATCAATCACGAGATGTACCAAGTGTATAAAGAGGTGCATATTGTCAAGCACATTGCATAGTTGGAGCATTTTTCAAAAATTTTCCATAGTAATTTTCATATAAAGCTACATCGCCTTTGGGCCATTCATAAATCCACCGAAAAAGCTGAAAATTTCATCACAGAACACTATTCTTATGGTAAGGATGGTAATAAAGATATGAGAGACTGACTTTTTTTTTCTAATTTTGAACCACCCCAACCTACACCTTTTTATTTATAATATTGCAACGAATTTGTGTCAATGTACACACAATTTGCCGATGCAAGCCACATATATTTTAAAACCTTCAATCGCGTTTTTCTCGGTTGAATGGAACATGGGACATTTAAGCGTAGAATGGCAGCCGGTGCCTAACCGTTTTCCGAAGCTTAGAAACCGCGTGGCAGACACACGCAGCAGTCCAATTTCCGATTGACGCGGTGACGATGGACAATGAACCGACGAAAATCATGAAACGATGGCGACGAAGATAGCGATGACGAGTCTATGGCCGCGGAACCCTATCAACAGACCGAAATCGGGGAGGGAGGAGTTCTTCAACGGGCTCGAAGTTATCGATTTGATTCCCTTCTTCCTCCTCCTCCTCCTCCTCCTCCTCCTCTTCCACGGCTTTTCACGATTCGTCAATGGTCCCGAATGCGCGGTCGAAAGTGTGAAGTGATTGAAGACAAATAGTAAATTGGCTTCGATGAAAAACCCGACAAGTAGTTACAGGTCTTTTTTTTCAATTGGGAGGTGAGAGGGGATTCATGTGGATTTATTATTGTCGACTTCCTGTGCGTATCACAGAATGGTAAACCAAGCTGAGAGGCACTGTAGCATATTTGAATGAAATCAACATTCATCAATACAAATTATGCCAAGGCATACATAAAACGAAAAATAGTTGCTATTGTGAAATAGGATTCTGAACAAAAACAAATTAAGTGACAAATCTAATAGCGCTACTTTTATAATAAAATATGTTATAAACAAAATAAGTCACAGACCACATTAATGACTTTCAGTAGTAATCCATCAATATACTACAGACAATTGGATGGAGGGTGGAGGATACTAGAAAGGGCACGCTATAGCGTATGTCGTCTTGTACTAGAATCGATTTGGTACACGACACTGAAGAGGGCCTTACAGTTCAGGTCGAAATACGCGGGTCTGCCAAAGGACACAAACTCTAGTGGAATTATATGGTATAGTACTGAATATGATCTTTATCTTCTTCTAGGTATTCCACTAATCAGCTCAAGGATATATTATCACTAAAACTTCCTCTTTCAATATAGAAGCACCATGTGGGAAGCTTGTCTCTACCAATGCGGACAACAAATGACATTTAATGTTTAACAATGCATGTTAACTGTCTTCCAATATTCTGTTTTTACTTTCCGCTTCTTGAACCATCACAAAGGCGTTGAAACGCTCAAGTTGACTATCGCCTGAACGTATCACAAAAACTCCGCAATGAAACCCTCGTTCGACACAGGTTCCCATGGTTGGAAGGTATCACAAAAAGTGGTCACCTCTTTTTTCGCTTCGTTGCAATGTGTCTCTGGAGCAAACCTCTCTATGCAAGTAATACGTAAAACGTGGGCAAAAAAATCAAGCTGTTTGAGCAAGTTTTCAACGAAGGTAGTGCAAGCTGTTCACTAGCCCAACGGCGGGACAAAAAAGTTGATTAACTTGTTAGATCTTCGAAAACGTGTGATTTGTGTCACATCGTTGGACGGGCACCGTATACGAATCATAGGGGTTATCCGGGAAGATTGGCTGGAATGCCCTCTCTAAGGCGAAACGGTTCGGTTGAAGATTGTACTTTTTCATGCAGGAAATGCGGAGCAAAAAATGATAATGGTTGATGTGATTATTTTAGCAATTCTAATTACGTTTTTTCAACAAATTTGCATTGGAATTTATCGGCACCGGATGCTATGCTGATCAGGCCGCTTGCCATTTCAATGCGATACGGCTTTATGCTACAGGTATTGATGAGAAAATATAGTGCTCATATTGATTTTGGCAAAACGTGTGAAACTTCGGTGTTGCCAAAAATTAACCAGTGCAATTTTAATTTTATGTGCAGTTTTTTTTTTTCATTTCAATATTGAGGGAAGGTTTCCTAGTGTTTTTCACAAGGAGCGAAAATGTGTTAAACAAAAGGCGTAAAGTTGTAAAAGGCATAAGAAATTGAAAACAACGGATTATATTATGTTAAACATGTTAAAAATAAAAAAATCATCAATAACCCCTCTACCGTTAGCTTCATATTTTACCGCAATAAAAATATTCAAACCTCGATAACTATTTTGCTTCTTGATATTTTTGCATATTTATTTCACAAGTTCTAAGAAAATTCTTCTACTTTCAAAATCTGTGATAGTATTGAACATTGGTCACCTGGACCCGGAGACTGTCCGAAATTCCTTGGGGGACCAACGCTTAGCCATAACGTAAATCAAAATGGCCGCCAAAGACATGTTATATGTATAATGTTGGTCCCCTAAGGAACATCGGAATATCTTTAAAACCAGATTTCCTATGGCAAATATCGACGTAAATTCTTAAACCAGAAATTTTTTTTGAGAACTTGTGAAAAATGGTGCAAATATATTTAGAAATAAAATTTTTTTCAAGGTTTGAATATTTTTTGAATTTACTTTTTTGCTCCTTTGCACCAGTAATAGTGGAGCGTTCCTATTATAGTGAGTTTCAATGGGAAATCAATGTGAACCACTATTATAGCAACAGAAGTTAGCAAATACCACTATTATTGGAGCATGTTCCAGTAACGAAGGACATGTATTTTTTAGAAAAATTCAATGATTTTCTCATTCTTAGATCATGTTTTACGTAAAATAGAATAGTGTAACTTTATTTTTGTTTTGTTTTTTTAGTTTATTTGTTTGTTTTGGAACCTTTATGTTTCTCGTGTAATGGCAGCAAAAAATATCACAGAAGCGTTAGGTTAAGTACCGCTGTAAATGTCTTCGTTCGCTACCAATACATGTTGGATCATGGCGGAACGATGATTGATATGAATCGAGATGGCATGTTAACAGATAAATTATGATGGGAGTGGGAATTCTTCATAAGAACGGCCATTGCCCATATTCGGCCTCCTTGTATGTCAGGCGTCCGTGTGCTGTGGACAAGTGTTCAGTGCAAATAAGTGAAAACGTTTACGAACCCACCCCCTCCTTTGTCCCTTAGCAGGAGCTAAGTGGATGCTTGGGAGATAATTCTGCTCAGGTAACAATAACCTGCACTGTTTCTAGAAAACAATTTATAATTTGTATGTGTCCATTAGGACCTCCTGTTCTTGTTATGTTTTTGTTCGGACCTTGAATAGGTTCCGCCGTCCAGCACACGGCTCACGAAATCAAAACAGAAATAAAATGAGTATCGCGCTCGGTAGTACGTCTTGTCCGAAATATAGCGCACAACTTGGTAACAAATGGGTTTCAATGCCCCACAGTTATGAATCAACGCTTCTGGGAATACGCTTGACATTTTATTTCCTACGCACGTAAAAAAATATGATTTAGCATATTACAACTGATTGTGATGCTGTACAGATTTATGGTTCACGTAAGTTAAATGGTCATCGTTAAATTGCAACTCTATTTGATGAGATATTCTCGTTTTAATCCAACTCTGATCCATATCTGTGTGCTATCCATAACTGTGGGGTGACTGTATATTTTATAATAAATGCAAAATCGTAGCATTAAAACCGTTGCCACACACTCAGTTGATCTCGGCTAATTCTTATTCTTTTACCAAGATCCACACAGCCGAGCGGTCTGGAACTGAATTATTTGATTTTATCAAGTTTGTTTATAGCAGTACCTTTGAGTCACGCTGACATCAAACATCCCTTTTGATGAAATGTCAGCAATCAAATTTTAACCTACATTTGCACAGCTGAAATCGGCAATCTGATTTAAGTGTACATAACTGATTTGAAAATGAAGCATGAAACGAACTCACCGATTGATAATCTGTCGTAGATAGTGCAGTTTGCAATCACCAGCCCTGCCCAGTAAAACGAAAAACCAAAAAAAAAACACTCCGACGATGAAAACAAAGAAACCGCTTGCTCGGCCTTCCGAAGCGCACTCCCTCTTCCGCATTTGTTGATTGAGTGATAAGGACTAAATGCCTTGAAGACACCAAGATGATTCAACGCGTACTTTATATGCTAAATCACTGTGTATTTTTTTCCGTCCATCCGAATCAATGGTTCAAAGGACCGATGCATGAGTTCACTATCTGACGTTTGAGCGGTGCCGTGTTATTTACGTGACCATGGCAATGAGTGAATTCGGCACCGCTCAAGCGTCAAATTAGTGAATTCGTGCATTGGTCCATGGACCTTTGCATGAGTTCACTAATTTGACGTTTGAGCGGTGCCATATTCACTAGTTACCATTTTCACGTAAATAACACGGCACCGCTAAAACGTCAAATAGTGAACTCGTGCATTGGTCCATAGTATGACTTTTATGCGGTGCAAAATTCACTTGTTTCCATAGTTACGTTAATAATATGGCACTACAAAATCGTCAACCAGTGAATTCGTGCGTTGGTCCATAGTTTTCAAACAAATTTTCCAAAAAGTTATCAAAAATTTAGAAAGCTTGTATTTTACCAATAGATAAATGAAATGCATAAAACGATTCATATATCATATCATATCATATTTACATATATTATATAGATTCGGTCCTGTTCAACAGTAATTTAATTTGTTTTCACTATCAAACCCTACATATGTTTAATAACTTTGTAAAAGGCATGAAATATATTAAAAATATTTGAATCAGTGCTGTTGAATGAATATCACATGACTTTAACAATTGAATTATTGTGAATATATTTTTTCTCGGTGGAAAATGCAATCAAGAAAGTTATGTTCTCGTGCCACTTCTTAGTTACTAACGGTTGGTCTTATTAGTTGATGTCATATTCTATGTGAAAATGTGCTATAAGCATTATAACTTTTCCTAAATTTTGAAATTTAACAGCACTGTTCACAAATATCACCATAATCTAAAGAACTGAACGTTCTGCAAAAAATCTGTAAAATCATTGAACGAAATTATAAAAAAAGCTGGCAAATGGTCTGACCAATTCAATTCAAATACTGCTGTCACCGAACTGTTAGACTGTATTCGACAGCTTACTGTAAATTTGTTTGCTTTCACGGATCTTGTCAATTTAGTGTATTTCACTAAAAAAAATATTTTTGTTAATTACAGTTGAAATTCGCTTATTTTTTATAACAGAATATGATGATTACACTTATAGCTGAAACGAATATTACAGCTATTTAACTTCACGCTATGCCTGAAGACGATTATAAAAATCGAATGTACATTGGATTTTTTCACGGTAGAGATCAGTATTTAGTCTATATTTTCATAATCAGAAGGGTTTAAAATATTCCATCGGTGAAATTTTGATTTTTTCCACTTTTTAGCTTTATTTTTATACTAAAACCCATGAAAACCCCTTTTCGAAGCATTTTAGCCCATACAAAGTGTAAATGTAAATGTAGTTAAATAGCTTTACATGTCCAAAGATTTGAATTTTTGCTTCAAAAATCGATTTATACATTTTCACCAAAAACCCGTGCAAACTTGGGTTTCGGTTTTTTTTCTGGTCGATAGCTCATTCTTATATAGGTTCAGCATCCCTGGATGCAATTTTATATTCAAGTGACGTTAACCTTATAAAAAAAAACACTTGATGGTGTAGGTAAGGTTGTAAGTATTTAAAATAATTGAACAAGAGCTACTTTATAGTGAACAAATCACTCTCGCCACTCCCAGCCACTCTCCGCGGAGATATCTTGCTCGAACGCGCTGTCAAGAGCAAGGGTCGAAATGAAAAAGATTTTTCGTGCCTAGGTTTGTTTATATAATAGTTTTTGAAAAAGTTGAGAGTCAATGAAAAACAACAATTTTGTTTCGTTTATGTTTCGCAATCAAGTTTTCATAGACGAAAACCAAAAATTGCGACTATGCCCAATATAAAGTATTTAACCCAATATTTCCAAAACACTTTTAATAGCTAAAACTGGTAAATTTTGAGAATGCGGAATTTTTGCCATGATTTTTTTAAATCTTGACAGCTGTGCACTCGCATCGCACATTGGGGAATTCCGAACCCAAAGGTGGAAAAATTGATAAATTTCACAATAGAAAGATAAAATATAAGTTTTATAGCTCATTCGATAGGAAATTTTTAAAAAAGAAATCATTTTTAGGGGAAATGGGGCAAACATAGCCAAAAAACTATATGCTCCCACTATCTCCTATCAATGAAGCTAAAGGCAATCGATAATTTAGATCAATATCGTTTACCCAAACTCTCGCACATCGTTTGGAAATGTTTGGAATTTGTGATATAAGAAGATAAATTATTCACAATATTTTGCATAGAGCATAAATAATGATCATACATATTCTAAAAATTTTAATACCACTTTTTTCTGCAAGCTATATTCATGTTTATTCGACTATTTTAAAATTTATTTCAATAAAAACACGTTGAAAAAAATTAAAACAAAAATTCCTCTTCAAAAATATTTCATTGTACATTTGGCCCCATAATCCCCTAAATTTCTATCTTTTTATAACGTTATCTGTGAAACATTGTTGAATGGACTAGAAATGATGGATTTCATGGGAAATAATCTCCACAATAAAATAGTTTTACTCAAAACAATATGAAAATCTAAAATGTTCAAGGAATCGGGGCAAAACGGGCACCATAGCTTATCCCAGAGTGTCCCCACATTCATAAAACCATCACCAATCGATTTCTGAGAAAATTTCCTTTCGAATGAGCTATAAAACTTATATTTTATCTTTCTATTGTGAAATTTATCAATTTTTTCCACCTTTGGGATCGGATTTCCCCAATGTGCATCGTTTTTGTTCGTGTTTTGCGTCTACATACAAGCTTCCGCAACCTGTTAGCTCGTTAGCCAAACACAGTGATTCGAGCATTGGGCGTACATGTTCTCTCGATGATGATTTTGATCGCAATTTGTTCTAAGTGTTACGTCTGTTTGTCTGTGCCTTTACCTCAAATCAACCACGAGTACTTTGGTTCCCTAAACTAACATACACAGTTAAAAATAATGGAGATTACACGTCATGTAAACTTCATTTATGCAATGTAAACATGACGTCTTGTAAATTTAAGTCTGAAATCATGTAAAAATGTGTTATATGTCATGTAACCACTCATAATCCTGCTGCATTACATGATATAAAATCGAAGTTTGCATGACATATCATGTAAATATCCATGATATTTCACGCCCCAATTATGTGCATTATATGTGTCAGAAATATACACGTTTCGTTCGAACTGTGTACCGTCAAGCTACCATTTAAGAAAAAATGCATTTCAAAAAAATATGTGATTTTCCCAAATTATTTGCAGCGTACTACAATACCACTACGTAGCGTGCAATTATATAATAATTCAGCGAAAAATCTAAAACGAGTGAATCTAGTGAACTAGTAGTGATGCATAATAATAAAATACTCAAAAATGATGTTTGAAAATGTCATGTTAAGGTCGCCTCAAACCGTTCTATGTCACCATTTACCGTGCGTATAGTTTTCGTCATTATTTAATTTTGTATCTTGAAGAAACGTTGTTGATGGGGCAATTATGTTGCTAGTAGTGTGTGCACTCATTTTTAAGAATATTCAAATCTTCATTTACAATAAAAACCATAAAAAGTTTAAAAACTGGCTAAATAATTATTTTTTCATTAAAATTGCTATAGGAGGTTTTACTGTATTGTCCAAACAATTCCATATTCACTCAAAAACTAAATATATATTGAAAAGGGTCCATTCACCGTGCATTTGAGTTTCGACCGAAACACAATAAAATATTCAAATTTGCATAAAATCTCATTGCTCATACGATGAAATACATTTTACTAATAGTATCCACAGTGAAAACTTGTTGAAATTTCGAAACATTTCATACTCTATCGTTAAAATAAAAAATGTGAATTTTTGGCGTTTCTACTAAGAGTGTTGAAAAATCTCATTATCAAACAGATTTCACATGGTTTTGACTACATAAACTAGGTTTTCCAAAATGCTTTGTGACAAAACTATTTCATTTCATCAGTTTTATCTTATTTTGCTGACAAAAGAATAATTTGTGAAAATTGTATGAATATTCTGTAGGAATTTGTATACGTGCACGGTGAATGGAGGCTGCACGGTGACTGGTGACTTCACGGTAGTTTCAAGATGAACACAAATTACAAAATATGTACACATTTTGGGAAGCCGGGGGCCTTCCTAGTCAAGTGGAAACGTCTATGGCTACCCGGTCCGTAAAGAATCTTTTCATTATGGAAATTACCTCGATTTCCTTGATATAAAATAGAATATGATACGATTATATCGGTGCCACACGGTATATGAAAGCAAATTGGAATTTTTGCTTTGACGTACAAAACTCTCAGTTCATTACTGTGGAAGTGCTCCTAAGAACACAAGGCTGAGAACCAGGCTCTATTACCAGAGTGGACGTAAATGCCAAGAACAAGAATAAGATCAACTGCTTCACCGTTATTCAATCTCCGACAAATTGTTGGACCTATTTAGAACACAATAAGCCTGATGGCCTTCAGGCTAACGAGCCAAAATAAGCCAAAATTCGCACTAATTACGTTCCAAATTTGTCGCAAAATACAGCCACGGAGAGCGTCAATCATCATTATCATGACCATCTTCCCGAAAATTGCAACATTGTCAATTCCTTCATTCCCCGTGTTATCAGCACATCGTCACACCGCTCTGCTCAATGTATGGAAGGCGAGTTGAAGCCCGCTCGGAGCGCCTCGCAAATTTGTGCTGCAATAAACCGCTAGCTCGAGGCGAAGTCGGCATCTCCATAACCCGCCCCATTAACATCATCAGCGGCCACTCATTTGGGTGTATGATTGATGACAAATTGATTGTGCGGTAAATTAATTGAGAGATTGAGCGGCGCACTGACTGCGTCTTTTGCGCCTGCTGAGTAGGGTGATTCAAAATTTCACTTTGTCAGAAAACTTTGGAGCTGAACCTCCAACGGGTGGCTAAGCATGAAACATTCCCACTTTTGTATGGGATAATACTCTGAGAAATAACGTTTGAAGGTTGCTCTGTTGAGATTTTTGAAACTCATATAAAATAATATTTATCATTTCAGAAAAATTTCATGATACCCATCACTTTTATATAATTTGCAAATCTTTCAGAATCCATATTATTTGAAAAACATATTTACTGTAAATTTTGCACAAGCATTAGCAAACTTAGTGTTGAATGCTCGAAAAACTGGTAGTTCAGTATGTTTTTTTTTTCATATAATTAAAAGCAAGTATCAAACACGAACATGAAAAGTTCTTAGCTAGTTCTTAACAGCTGTAACTGTCAGAGCTCACCCCATACAAAAGTTTGTTTGTAACATCCTAGGCAACCGTCTGGAAGTTGAGCCCCAAGTTCCGTTACTAAGTGAAAGTTTAGGACACCCTACTGCTAAAGTTCTTTCCTCAGTGCGTTTTTTCGCTACCTTCTGATGGCTTGCTGCGATTGATTTAACGCACTTTCTTCACGGGTAGATGGAGCTCGCTGCTCTCTGTTGAATGCATTACAGTTTCGCGCTGCCCATCGGTGAATTTGTAATTAATTATTTCCACACATAGTCGGGTGGGTCGGTCTCATCGCCGGTTGCTCAAGCTCGGGTGGGTCGGTGCCTACCCCAAGCTCGTTTCGCATTGTCTGCGGGCTTTCTTTCGAACGCGATCTGATGTCGTCAGTCACCATGCATCGGCCGGCTCGAGAGCTGGACTGCGATAGAGAAAGAGGGCGCGCGCGTCAGTTAAGGTGGAGCCGAAGTTAAATTTCGCGTCTTTTGCTTTTTGGCGATGGAATTATTCGGGGGGTTTGGAGGGCTTTAACGAGCAGCTCGCGTGCGACGAGCCACTTTTCACCGAGAAAAGTTGATTAAGTTATGACTAATCGAGACGGATGGCTGCGAGAGGCTGTCGGCTCTCTGTGTCTTAGGAATAGCAGAAGCGTCAAAGATTGCGTTCCATGACAGGATCAACAGCGAGTTTATCGCGGAACTGATGCGAAAAACTGGGATACTCTTATAATTTTGGTTAATCAAGTAGAAGGTAAAATCCTAGCGGATGAGTTTTTTTAATTCACGTGTTAAATTTCAACCGTTATTTTCGGGGTAGCAGTCCTAATAAGTGATTCACGTTTAGATCTCTAGATCATCATAAGTGAATAAAGTATTACAGGTATACAATCAGATGCCACATTTTGTAATCACCCCCTTAAAAACAAGCAAAAGTTGTATGTCCATATCTTTGTGATAGCACTTTTACTTAATCGAAAATTTCTCTGACGCACTTGAGAGGCAATACATTAATCTCACATAATATGCATTTTGTCAAAAATGTTTTTAGAATTCTATTTACTGAATTCTTACTTACTCATTCAACAGCAGCACCACACAAATATTCAAATTGTAATAACATTTCTGGTTTTCCATTTAATAATCTTATATTCTTTGAAGAGCACATTCCATTTATTGGCGGAAAAATCTGTAAACTATATACCTATTATTATAACAAACATTAAAGTCATCGTGCGAATGTTTGGGATCACCCATAGTATGATATATGCATCGTACAAAAGATTGGAGTTTTCTGCAACGCATGCAATTCATTATTGTTAATATCTCTGCCATTTTTCAGTTAATTTTAATAGTCTGTGACTGTATTAATATTTTCAAGAATTTTCTTGTTCTAAGTAGGTTCTTGTAACCTCAAACTCTTACACGATTACTTGAATGACTATTTTATTAATTTTAAACCGGTTTCAGATATTTCCACCATAATTACGCATATACCAGCTCTGAAGTCGGCCTTCTGATACCTGATACTGAGAAAGTCAGCCATGTGCTGTCGGTGTATTTTTTTTTAAATGTCACACGGACATCGCACGGACATCGCACATAAGTATTGCTTCTTGGAAAGATTTAATATTATTTAGATCAGTTTTGATGGAATAAAGTGAAGAGAATTCTAAAGAAAGACCTCTTCAACGAATCCCATTTGATCATATCGATCGAAGAGGCTGGACCAGAAGCGGCTTCGATTTACTATTCGGAAAGTTTGTCTAAAGCATCTAGCTCATTACTTTTTTGGATGCAATTATCAACATTATCCATTTCATCCTTAGAAGGAAGTGTATATCAACCATATTCAGTTAATATTCGTTAGACCCTCAGAGATGTGTCCACTGACTTGAAGTGATAAACCTTGGATTTTGAGGAAAGTTTCAATTACAATTTTTGGTTTCTCGATATGCACTAATCAGATTAGGAAAAAATACTTTAAAATGCCATTCTGGTTGATACGGTTTTGTCTGCTCCGTTAAAAACATCGCCACACTGGCGACTAGCCAGCCTGCACGACAACGACGACGACGACGAGGACCACGAAAGGGCGGTACCCGATCGTTACCTCTACGATGTGTTTAGCCACACTGACTGACTGCCACACAGCAATCAGCCCTGGCCAGTAGACGAGTCAATCATTTTAACCGTATTTAAGCAAACGTATAATTTTAAACTGTAACATTTGGCATTTTCCCTGGCTCTAACTCTCTCGTCTCTCCGCACAAAAATCTATCAACTCAACACACGAATCCGAACCCAAAAAAAAAAAATAAGCCACACCACAAGTCGCAGTCAGTTCTCGCTCGGTGCCAGATGCCTGATGGCTTTCAAGTGTACAATTTAGTTTGGAGGGTCGGTCGATTCCTAATCGGGGCAGTTTGTGCTCATGCTCTATCCTCATCACCTCTCCGGCAGATGACCGAAACTACACGGCGACGACGGTTGTCTCCAAAACCACACGGCAGCGGCGTTCCATGTGCGCGAGCTGGGCCTGTCTCCAGTAGCGAAGCCAGGCCCCGGATTTCTAAGTTGAGGCCCCTATCGTGAAATGAATTTGATTTGAAGGTATAAACATGTGTTTTTTTTTAATTCTTTATTAGTATCATTCAAAACATTACATTTGTTTCTTATATCTAGGTGTTTTGTGTTAGAAAATAAAATACAAAGTAGAGTGTTTAGCTGTCCGGAATTGGGATCAGAACGATAGGTTATCAGGCAAAAGTTCGTTAGACCGAATCAGCAAATTACATTAGGTCGAAACATTCAAAACTTATTAGGAACCAGTAATTTACCTTATTTTAGTGAATAAGTGTCGTTTCTCTGGATTGATGAATAAATGTGAGGAACCTGTTACCTGTGGGCCCAGATAGCCGTAGCGGTAAACGCGCAGCTATTCAGCATGACCATGCTGAGGGTCGTGGGTTCGAATCCCGCTGGTCGAGGATCTTTTCGAAAAGGAAATTTTCTCGATTCCCAGGGCATAGAGTATCTTCGTACAAGCCACACGATATACATATGCAAAAATGGTCAATCGGCAAAGAAAGCTCTCAGTTAATAACTGTGGAAGTGCTCATAAGAACACTAATCTGAGAAGCAGGCTTTGTCCCAGTTGGGACGTAACGCCAGAAAGAAGAAGAGAAGAAGAACCTGTTATCTGAATCACTGGAATATGAAGTGAATCTGATATGATTTGTTAAACGTTACGTAGACCGATCCAGAATCTCTTGAAAATTAAGTGAATCAGTCTTAAATTATTTGAACATGCAGTGAATCAAAGCTGAATCATTATAAAATTAAGTGAATTAGTCCTAAACTGTTTGGAAGACATGAATCACTGGAAAATGCAGCCAAACAAAAATGAATAACATAAACTCGAAATGAATCAGAACTGAATTACTTGAATATGAAGTAATTCATATCTGAATCACGTTAATATAAAGCAATTTAAACCTATAAAGTGAATGAGACCTGATGCACTTGAATATGAAGTATGACAGACCGGAAACATTTTCATATAGCGAATCAGTATCGATTACGAAGGGAATTTAATCTAAAACATTCGAAAATTATAAGCATCAGACCTGAGTCAGTGGAACAAATATTAAAACATAACTTAATTACTTTAAAATAAAGTAAATCAAACCTAAATAACTTGACAATGAAGTAAATCAGTCCTGAATTCTTTAAATATGAAGCAAATCAGACCCGAATAACAACAATATATATTATATAAACTTTAAACGTTTGAATATACGGTAAATCAGACAAGAATAACTTGTAAATTAATGAATCAGACCTGAATCACTCAAAGATGGAGTGAACCAGTAATGATGTCCTCAAATATGAAGTAAATCAGACCTGAATCTCTAGAAAATTCAGTCAATCGTACCTGAAAGACTTGGATATAGAATAAATCAGTCATGATTCACTTGAAATTTAAGTGAAACAGCCTTAAACTACTTGAACATGAAGTGAATTTTACCTGATCAACCGGAAAATGCAGTAAAACAAAACTAAATTACCTAAATTGTAGGTGAATCAGACCTGAACTAATTGAATACTTATAATTTCATACTTGAAACAGGTAAATATGAAGTAATTCAGACCTGCATCACTTGAATATCAAGTGAATAAGATCTGAATGACTTGAATATGCAGTGAATCTGACATGAATGATTGAAACATGAAGTGATTCAATCCTAAATCACTTAAATGTGAAGTGAATCAGGTATGAAACACTTGAACATAAAGTGAATCAAGCTTGATGCAACAGATATGAAATCAACTGAACATTAAGTGAATCAAATCTGAAACAGTTGAATGAATCACTTAAATACGGAACGAATTGAATCACTTGGAAATTAATCATTTGAATATGAAGTGAATCAATACTGAATCACTTGAAAATGAGGTGAATCACTTGGATATGAAGCGAATTAAACCTTTATCACTTGAATATGAAGTGAATTAGTCATGAGCCACTTGAACATGGAGTAAATCTGACATGATTTATTCAATATGGAGTAAATCTATCCTTAATTACTTTTTATAATCCAACCTGAAACACATGAATATAAAGAAGATCGGACATTAACCACTAGGCTATGGAGTGAATCAACATGAATCACTTGACTATAAATACAATCAATTCTGAATCACTTGGATATGAAGAGTTTCTGAATTGAATAATTTGAATATGATGTGCGTCAGGCGTGAATCACTCGCACATGAAGTAAAACATACTCGAATCCTTAAAAGATGCATCAGATCACTTGAATATGATATGATTCTGACCTTAATCACTTCCACTTCTAAATGCCAAAGACTATCTGAAAAACATTATGGACATTCTATATTATTAAATTATGAGTGTCAACCCTCAATAAGTTGATGTTCCATACCTGGACAAAGTGTTGATGAACCAGAGTATTTGGTTTTCTTTGCTACCTCGGAACTCACACTTGGCTACCTGAACAGCTTTGTCGAAGACTCCCACTTGCTGTTTCACTAGCATCACAATACAGAACTAGCTTGAAATTCTTCATTCAACACGTTCTTTATCGCCACCTAGTAACAAAATTACGAGCTGAACTGTTTCCCTTTCGGATAACCTTGACCTTCTAGAAAGTTTGCCAAAAACTTGAACATTCTTCCTTATCAAAATTATGAGATAGAACTTGTATGAAGTTAAAAATATATAAATCAATCTGTTTTTCGGATGCCCTTGACTTTCCAAGCAACTGTGCCGAAAACTTGTGCTTTCAACTTTATCTGGTGCCCAAGATAGAATTTGTTTGAATAAATATGTTTACTAGTGCTACCTTACCTAACGGCACAATTTATAATTTAACGGTTTGCTTTTCGGATGTGCTTGACTTTCTGAACAACTCGAAAACTCTTGCTTTCTACATTATTAGGATAAACAAATAAAACTAGTTACAAATGCTCAATTTCACATGCTCACTAGCGCCACCTAGCAGCAAAATTTAGAACCAAGCTGTTTGCAAAGCGGATGTCTTTGAACTTATAATCAAATTTGTCGAAGACTCGAACTTTCTATCTTATCTGGATGATGAGACATAGATGCTCATTTTTATCTGCTCACTAGCGCTACTTAGCGCGCTTTCTGTAACAAAATATGTTATAATTTTGGCTGGTAAGCAGTTAAAATAACAAAAATGCCCGACGGCGCTTGAGCATTTTTCGAACCATAATTACCACTGAAAAACAGCTCGCTATAAAGTGCTCGTTTCAGTGAGATTTTCAGCTGGTCCGGGGTCCGTGGACTCCCTGTTGGGAAACGTGGCTCTGGAAATATGAACATCGCTAAGATAATGATTGGTCGAGGTAAACGGAGCACGATTAGCACCTTTTGTTTGTGCCGTTCTTGCCTAAGTTTTTTGAATAAATTGCTGGGAGTTCTGATAAATAACTTTATTTTGATATGACGGCCAAGACAATCTACTAAAAACTCAACATCACAACGTAAACATTGTCGAAAGTACAGTAATTTACATTTTCATATAAGATTTAATCATTTAGAAGAGATATTTTTGTTCCTTAAACAAATTTATTCATACTTTTTTGGACGTTTAGTTAAAGAAAAATTTTCTGTTCTAATAATAATCTGGAGCAGCACTTTTATTTAATTTGAAAATTATTTCAATTTGAGTGTATAAATATGTTTGCATCCTTGGGGCAAGATGAGCACTAAATTGAGGAAAATAATGAAATTATAAAACCACATTTAGTTGTTAGCCTAGCAAACGTTATCTGCCCTGAACAAAACTATTTGTTCAAAATTCACAAATAAGTGGAAGCCTTGAAATGTATTGGAGGCTTTTTTAATAATAACTTGAAAGTTAAATTGGTTGAAGTTAGATACCATTAGAAGCTGAAGATAATTGGTGGTATGAATAAAAAGCGTTGAACTTTACTACATGTAGCATCTACTCAAAAAAAAAATATCTACAAAGTTTACAACACTTTTGGTATGAATAAAAAGACTTTCGAACATGAAGTACACTCCCGTGCAAAAGTTTGGTTTCACCTCCTCAAAAACATACAAAAATGTTCTGTCCATATCTCTGTGATTACACGTCCAATTTAAACTCTTTGAGCCGCATTCGAAAGGCAAAGAGTTATTCGTACTTTGTATGTATTTTTCCAAAAAAAAATTTTTTATTTTGTTTACTAAATTTATACTTAAAGTAGTGGCATTTTTCAAAAAAACACCAAAATTTTAAATCAAAGTGTCATTAGAATCGTAATCTTATATTATTTGAAGAGACCCCACGAATTTTTTGCGGAAAAATCTGGAAAGTATCCAAAATCAATGGAACAGTCAGTCAAGTCATCGTGCAAAAGTTTGGGTTCACCCCTCAGTATGATGCAAATCGTGCAAAAGTTTGGGTTCACCTGAGCCACACACACATCATTTTTGTCAATATCTCTGCCATTTTTCAACCGATTTTAATAGTTTAAAGCTTTTTTGAGCGCAAATAATGGTGCGTACATGATTGGTTTAAGATTTCACAGATTTAGGTAAGTTCAGGTGAACCCAAACTTTTGCACGATGACTTGACTGACTGTTTCATTGATTTTTAATACTTTTCAGATTTTTCCGCAAAAATTTGGTGGGGTCTCTTCAAAGAATATAAGATTACGATTCTAATGACACTTTGTTTTGAAATTTTGGTTGACCCAATGCTGAGGAAATTAGATATGATTTTTCAGTGTGTTTGTTGAAAAATGTCACAACTTTAAGTACAAATTTAGTATACAAAGTTCAAAGAATAATTTTGGAAAAAAAACATACGAAGTAAGAATAGCTCTTTGTCTTTCGAATGCGGCTTAAAGAGTTTGAATTAGACGTGTAATCACAGAGATATGGACTAAACACTTTTGCATATTTTTTAGGGGGTGAACCCAAATTTATGCACGGGAGTGTACGTACTGCTTTCGAACATGAACTTTTACCACAGACAAACAGATCAACACTTAGAACAAATCGCGATCAAAATCATAGTCACAATGACATGTACACCCAATACTTAAATCCATGTGTTTGGCAACCACGCCAACAGATGATGTGAATGGTAGTGTGTAAATGTCAAACACGAACAAAAACGATGCAAGCGCTGCGGGTGGTCGATTGACCACTTAACACATATTTGAATCGGCCGTTGAAAAAATGGTCGATGGGCTATGATTGGAGTGTGACGTTTGTTTGTCTGTGCTTTTACTACACTGAAACAAGCGTTGCAGTAATGAGAACCATGAACGTGTTTTTAAATTTACTATTCCAACCACGATTGAGCTATCATGAACGCTTTTTATTTGCGTTTTGTTCCCATTCACTCCAACCGCATCGATAGCCGAGTGGCTAGCGTTCATGCTTGGCAATCGCCAGATCCTCGGTACGATTCTGGTCTGCTGCAAGTTTTTAACCATGATATAGTAATTTTTACTATACAAATGGTGCCATGGTAAAATTGAATGCACAAAATATTCTAAATAAATGCGAATTTAGTCTGCACAAATCAAGTGGCGTTGTGTATTTAATTTAACCCTCTGATATAGTATTTTCAACCGCAACGCTGTTCTCAGTGTATAGTGTATATACGGGTTGCAGTAACAGATGCTGCACGTTGAGAAAATTCCATTCAGAATTCAGTGTGATTCTGATACACGCAAAGAACAATCTATTCAGAGTGACGCTTAAAATTAATACAATCATGCATATAAAGGAAATGCTTGGAACCTAATCGATTACGCGACAATTTGCACAAATTCATGAAGTTGCTGTAATTTGACAAGATTTGTAGTGTAAATTTGCGATTAGTCTGGTATTCTCTTTATATGTATGATTTTATGGTGATCGTACATCCAAGAATTTTATGGGTGGTTTTCGGTTTTCGCAACACCAGTGTCCGACAATTTTTTTTTAAATTTTAGCTTAAAACCTATGAAGAGATCTTGAGATTACAACTATCAAACTAGGAACCACATATTTCCTAGCACCAGTACTGAGATTCTGGTGAAATTGCGGTAGAATTTTGAGGCTCCCCGTGTGTTTCCTTAACAGAATGTTTAATTCTGGAAATTCTAAGTGTTTCTGTGATATTCTCGTTGTTTCGGTGGGATTCCTGATATTCTAGAATGTAGAATGTAAAGATTTTTATGGGAATTGTAGTGGCTCCAATGATCACATAAAATCCCATTGAAACCTAGAAAATATTAACCGACATTCAAAAGGTTCTTATTATATTAAATCTTTGCTTTGAAATTCCAACGGAACTGGAGATCAACGGAATCTTAAAGGTTTTTACAATGATTCCAAAGATGATTTTCAGAATTCAAAATATTCACACAATAATTCGCAGGCATTCCACCGAAATCTCATAGATTCTTACAGAAATACCGTATCAAAGATACCCACAGAAATCCCAAAATTTCTAGAAAATAACATATTTATCGTGATGCCAGAATTCCTACGGATATTACAAACTGCTACGGCCTTGCCGGAATATCAGAAATGGTGGGGCAAATGTTTTCGTAACCTCAGAATTCCTAAGCAAAACTCAAAATAGCTTCTGAAATATCAAAACTCATATCGTTTTCCCATGATTTTTATTCAAAAGTAAATCATACCATTCAATTCCGCAATCTCAAAGCATGTGTCGCAACCTCTGAAGCTAACTACCAGTAGCTTTGTAGTAAATGCTTCCTTTATTCATAGCAACGCGTTGTTTGTAGTATGTTCGAATGATGTAGAAAGGAAAATGACACAAATATGTTCCACTCGTGTTCTACATGTAGCGATTAAATACTACCGAGAATGTACTGCCCATAACAGCATATCAGTCACATTCAACATTTTTTACAATTTCGAGTTAATACCGTGGAGACTCATCAAATGATGTATACTTTCGATCAACTTACTAAAGTCTGTGTTTTTGTTCAATAAAATTCGAAAAAAATACCAAGTTGTTTTGTCACATTCGTAATTGTAACCGCATAACAGTCATATTGACAATATACATGAGCCTCGTAGTGTAGTAGCGAAGAAATTTCAATCAGAATTATTTTCTGACTATTCACCCAATATACGATATTAGCTGTACAAAACTTCAGCCTCAAATAAGTACTTTTGAGTTCCTGGTATTTTTTATGAATTTCAGTCTCTTCCCAAACTGCTTTAAAATGCACACTTGATGTTCCATTTACTCAATGCCAACTTTTGTCGAATGTTACAAATATGCAGTTAGGGGCAGTGTAGTGAACTCATCTTTACTACATTTTATTCATACCGCCCAATATATTCGGATATTACAAGCATTGAAAAATAATGGTTTTATTAAGTAAATTTTATCTTTCTTATGTGGATGGCCGCCGCAGTATTTTTGACTGGAGATTTTCGTACTGGAGTATTATCGACCAAACATTAAACAGCTAATATGATATGGTTGAATGATGCTGTTATAATGTCAAGTGTAAGGACGGTTACCAATTTTACCAAAATAATATTGTTTAAGCAGGCTTAAATTGAGCTCATCCTAAGAGTGAAAATCTTGCCCCATTTGACCCTACGCATTGGAGTTCTACAAAAAAAATGGATTTCAAGTCTCTCAACGGTAGACTATACCAAAATTCTAGCTCATAAAAAGAGTCTAGTCAAAGGATTGCTAATAAAAAATAAATGAACCAAGCCAAAGCAGGTTAAATCATATGCATCATGAATAAAGCTCGCTTGTTATATTCAGTGCGACCGACCAATGTCAAGTTATTATCAAAAAGGAACAGAATTTACCTTCTCTTAGTACTTCTCAAAGGATTTGTAATCAATATCATAAAAATGCCTGTAGTGTTTCACATGTGTTAATTAAATTGTTTTTTTTTTTTGTTGAAATTTATGGAAATATTCAAATATTTGATAAAATTAAGTCTCTTGGTAAGATTTTTTTTCTTAGTGTTGGTCAAGTATCCTAAACGAATTATTAACTAACTATAATTTTAGGAGATTTGTCAAAAATCCCAAACATGTAAAAAAAATATATTTATAAGAAGATTATGGGTTTTCAAGGTGATAATAAATGATCTGTCGTTGAACAGTAATAATTTTCTTGGAAATGTTACGATGTATGCTACATGGATAGTCTAATACCACGTTTCTCAACAGGGGGTCCGTGAACCCCAACAATGTTAAAAGCACGCTGAAACGAACACCTTGCAGCGAGGCGTTTTTTCGCCGTTACCATGGTTGAAAAACAGTGGTCTAGTACATGGATTTCAAAGGATTTTTTGCCACGTAACTTAACATATCTTTGTATATAAGAATTTAAAGATAAAACGAAAAAGCCATTGCCAGATTCAAAGTATAAAAAGTTTCCTGAAATACTTATTTGAAGATGTATACGAATTACTTCCATAAGCTGCTTAACCTACCAAAAAATAGTCCCTAACAAAAAGTTACAAATTGTGACTTAGGGTTGTTTTCGAACCGAAAATTCAAACAGCTCGTAAAAATCAGTGCGTTGACCGATTTCAGTTCCTGAGTTATTTCAGTGGCAGCAAAGAACCAGAGTAGCTTTCGCTCATTATTAGGTGATATGAGTCACATACTTAAAAACATGAAGTTTGAGCCGTCTAATGCCTATTTTTGGTACAAAAATATGTGTCCTACTATACGGGTTTCGTCGGTGGTTATCCCTGGATGATCCCAGAGACCACAAAAGATCAAACTAGCCACTCAATCATTATTATGTGAGATAAGTCAAATGCTCAAAAACTTAGGAAGATTAAACCGTCGCATGTCTTCCTGGATTTAGCCAATATGTTATTCATTCTTTTGACAAAAGTAGGGAGAACATTGTGTGTTTCATCACGCCAAAATGTCATGAAACAGCTTTCTTTACTGCACTGAAAAAAACAGGTTATTAGGGAGTATTGTATATAGCGTTGGGCAAATTTGACCAGAACATCGATGTTACTGAATCGATTTAAATTCCATACATCGAATCGTTTCACCGATAAAATCGAATCATTTGAATCGATGTTTTTGAATCGATTCGAATGTCAAGCTCATGCGAAAATTTAGAAAAAAAAACAAGCTTTCAAAATAAGACCAAATGAAATTGCATATAATTGTTAAATTCCTCCGATTGAATGACGAGTGAAATTAAAAATTATATATTATACACTTCAAGACTGATTCAAAACGATGTCAACTCCTTGAAAAATTCTAAGCAATTACATCATTTTGAATCGAAACAAATAATCGAATAAACAAAATCGATTCACTGGATTTTGAGTGCTCCAAACATCGATTCAAAAAATCGATTAATCGGAACAAAAAAAATCGATTTTCGGAACATCGATTCAAAATCGCCCATCTCTAATTGTATAATTCATTTGATTATGTTGCTTATTGGGGCCTTCCTTAGCCGAGTGGTTAGAGTCCGCGGCTACAAAGAAAAGCCATGCTGAAGGTGTCTGGGTTCGATTTCAGGTCCGTCCAGGATTCTTCTTCTTGGCATTACGTCCTCACTGGTACAGAGCATGCTACTCAGATTAGTGTTCTATTGAGCACTTCCACAGTTATTAACTGAGAGCTTTCTTTGCCAAACTTGCCATTTTCGCATCCGTATATCGTGTGGCAGGTACGATTATACTCTATGCCCAGGGAAGTCAAGTAAATTTCCATTACGAAAAAATCGTGGACCGACCGGGAATTGAACCCAGACACCTTCAGCATGTCTGTGCTTTGTAGCCGCGGACTCTAACCACTCGGCTAAGGAAGGCCCCGTTCGGGTTCTTTTCGTAATGGAAATTTCCTTGACTTCCTTGACAGTGTACAGAATTATTAATATTTGATTACCATGAATTTAGTGTGTATTCAAAAGTCATTTGACGCGCTATGATAGTAGCGCTATCATATAAATTTGTATGTGAGCGAAAAGTAGAAATACAGACCAGCTTCGATGAGCTGGCTCATTCGAATCTTGGATAGCAAATGTAACAGGTGTGGCTGGACTTATCATCTGGCGACGAGGATGGGATATTTGGAAGGCGTGCATTTAGTGATGTTTCTAGTGATGACAAGTAGAGTTGAGCTGAGTTTCAGCCACAGAAGAAAGTGTGCCATTATCATTGGTAGCAAAGGGTCTGGCTGCTGGGTATTCCAAAGACTGCTCATCTTTTCATCTCACGGGGCGGAAATCTAATAATCAGATACGTTTACCATTGCCGGTGGTCGTTCGGGTTGAGAGTAAGTAATGTGGAAGTAATTTTTTACTTCTACATGGTTAACGCCATAGTACTAAAGACAAATTGTTATTCAGTGGACAAAAAGTGTCATTTGCCATTGTGTTCTATTGTGTTAGACTGTAAAAGGAAATTAACAGTGCACAAATCAAATCCAAAGCGACAAAGTTTTGAAGATTGTAGTTCAAGATCTTTATTAACAATATTCTCTATCGTTTATTAGGTTTATTGCTGACTGGCACTCACAAATTCTACTTATTGACAAGGGCTATACTGGACGATAGAATTTTTTGGCGGTTCCGAATAGGAATTCGCTCCAGATCGGTAGCTGCGTCAGCCCCACAATGCGTTCTCTGGCTAATTGGCCACGTGCACGTGCGTTTATTTCCTATCGTTTACCAAAACAAATTGCTTTAGCAACCTTTACCTGCTCCCAGTGTTTTCTTGTGAAAGTGAAGAGGACTCAACGGCTTCCTCAAAGCAAGTAACACGTCAAACTTCCGTCCTAATTAACCTGCATTCGGTTGCAGTCGGCGCTGTTATTGTTTGTTACAAGAACGAGAGCACCAGTACTGATACATAGGAAGATACTGCTGGTACCGAGCAGCGTCTATTGGTACCCTGTGAAATTACAGCTGTTCTTGCAATAACGGAGTAGCAACTTCAGGCGGTCAATCATGCTCGCGCTCATGACTAAAGCAGGGTCGTAGAGTCATTCCTAATTTTTACTCCACGCTGGTACCTGAAAACCCTAGCAACGCCACTGCATGTCCCAAAGATAGGTTCGAGTTGACGGACGGAGAATTACAGGCTGTCAGTCGCAACAGAGCGGACAGAGGACGAAGAGTGGTGGCCCGACGATTAGTGGTTTTGTAATAATCTTTGCGGGGATCGAACCAACCGCACGGAAACTGATCGTTATGCAATTACCCAACTTAGAGCAGCAGAAGGTGGCGAAGTCGGGTGGTGGTGATCACGTATTCAATCCCTCAGGAAGGAGGCCCGATCCTTATGTGTAGAAAACCGCAAAAGACAATTTCTTCCAAACACACGATTGTCATCGGGAATCGATTGGGCTTTCGTGTTTTGCAACCCCGGTGTCAGTGTGTAAAGTCATTTATTCGATAATTTGCTGAAAATTGCTTAGCTCAGTGGGGGTCGATCCCTTGCGGTTCGGTCGGATGTCAATTGCAAGGCAATTCGTGACTCTGCGTACGGAGTTGTGGTGACAGGTGAAACCAACCGAAACGTCGTCGGTGAGTTCGGCGGACTAATATTTACTTTTCACTAGTCCTTTGGGTTGCATTCCAATATCTGGAGTCATGTTACTTTGAATGGCATGCCAACTCTATAAATACCATTAGCACGTAAACAGCTTGGAAACTATAAGAAATATCACCAGGCTGCCAAACTATGCGTGTCTGGTTTGAGGTCGAGTGTGGCCATTCGTCATGCGAATTATATCGCGTTGCGGTGACCACCCCGGGGACGAACGTAACGTTCCTGGCTTGTCGCATGTGAAGAATTTCACTCTCAAGTGAGTAGACCCGATCAGGAACGAATGATTCGTACCAAACTATGCATACGATGTTTAGGAATAATACCTTAATCTATCATTTATATTTGAGATATTGCAATGTTTGTAGGATATGCATGAAATGTTATTTAAGATACGCTATTTCTTATAAAGGGCACTCTCAAACCTCATTCAGGTCGCTAATATTGAAAATTATCTAGTATTGAATACCTTAGCTTAGTACTCTGCAGCTATTTTCTTCTACTCGGGTTTGCAATGCAGTCATCTGTTGTTGGTGGGTTGACGCTATGTGTCACGGCGGCGTAGAGGTAAAAATAGACGTCGCCATGGAGGGAAATCATCCGCTACAAATTGACGGTGGCGGATAGAAACCAGATGACCGTCTTCGTCTTAACGCTGGCACCAAACAAACGGTCAAGATGGTCCTCGTCTTGATGGATTCGTTCCACACAAACACTTCCACACGACGGGGAGTGAAAGATCTTGTGTCGCTGCTGTCCTCTTGAGTATACACCAGATGGCATTTTACGGCATGGGTTCTGTGATGATCGTGGTTGGTGGCAATCGGTACATGATATCTAGCGGTGATGTTTCTGTCCAGCGGTAGAATTGATCATGCTACCAGATGGCCCACTCTTTCGATGATCAAAGAGAGAGAATGGGTTTTTAGATTTCTGCCTCTTTCAGAAATTGGCCAATTTTTACCTCAATCCTAATACAGAAATTGCATGTCTAAAAATGTATGATTAATTAGCTTTCCTAATTATTATGAATATATAATTTTATGTTGGGGGTCTTCCTTAGCCGAGTGGTTAGCGTACGCGGCTACAAAGCAAAGCCATGCTGAAGGTGTCTGGCTTCGATTCCCGGTCGGTCCAGGATCTTTTCGTAATGGAAATTTCCTTGACTTCCCTGGGCATAAAGTATCATCGTACTTGCCACACGATATACGAATGCAAAAATGACAATTTAGGCAAAGAAAGCTCTCAGCTAATAACTGTGGAAGTGCTCTTAGAACACTACGCTGAGTAGCCGGCAATGCCCCAGTGGGGACGTTAATGCCAAGAGAAGAAGAAGAACTTTAGGAAAACATCATCTCCATCCTTGATATAAAGTAGGATTATATGCAACGTAATAGCAAAAAGGTAACTTTTAAATTTGTCATTAAACACAAATTTGCTGAAGCTTATTATCATTTTTGTTAATTACAACACTAATAAAATGTGACGTCATGGACCATTCAAAGCTGTTGAACGTTTTATAGGAAATGCAGATGTATTGTGTAATATTGTATGTGGTGCGGAAAATCGTTCGAGTTCAATCATTTATTGACAAGTTTCATGTTATCATCTTGCTTTTCATTCATGAAGTGAGATTTAAAGATCCTAAGCATGTTCAAAGTTATACGTGTACGTATTTTTATAACATAACTTTCGTGAAGTGCCAACACATATTTCGCTTTGAACATACCCAGAATACGCGAATTATTCCTAACAATTTCTTAAGAGAAGGTTTTGACCGTGATTGTTTTTGTATTATTATTGTTTTATGGCTGTAGTGGTCATGCGACTCAAAGGTAAAGGGAGTCTATAGTCTATAGAAACGAATAGGTGCATAGGCGTCGCAAGGTAGCGACAAGATTGAAATTTAATTAGGTGGTGAAAATTGAGCAAGTCATTTAAAAGTCAGTAAGCATCGAAGCGTCTTGTATTTTTCCTAGCTTCTCTACTGGAAAAGGGTTGGCTCAAAGCTTTGAGCTTTGCTACCAACACAGGCAAAAAACAGGAGGCTTCAATGTGCTCTTATACTGACGGCTATCAACCGAACGGTTCTATCGATCGATGACTGATGACTGCATCATTTGCTTCTAAAGACTCCTTTTACCTTTGAGCCGCATGACCGCTACAGCCATAAAACAAAAATAATACCTAACAATTGGGTACTAAAATTTTTAATGAAATCTTGTTTTTATTTAACAACACGAAAGAGCATGTTACTGCAACTACCTTAGCAATTTTTCCCGTTCAAATAACGGCTATATCATGTTTAAACCAGAGTTGCTTAATATCAATCATATCAGCTGATGGCTGTGTGGTAGAGTATTCCTACAATAAAAGAAATATTGATTAAATCTTAAATTGTTTCCTACTTACTTGAGATTTGTGTGTCCCCTGAATTGACTTGATGACGAATAATAAAACAAACACGATTTGACAGTTCGTTTATGCAAAATATTCCAATAGAAATATACGAAGTAAAACGAAATGGTAGAAAGTGAAAGAACATAGTAGTCTGTCAGTGCGCATCGTACCTTCGTGCTGTGCGTACACGAATTCTCTCTGCTCTTGGAAGTTTTCTTAAAAACTACCTAAAGCAATAGAATAGTACTTTTACAGTGCTAAATTTAAAAACGGTACTTTTCAGTGCTACTTAAACAGTACTATTCAGTACTATTTTTCTACTATTGATCCCTTTACGATCCTTGTTTGGACCCGTGCCTTCGATTTTTCGTTGGACCCGTTGGCGAAAGCTAGCGGTGGTAATCCTTCTTGGACACCGTCTTGGGAAAAAAAAAACCTCTCGAAGGTCACGTCTTCTTATTCACTAAACATAGTTGCAACAACAAATAAAAGGAAGGGTGAATCTCTGAATTCACAACTTCCTTCCAAAAAAGTGGGATTTAAAACTGTCACTAAACGTGGTAAGAATGGTAGAAAGGACGTTTCTCCGGAATGCGAACTTTCTTCCAAGGGTGAAATGAATAATTGTATCGAAATGAGCAATCAGTTTGATGCTCTAGACAAATTTCCGAACACCAAATCGAAGCAGCCTCTAGCCCAGGCTCTTTGATTCAAGTGAGGAAGCAAAGAGTGCCGCCTATCGTGGTCAGTTGTTCCGAATTTGCGGGATTTAGGCAGGAGATCTTGAACTCCAGTAGGGGAATCAAGGTTTCCTTCCAAATCGCAAAGAAAGGAGACTGTCGCGTTTTGCCGGAAACTCTTAAAGATCGCGAACTTCTTCTCAAACATCTTGAAGAGAAGAAGCACAAATTTTTTACTTATGACGACAAAACTGAACGTTTGTTCAAAGTTGTCTTGAAAGGTCTGTCAAGTGACTAAAAGTCACCTGAAAAGATCAAAAATGGAATAGATGATTTACTTGTATTTTCCCCAGTTCAAGTAATCATTATGAAAAAGAGAACCCAATCTGGCATTGTTCGGAAAGGGCTTTCTCAAGAATTTTATTTAGTTCACTTTAACAAAAAAGAACTAAATAATATTAAAGCTTTAGAAAAAGCAAAACTTTTGTTCGATGTCCGTGTGACATGGGAACATTTCCAGAAACCTGGAGGAAATTACCAGAACCACACTCAGTGCCGTCGGTGCCAAAAAAGGGGTCATGGTACAAAAAATTGTCGCATGGATGCTGAATGCATGATTTGCGGAGGTTCTTCTCACGCTAAGGACGTCTGTCCTGTGAAAGAAGATACCAGAAAGTTTGAATGCGCCAATTGCAAGGGCCCTCATAAAGCTAACTTTTGGGAATGCCCTTCACGCAAGAGAGTCGTTGAGGCTCGTGCCAGGCACATGAAGGATAATATCCGTTACGATAACGGTCGTTTCCGGAATTTGCCTGGTAGAGTATCGAACAATGCTCATTTTTCAGTTAACGATCGCTTGATCATGAATCATACCCATCAGGAAGATCATAATCATGCTCATTCACAAACTAATTTTAATCCGTCGGGTAGCCGTTCGAATCTTTCAATTTCGAATGTATCTACCCACGGTAAATCCTTTGCCGATTTCGTAGCAGGAAATTCGAACTCCTCCCCTGTTCGATCCATGGGTACCCATTCTACTTGTTTCAAATCAAATGGAAAAAACCCTACCGCCACAGGTAACTCCGCTTCTTCGTCTACCGGAAATTCCAATGGGAAATCACATGACATGTCTGCCTCTGATTTTAATTTTCTAACTGAACAATTGAATCTAATGATTGATGCAATGTTCAAAGCCACCACTATGACTGAAGCAGTCCAAGTAGGTGTAAAATTTACAAATAAAATTGTTATTGGATTACGTTTTTCTAATGGATCCAAATAATAATTTAAATCTTTTAAATTGGAATGCTCGTTCTCTGAATGGTAAAGAGGACGAGCTGTTTAATTTTCTTACGGTTAATAACGTGCATATAGCAGATATTACCGAAACGTATTTAAAACCTGGATCTAAACTCAAAAGAGATCCTAACTTTTTTGTTTATCGTAATGATCGACTTGATGGGGCATGTGGGGGAGTTGCAATCATCATTCATAGGCGTATAAAACATCAACTGTTTTTGTCATTTGAAACTAAAGTTTTTGAAACTTTAGGTGTTTCTGTTGAAACACAGTTTGGTAAATATACTTTCATAGCTGCCTATTTGCCTTTTCAATGCTCTGGACAGCAAGTTAATTTGCTCCAAACTGACTTGCGTAAATTGACTCGCAATAAGTCAAATTTTTTTGTCATTGGTGACTTTAATGCCAAACATCGGTCATGGAATAATTCTCAAAGTAATTCCAACGGCAGAATTTTATTTGATGAGTGCTCTTCAGGATATTTCTCAATTAAATACCCTGATAGCCCCACATGTTTTTCCTCTTCTTTGAAATCCGTCTACGATTGATTTGGTCTTAACTGACTCTAGTCATCTTTGTAGCCAACTGATTACTCATGCTGATTTTGATTCTGATCATGTCCCTGTTACATTTCAAATATCCCAAGAAGCGATTCTCAATCCTATCAGCTCCACTTTCAATTATTTACGAGCCGACTGGAATATATATAAAACGTATGTTGACTCTAATCTTGATGTTAACATTTCTTTAGAAACTAAACTTGATATTGACAATGCTCTTGAAACTTTAACAAATTCCATTGTTGAAGCCCGGGGCATTGCAATTCCAAAATGTGAAGTAAAATTTGAATCCGTGATTATAGACGATGATCTTAAACTCTTGATTCGTCTTAAAAACGTGAGGAGAAGGCAATTTCAACGCACTCGCGATCCTGCTATGAAAATTATATGGCAGGATTTGCAGAAAGAATTCAAGAAACGTTTTGCTCAATTAAGAAACAAAAATTTTGAAAATAAAATTTCTCAATTGGACCCTGGCTCTAAGCCCTTTTGGAAATTATCTAAAATCTTGAAAAAACCTCAGAAGCCAATACTAGTCCAATTGAAAATCAAGTTACTCAGGAGTTCGAAAATATTCTCAATCAAGAGAACGTTTTCGAAAATGCCTGGGAGACTGATTTGGAAGAAGTGAGAATCATTATTAAAAAATCAAAAACATGAAAGCTCCTGGCGATGATGGAATTTTCTACATCCTCATCAAGAAACTTCCAGAAAGTAGCTTATCATTTTTAGTTGATATATTTAACAAATGTTTTCAATTAGCATATTTTCCTGACAAATGGAAAAATGCTAAGGTTGTTCCAATTTTAAAACCAGATAAAAGTCCTGCAGAAGCTTCTAGCTATCGTCCAATCAGTTTTCTTTCCTCCATCAGTAAACTTTTTGAAAAGGTCATTTTGAATATAATGATGGCCCACATCAACGAAAATTCAATTTTTGCCAATGAACAGTTCGGATTCCGCCATGGACATTCGACCACTCATCAACTTTTACGTGTAACAAATTTGATCCGGTCCAACAAATCTGAAGGCTATTCTGCTGGTCTTGCTCTTCTAGACATAGAAAAAGCATTCGACAGTGTTTGGCATGAAGGTTTGATTGTAAAATTTAAAAACTTTAATTTTCCAACATACATTGCACAGTGGTCCAGGAATCAGTTTTACGCGGAAAGATGCATTTTGAGCTTTAGAATGAAACATTAGACAAAAACGGTCTTCTACAAAGTTGTTTGTATTAGTTAAGCCCTTTGTTTGGTTTTATTGAAAATTAGGGTGGACCACATTTTCATAGAAATTGTGTAACTAACTTTCTTATTTGTAGAAATTATATTATACATGCTTCAGCAAAGTTATAGACCATTCAATTTCAAGCAACTTTGCCAAAAAAAGTTTTTTTGTATCTCTTAAATTGACCGATTTAGAGCTTTTTTCCTACGGTGACATAGGGTGGTCCGAACAAAACTGGTTTTCTGGCTCTAGAGTTTTCAATTCAAATTTCTCATCAAAGTAGTCTATGAAACACTTTTAGAGCTTTGAAAAATGCGTAATTTGGTGAGTGAAGAAACTCGCTATCTCCTTCCGTTTAGGAGTTATTGTTGTTTTTCTCTCAAAAACATGCCTACTTTGATTGTGAATATCTCTAATTGGGGCAAACATAAAAAATATCTTTTGACGGCATTCAAAAGACAAAATAAAATTGTATATTATGTCAAAAAATTACAGATGTGTTATTTTTGTAACTCTAATAAAATGCCTTGAAAAACAAAGGATTTTAAGCAGAAAAACTTTAATAACTTTTGAACTAAAATAGATATCATCAATATTTTTGCATGAAAATTTGCGTTTTGTTAAGTTCTAAAAGTCGCTCATAGACCGCTTTGACGAGAAATCTGAAATAAGAAAGATAGGGCTCTAAAACTGTTTTGAAGATTTTCATAGTATGTATTTCTTTATTATTTTGCATTTTGAGCATGAAAATGAAATTTTAGACAAAAATGATCTTCTACAAAATTGTTACTCAAAATGTAAGCTTTCATACTGTGTCAATTGAAACTAGGGTGGTCCACAATATCACACATATCGTATAATCAACTTTTTTATTTGCAAAAATACTGGTATATGCTCTTTGGCAAAGCGGTAGAACTTGAAATTTTGATCAACTTTGCCAAAAAAAAATTTTATGTAGCTCAAAATTTGACCAATCTAGAGCATTTTTTCCTAATCATCGCAGGGTGGTCCAACAAAAATAAGTTTTTCAACTCTAGTTTTTTAAATATTATTTTCTCGTCAATGTCGTCTATGAACGACTTTTAGAACTTAACAAAACGCAAATTTTCATGCAAAAAGATTGTAGATATCTATTTTAATTCAAAAGTTATTGAAGTTTTTGTGATAAAAAATATTTGACTTTCAAGACGTTTTATTAGAGTTACAAAAATAACACATCTGTAATTTTTTGATATAATGTACAATTATGTTTTGTCTTTTGAACGCCGTCAAAAGATATTTTTTATATTTGCCCCAATCAGAGATATTCACAATCAAAGTGAGCATGTTTTTGAGAGAAAAACAACAATAACTCCTAAACGGAAGGAGATAGCGAGTTTCTTCACTCACCAAATTACGCATTTTTCAAAGCTCTAAAAGTGTTTCATAGACTACTTTGATGAGAAATTTGAATTGAAAACTCTAGAGCCAGAAAACCAGTTTTGTTCGGACCACCCTATGTCACCGTACGAAAAAAGCTCTAAATCAGTCAATTTAAGAGATACAAAAAAACTTTTTTTGGCAAAGTTGCTTGAAATTGAATGGTCTACAACTTTGCTGAAGCATGTATAATATAATTTTTACAAATAAGAAAGTTAGTTTCACAATTTCAATGAAAATGTGGTCCACCCTAATTTTCAATAAAACCAAACAAAGGGCTTAACTAATACAAACAACTTTGTAGAAGACCGTTTTTGTCTAATGTTTCATTCTAAAGCTCAAAATGCATCTTTCCGCGTAAAACTGATTCCTGGACCATAGTGCATTGTTAGAATAATTCAAAGTTATCTGTCAAATCGTACACTTCAGGTTAATTATCAGAACTCCAGATCTGAAAGACTTCCTGTAAGAGCTGGTGTTCCTCAAGGCAGCATTTTGGGACCAATATTATACAATATTTTCACATCTGACTTACCTGAGTTACCTCAGGGATGTCAAAAATCTTTGTTTGCGGATGACACAGGCCTCTCCGCCAAAGGACGAAGCCTGCGTGTCATCTGTAGTCGATTGCAAAAAAGTTTGGATATTTTTTCTTCATACTTGCAAAAATGGAAGATTTCTCCTAATGCTTCCAAAACTCAACTAATAATATTCCCACATAAACCAAAAGCTCTTTATTTGAAACCTTCAAGTAGACTAGTTGTGTTGACGAGATGAGAGGTTCCAATAAATTGGTCAGATGAAGTTAAGTATCTAGGGCTCATGCTAGATAAGAATTTAACTTTCAAAAATCACATTGAGGGCATTCAAGCCAAATGTAATAAATATGTAAAATGTCTCTATCCCCTTATTAATAGAAAATCAAAACTTTGTCTTAAGAACAAGCTTTTGATATTCAAACAAATTTTCAGGCCAGCCATGTTGTATGCTGTACCAATATGGACTAGCTGTTGTAATACCAGGAAGAAAGCTCTGCAGAGAATTCAAAATAAAATTTTGAAAATGATTCTTAGACTTCCTCCCTGGTATAGTACCAATGAGTTACATAGAATATTCAATGTTGAAACATTGGAACAAATGTCAAATAGAATAATAAATAATTTCAGGCAAAAATCGTTACAATCTTCTATTGCCATGATTAATGCGTTATATGTTTAGGTTAAGAATAGTAGTCTGTCAGAGATGGATTCTGCAGACCCACACTCCAGGCGCCGAGTAGAGAGGATGGGAAAATTGAAGATAACGAAGAAGTGTTGGTGAGACGATGACTAGGATGGAAGTGAGTGTGTGTTTCAGAGGGATGATTGTTGAATTGAATTCAACTACATTAGGGTGAGTGAAACGAGACCTTATTTGTTGATGTGAATGGTAGGTTTGGTAGATGTATAAGTGTGATTCGAGAATGTGTGGTTGGATGAAATCGATGACGAGGAGTAACGTTCATTCTTGTGACGATTGTAGCGACGAACGGACGTTTGTTCTTTTTCGAGCTTCGGTTCAAAATGGCGGATCAGCCGAATTCAAACGACGGGCAGGATGGAAAAAATTACCACAGGCTGATGGTCTAAAACTATCACTATCACTTGCGAGCTATCAATATCACTTTGATTTGACAACCAACAGCAGTGATGCGTCATCGTACTCTAGATCATAATCACTGCGAAATAAGTGATCACGTGGTAATTATCCATGCTATTACTGTTTTACAGTGTCCAACAAATAGTTTCAACCTATCTGCAACACTGTCAAAAATATCGTACTGATAAATTGTCATTTTAACTGGTTAATTTAAGGCTAAACTTAACCCATCAGTGATATCCATAGTATATTGCCATCAATCAGAGGCGCGGCCACGTTCGGAACCATGGGTAGGACAAAGGTTGGCAAATATTTTGTGCACAGTGAGGCAAAGATCTATTTTAACCCTGGACTAGAAATTGAAAGTTACTATATTTAGGAGCTCTCTAGGAATTTCATCAGAAATTTAATCAAGACTCCCGCCCAAAAAGTCATTTTAAACTCAATAAATAATTTCTCCAGAAAATTCTAGGCATTTTCATTAAAATTGTCTATCAGGATTTATATACGATTTTAACTAGGGATTTCTCTAAAGAAACCTTCAGCAATTGATCCAGGGATGCCTTCTAAGATTTCTACAGAAATTCCACAAGTTGTTCTTTGAGATTTTCTCAAATAAGTCTTAAGTAAAAAGAAAATCCAAAATTCATCCAGGAATGTCTCCAAGATTTTTTTTCTTAAAAATATATCCGTAAGGTATTTCCAAAGAAACCCCTAAAGTACTCTTTGATAAAACTAGAGTAATTTTTAAACTCTTTTGAGGAAGTTTATAAAAAAAAATCCTAGATAATTTGCAAAGATACCAAAAAAATCAATCGAATTTCTGGATTGTATTCCGCAGAATTTCTAAATAAATTTCTCGAAAAACAATGGAAAAAATCATTATAGAAATTTTTGTAGGAATGGTCGGAGGACTTACTGGAAAAAAAATCTGTAGTATAAACTGGTGTAAGACCTTAAATAAACTTTTAAAGATAACATGGAAATTTTTCGAGATACTTTTTTAAGAATGTTTGGTAAAACTGTAGGAATCATACTTGGATGAAATGCTGAAAAAATCTCTTGAAAAAATAGATTTGTCCGGAGAACCCCTCAAGGAATTTTGGATTTCTGGGAGGAAACGTGGATGGATTCTTAATGGAATCCACATAAATATTTGAAAAAAATCTTGCAGGGTTTCTGGTAAAAAACTCTTAAGCTATTTTTTTAAACACTCTGGAATAAACCTTTGTGAATTTCCTCGGGAAAAATGTTGTTGAAGTTTTTTAAAGATCTATAGTTTGAATAGTTTGAAAAACAAATTCTAAATGAGGAAATTACTGAAAGTAGTAGCTATGCAGTTTTCAAAGATTTTTGGAGCGAATTTTGTAGAAATTCTTCTAAGCATCCTTTGAAAAATCGCTGGTAGAGTTTATGGAATTGGTAGAGAAATCTTTGCAAGAATTTCTGAAGAGAACCCTGTAGGAGAAAGTAGGGGAACTTACGTATTCTTGGCAGTCTAAGCCAATGTCGCGCTTCTTTTGTAATTTTGTAGGACATTAGCAGCCAAATTACGTGTTTGTTTGTTTACATTAATGCACTGCTCAATCCTCTATCGATTCACACCGACAGACTTGTTAAAATCTTTCTGGAAACGTTTTCACAACGCTGCGAACATCTCTTGTCAGTGTGACTATTGTCGGCAGCCTCGTTCTCTTCGGCAACTTTCTCATAAGCGCTGCAGGCGAATCTGTTCGGCAGCTCCAAATCAGTCGCATTTTGAGGCGTGTTCATTTGAATTGATGACATCTCTGGCAAAATTGTTTGTTCCGTCTCGGAAATCTCGTCAGCGGGAAGCTGGCAGAGCAAAGAATCATCTGAATATTTTCATTGGTGCGTTTTGAATACTGTGTATTTGGCGTTTGAATTTTGGTTGCCCATAATAGTCGAATGGTGCCGAAGCCGTAAGTCTCCCTATTTCAAATAAAATCACTATGAAAATTCCTGAAGCTTTTCCTCGGGGTATCTGAGAAGAATTTCTTGAACAGGCTCTTGAACCCATTATATTTTCTGAAGGTTTATTTGGAGCCTGTACAATTTTGCATCAGAATCCAATGCAAGCAGAATAAGGCAAAAAAATAGATTTTGGCTAAAAAAATTAAAAATTTAAACTTCTTAGAAACTTGCATTGAAATAGAGACCAAGTCTCTGTAAATAAACCTACTACCAATTCTGACGTTTGTATCATTCATTGAATCAAGTTTTGTTATCATTCATATTGAAAAAAAAAAATATCTTTTGTATTTATGTATATCCTTTTTATGCTAATTTTATTAAACAAATGGATGAACAGCAAACATTCTGTGAATTTGTGTAGTTTTTTTCTTTGCACTGAAGTTTTTTTTTATAGAATCGTGGGTAGGACAATCCTTTGACTGTCCTACCCAGGTGTTTTTGTGCGTAGTACATGTCCTACCTGTCCTACCCACTTCCCGCGCCACTGCCATCAATGCACTTGTGATGGAGTAGACAGCATGATATTGATATGATTCAAATTGATCCGAATTGTATCGCAGTCAGCCTGTACAAATCAGCAAATTTTAAGCGTTGATAGTGACAGCGAGCAACTCTGGTTTATACTTTAATTTAAATATTGGGTCCATAAATTAACCTTGACATTTTTGATCATGTTTGACGTTCGCTTAGTCGACAAAAACACCACAGGGGTTTTAGTTTTAACACCGGGGTTGTTCCTAACTGACATTTCGAAAGGGACACGGAAGACAAAATATACCCAAAATTTGAGTTTAAGCCAAGGGGTGTGACAAAATCTAAATAAACATGAAAAAATGTTTTTTAGATTTAAACGAACGAAAAACATTAAAAATTGAGTAAACATGTGTTTTTGGTTTAAACTTAAGCGTTTGGCACTAAAATTGGGACAGGGCTTTAGGACCCTATTTCTATCAATATTTGTGTCAGGATTGAAGCACATTTTCTTTATAGTTTTGTCCAGATGGCTTGAAATTCACCATCATCAGTTTGATTTGTATTCGATAATCGACAATTCGATAATCTTGTTGGTTATCATAGGATCTACAGAATCAACCAACCAACCAAGCATGCAGCACATAGTCTAGAATCTAATGAATGATTTTACCGGAAACACCGACTTCCTAGCTATTCTGCATCGTGTAATATGTGAGTTTGAAACATTTGTACAGTGGGATTCCGTTTTTGGCATGCTCCGTTTTTGGCATGCTCCGATTTTGGCACCCCCCGATTTTGGCAACAAAATGGATCCGTTTTTGGCAACATTTTTCAATACCATTAAAATTTCTCATTTTTTGTAAATATTATCGTGTCTGCTGCTTCAGTCATTTGAATAGCATGTCAACTCCACACCGATTACATTCCAGAGCTCCATTTTTGTCGATATTTCCCCAAATCTCACCAACTACTAAGGACTCGGGTACGCGCTTATTTACTTCAGAATGGTCATTGGTCGTACATTGACAACGTTTCATGAGGCCAATAATCTCCACTAGTATCTCAACTAAAGACCAATCTCTTTTCTTGGGCATTCATATCGAGTGACCAGCCCACTTGAGTCTGCCAGTAGGTGATACAATAAAAAAACACTTTTTTTCAGATTTAGAACAGCTTGTATGAACAAAGCATCAACACCGACATAAGAGCAACAAAAAATCTATGACTCACACAAAGTTACAATCATAAATCTTGTCTCATCTTCTTGGCTAACTGTCTTTATTATTATGCATTTACATACATTGCGCATGTAAAAACACACCGCAATAATAGATACAAATATGTTCAGCAAAATGTCGTGTATCATAACTTTTAATAAATTTCATTAAATAACATGACAAATGCAAATACAGTCCAAACTATAATTTATTCTCAATAAAATCATTGAAGCGTGCGATAACAACGACTGAGAGTGTTTTATCTTTTTGTCTGTGGTATTGGTGTGTATATTGATCTTTCTGCGTCAACTATTCAAGACTACGTTCTCTATTTTCTATAGACTCTGTAAGGCGTTAGATTTGTTAAGAGACGATCCAGATTTCTATGCAGGATTTTTAATCAAGGATACGGGTCTCAACAACATCAAAATGTTCCTTACGAGCTGAGTCTATGAGTTTCCTAACTGTACTCTGGAGAATCCTTGGTTCTTGTGAGACTTTTAACAAATTTTAACGAATTCTTGAGGATATCTGCAGATTCCAAGCTTCTTGAGGGATCCTTAGAGTGTATAATTGGTTATTGAGAATTATGTCCGAAATCTGGTGATTCCTAATAAACTCTAGGGCGTCCTGTAAATTTTAAGCGGGATAATGTGAATTTCTAGTAGTATTATCAATATTTATGTTAAAAGCTTGGGGATTTTGAAAAGGTTCTCAGAGGAATTTGAGGTGTGCTAGTGGTAGCCTAATAATAATAAAATTTTATTTATTTTTTTCATCGGAGACTTGAGAATTTTCTGCAACATCGCAGCGGAATTCCAAGATGTTAACTCCTAGCAAAGTCCTTAGCAAGATCCTGAGAACTCTATGCGAGATCCTACGGATGCTTAGTAAGATGCTTCAGAGCTCAAGCGTTTTTCTGTAGATTTCTTATGAGAACCTGAAGATTCCTATAAGGTTCTTGAAGTGTCAGGACAGGATCCTGTAAATTTCAGTTGATTTCAAAAGGTGGGTGTAAAACATATATCGAGCTCAATTTAAAATTATTTCAACTAAAAACTAAATTCTACAAAATTACAAGTCACATAAATGCATCATCTCATGTTTATGTTTGCACTTTTGATTGTAGTCAACCATTCATTATAAAATGCTTTTTTTTTATTATTATTTAACCAACAATCACTACAACTACCTGTACAATAAATCTTAAAACTAATGGCTCTCCCGGTTTTTAACCATAACTGAGCCGTGATTCGATTTGATAATTTGTATGTTTTTTTTTTATTTTTTTTTATTTTTTTTTATTTTTTTTTTATTTTTTTTATTAATATTATTTATATTAATATTATTATTCACTATTGACTGCATTACTACACATTTCGTAGTTATTGATCTTTCTATAAACATGAACTTCGATACATTTTTATTTTCATCAAATCCTTATTTTGTTCTAAGACATAAACACGTGGATCAGTTGTAACATCTTGATGTCTTTACAGCCCAAAATGTCTCTTATTGGAAGATAATTGCGTTTGCCTATGGCTTGTAAGTCCTTTTTGAGTTGTTCTCTACTTTCGTTGAACCGATTGCATGACCATAGTATGTGGTCAAAGTCTTCGTAGGAAACTCCACACTCGCACATATTAGAATCCGTTAAATTAATTCGATAAAGATGGCTTTTCAGGGCATAATGGTTTGAAATTAGCCGCGAGAATGTTTTAATATTCGTTCGGGTCACATCCAAGTCATGAAACCAAGGGAACTTTGAGACTTTCGGTATGATGGAATAACACCATCGCCCCTTATCACTTCTATCCCATGATAATTGCCAGTCTTCCGTCATTGAAGATCGTACTGATTTAGCATATTCCCTGATTTCTGTCCCGTAATCAAACAACCTCCCTTTTAGAGCTCCCAACTTTGCTAAGTTATCAGCTTGCTCATTGCCATAGATGTTGCTATGGGCAGGTATCCAAAGGAGCTTAATCCAAAATCCTTGAGAGGTCAAAGATCTGATAATGTCCTTTATTTGTAACACTGTTTGATATGTGTCATTGCAAATCCGATTAACCTGTAGTGCTCTCAAAGCACTGAGGCTATCGGAACATATGGTGTAACGCGTGGGAGGAAGTTGTTGGATTATTTTGCATGTGAAATAGATTGCTGTGATCTCCGCAGAAAACACCGAGCATGGATCTTGCATGCTAAAGAAATATCCTATTGTTTCATTGAATACCCCAAATCCTGCTGATCCATCAATCAGAGAACCATCGGTAAAGAAAATATTTTTAATGTCTTCAGAATTAATTTTTTGCTGAAAAATACTCGGTGCCACTCTACCTAATTGATGTTCTGGGATGTTTCTGATTTCTGCTAAAATTGAATCATCCATATCCGGTATATAGGAATGAGTTTCAACACAAAATGAAAAGTTTCTCGTTGCTGGTGGATCATTTATCTTAATCGTAATAACGTGTCGGTATGCAGATAACATTCTACAAGATGGATTTATTTCAAAAAGCTCATCTAATGTTTCTACTAACGGATGGTTTTCAGCTATGCATTTTACCAAGTATCTACAATTGAGTTCGTGGAACCTTGTCTGTAGAGATATGACACCAGCTATAACCTCCACCGACTTTGTGTGCGTAGAGTACATTAATCCGATACTTATTCTCAAACATCGGTATTGTATTTTCTCTAATTTATGAAGGTGCGTATTGTGAGCTGATCCAAAAGTGAAACATCCATATTCGAGTACAGATAAAATTGTTGTTTTATACAGCATTATCATGTCTGTAGGATGTGCACCCCACCATGTTCCCGTTATGGTCCTGAGGAAATTGATTCTCTTCGAACAAATTTTCTGAAGGTAGGTCACATGGGCGTTCCAGGTCATTTTATAATCGAACCATATTCCTAAATACTTATGCACAGTGACATTTTCAATCTCTTCACCATATAGCCACAAAGAGAGATTAGGTGGACTATGTTTTCTTGTAAACAGCATAGATTTGGTTTTTTCTACAGAAAATGTTAGGCCATTTTCTGTTGCCCAATATTCAATGCGATCCAGAGATTGCTGCATGAAATGTTCAATAACGTATCTATCTTTTCCTGGTATAATTAGTACTGTATCATCAGCGAATTGATAGAATACACAACCATTAGGTAATATGCGACCAATATCATTCGTGTATATGTTATACAAAAATGGGCTCAAGCTAGAACCCTGCGGTATGCCGAAATAGCTGTAGCGAACTGTTTGTAGTGTATTTTTGTTGTAAAAATGCATTACTTTGAATGATAGAATATTACTCAAAAAATTGACGATTTTTGAGGGCAGACCTAGTTTATGCATCTTTTCGATAAGAATGTTAATAACGATTGAATCGTATGCTCCTGAAATATCCAGAAACACTGATGCACACTCCTGTTTTTTATTAATGCTCAATTGCACATTTGATGCTAGAAGCGCTAAGCAATCTCTTGTTCCTCGCCCTTTTCGAAATCCGTATTGGGAATCGGAAAAAATATTTTCTTTTTCTGCCCACAGCTCTACCCAGTAAACACAAACTCGTATACGATAGCGCATAAGAGTACAAATGTGGAGGCGATATACGTACATGCGCCATAACGCTGCGTGCAAGATGTACGTATATCGCCTCCACATTTGTACTCTTATATCCCATTATATACGATAGTGGTTTACTGGGTAGTCGATTTAACAGCATTCGCTCTATCAATTTCCGAAGGCAGGATAACAGACAAATCGGACGATAAGAGCTTGCTTGAGATGGGTCCTTAGTTGGTTTCAGAACACTAACTACTTTGATTTGTCTCCACTCATCGGGACAAACATTTTGCGTAAACAGATCATTGAAAATTTGCAAAAGTGTCTCTTTTGCAATTTTCGGTAGACTACTAAGAACAATCATTTTGATTTTATCTAATCCCGGAGAGGTATTGTTTGAAGATGCCAAAGCCATATTCAATTCCTCCATACTGAACGGTAAGCTTAAGTTTCCAAAAGTTTCATTTCGGTTATCAGCAAAGTTCCTTATATCCGTTGGGACATATGGTGGACAAACTTTAGACGAAAACTGATCGACCCATTCATTAGAATACTCTGTTGTAGGCTCAGTCCGAATTCTGCTATTCCTCATCTTCCTAGCAATTGACCAAAGAGTGGAAAGTGATACATCTTTATCTAACGATTCAACAAAATTTTTCCAGTAGTTCCGTTTTTTATGCTTAGTCACTCGTGTAAATGCGGCTTCAGTTTTCTTGTATTCAAAGTAGTTTTCTCTTGATCCGGTGGACCGAAATAGTTTGAAAGCCCTCGTCTTCTCTTCCAGTTTTTCTGAGCATTCTCTATCCCACCAAAATGTAGGATTTCGAATTTTATTTTTCCTCGATTCAATCCGTTTGGTCTGAGCCTGCAACAAGCATCGTATAAGGGTATTCGAAAAATGCTCATATCTGTCCTTCGCTAATTGGAAGTTTTCTTGTGATGATAATTCTATTATTAACGTATCTTTAAATTTTGCCCAATTTATATGTTTTGTTAAATCGTATAAGATATCTTCAGAGATAACGTCTGGACCAACTGACGGAGAGAAATCTGTAATTATTGGTAGATGATCGCTGTCATTGGGATCATCTAGCACCTCCCAAGTGCAATATAATGCCAACGAACTAGAGCATAATGACAGGTCAACACAACTTGACGAATTCGGTGGACACGCAATTCTTGTGTGTGATCCATTATTCAAAATAATCAATTGGTATTCATCAATAATGTCATACAAAATATTTCCTCTCGCACTGTCTCGTGAACTGCCCCATGAAATTCCATGTGCATTTAAATCACCGACTAAGAAAAATGGTTCATTTATCTGTGAAAGTGTAGTTTGCAAGTCCCGGGCTGTACACCGGCCATTTGGAGGGATGTAGGTTGATACCACGGAAACAAACACTTCATTCACTTTAATGGAAGCTCCTATACACTCTACGCTTCCTGATGAGGAAAGGTTGATAGATTTAAATTCAATACCGTTGCGCAATCCGATCATGACTCCACCGTATGGCTCAAGCCGGTCTTTGCGAAGAATGTTATAATTCGTGGATTCGAAAATATTTACTGTCCACAAGCCAAGTTTCACATATGCAGAAAACATCTATGTTGTTTTTCAGCAAGAGGACTTTAAGACGATCTAATTTCGGAACAACGCTGTGTGCGTTCCACTGGAGAATTTTCAAAGATTTCTTTGATGTTAAATTAGCCATTACAGCGGTTGAGGAGTTTCAAGGGGCGTCGATAAGGAAGTTAGTTTGTTCCAAAGGGCAGTCAATAAGGGGATTACTTTGACGATCATGTCTATCCAAAACTGATCGAAGTTGAGGAATTTGCCTATGGTTTTCACTAATTCCATAACGTTTTGCCCTGAGAAACTTTGCGTTTGATCAGCTTTTTGCTCTTGGATTTTTCTAAATCCTGGGACATCTCTACCACTCGGTAAAGGAGGGAATGGATCACGCGTGCTATGTGGGAGCTGTTGATCATTTCTATCGTTTATTTTGTTCTTTGGCTTATTTTTTTTAGAGGTTGTGTCATCTTTCGGAGAAGAGATCCTGTCGACGGACTTACCGTTGACATCCCGCTTTCTCTTTCTCCTAGGTGGTTTAAAACCACTGTTCGAGCTGTTCGTACCATCATTGTCCTCATCTTCATGATGGGTCAATGCTTGATAGGTGTTTTCGGAAACGAATGTTGGATCAACTTGTTTCACCAACGTCTCGTAGGACAACCTGCTACGATTCAGCAGCAATTGTTTATTTTCTCTCTTCTTTGCTTGATAATTGCGACAGTTCTTCATGGAACCATGTGGTTCCATACACAGAAGGCACTTCTGAATAGATGTACTTGCTTCCTCGCAAGCAGCCACATCATGATTCCCTCCACATTGTCCACATCGAGGTTTCAAACTACAATACTTACTCGTGTGTCCCAGTCGACCACACTTTCGGCATAACATGATTTTCGGCGAATAAAGACGGACTTTCAATAATGCGCCGTTTATGCACAGATAATCAGGTAAAGCTGTCCCTGCAAACGTTACACGCATTGCATTTGAGGGTTTGAACGACATTTCATTGGAGGCTACTTCTTCGCGCATCGCGAGTCTTTCGCATTCCAAAACGGAAATCATGGGGAGCTGAGGATTTGTGAATTTTCCCTGGCCAATTTTCACCACTTCTTCAGGAGAAATCACTTCGTCATACACGACACCGTCGATTTCTACTTCCGCTGACGGGATGTATACTCTGTACAGTCCCTTGAACCGAGGGAGGACAACAACTTCATTTGCTTCGTTTCGATCGGACATCGTCACTCGAATTTTGCGTATCAACTTGCTTGATTTCTTTGACCGTTTTGAACTTTTGGTTCAATTCGGCAGAGATCAGCAAAAGATTGAGAGGTCTGTCGATTTTTCGAAAGAAAACCGAAAGAATTGGCACTTTCAGGATAAATCCTTACTCTGGACGCCTCAAGGGGGCCATTCGAGTTGCATTTTCCATGAGAAGCATTTTCCGAAAGGGTCAAATCCATTTTATTGCCTACCGTCTCATCCGGAGGATCAGGTGGATCACCTGACCCTTCCATCTCCGGATGGAGGGCTTTGCCAAAATAGTATCAAAAATGTACCTCTGATCACGTGTTAAATCCAACCTCGAACAACAACAAAAGGGGCGACTTATCTTTTCACACCACTCGAGTCAAAAAGCTTTGTGTACCGAACACTAGTATCTAACAATAGAACCGAACAATATAGCACGGAGAATCGGAACGAACGTCTGTCTTCACTGACCGATGAACTGCGAATGAATATAAAATGCTTTACTTCATCAGAAACATAAATTGAAGAAGCAATTCTGAATCGCCCGAATATTTCAAATTTTACGCTAAAGTCCAAAAGTTAAACTGATTTTAAATGTTCATACAATTAGAAAAAAAAGCTAATGTCGTTTTGCAATACCCAGCGCTTTTGATTCGTAAATACGGCTTTATAAGAAAACAATTTTTTTTCGTGTTCTTTAATAAAGGTCACTTATACCATTATTGGTTTGACAAGGCCCTCTCATACAAAAATTATACATAAAGCTTCTAAAAAATAATTGAAGACGTTGAGACATAAAAACGCCACCAGAAAAACGTTTGCCAGATTTAGCATTACGGGGCTATAGATTCATAGCATAGTATAAGCCTTCGGAAAAATGCTTCGAAGTGAACCTTTTCGAAGTCTCAACGCCTTATGATTCCATAAAAATGATGTATTAACATTGTTATGATGTTTTCAAAACCAATAGTTGAAAAATAAAATTTGAAATATGGGTTCCGATTTTGGCACGGTTCCGTTTTTGGCAACTGAAAATTTAAACTTTGTTGCCAAAAACGGAATCCCACTGTACCTCACTAGCTCCTCCTAGTTGTAGAATGTTGAACTAAGCAAACATGTAGTGTACTGGGGGATGCGACATGAAAATCCACAAGCAGCCAGGCTGCTGTCAAACAAAACTTTTCGTAAAAATGATCCGAGTATGCCCAGTAGACCTGTTCATATTTAAAAAAATGTCAGGAAATCTACCGGTCAAGCAGTATTCGGAATTCTCTTGCTAAGAACAATGTCTGGTCAAATTTTCAGCTCATTTGATAAAGATTTCCGTATGCTTTAAGTTGAAAATGTGTTTTGGGCTTATTTCAAGGTTTGAAAAATCATAACTAGCATGTAGAAAATCAAAACCACTTGCTATTACCACTATTTGAAAGCTAATTCTATTCTGTTAAAGTTTGTCGAACACGCTGACAAGATTAAATTGAGTTTTATCATTGTTTGATCCAAATTTGTACTCCGCAGTACCCAGAAATTACAGTTTTCTCAATATACATGGTATATAAAACATGCATTGGTATTGTTTTTTCAGGCCCTAGTCAACGGGAATCAAACATAATACATTTATGAATTCATTGACCATCAACAGATTACATGTTGCTAAAGGCAATAAATTACAATAAATGCCCAAAGATCGAGCACCGCATCGCAACCTGATGATAGTTAAATCATGCATGACACATGTACCGGAAACGAATGAATTGAACAAGTTAGCATTGCTTTTTCTTTCCGAGTGATGATTGTTTTGATCGCATTTCACTGATCATTTAGAACGATTTGAAAACAATCATCATCATCGACTGAGAAAAGGCAGTGCTAACGTGTTCATTTTTTGTATTCATTGAAGCTCACGGTGGTGCTCTTGGCTCACCCACAGTGGATTTACAAATGTGCTTCATAATTACCTATTTTTTACAATTTATTTTCGTAAGATAAATGGTAACTTTGAACGGGATTGACTTTTAGATATGCATTGTCATCATGTCTGTAAATTAAAAATCCGAAATTTTCATGCAGGCTGTTCAGTGAAAACAATTCCCGAAAAAAGAGATTTTCAAGAACCTCGAGATACAAACCTCAACCAAACTATGTTAAAACTTGCTCCAATCATAAAATCGTGTTCGGCAAAAGTTCGTAGAATTGGATAAACTACTATGTAGAAGTATTTCCGATAAATTTTGATGTTTCGTTCGGTAGTTATGATTTTTTAAAGCTTGAAAATAGCCCAAAAACACATAATTGATTTGAAGCACAACTAAATTTACTTTAAATTGAGTGAAATTTCGGCCAGAAGTTCATTTCGCAATGAAAAATCAAAGTATTGGTTGACTGGGGAGTTTCCAGACATTTTTGAAAATATGAATAGGTCTAATGCCCAGGAATGTTCGGTCATGATTTCGTCACGCTACAAAATGTTATGCAATTTATATAACACAAACACTGTCAACTGTTAAAGAAAAATTTTGCTTGGTTCAAATTAAGCAGAAGTCTTTTACAACTTTCCTCAAAAATGTTTCATTTTAAGGCCAGAAAGTTTCTGATAAAGTTGGTTTATTGGAAAAATCGTCACCATGAATTGTTGAAACTTTGTGTGAAGTGTTTTAGGAGTGCACTTTGGATGTGGTTTCCTGCGAGACAAGCAAACAAACAACAGTTAGCACTTGCGGAAAAGATTGTGGTCAATTTGAACAATTTAAATATTCTAGTCCGCACCCCTTAGATAGTGTATAGCGTTTAGACTTATGTGCATTTTTGCGAAGACATCAATATTTCAAATCATCAGAATTTTGGACTATCTTAAGATCTTATTACAGAACATCATAGACGTTTAGAGAAATCGGAAAACCATGTTCATTTTGGCTAAGGCCATAATGTGATTAAATTCCCAATTAATCAATGTGTAATATAGTAGTCTTGGCATGTTGCAAATCTTCACCGAAGGAAGTATAATTTTATGTAGAACTATTTTTGAAAATATTAGCGTCCAAAGTTACAAAAAATCGAACTAATCTTTTTTCGTACTAATGGCACCATGCAATGAACCATCTCTTTTTTAATTTTCTTATATTTTTTTTTAAGCTCAAATAAATGTTCTATCCAAAACAACAGAAAATCGAAAATCCGTAAGAATTAGAAAACGTAACTTTTTTTTCGCACTGATAGAATGTTAATATACAAAATTTCGCCACCAAGCGGCGCTAGTGTGCATGAAATTTTTGTTTTGCAAATTCCTCAGGAGCTTGACCACCTAGAAATATTGCATCTTCGCCAAATTTGCTTAGAAGCTCAAGGTAAATAATTGTTTTTTCTAAGAAATTAGAGATTTGGCCACTTGGCAGTGCCATCTTTGTGTTTGTTTTTAAGATATCTACATAACAAAAGATGCGTGCACTCTGCCTGGTGGGAAAATAATGAATCAACTGGCTCGAAAAATGATAGCCCTTGGCCAAAGACAAATTAAAGACTCCCATGTCCCTTGCAGTTGCCCAAAATTTTATGGCTCATAAGGTAATCTAGAATGCCGCGAAAAGTGTACTGCGATCTGTCAAACTTGGGTACCTTTTGCACTACCGAGGGACCAAATGCAGTACTAGAAGTGGTACCCAATCTGAGCCTGAGTGGGACGGACCTGCCTTGGCTTACTGAACAACTTCGCCGAAGACGCCATCTTTCAAAGTGGACAGGCTCCTGAGATATCTGCAAAATAAAAGTAAAAGTTTCATACCCGCTAGCGCCATGTAGTGGTCAAATTCAGAATTTATGAGGTACCATCAGATATCTAGACCAACTTTACTGGGGACTTTAAGTTTCGAAATTATCTGAATTTGAGGTATACTGATTTCAAATTGTGGTCTACTCGAACCGTACATAATGCGATCATTATTATGCTAATTCTATAAATATTTGTCGATTTTACTGCATTATTTAGCGCTATATTGTAAACAAAATCTGTCAAGTACTGTTCTTAAGAAAATTCTTGACTAATACATTTTGGTTTGGTGCCGATAGATACGTCTGTGGCAAAATGATAATGTAAATAAATCACAAGTGTTGTATAAAGGGCAATAGCGCGACAACTCGAAGGTTAACAATTTTATTCAATGCTACAATAAAACGCCAAGTTACCCCGTTTGCCGATAGTAGTGTGAATATTTGTCTGTAATATTTGAGAGTTTCTTGAGCGATGATTCTTGGTTTCTTGGAAAACTCTACTAAATATAGAATGAGCAACGAGACTTTAAACACCGGGTTATTTTTCATTGCTTCTTTGATCCATGCAAGCTTACTCCTTGATTATTGAAATATTCCTACAATGTTCTATTAAAATTTATCAAAGCATCCATTAATGATCATTTTGCTACTAAAGAAGTAAGTTAAGGAAGCAGACTTTGTAAATAGTATCGTGTAAAGAATTAAAAGAGCTCCACCTTCTGGAACCTCGAAACGGATCCAACAATAATCTTGTCCTTCAAGATATTATATGCGTGGTCAACTGCAAAAAACTCGAATCACTTTCGGCAGGCACGATCTATTTTATGGCTCTTTAAACAGTCTTATTCTGGGAAAACAATTGCCATAGTATACATAAAAATCAGCGATCCTCTCCGTCGTCACACGTTGCGCGTAATTGGTTCCGCTCCTTGAAGGCATTCACGAGCTCAACAACAACGAAAGTCCCATGATGAGCAGGTGCTGCCACAAGTCCAGCGTCATACGTCGGCAAAAAGTGCCAAAATTTGCTACGCATACTTTTCCCGGCGTCTCGATTCACTTCCAGAAACGGCTCCAACCCAGAATGCCGCTGGTAAGACCGCGCCACCACCGAGAGCGAGCCATATTAAAAGCAAATTTATTATCTATAATTAGTATTATTACAAGCTGGAAATTTATGAACTGCAGGCCCACTGGCGGGACCCTCAAACGCAAACGAGTCTCCAGCGCGAGGACGAGGTCGCAAATTATTTATCATCGGCATAATCAGTTTTGCAGCACCCGGACCACACCGTCAACTCAACGACCCGAGAACTCTCAGAAAAGGAATAAAGATATTTTTACGCTTCCCGGGATTGGCCTCCGAAAGTGGAGTGAGTGTAAGTGCGCGCCAAACAGGCACCTGATTTGCATATGTAAGACATAATTTTCAATTACGGTTCATTACGACGCCGGTGTCGTGTCGAACAAAGTTTCCGCCTGTTTTGGACGTGACAAATTGAATTGGGAGATGGGAGATTTTGATAACGATTCAATCATTAATGCCATTAAGTGGGTCCACACTGAAACGTCCTAAATAGTTTAGCGATTGCGTTCATCCCCACCGAGATCCCCACAAACAGTTATATCCCCCCCTTAGCATTGGTTCGGCCCGATTACGGGTTGATTATTAATTGCCTAGGTTTTCAGTTAAAGCCCCGATGGCTCGCGGGGTCCGGCATCTGTTTTTGCCTTCGGACGCTGATTGTCTGCGTGACAAGTTGGAGATCGCATCATCGCGTGGATCATTCCTCCCGTGGAGCGGCATCGGAAAGCCCCAGAAAGCAAGATAAGACACATCGCTCGGGCCGTGATCCCGTAAGGCGAAACCCTCTCAGCCACACGGATGGACGGAAGGACGGATGGGGCGCTGATGGATTAGCGGCCATCAGGTGGACGCACCGGGTATTGGACATTGTAGAGGAGAACAATAATACCTACTACAACAGGTCGAGAAATGATGAGTTTGAGTAGATTAGCACTTTGACCGGCTGGGAGAATGGTGAACGGATCATGAAGTATTTTTGTTCATTCATGCATTTATTTAGTTAACATAAAAACAGATAACATTGAATCAACAATTTCACGCCACAATACTCGGTTCGTGGCCGCATCTCTCCATCCTCGGTTCTGCCTCACGCTCGCCTTATTGATACGCAATTGATCCGCCCACCTAGTTTGCTGCGCTCCACGTCTTCTTGTACCAACTGGATCCGAAGCGAACACCATCTTTGTAGGATTGCTGTCCGGCATTCTTGCAACATGCCCTGCCCATCGTATTCTTCCTGCTTTGGCCACCTTCTGGATACTGGGTTCGTCGTAGAGTTGGACGAGCTCGTGGTTCATCCTTCGCCGCCACACACCCTCCTTTAGCATCGTCCTCGTTTTATGTCCGTAGAAGACTACCGGCCTTATGAGCGTTTTTTTACATGGTACAGTTGGGGCGGGTGTGAATCTTCTTTGATCGCAGCTTTTTGTGGAGGTCACAGTAGGCCCGACTTCCACTGTTGATGCGCCTCCGCATTACACGACGTTAGTCGTCAGTCGTCAGCAAGGAGCCGAGGAGACGAACTCGTGTTACCTAGGCGAGCCCTGTCGCGCTCGGCCTCACCAGCTTGCACGTACCTTGTCTTGGTCGCATTCACCAGCAGTCCTACTTTTCCTGTCTCACGTTCCAGGCAGGTGTACAGATCTGCAACCTTTTGAAAGGTTCGACCGGCAATGTCCATATCATCCGCGAAACAAACTGACTGGATCTCGTAATCTATCAACCGATGCAGACAAATGGTCAGATTCTCCGGGCCAATCTTGATGAGTTCAGCTCCGAAACCATCCTTACCAGCAGCATGATTGTTCTTGAGCTGGTGAATGGCATGCTTAACCTCCCTCAAATTGGAGGCTGGTTCGTTTCCATCGCCCGCAGTACTGACGACGTCCTTAATTGCCTGTGCTCTCAGCGCCATTCAGGTGTTCGTCGAAATGCTACTTCCACCATTCAATCACCTCACGCTCGTCCGTCAAAATGCTTCCATCCTTATTCCTGCACATCTCGGCTCGCGGCACGAAGCCATTGCGGGATGCGTTGAGCTTCTGATAGAACTTACGTGTTTCTTGAGATCGGCACCGCTGTTCCATATCCGCGCAGTCCGTCTCCTAAAGGCGGCGATTTATCTCTCGAAATAGGCGGGTCTGCTGTTGCCGTTTCCATCTATAACGTTCCACGTTCTGTCGGGTCCCTTACTGCAGCATGACCACCCATACTGCATTCTTCTCCTTTAGAGTCTGCCTACATTCCTCGTCGAACCAATTGTTCCGGCGACTCCGTCTCACATACCCGACGTTGCTCTCAGCTGCATTGTTGATGGTTGCCTTCACTGGTCTCCAGCAGTCCTCAAGAGGGGCTTCATTCAGCTCACCCTCTTCCGGTAATGCAGCCTCGAGGTGCTGAGCGTATGCCGTTGCTCTAGGTCGTACCAGGGCGGCCATCGGTACCGTACGTTGTTAAAGACGGAGAGTTTTGGGTGCAGTTTAACCATCACCAGGTAGTGGTCAGAGTCGATGTTAGCGCTGCGATAGGTCCTGACGTCGATAATGTTAGGGAAGTGCCGAACGATTTGTGATTCTGTCTGCTGTGGTGATCTCCAGGTGTATCGGTATGGAGGGCTGTGCTGGAAGTAGGTGCTACGAATGGCCATATTTTTGAAGGCGGTGAAATCAATTAGTGGTAGTCCTTTTTCGTTTATCAGCCGGTGAGCGCTGAACTTTCCAATAGTCGGTCTGAATTCCTTCTTCTGGTAAAACTGAGCGTTTAGATCTCCTTTGACGATTTTGGTGTTATGGCTTGGGCAGCTGTCGTACTCGCGTAAAAAGCGTCTTTATCATCATCAGTGCTTCCGGAGTGAGGGCTGTGCACGTTTATTATGCTGAAGTTGAAGAACCGGCCTTTGACCTTCAACTTGCACATTCTCTCATTGATCGGCCACCACCCGATAACGCGCCTCTGCATATCATCCATCACTATAAAAGCTGTGTTCAGCTTGTGTGTGTTACCCCAGTTCTGGTAGATAGTATAATTACTTCCAAACGTTCGCACCATTGATACCTTCCAACACACTTCCTGCAACGCTACGATGCCGAATCCGCGGTCCTTCAGCACTTCGACGAGCATGCGTGTGCTCCCGATGAAGTTGAGAGATTTACAGTTCCACGTACCGAGCTTCCAATCGCTAGTCCCTTTACGTCGCTGAGGTCTTCGCCGATTGTCCCGGTTCGTATTCTTTCGTTGATTTTTCTTTTTTTTTTTTACGGCTGGCTTGGAAGTTCTAACCATGCTCGTTATAAGCAACCGTTTCTCGAAACGGATGATAATGAAAAAAGTGTTATTAGAGAATTCAGTGACTCGCATATCTTCGCTATGTCATTAGTCTCTACGATTAACAGTAACAAAGTCGTCTTCGGCGGACAAGGATGTCATTTGGAACAACAACCTTCCGTCGTCTGTTTCTCTATGCAGGCCAATGAAACTAATTTTTCAAAAAGAAACAGCCGATCTGACGAGAAACGAAGTTGAAAAAATGGATGTGCAAATCAAAAATTTGAAGCCTACGGAGTGTCAAGCAGGTAAGTAGTCAACGACGTTACAAGAATTTCATCTCAATTGTGCTACATCTGCTGAAAATCTGGTTAGTTCTTTACAACAATGGACTTTCTTCTACTGAATGCTTTGCTGTCCTAATTGAGGTAAAAAGCTCAATGAACAATCCGTAGAGAAGGAATCAGTTGACCCTGAAAAGCTGAGGTTTGGCATCTCTTCCTTACATGCATTTATACGAAGTATGGACATGTTCCTAAACATATCAATCCGATTGGCAATGGAAAAGCCTGCTTGGAGGGTCAGTAAGACGGATGTTATAGTTCGAGACCGAGAAAAAAATATCAAAGTTGAGTTTCGATAGCAGCTTGGGCTTCGAATCAGTGAACCATTACCTTGGTGGCAATTCAAATGATGGGAACACGGCCCGGAAGTTTTTTGAAGAATGGAAAACGGTTTCTTCCATAACTGGTTTGGATGAAGGATTATTGGAGAGATTTTACATCATTTAGTGTACCATCAACAGTCGGGCTGAAATCAATCTTGATACATTCCAAAAATACACTCACGAAACGCATGCGCTTTTTAATGATCCATAATAAATACCTGAGGGAGACTCGCGAAGAGGAAAAATATCAACGTCATATGCAGCTCAGATTCCCCTCTCACGAAACGTCAAATGCAGCCCACCGTTTTTATGGCCGAAAAAATGAAAAGTATTGTGTTCAAAGTAAACTTTTATTAAAAACCTCAGTCGGTGGAGCAGTTTTTTTTTCAAAGTTGCTGATAAATCTAAGCAGAAGATTAATTATTTCTAATGTCTGCTACGTTTGCTGGCATGAAATTTCACTCAAACGGATATTTATGATTCGATGTGATGCAAACTCAATCATTTTTGCTGAGAGGTTCATGTGAGGATTTGAACAGCATGCGCATAATTGGTATAGCGTTAGCGTTAGCGTTAGCGTAGTTACGGTATACTTCGTAGATTGGATACTAGCAATATGCATGTGTCATTTGATAATCTTATCCAGAATGCTTTCAGAAACAAGGCTGGGGAGTAAACCTTGGCCCAATCTTAACAACATTATCAAAAGCATGAATATTACTATTCCTGGCCACGCCCATCTTTACCGTAACTTGGGATATGGGAAGGAAATGTTGATGCAACACTTACTTAATGAGAGGCCACCGACTCAGCGACGCCCTCATAAGTGCTGCGGAGGTGGGGGTTGGGAGGGGTATAAGGTCAGGTCATGGTTCGCCTGAAAAGCTGGCGATGGACCCAGAGCATATGTGGTTAGGTGTTAATGATTTAATCATTTGAATGCCGGCATTCAAAAGAGGGAAACAAATGTGTTATTTACAGTTTAGTTGATTACACTTCGTAGACGGTTATGAAATTCTGCTTAGAAAATAGTAACAAGCAGAACCGATCCCTCCAGGGTCATCGGATTAGTCAGAAAAAAAAAAGAAAAAAAAAAAGAAACGTGAAATTTCTTACATTGAAAACAGGACACTATCAGGTGTGTAACAATCGACCCGCAAGAAAAAAAAAGCGAAAACCAAAAAAAATCTCCGAGCAGTCACTATGTACGACCAATTCCACGACATGTGACAGGCAAATACACGTAAATCGAAGAAGTATACCGTACTACGAACAAACGAGAAACAAAGGATGTCGAATTGCAACGTAAAATCTGCTTTGTAACTACCGACGGTCATTCAAATATATACAAAATCCGGTAAAACCGATGAAACATTTCGTGATCCGGAAACGTACAAATTATTAAAATGACAAACACTTCTACTTCTATATAAAGGAACAAACTCACCAAATGCACTTGCAAGCTCCTGGAAAAGTACGGCGTGTGGAAACTTGAGCGCAGGTCAAAAACTGCATACTGCACAATACCACTGTCTCTGTCCAACGAACACAATTTTCCATACCATAATTTCACTAATAAGTACGTCGGAACTTCCTGAGTGCTGATGAACTATCGACTATCCACTATTTTCACTTCACTAAACGTACTTTGATAATAAGTGCCGGGTGGCATAGTGCCATCAGCCGAATCAAAAATATCGCGGTACCGACAAAAACCGTGACAGGAAAATCCTGAACAGCATGCGCATAATTGGTATAAACACAAAGTGGAATAAGAAAAAAACTCAGCAATCACAGAAAAAGAAGACCGTCTTCGCGAGTCTCGTCTCAGATAAATACCATCCGTAGTATGCTTTGATACCAACTGTGCATAAACTGCTGGTACATGGTGGAGACGTAATAAAGTATGCCACTTTGCCAATCGGTATGTTAAGTGAAGAGGCATAAGAGACGCGGAATAAATAAATCCGGAAGTATAGAGAACACCACGCACGCAAGTTCGGCAGGTTAGCCAACATTGAAGATGGTTTTCGACGTCTTCTGATCACATCAGATCCCGTTATAACCATGCAAATTAATTCTCGAGACATTATTTTGCCAGAGAAAGCGTATGATTTGATCAACAAAATCTAGTCTTTGTTCGACGGTAAGTTTTTCCACAGAATAATCTTATTACAAACATAAAAAATTGTATATTTTCCAGGCATCAAGCATTAATGATCTCAACAACCTTCCCTTCATTTCATTAAATCTTTTATATAGTTTTGAATCTTAGCTTCATTTAAGTACGGCCTAAATCATTGAAGTTTTCAATAAAACCTTGAATATTCCATTGAAAAAAGATGATTATCATTTCACTATAAAACTTCAAATCCTTCGATATCCTTTCTGAATGTATTGTTCAAAATATTCCATAGGAATTAACCTTTCAAGTCCTGCACGAATTCCATCCCCGTTTTCCCCCAATGTGAGATATATTTCTTTGAAAAACTTCACTTTTTCGCAGAACATTGACTTTATCTTATATAGACAGCCATTCCATGAAAAACCGATCTAGTGGGTCTCCGAATTCCGTGCAAATTTCTCGCGAAACATTACTAAAGGACCTATGTACAAATGAGAGATTCCCTCCTCTCTCGCTCTATTTCGATTATAACAGTGGAATACTAAAGCTTTTGGGAAGTTTTTCGCTACAGATCGAAAGACAGTTTCCATGACTAGCGTTTCATACAGAAAACGCAACAGAAGGGGTTAATGTGACTCAGTTATTAATCAAAGAGAAAGTAAACAAAGAGAGCCTCTCATTTGTACATAGGTTCTTTAGTAATGTTTCACGAGATTTGCTATTTTGTTCCTTATCTGAAATAAGGATTCACGTATTTTTGGATTTTTTGATTAGGGTAACCATTTCCGAAGTAAGGTGACCAAAAAAATCGCGATTTTGCAAAATTTTGATTTAAAAAAAAATATAACTTTTGAACCGTTTGATCGATTTTCAATATTTTTGGACGAAATAAAGGCTAAAGATTTTGAATTTTCAGGAAAAATATAAAATTTCACAAAAATTGTGTTTTTTACATGAAAAAACTCAATAGTTTCCGTTTTTTGTGTTTTGAAGGTCTCGGGACCAAAGGGGCTGTCAAATTTTCAGCGATGTATGTTTTTTAGTTTTTGAGATATATTTTTTTGAAAATAAAATATTAGTCATTTTTTATCGGCACACACTGTAGATCTCAGCGCATTAGATTTGTAATGTTTAAAAAAAATCATAACTTTTGAACAGCTCAACCGATTTTCAATCTTTTTTTATGGAATTAAAGCTTAAGGTCTCAACTTTTCGGAAAAAATAGAAAAAAATAGACAACTTTGAAAAAAAAAATTTCACATTAAAACATATGAAAATTTCTAAAAATAAATAGAAATTTTTATATTTTTTCACGTTTAAACATATTTTTATCAGATTTTTCAATTTTGTCTGAATATTTGAAATTTTAAGCTTTCATTCCATACAAAAAGATTGAAAATCGGTTAAGGTGTTCAAAAGTTATGATTTTTTTTAAACATTACAAATCTTATGCGCTGAGACCTACAGTGTGTGCCGATAAAAAATGACTGATTTTTTATTTTCAAAAAAATATATCTCAAAAACTAAAAAAACATGCATCGCTGAAAATTTGACACTACACGTAAAATTTTCTGAACTTTCAAGAAAAAATGAGAACAGCAATAGCCCCTTTGGTCCCGAGGCCTTCAAAATACGAAAAAACGGAAACTATTGTGTTTTTTCATGTAAAAAACACATTTTTGTGAAATTTTATATTTTTCCTGAAAAGTCAAAATCTTTAGCCTTCATTTCGTCCAAAAAAGATTGAAAATCGGTCGAACGGTTCAAAAGTTATAATTTTTTTATAAATAAAAATTTTGCAAAATCGCGATTTTTCTGATCACCCTATTTCGGAAATGGTCACCCGAATCAAAAAATCCAAAAATACGTATATCATTATTTCGGAGAAGGAACAAAATAGCAAATTTTCACGGAATTCGGAGACCCACTAGATCGGTTTTTCATGGAATGGCTGTAGACGGATTCTTTAACTTTTTCCCGCATATGTGTGTTTTACATAGATCTCAAACTTTGCAGAAGACTACATTTTGGTAGAACTTAAAGGAAAAAAGTTATAGTAAAAAAACACTTTTTATCATTAACGAAAATCTCTATGGCAAGTGATACAGTTCACATACAAATATGGTGTCTTCGGCAAAAATGCTCATAATTGGATAAAGAAAAACTTTCTACAACACTGCGCTAACTTGAAAAACAAAACAAGTTCAAAAAATTATCTTGATTTGTTTTTCAGGACCACCCTAATTTTTATTAACATCAAACATAAAGTCTATTATATAAGGAACAACTTTGTCGAACATAGTTTTATTCTAAAACGTCATCTTCATGCTCAAAGAGTGTTTCGGAGAGCCCAAACAAGACGGTACGTTTTCGGGACGCCTAGAAATTTTACGGTTCGCGTTGTGTGAGTGCGAAAAGATATCCGTGTTAAGTCAAGGATGGATTACCAACTGGTGAGCTCGTTTCATGCTTATAATGACACATATTTTCATGAAAACGTTATTTTATATAATGTTCAAATAAACTTTGTATGGGTCGTCACTACAAGTGTCGGCATTATGCCTGTTTAATGTAATTTCAATATACATAAATTTTCTCTTTTTAACATTACTAAAAACATCTTTTGAATGGTTCGACATAATGGATGTTAACGTATATTTTAAATCTCCTACCGAAAACTTCTCGAAACCAGATTGTCAAAACTAGCTTCAAGTTTAAGTTGTATTTTCCCTCCATATCGCATCCCTGACCAACCACACCCTCCCCGTGGTGATTGTAGAGATGCAGAGGTATTCTCGGTTTCTAGAAGCAACAATCATTACACCTTAACATTCCTTCCCGATCCCAACTGACTGTAAGGACTTGGCCGGCGCCGTTATTGATCAATAATATTAGATCTGCTCAAATTGTACTGCAAGAAAAAGCGAAAAATTCAATCCCTTATTCATTTGGATCGTAGTACAATTCTTACCAGTTCCGATCAATCACGGAGTAGCAACCATTGACATTTACAGTCAGTCTATACCAGTGATTCCCAAAGTGGGCGATTTTCAGCCTCAAGGGGGCGAAAATTTGTAAAACAGAATTTAGGGGGCGAAAAAACATGAAAGGGGGCGAAAAAGCAAACACAGGAGCTCTTGAAAATAATTACTCATTACTTCATTACCACCACATCCAAAGGATAATCAATTCCAAACTTAACTAATTCCAGGACTATTTTACCATAGATCATTATATCTCTAATTATGGTCATTTTAAAGTTATGAAAGACAATATAGTCGACATTCCACAACTCGATATTCTTTAACTCGATACTTCGGTCCCTTCAAATTCTCATACATCATGCTCTCCATAAGTCGATATTTCTATAACTCGATGTCTCCACTAATCGATGTCACGCGTGAGACAAATTTCCCTCCGTAACTCGATATCTATAAAAAAAATTATACGGGGACTACTTCTGGTTTTGAAGTGAATAAATACTTGCAAGTAGCAATAAAAGTTGAAAAAGCATGAAAATAAAAATATTGTATCATTGAAGGGATTAAATGCTATCAACAAAATAATATTGCTTTCCTACAAAAGCGTTCATATAAGTATTAGAAATACAGAAATTTGATCTTTGATTTTAGGATTTTTTTTGTGTTGGTATGTTCTATAACTCGATACTTCTATAAGTCGATGACCCCTTGAATATCGAGTTATGGAGAGTTGACTGTACTTGATGTTTCTCAAACACAAAAGATTAGTGTTATGCATGCATTTTTTTAAATCATGTGCAATTTAAAGAATGATTGATATTTGAGGTTTTCACAAGTTCGGACTGATTAGTCAGTAAATTTGGATTTACAAGACATGCATCTGAGAATTTTTAGAGATTTTTGCAAATGCCCAATATTTGATATAAAGATTTTTTTTATGCATACATTACATTTTGTAACGAAAATGATTGTTCTTTAAATTACAGTTCAGTATTTAAATCATTCCTAATAATGGTGGGTTTTCGATATTCAAGAAAATATTTTAAAATGTACATAATAGTTATTGTATTAAGATTCTACAGATATGCGAGTCGAAGATATTTTTTGGCAAAGACAAATATTTGAATCACATATCAGGGGGGCGATTCCAGATAAATATTGGCCTCAAGAGGCGAAAGTTTAAAAAGTTTGGGAAGCACTGGTCTATACTATGCTATGCTAAACGTAATCTTCATGGACTTTTTTTTTTCCTCCTAATTTTTGGATCTGGCCCAATGTGTAGTGGTTGCAAATCTACTTAATTCTATGATAATTAATAAACCTAGGTTAGTAATTGGATAATGCAAATTAGACTCACCCGGTGATACGTTCCAATCGCGATGATGGCGTTAAGAGGAACAAGTCCAGCTAATTGAGTGGGTGAAATCCTTTCGTCGCTCGTCATTCTTCATCGGTAGGCCAATGTAGACGTACGTACTGCTTACGTGTAGTCCTGATTGTCGCCGTGTTTCGTCTCTCATCCGATTCCAAACGCGTACTTATCTCGAAAACCGCTGGTATTCCTCAGAGTTTCACGTCTCACGTCGCGTTGTTTCCGTACAAAGTTGGCAATAACTTGAGTATTAGCATCGATGCTGATGCTCCGTTGGTCAATCGGTTGATCATTAAAGTGATAGCACGGGCAATTATCGGCAGCCATCCAAATTACAACTTTCCAGCGGGGTATTCAACAGGTTCCATTTGTGATGAGTTACCGCTGTGCACAAGTTCGCATGGTCGTTCACGTGTGAATTTTTCCCAATAAGTTTCCCGACCGGTGTCGGTTGCAGATGATACTACGGCCAGTTTCCTGAAAATAAACAGAGAATAGATTGATCTAAATTACCTCATACTCCCCTGGTTTGTTGACGATACAATGACACTTTTTTAACAGGAAACTGAACTTTTTGTTCGTTTCCCTGTTGTTTTTGTTTATTATGATCATTGACACTGACAGTGCCGATGTTTTCGCAGGTGTCAGTGAGTGCTTGACAGGCAGCGAGTGGCATGCAAGTTCGTATGCTGTCAGTTTCGTTTTGAACGAAATAGGGTTGCGCGCTATGCCGTGTATAAATTTTAGTCTGGTCAGAAAGAATTTCTGATTCCAGAATTCGGTTTTTAGTTTCGCTTATACGGATATCAAATTATGGCGTAATTGTTGGACAAGTTCCATTGTGCTGATTGTGGTGACATGCAGTTTAGCTGAGTTAGTAGTTGTAAGGATTGTCCGACATTTCCCCGAAAACCATTTCCCCGAATGCAATTTCCCCGAGTGCCGTTTTGCCGAAAACTTTTTTCCCGAATGTACCATTTCCCCGAAAAATCTTAATGTAAGCTACATTCTTGAAGTTATTCAAAATCCTGCTGCCAAAAGGTGTTTAATGTGCTAGCTGATGTAAGGTTAGATGAAAATTTGTTACATGTGTTATAAAATCCATGTGTCTGAAGTATTGTAAATTTTGCACCTTATCGGACGCAACAATTTGTAATCGTCGCCGGTGAAACCGTCGCCAAAATCGTCGCCAGCCAAGCAACCGCTGTGAATTTGACGATATAACAGTCTTACCAACACAATGGCAAATCACCTCCTTTGATTTATTTCCTGGCACTTGACGTTTCATTAGTCTTGCCAACACAAAGGCAAAGCACCTCCTTTGATTGATTTGCTTGCGACAATTTTTTCAGTCTGTTCGAAAGTTGGCGGCGCGTTTTGTTGTGAATGAAACATACAATAATTGGTGTTCAAAATGATGTGCCGCGTGCATTATATTCAAAGTCACTTAAAAATCGCCCATGTGATAGCTTAACATGAAAAAACAAGCTCATAATAGGCAGTTTCATTGTTTGCGGTATGATTAGCCTATGGCTGTTTGGGTTATGAACATTTAGGCGAATGTACATTTGGCTGAGTTATGCCTTCTTAGAATTATGGGCTATTATTTTATTTAAACTGTTTCAATAATTATTGGTAATTAGCTGATAATATTTCAATTTGAATTTTCCCTTCTTTTTATGATAGGCTGTTCTTTCTAATTGTTTCGGAATATTTCGCAAAGATTCATTATTCGGTTGAATGTTCTTTTGCCATGTATTCATTTAGTCAAACGATTATTATTTCATAATACTTCCATAAAGGACTGTAACTACAATAAACCAAGCTTTAGTACAGTAGGCTAATTAAAGAATCTATTATATCTTGCCCTACATAACTAGACATCAATTGCCTTCTAGAAACTTTTGAAAAGACGCAACACCATGCTTCTATTTCAATTTTCTGACAATAAATCAGTTTAAAGATGAATGTCTTCATTAGAAACAAATTTGTCGAAAATAGCCGAAAACATTAAATGAAGTGAGCATGTTAATAATTAATGCCCAAAATGCTAATAATCACTATTTAAATAGATTAAAAACATGCCTATTTAATGAAAATTTTTATCTAGGGTTTATCGGAAGCATTGAAAATGTTGGTTCAAAATATCAGAATCCGTAATATTTGCATTTACAATAGAAATTGAAGAAATAGCATATAATAACCAGAACAAAATTTGCTTTAAGTTTCAGTAGCTCTGTCATTTTTAATGTTATATATATGTATGTAGAATTGCCTTGTAATTAAAAAAGAGAAAATTCCTGTTGAAATCTTCTTATTTAGCTGTGAGCAGAAGAACATTAACACAGCAAAGCTTCAAAGAACTGCATACGATTGAAAAGAGAAAAGCCTAGCTTTAAAACCTCTTCGTGGTGCGTTATGGGATGAAGATCTACCAGTGAACCTCGAAGTAATATTATAATAGATCAAATAGATCAAATATTGGTCGCAGTGGTTTATGTTCCTAACAGAAAAAAAGTAAATGATTATAAGAGCAGTGAAATAAAGAAGAATAACCTATTTTAAAAGAAGGGATATTTACAAAATTTGAAACAAGCAACTTTTATGGTATCAATTTATTGTTACAGAAAAGAATAGAATATTTGCCTATGCTCTATGGGACACAAATTACTAATGCGCAAGCAATGATCGAATAATAGCCTCAAAACGATGTACAAATCTGTCAGATGCGTCCCGAACAAACTTATCGACTCAGTTTTTCATTTAAAATTCTTGAGCAGTGAAGATCAAGATGTCCCTTTTGGGTCACGCCTTTGAATCCTGCACAAAGTTTTCAATCAGTAAAACTGAAAATTTTGTCGATGCCCGTTCACCCAGCTGTCATTAAGATAAATTATGTCAGGACAAAAGACATAAGGCATCAGATTTGCTCACCTCTTGAATAATCTTTCAAAACCCACCTTCTACATTTGTATTGCAGTTTATAGTATAATAAAATTTTGGTTTTATATTGTTAGGACCGAATGCCGTTAGGCCGAATGTCGTTAAGCCGAAGGTTATCAGGCCGTATGCCGTTAGGACGAAAGGATCGCTAGGCCGACAGGGTCATTAGGCCAAAAATGACCGATAGTTCTAATGAACGGTAAAGTCAAATGGATAACTAACAGGGATTGGTCAGGCTAATTTGCCTTACCTAAAAGCCGCCGAATGAATTGTAAGGTCGAATGGATTGTAAGTTTTCAATCAGGATAATTTGCATTACCTAGAAGCCCACAATATCCGCTGTGAAATATAACTAGAAAGAACAGCCTTTGATTTAAAGAAGGAAAACACACTGATGAATGTGTTAGTCTTATGAAATAAAAGTAAATGATCAACCTTTCGGTCTAATGGCTTTAGGCTTAAAGACATTCGGCTTAACGGAATTTGTCCTAATGACCTGCACTCTAAATTTTAATACTGAACTTAATGTTTAACATATTTTTAAAAGCAAAGCTTCCAATAAAAACTGTCATCGATTTTCAATCCAAATATTTCGTCTGTCGTTTTTCGATTCAAATCATTCATAAGAGAATAACTAATAATTAGCGATTACCTGACTAACTGAATTCAGTCTAATACTCTGATAGTTGAAAAAAAAATAAAAATGTGTTTGCAGAAATCTTTCGGGGAAACAGTTCATTCGGGGAAACAGTGCATTCGGGGAAATGGTTTTCGGGAGAAAATCCTTCGGGGAAAAATCATTTGGGGAAATAGTTTTCGGGGAAATTTCGGACAATCGTAGTAAGCGCTCTATTTGTGATCCTATAAACTGGTAAGAAGATTTCAATTTTCAACTGCAGGAGGTAATTTCTATTAATATTTTCACGTAGATAATTTTGAAAGTTATGAAAATTTGATCAGTGCGCATCACGTTCCGGATCAGAACCAAAGACCACTTTTTTTTTGAATAGGGCAACCGGTGAGGACGCTTATTGCCGACCTATGGTCGTGGAATAATTTGGACGTCTTGCCAGTCAAGCGTCCGTAGAAATGAAAAGGTTGGGAGGTTGCTAAAGCCCCAAAATTTGCGCACGTGTTTTATGACCACCCGGGTGCAAACAAGCTTGCCGCATCTGCTTGTCCCATCGTCGAGAGAAAACGTGAATGAAGATGATACAACACGGATAAAGCACATGTATAGCACGGAGAGAGAAGAGTGAGAGATAGGAGATTCTTCTTGTCAAGGAATAGCTCTGGATAGTTGTGGATAGCAACTTCAAAAATTTACTTCCATACAGTTGATTTGAGCCCTTCTCAAATTGGCAGTTGCTAAAAATGGTTGTTTTTTGGTAATAAATGCCACATAACAGAAGTTTTATTTGCTCAGTATAAATATTTGCTTTCCATTTTATATGTTCGAAAACATTCGCATCTTTTTAAGTTTTCTAAGCACCGTCTGACCGTCCACCACAATCATCAGTCCTCACGCCAAGCAGCCTCCGCGGAACGAACTCCACCGATAGGGAGGCTCCTCTCCCTCGATGATGGGCTTACCGGCTGACGATGCGGCACCTAATTACGATTATTAGTTATTCGTACACACATTTATCTAGGTTCACTAACTGTTAATTTGTGTGTACGTGAATTTGTATGAAGTGTGCATCTCTCACTCACTCTCGGCTTAGTTTTTGTTCACCTCTTGAGCAGAGAGTCACAGCCGCGCAGTCATTTTCTCCTCCCGTTTAGCAACCCAACGAGACGGTCGATGGTTCAAGTGCGCCGAAATGACCGTTTGCTTAGAGAAATGGAACGACGACGAAGACTACGATGGCAATATCCAAGGTTCAATAACAGGCGTTTATCAATTCGAGAGCCGATCGACGAGCTCTAGCATGTCGTCTCGTTACAAAGCGGGATCCGCGGGTTGAGACGCAGCAAAATTTAAAAGCATCTTGCAATAAACACCCGCACTGCCGCATTTGATGTCAACAAGTCAACGAGCTGCCAATGGACCGGCTTAGTTAATATCGGTGAATCTGTCAACGCCGGCGATGTCGTTGCGATGATGGTTTCTCGAAAGACGACGAAAGTGCGACTGCAAACCTTAAAGGTAAAGTGACAACCGAAATATGGATGACATGTGACAAATGTACTTATGAGCGTCTGTCGATGACGACGACGACGACAACAACAACGATTGAGAAGGGGACACGTTCGTCATTGGGATAGAAATTACTCCGCTTGACAGCAGCAATTAGTGCGAGTGACAGCGAGATGTATTTAATGGATTGTCAAGTTCGGTGAAATGGGACAGTTTTGCTTTGTCGTTCAGGTTTTGACGTTGCGAAATTTGTACGAGAGTTTGAAAATAATTTTAGAAAATTAAAGTCTTTACCCTCAAATGAAAATGAACCATAATCGACATTGGTAAATTAATATGTCAATCGATAAGACAAATCAATACTAGTCGAATAAATGCATTAGTTGACTCGTTTCTCGTTGACAATAATGCTAATTGAAACAATATTTATCTATTTTAAACCATTTTTAAAAAATGGCTAGCCATCATAAGCGATTTAAAACCGCTTTATGTCGTTAAAAGCCATTTTAGGCCGTTCTAAATCATCTTAAGCAATTTTAAAGCCTTTAATCCATTTTCATCAGTTCTAAGCCATGTTTAGGCGTTTAAGGTAGTTTGAAGCCATTTTTAGCAATGTTAAGCCGTATTAAGCCGTTTTAAGCCTATTTAAGTAATTTTAAGCCGTTTTAGCCATCTTATGTCGTTCTTAGCCGTATCTATCGGTGTTAAGCCTTTTGAAGCCGTTTTAAGCCGTTTTTAGAAGTTTTAAATCGTTTCAAGTTTTTTGAAGCCGTTCTTAGCCGATATATGCCATTTTGAGTCGTTTTCGGCCGTTTGTAGCCTTTTTCAGCCGTTTTAAGCCGGTTTTGGCCGATTTAAGCCCTTTAAAGCCGTTTTTGGCCGTTTAAAGCCGTTTTTAGCCTTTTCCAGCGGTTTTTAACCTTATTTAACCGTTTTAAGCCGTTTTTATCCTTTTCCGGCTAAAAATGGCTTAAAACGGCTATAATGGCTTAAAACGGCTGAAACGGACAAAAACAGCTTTAAACGGCTAAAATGGCTTCAAACGGCTTAAAACGGTTGGAAAAGGCAAAAATTGCTTTAAGGTGAAGATGAATCGAAGCCAAACCTCAAATTTTCAAGAGCACAAATCTGGAGAACCGAGCACCCGTTTTAGCTGAAAACTCAATCGATTGGTCACCACCAGCGAGTGACCAATCGATTAAGTTTTCAGGTTAATCGGATGTTTGGTTCTCCAGATCCGTGCTCTTGAAAATTTGAGGTTTGGCTTCGATTCATCTTCACCTTAAACGGCAAAAAAACGGCTTAAAACGGCCAATATCGGTTAAAAATGGCTTAAAGCAGCTCAAAACGGCTTGAAACGGCTAAAAACGGCTGGAAAATGATAAAAACGGCTAAAATCGGATGAAAAGGCTAAAAACGGCTGTAAAAGGTTAAAAACGGCTAAAAATGGCTTACAACGGCTGGAAAAGGCTACAAACGGCCACAAACGATTAACAACTGATAGAAAAGGCTAAAAATTGCTTTAAACGGCCAAAGAACGGCTTTAAACGGCTGAAATCGGCTAAAAGACGGCTAAAAATGGCTTACAACGGCTGGAAAAGGCTACTAAAGACCACAAACGGCTTAAAACGACTTGAAACGGCTGAAAACGGCTGGAAAAGGCTGGAAAAGAATAAAAACGACTTTGAACGGCTTACAACGGCTAAGAATGGCTTAAAACGGCTGAAAACGGCCTAAAACGACTAAAAACGGCTGGAAAAGGATAAAAACGGCTCAAAACGGCTGTAAAAGTCTAAAACGGCTAAAAGGCGACTAAATATGGCTTAAAACGGCAGGAAAAGGCTATAAACGGACACAAACGGTTAAAAACTGATGGAAAAGGCAAAAAAATGGCTTTAAACGGCCAAAAACGGCTTTAATCAGCCAAAATCGGCTAAAAATGGCTTGAAGCGGCTAAGAACGGCTCAAAACGTCTTTGAACGGCTTAAACGACTTGAACGGCTAAAATCGGCCAAAAACTGTTAAAAACGGCTGGAAAGGATTAAAACGGCTAAAAACGGTTGAAAACGGCATAAAACGGCTTGAAACGGCTAAAAACGGATAAAACGGCTTAAAAGGACTGAAAAAGGCAAAAAATGGCTTTAAACGGCAAAAAATGGCCTAAAACGGCCAAACTGGCTAAAAATGGGTTGAAGCGGCTTAAAGCGGCCAAAATCGGCTAAAAATGGCTTGAAGCGGCCTAAAACGGCTAAAATTGGCTAAAATCGGCCAAAAACGGCTTTAAACGGCTAAAAACTGCTTTAAACGGCTCTAACGGCTTAAAACGGCTTAAAACGGTTTAAACGGCTAAGAACGGCCTAAAACGGATAAAAACGGATTAAAACGACTGGAAAACGCAAAAAAAGGCTAAAAACGGCCAAAAACGGCTAAAAATGGCTTAAACCGGCTTTAAACGGCGTTTTTAGCCTTTTTCAGCCGTGTATAGCCGTTTTAGCCGTTTTAAGCCACTATAAGCTATTTTTAGCCGATTTTGGCCATTTTAAGCCGGTTTTTGGCCGTATAAGGCTATTTCTTGCCTTTTCTAGCTGTTTTAAGCCGTTTGTGGCCTTTTGTAGCCTTTTCCAGCAGTTTTAAGTCATTTTTAGCCGTCGTTTAGCCGTTTTTAGCCGTTTTCAGCCGTTTCAGCCGTTTTTAGCCTTTTCCAACCGTTCAAAGCCAATTTAGCTGTTTTAAGCAAGTTTTGGCCGTTTTAAGCCATTTTAGCCAAAAACGGCTTTAACCCTTTGGGGCCTGATTTTTTCCAAGAACTATTATACAGTTTTTTGAACGCCTTTCAATAGTTTTGGTGCTCAAAATGCTAAACATAACAAGAAATGATGACAAATATTTTTTTGGGAGGTGCTAGGTCTTCCAAACTGCTCTTGAGTTCATAACTTGAAGTCTATGCTTGTAATAAAAACCTTGTTCATCATACAAGGTGATGAACTGTAATCTACCGTATATTCTGAACCTTCTGAGTGTTCAGCAAATATTATCAGATCATTTCGAATGTTCTAGATTATCTAACTTGTCGGGATGTTTAGTACATAAGATCTACAACGCGATGAGAGTCAGGATTTAGTGGTAATAAATTAATAACCACGAAACGAAGCACTTCCGAAACATGGTGTATTCGACAAAGTTTCCAGTCATAATTAGCGAAATCTATTGGGAAGCATCCATAAATTATGTCACGTAAAAATATACTATTTTCAACCCCCCTGCTTATCACCTTTTGTTTGAGAACAATTTGAAAAAACGTCAGTAGAGTCTAAATGCGTAAACGAGTAGAAACACGTTTTGAATATATGTGTTTGTCGACGAATCTACTTCTTTTTTCTTGGCATATCGTTCCCACTGGGAGGAAGCTGGCTTCTCAGTTTAGTGTTAGTTTAGCATTTCCACATTTATTACCTGAGATCTTCCTCAGCTAATGACCTTTTTGCATGGATATATCGTGTGGCAGGCATGCGCCCATACTCTGTGCCCAAGGAAGTCAAGACTCTTTCCTTTACGAAAAGATCCGGTAATCGTCATACAAATCTCGAGCTCTACTTCTTTTTTGCAATCGTGTAACACGACTATCCGTGTAGAGGCGTCACTACTGTACTGTCACAGACAAACAGACATAACACTCTTGAGAAGCTCATGGTACATCCGACCGGGAATCGAACCCGGAACCCTCAGCATGGTCATGATGAATACCCGCGTCTTTGCAGCTTCGGATATGGGGGCCCTATATAACCTGGTAGATTATATAACTGAACTCTATTTAGCGAAAAAAAAAACACTGCCACAAGGGCAGATTTGAAGTTTTGAGCTCCAGGATAGTTTGGAAAAGCTTTTGAGATTCTCAGAGGTCAATAGATTCCGTTTGAGTTGAAAATATTATTATTTGCAGCGTTGCCAGATCTACGGAAATTTCCGTAGATCTACGGAATTGAGCACTTTCTACGGATCCGTAAGATAATTCTACGGAAAATGTATATTTTCTACAGAAAGCTACGGAAATTCTCATTATTCTACGGTAATTTACGGATTTTTCCAACGGAAATCTACGGAATTGCAATGCCGGGGATCTCTCCCCCCGCTTATCACTCTTCGTCTACGGAATGATTTCCAAAGAAATCTGGCATCGCTGATTATTTCTAGCGCAAGCAACTACTGCTGTAAATTTCGAGAATTGAGCTTCGGGATAGTCTTAACGTCGTAGAATATCCCAGGACATGAAAAGGCATGTGAAGCAGCGTTTTTCTTGACATAATAGGTACGTATTACCAAGTACGAACATCAATTGTATTTACAAAAGGCATTTTAAGCTACTTTTATACTAATTATTCTATTTGTCAGACTTCTGCATGTTCAGGATGTTCTAGGTTGCCAAGTAGGACATTATGGCATACACCTGAAATTTTTCCCTGACAGGGAAGTATATTTGCAAGGACTTTTCCGAAGACAGTAAATTTTATTCATTGGTTCTTTTTATACAGCCATTTTCCGACTGCGGTCATAAATGACCGTGCCGGCCCCAAAGGGAAAACTTTGATCATTTTAGCGAGAAAAGTTGCTGGAACAAGGGTAAACCTGAAGTTCTGAACTCCAGGGTAAATTGGAAAGCCTGGAATATCACCAACGTTCCTTGAAATAGCCAATTGGTCTGTGAGAAGGTTCAGTGAACATGGTAGATTATATAACTTCATTCAGTTTAGAAGGAAATATTACTGGAAAAATAGTAGACCTGAAGTTCTGAAGTCCTGGGGAAATTTTGAAGGATCTGCAATACCTCAATCGTTCATTGAAACAGCATATTGATCCATGAGAAGGTTCAGTAACATAGTAGATTATATAACTTCACTCAGTTTAGAAAGAAAAAATACTGGAACAAGGGAAGACCTGTAGTTCTGAACTCCAGGGTAATTTGGAGGGCCTGGAATACTCCAAACGTTCCTTGAAACAGCTAATTGATCCGTGAGAAAATTCAGTGAACATGTTAGATTTTATAACTTCACTCAGTTTAGCGAGATAAATTACTTGAACAAGTGCAGACCTGAAGTTCTGAACTCCAGGGTATTTTGGAGGGCCTAGAATACCCCAAACGTTCCTTGAATTAGCCTATTGATCCGTGACAAGGTTCAGTAAACTTGGTAAGCTATATATTTTTACTCAGTTTAGCAAGAAAAAATACTGGAATAAGTGTAGACCTGAAGTTCTGAACTCCAGGCTAATTTGGAGCACCTATAATATCCCAAACGTTCCTTGAAACAGCCTATTGATGCATGAGAAGGTTTAGTGAACAGGAAAGATTTTATAAATTCACTAAGTTTAGCGAGATAAATTTCTGGAATAAGTGTAGCCCTGAAGTTCTGAACTCCAGGGTAATTTGGAGGGCCCGGAATACTCCAAACGTTCTTTGAAACATCCTATTGATACGTGTGAAAGTTCAGTGAACATGGTAGATTATATAACTTCAACCAGTTTAGCAAGAAATACTACTGGAATAAATGTAGACATGAAATTCAGATTTCCAGGGTAATTTGGAGGGCCTGGAATCCTCAAACGTTTCTTGAAGTAGCCTTTTGATCCGTGACAAGGTTCAGTAAACATTGTAGATTATATAACATCACTCAGTTTAGCGAGAATAACTACTGGAACAAGTGCAGACCTGAAGTTCTGAACTCCAGGGTAATTTGGAGGGCCTGGAATATCCCAAACGTTCCTTGAAAGAGCTTATTGATCCATGAGATGGTTTAGTGAGCAAGTAAGATTATATAACTTCACTCAGTTTAGCGAGATAAATTACTGAAACAAATGTAAACCTGAAGTTACGACCACTAGGGTAATTTGGAGGGCCTAGAATACCCCAAACGTTCCTTGAATTAGCCTATTGATCCGTGACAAGGTTCAGTAAACTTGGTAAGTTATATATCTTTACTCAGTTTAGCAAGAAAAAATACTGGAATAAGTGTAGACCTGAAGTTCTGAACTCCAAGGTAATTTGGAGCACCTATAATATCCCAAACGTTCCTTGAAACAGCCTATTGATGCATGAGAAGGTTTAGAGAACATGAAAGATTTTATAAATTCACTCAGTTTAGCGAGATAAATTTCTGGAATAAGTGTAGCCCTGAAGTTCTGATCTCCAGGGTAATTTGGAGGGCCCGGAATACCTCAAACGTTCTTTAAAACATCCTATTGATACGTGTGAAAGTTCAGTGAACATGGTAGATTATATAACTTCACCCAGTTTAGCAAGAAATACTACTGGAATAAATGTAGACATGAAATTCAGATTTCCAGGGTAATTTGGAGGGCCTGGAACACCTCAAACGTTTCTTGAGGTAGCCTTTTGATCCGTGACAAGGTTCAGTAAACATTGTAGATTATATAACATCACTCAGTTTAGCGAGAATAACTACTGGAACAAGTGTAGACCTGAAGTTCTGAACTCCAGGGTAATTTGGAGGGCCTGGAATATCCCAAACGTTCCTTGAAATAGCTCTTGAGATTCTCAGAGGTTGGTAGATTCTATTTGAATTTGTAATGTTATTGTTTTTAACCTAAACAATTACTGCTACGGTTGTAGATTTCAAAGAGTGTGCTTCAGGACAGTTTGGACGTCCTAGAACATCCCAGGACATAGCAAAGCAAGTAAAATAGTGTTTTCGTTAAAAGAGTAATTCTGTATTCTCTAGCCTGAACATCATTTATGTTCACAAACAGCAATTCACGCTTCGTATGTACTTATAGTTCAATTTTCCAAACTTCAGGATGTTCAGGATGTTCTAGGTTGTCAATTAGGTCATAAAGGCATATACTTCATATTTTTCTCTGATAAAAGAGTATATTTGGGACAACTTTGCCGAAGACAGTATATACATTTGTTCATTGGTTCTTTTTTTACAGCCTATTTTGTACTGCGGTCATATATGACCGCGCCGGCCCCAAAGGGTTAACGGTCAAAAATTGCTTAAAACGGTCAATAACGACTAAAAACGGTTTTAAAAGGCTAAATACAGCTTAAAACGACTAAAACTGGTCAAATCGGTTAAAAACGTTATATTCCGTTTGAATCCGTTTTTAGCCGTTTTTAACCGTTTCAAGCCATTTCAAGCCGTATTTAGCCTTTCGAATCCGATTTAAGCCATTTTAGGCCGTTTTAGCCGTTTTTAGTCGTTTTAAGCTGTTTTTAGCCTTTTTAAGCCGTTTATGCCATTTTTAGCCGGTTTTAAGCCGTTATAAGCCAGTTTATGCAATTTTATGCCATTTTTTGCCATGTTATGCTGTTTGAATCCGTTTTGAGCAATGGCCTAAGCCGTTTTAAGCCATATCAAGCCGTTTTAGGCTGTTTCAGGCCGTTTAAATCAGGCTATTTAAGCCGTTTTGCCATGTTAAGTTATTTCGAGCCACTTTTAATCTTATATTTTTGTTTTAAGCTTTTTTCATCCGTTGTAGCCATTTTAGGCTAATATAAGTGGTTTCGAGCCGATTAGAGCCAACCTATTTTAAACAATTTTAATCCATTTTTAGCCGTTTTAAGCTGTGTGAAGTCATTTTGAGCAATTTCAAGTCATATTGGAATTTGTAATTTGGAAAATGAGAATTGCAATTAAAGCCATTCTATGTCGTTTCAACCCTTTAAAAATAAAATTGAAATTGTTACATGAATAGAATGCAACTGTAAGAGCTTGTTTTGGTTTTATCCTAGTCTACAAGCTTCTGACATGATACTCGTTACACTTGTAGACCTGAAAGTCTTTAAGACTCAAAGGAGATTTTGTATAACCATAAACAGTTGATGAACTCAATGAATGTTTTTCGAGAGATCACTGATTCTGGTAGATCTGTAGATGCGCACTCCATACAAGTAATACAGACTCATAGGAGATTTTGAATAACAATGCAAATGAACATGGAAATTTCTTTGTTAAAAAATAACTCCTCGCCAGCCTGTCAATCATAATCCTTGGTCCGAAATGAGCACCAGCACAGTCCACCGCTCGGGACAAACAGATTATCAGCAATCAGCCGTCGAGAGCAGACGTCTTTTTATCGTCGCACACACACACACACACACACACACATCCGAAAGGAGTTCCTTTTTCAGGATAACCATTTAGTCTAATTTATTCGTCGCCGCCGTCCTCGACACGAAACCCATCTCGCCGAACGACGCCCCAAAATTTGAATGCACGTCTATCATCCCATATGTTGTTAAATTATAGGCGCATTCCTAAATCCTCATTTTAGGATTACACAAAAACTCCAGTAATAAATTAGTTCTCGGAGTTGCAAAACGAAGACGAAAAGCTCTGAACACGGAATGATACACATTAGAGAGGAAGAGTCTCGGCGACTTCAATTTGCGGTCCGGTTCTTTAGTTAAACGAAGGACACACAAGCGCACACGAGCCAAATTTGTCGGAAAATGACGCACAGTGGCAATACATAATAGAATAGGCCAAAACAAAATTGATCGTTTTTACCTCAACTCCCATACGAGTTCATGGATCAACTATCAGAATAATGATCCCTAGAATTATATTTCAAATGAGAAATTATGAGATAAATCTACCGCTCAACAGTCTCAACACTAACATGATATAGTAAAAAAATTATGTTTCAATTTATTATATAAATGTGTTGCTTACTTTTTGATTTCCAATTTGTACCCCTTTAGAGCGTTTAAAGGCAAGTGTATCCAACAGAAATAGAATTTATACGTTATTTTTAGTTTTCTGCCAGAATTTCATGCCATTTGAATTTTATTACAGGCCTCAAAAAATGACCATTTTGTATGAATATTGGCAATTTTTTACTTATTTACACTATACACTTGGTAAATACAGTTTTATGGACATAAGGTCGAAAGACAAAAGGTCGAAATTATAAAAGGTTGAAAATGATTTTTTTTATCAAAAAGTGTGATAGATGATTTTTGACCACTTCGCAAAACAAATGAAACCACTGTGCGATGGGGCACTTTCGAGCACTCAAAAGCTAATGAATTTGCATTTTCAACGTTTTGGCTCGATTTTGAAGTGCGAGGGAGGGCAAGCGCCAAATGTATGTCTTTGATGATGATGATGCACATGCAATCTGTCCGGCAGAGGGGCCTCGAAAGGAATCTGTTTGAAGTCATTGGAGCGAGTTGCACCGCCAACGCCTACTATTTGGGGAATCTGACCAACAACGATCCTAAGGCTTTTTGTTGAGTCCATTTGTTAGAAATGCAGAACTCCGCAGGCACTGGATGCCGCTGGAATGCAAATCTTTGATTTGCATGCCTCAAAGCAGATTCCTTTTCGAGGAGGTGGATTTGTTCCAGATCAGGTGAGAATGTGCTAATGCCGAAGTTTAGAGGGATGAGATATAATTACTTCTTGGATTCTCTAGCATGCGGATGCTTAACATAACATTGGGATCAATTAAGGAGGATCATCATTCTACCGGATCAAATCGCTGGAAAGGTTGACTTAGTTCAAGTGTTTGATCAGCATCTTCATATTTCTTAAAAAAAAATTGTTAACTTACCTGGAGTAATATAAAGGTAACGCTCTGTAGTCAAATTGCGTCCAGCATAGAAGATAGAAGGTAGAAGAAAATGGATGATAGAAGATAGAATATTTTTTTAACTTCCCACTCAAAAACTTCCTGATGCTTCGTGGTTAATGCATAAACCAAAAGTTTTCAATCAGCCTATTTTACTGAAAAAAAATCTATGGTGTACATACCAACTTAACAAGCTTACAAAAATCCCAACGATTTTTTCTGGCTATCAGCTTGCATTTCTCTACTAATACCTGTAAACTTTTTGAAAAACTTCTAGACAGAATGATTGTTCATATAAACGAAAATTGAGTTCGGGACTGTAACATATTCATTCGACCTCTGGTCTAATAGTACATGTAACGAATTAGAATCACTACAACAAATTTGAACGCTATTCAACTGCTCTTTCTATCCTAGACATAGTAAAAGGTCAGCTGGTTCTTGAGGATGATTCTGAAGATTCTTCTCTGGTATAGTACTATTGACGCATACAGAAAATCCAATGTTTGGACAATCTAACAAATTTTTAATCGTTGCAATCGTCAATAAAAACACAAAAAATGCTCGATACATTTAGGTTCAGTAAAGTTTGTATAGGTTAGTAAAGTGGATTAGTCTTATATTCTGTAACTTTCTTCTTGTTGTTGCTTTTGCGTAGCAACTGGGGCAAATCCTGCTCTTAACCATATTGTTCAATGAGTTACTTCCACAGTTCGCCGAAAGGATCTGCTCTGCTATAATACTGCCCGCAAAATTACAAGAAGATAAATTTCAGCTACGGAAACAAATAAATCGTTCGGGAAAATAAAAACACCAAATCAATGAACCGATCAGAAAGGTGAGAAAATTTATTAAGAGAAGTGCGCAAAATAAACCGATTTCGGTGTTCGGCAAACGATCACAATTCAGGCCCCAATGCCAGGAGCAGCCAGAAGAGGCTTGGGGGGAAAGGGGATCAAAATGCCTATATTAAAATGAAATTGATCCCAACTGCGGTGAAACTGCATCAGAACCAAGCGGAAGAGCGCGATAGGGAGAGTGAGGTGGGCACATAAATCATGCACCGTGAAAATGCATTCAAAAACATGCCGAAAAAAAAGGCTCCACCGAAGGCGGGTTCGGATGGGGCTCGGGGAGAGAATGATGGCAATGACGATGACGACGAATCGGTCCGGAAAGAGGTGCGATAAATAAAAAATAAACAATAAATTAATTGTTGGCGATAAATAATCATCCGATCAGGATTGTTAGTCATGCTCAATAAACATACAAACGAATCCAAAGTCAAACAAACCGTTGTTGTTTTTGGGCTGATTTTGCCGCTGCTGGCTGGCCTGAAGCTTGATGACGAGAAAGGATACACATGCATTGTGCAACATAGCGTCGCCTGTCGTAGTCGTGCAGTCTATGTTAATTGGAAGCAGTATCCTAGATATCCCACTGGATTTAATGGGTATGTTCAAAATTAAGGTAATCAAAGACCCATTTTCAGATTTAAGATATCAATGCTGGCGGACAACTAGTCGGATAACAGAGTTTGGGTATCATCTTTCCTATTCAGGTTATGCAGCCCGTTTGGAGTTTCGATGTAGCCGTATAGTTTAGGGAATTTTGTATATGTACGATATGTATTGATAAGAAAATATTTTATTTTACTTGCCGAAAGTCATACATACCAGGGTTGTTAACGTTAATCAACGGTTAACGCCGTTAACGTTAATTTCGACGTGGATCAACGTAAACGCCGTTGCGTTAATTTTTGTTGCTGTTAGCGTCAACGTCAACGGGTTGCGTTGATTCAACGTCAACGGACAACGCTAATTTTATCGTTGATCACATATTTCTCCTGCAGCTGCTATGAAAAATAGTTGTTACTTCCATAAACACTTCGTTTCTATGAAACCTGCGTATCCAAGGAAAATCTGTTGAACATCGAAGTTCACATGGTGAAAAAATCTAATGCTTTGGTATCAATGTCATCCATTCTTCCGAAGAGTATTGTACTAATTACGTCTGTGATTTTGCACCTGCCCTACCCTTAGTAAAAATATGTTGCTGAAGTCAAACCCAGAGGTCTGTAGTCATCACATCCAGGATATAGCTCCGTCGTACCAGCATACGTACCGTCTACCAGCGATGAAGCGGATCCAAGTGACCTCGTATGATATTGCCCACCTGCCTGGCTGATCCATCCCGTCGCTCTACCGATATGCGTTGGAAGCGCTGGAAGCGAGCATAATTCTCCACTCTCCAGCAAAGAACTACTTCACCTAGTCGACTATAAATAGGTTGTCTAGCATATCAAGACTACCAAACGAAGAAATAAATTATGAATGGCACTTCATATTGCTCTATCGGATTTTTTCGATACTCTAGAGGTAATCCTAAATGAGGCAAAACTAAAATTTCATATATGTTTTTCATAAGATGACTCGTATTGTTATATTCTTAATAAACTTTATTTTTTGGTATATACCCCGACTAGTTTTACTCCCTGATTTTGTAATTGTACTCTGTCTGGTCCTCTGGTAATCCTAACTCGAACCTGCTGAAATTTGATATGACAATGTTCAGAGCACTTGCGATCTTCGTCACCATTAACAGCACCACGCTCGTGCTTTGAACAACTACGGGTAGTTTTTCTGGATTATCTGCGGCTAGGTACACAGTAGACCGGCCTTTGTTAACGAAAGAAATAACGATGTCGTTGACGTTAAATCAACGCTACACGTTAACGTTATCGTTAATCAAACGCTCAAAAAAATTAACGGAAAATTCGTTAATCGTTACAATCAACGTTAACGAATCAACGAAACGGCGTTAATCGTTGATTAACGTTAACAACCCTGATACATACATACATATGTATAAATGGGCGATTTTTTGGAAGAATTGCTGAAAAATACTTAAGTTATACTAGTGAGTTTTAATGAAATCTTCAGAGGTCTACCCGGAGAATCAATGCATAAATTTATAAAGCTTATCCCGAAAAAGTGATATTAGTAGATAAGAAAAAGCTTCTTTGAGAAATTCCAGAAGAAAATTTTTTACAGGGTTTCCCACAATTTCCTGAACAATTAACTATGATAATTCTTATAAAAAAGTCCAATAAGACAGTCACAATTTTTTGATAAATAGTAGGAGTAATTCATAAAGTATACTCTTACTCAGCCAACAAATTTGCTCAAATAGCTGAGATTTTAAATAAATAATATGAACGATTACACTGTTCGACAAAAAAAAAAGTTGATCTGAATGCACAGAGACCGGACACCCCGGGCTTGAAAGTATAAAAATAAACAAAAATAATGGCGTTTTTAGAATTTTCTTGTCTGCCCCAGGTCATTTTTAAAATATACTTGAACATTTTGCATTTTTTTTATTTAAAAATCTAATCTAATCAATAACCCGACACAGTGTTTTATTTTCAGGACAGCAGAATTCTTGTGCCATATTATGTTTTAAACTTACAATTCAATATGAAGAGTTGTATTAAGATTTGCATGGACTCCTCCACCCCCTTTTTTTGTACCCTCCGGGGTGTCCGGTCTCTATGCATTCAGATCGAGTTTTTTTGTCGAACTGTGTTATAACATCTTTTGTTAGAAAAATAAACACCCTAACTGAGTAACTCTGTTGTAATCCACTGGTAAGGCGTAAGATATTCTTGGATCCATTGTATCCAGAATCGGTCCAACATAATCTGAGCAAGTTTTCAGTTCGACCGCAACGCCGCATTCTCCTCAGATGGCTGGACAGACAGTTGGATGACTCCGCTGGAACTCAGCAATAGGAAGTGGTTCGGCGTTATGGCGGTAGATTCCTCACTTTCCAGCGGAAGGTAAGTTGGAGGTCGCGAGTTCACCGTAGATTCCACCTCCGCAAGGGCCGCTATGAACGTTGCCTCTTCCGGGATCCTCGGCTACTTCAACGCTAAACCTGACTTGACTGACTCAGCTGTTGGGTTCTCGGCGATTATTTTCACCGGCCTCGGCGAAATAAATTAAGTGTGTAAGACGTGTAGTTCAAGCGAATCGTAAGCTTCGGGTTTGTATCCGGGAAAACAGCATCTAGGTATCTTCACCGTATGCATTGTTCCGAGCAACTTGACATACTGCTCCCATCGGTGACCGATACCCTCAGGTAATGGCTTGTCCAAGGTAATTCCGGATCTGCACACATCCTGAACGATCGTCTTGCCATGTACCACGAAAGGAGCAACCATAACTAATGGATCGAAAACGCTCATGACGAGGCTCAGTAGCTGACGCTTGGTTGGCACGCAGAATCATCCAGTAAACGTTGCAGATCTTCTCGGAAATCCATCGAAAATACGAAGACCTTCTCATGTGGTCGGAACACCATTCCCTAAGACTCGTTCCAAGTTGCTGCCCTTTTCCATGATAAAACCCTTCACTGACTTCATGTTCTGTTCTCCAATGCGTGTCAACACTTCTGGTGAGTTGGACATGCAGTTCCGAATAAGGAATCTTGCCTTCTCGGGACTTCCTTGCCCTCCGCTTCCTCGACCGTATCGACGCTGTCTAGGTAATCGTCCACATAATGATTTCCCTTTATCACCTCGGACGCCCTTGAAAACTCCGCTGCATACTCCTCCGCATTCGGGTTTTTCACATATTGGGTTGAACTTGCCGAACATGTCGATCCGAATGTTGCAACGTCCATGACGTATACCTCTACCACCATTTTTATCAAGTATTTTTCGAATAAAATTGAAGTGTTATATTGCTACAACTAGTTATATGTTAGATCTTGGTATAAATGATGAATTTTATGTTCAAAGTCACGAAAATGGCAAGAAAAACATTGAAACATGCAAGCATGTATTCAATACATTGTATTGTTCTTAAATCCGGACAGCTGATGCATACAGTGACCGCCACAAAAAAAGATCCACCCCAAGCATATATCAAAATTTGCACAAACTTGTGATTTTTTTTAAACTTATCATAATTTCAATTAATGTAAAAGTCACATATACCTCCAAACTGTTGGAATCGCTGAACCACAATCAGGTTTCACAGTGGAATACCCGACACTCTACGGGACTTTCGCGTTACGAAGAAAGAAAAATAGTTATCTTCTTTAATACTAAGGAATACTTGTTTATTCATTTAAACTTAACAAACAGCAAAAACAACATAGCTCTACCACAACAGTAACAACAAACTCATGTGCGTCAAACCGTTCCTCAGGGGTATGACACATTCAAAACACACTTATTCTGTGAGGGGTCGGACACTACCGATTCCCCAACACTCCTCCTTAGTGTCAGAACCACTCTCTCCTCCTGAAACTATACTATTTGTTTAAAATTGATGGCTCCTCCTATGTTGAACATCTTACGCTATTGTATGACTTTACGTTTCCTATCTTTACACTTGCTTGACATAAAACAGTCCTCCTCGTCGTTCACCAACCAGTACTACTTCTGATCCCTTCAGAATAATACATCCACGCGCTCCAAAGCAAACAGAGTATACTTCATCGATCATACAGCTCATTGACAAAACATTGAATTGCAAATCAGGTACATAGAGTACGTCCTTCAGTTTTACATGCACTCGTTCCCTGTCCACATTGAGCCCGATATATCTTCCAATACCTTTAACGTCCACAGATATATTTCTCCCATCAGCTAGGCAAACCATTTCTTTGCAGCTCTGACTGTTCTCCAAATTTGAAACAATACCAGTCATGTGTCTTGTGCAACCACTGTCGATAATCCATCCATTGAAAGCGTGTCCACCATCGACTTCCGTCTTGGTCACTGTAGTGAAACACACTTGACGCTCTTCATCTTCTCTTGAGCCTCTTCCGTTATTCGATGATTCTCCGTCATATCTTCGTCGTCTACCTTCCTGAGTTTTCCTGAGCAGCTTCGGGCAATCACGTTGGAAATGTCCCTCTTCATGGCAATAAAAACAATCTTGATATCTTGATCTGCTATTCACATGTCCTTGTCGCATTGTCGCTCGCAGGGCAGTGCCATCACGATCATCATTTTCCAAATCTCGTTCACTCCTTCTTTGCCATTCATCTAGCAGTTTTCCTTTCACATATTCGATATTCAGGTCCTCTTCCAATCTTCCTTCTAGCGTAGTAATCAACGGATTGTATGATTCTGGCATGCTCGAAAGTAGTATCGCCACAACCCAGTGCTCTCCGAGCTTTTCTCCCATACTTTGTAGCCTACTCACCAGTCCTGTTACCTCGGCCAAATGCTTTGTCATGTCTCCTCCTTCCTTCAAACGCAAGGAACAAAACTTTCGCAAAACGTGAATTTTATTGCACAACGATCCGCGTTCATGGTATGCCTTTAGCTTCATCCACATTTCGTTTGCTGTAGCTACACCAATCACATGCTCCAGCTGACTATCATCGAGTGCCAATCCAATAGTCGCTCGAGCCGATGCATCCTTCGTTATCCAAGCGACAGTAGCATTCTCCGGTTTTGGTTCATTTACCACTGACCACAAACTTTCCTTCACCAGCCAGAGCTCCATCCGGAACATCCAGCTGGCCCAGTTGTTGTTATTCAACCGCTCCATCATCACTTTAACGTCATTCATGTTCGCGTTCTTCTTTCCTCCGCAACTTCAATTACAAAAAAAAAAAACTAACTTCACAAACACAAACGATCAATTTGAAAATCCTAAGAGTAGGCTCCCTACAGCCGAAACCAGCGCTCAAGCATTCGCAGTTGCACTAGACTACCAAAACACCTTGTCACAATAAGTTCCTGCTGGCAAATTTCTTGGAATACAAGTGACCAAGGTCGATATTGTTATTCCATTTATCCGAAAGTTAAAGTATTTCCCTGGTTCCGACATCTTCCTGTTGGACGTAATTTTATTTGTTCCTTTTCCAGATTAATGTCTAATCATTATATTTGTAGTAGTCATTTGTACCGCATGAATATCACAGATTCAAATATTTGTGAATGTAATAAGTCATATGAAGACATAGATCATATTGTTTTTGAATGTTGTCGTTTTGAAGCACCTAGAGAAAAATTACTGGAAAATATAATTAGTTTGGGTCTTGATATTCCTGTGTCAGTTCGAGATATTTTGGGAAATCGTTCATTCCTAATCATGAAAATTTTATACGAATTTTTAAATGAAATTTCTTATCGTGTATGATACTGCTCGTTTTTTTTTCTGGTTTTACTTTCAGAGACAACAATTTTGGCACTCATCCCATCTAATCGATTGGCTCTTTGGATACGTGCTAGTGAACATTACTGATGAACATACTGATTGAACATGGAAGACTTCGGCTCAGTTATGGATCGATTCCGGGAGAGCCTTTATTTAATATATATTATTTTATAACGTTATTCGAAAAGATAAAGAGGTTTTGTGCCTTTTTGAGAAGATTTCATTAGAATATCACTCAAAGGGGCTTTTCCCTCTTTCAAAATTCATAAGTTAAATAAATAAATAAATAATAAGTTCCTGCTGCTTTTTTCTTCTCTTCTGGGCCGATAACCTGTTGGAATCGCTGAACCACAATCAGGTTTCACAGTGGAATACCTGACACTCTACGGGACTTTCGCGTTACGAAGAAAGAAAAATAGTTATCTTCTTTAATACTAAGGAATACTTGTTTATTCATTTAAACTTAACAAACAGCAAAAACAACTTAGCTCTACCACAACAGTAACAACAAACTCATGTGCGTCAAACCGTTCCTCAGGGGTATGACACATTCAAAACACACTTATTCTGTGAGGGGTCGGACACTACCGATTCCCCAACACAAACTTCATTTCAGAATAATAACATGATTGATTTTGTTTTCGAAAAATAAAAAATAATAAGTTTACTCTTTACTTAGTTTACCTACCGTAAAATTAATTTTTCGTGTAATTTACGTTGGTGAGCCCCCGGTTTTGACAATTCATTGTTTTTGTTTATCGACAACATAAATTGTAGAGCTCTTAAGTCAACCGCAAGTGTTCAAAAGAATTGGTTTTGAAGCTGTGGAAGCTGTGGAAAAATGGGCGGAGGCAAAATTTCAATGCAGATCCGAAACCTTATTTTGCGTGATGCTAAGCGCAACCTATCACAACGAAAAATAGCGGAGAAGTTTGAAGTGAGCCGTGGCGCAGTGCAAAAGATAATACTGAAGCACCAAAAGTTCGGAAGTGTTGCTGATCGAACGGGAAGAGTATCAAAACGCAAGAGCAGTGCGCGAACCGACGACCTGATCATCCGGCAAATCAAGAAAGATCCACGCACAACCGTGCGTGCGATTAAGGAAAAGGCTAGATTTGACGATTTCCGAACGTACTATTCCACGACGCATGGCAGAACGGGAATTGAAGAGCTATTTTGCTAAAAAGCGAGCAATGATCAGCAAGGTCAACAAACATAAACGACTCTTCTTCGCCAGAAACCACATCAACAAGCCCCTGGAGTTCTGGAAGCATGTCAACTGGTCAGACGAGTCAAAGTTTGAGCTCTTCAACAAGAAACGGTGACTAAGAGTTTGGCGGAAGAGCGATGAGGGGCTCCAGGTTAGACATCTCCAACCAACAATGAAGCATGGCGGTGGAAACATTATGGTTTGGGGCTGTTTCTCGTGGTTTGGCGTGGGAAACTTGGCCCAAATCATCGGCATTATGACGGCAGAAGGGTACATCGACATATTGTGTGAGAATCTGGAGTTATCGATGCTTAAAATGGGACTGGAGAATAATAACACCTTCCAGCAAGACAACGACCCCAAACACACGGCGAAAAAAACACGAGCATTCTTCCGGTCAACCCGCATCAAATCCATGGAATGGCCACCCCAGAGCCCCGATTTCAATCCCATTGAAAATCTCTGGGCAATACTTGACAACAAGGTAGATAAAACTGGTGTTACAAATAAACAGTCGTATTTTGCAGCCCTGCAAATGGCTTGGGACGATTCAGACCAACAGCACCTCCGAAACCTCGTCGAAAGCATGCCAAAGCGTCTTCAGTTGGTGATTGAGGCCAAAGGAGGTCATATCGAGTACTAATGATTTGTTTTGATTTTTTTTGTTATTGTTTTGTGAAGAAACATGAAGTGGATCTTTTTTTCTGTCATACTCAAAAACCTAAGTATAAAGCGATATGATTTTTTTAATTTTCTTTTTAATAAAAATCAATGATGTTTCTATGACAAAATGAAGTTTGGAAGTTTATTTTTTTGTTACATAAACTGAAATAAAAATAGGTTTCAAAAAAATCACAAGTTTGAAGCAATTTTCTTATAAACTGAGAGTGGATCTTTTTTTGTGCCGGTCACTGTACCTTGATTTTTAATCCAGACAAATATGAATCAAAATCCGGACACCTGTTCTGTGACATGAATTGATGGCATAAAAGTGTATTAAAATTCACTATGACGCAATTTTGTAATCATTTGATCAAATATTTGATGCATGCGTTCGGTTTTAGAAGCTAATAAACGTAGAGTTTTAGTAAATATGTGCTTTAATTACCTCTAACTGGTTCAGGACACCTGCAATTGGGTACTTGGTGTTTATTCAGTATAAAAAGTAAGTCCACTGATTTTCTTAGCACTAGTAATCTCTCGTTACATTTCATTGATAGTATTTGCTTCTTTTATAATAAATTTGCTTTCCAATTATTGGTTCACGAAAGTAAAACACAACACTTTCAAACGATGTCTGGATTTGAAGCCACTGGTTTCTTATCCCGGACAGTCCCTTCTTCACAATTTATAGATTGTTTTCACGTTCTACCACAAGTGTAGTGCTTCAAAATATCTAAACCTATGTATCGTACACTGTTCTTACTAAAACACTTCCAAAATAATGTAATTTAAGCATAGAACTGTTAACTTAATATTGTGGTACGTTCGTCAAGGTTCATCAACAATTTTATTTTTATTTTTATGATTTATCAGGCAATGCTTACTAGATTACGAATGAAACTAAAATGATTACAAGTGTTAAAAGAAGAAATTATGTATAACATTATATAAGTTATTACATATTTTTTTACATCTATTTAATGATAATTATCAGAGTGTCCGGATATTGGTACCGTCCAGATATCGATTCACCACGGTACTTGAATAGGTTCAGATGGATTTTCTCGCCACATGAACCACTGAGCTAAATGATATTGCACTATGATAAGCACTTGATGGAACATTTCCATTGGAACATTCCACTGATGGCGATTTATATCAGTCGGTAAAGCTCAGCTCCTTTTGGAAGAACGGAGTTGAACGATACGCCTTTTACCGATCTGGTGGCATCCAAGGGGTGGATCACTTCTTCAATGCACATCAAATGTGCATCAATTTGCATTAAATGCATTTTTTCATCATTCACATCAACTTAGCCCTGGCTCAAATACCATTGTACCGTGCTATAGCAACACGTCATTGTTTGCTTTGAATGTTTTGAAATTGTTTACGCTTTTCTTCAACTAATATCAAACTTTATTTATTTCAGATAATCAAGCTATTTTAACACCGCAAAATGTATTAAATTTGAAAGCCTAATCGATACCGACCTTTGAGACATCAACCATCTGAATGGTCAAGATTCACTCAAGAACATTGCACAGTGGAGAAAGGATGAATGGTGGACAGGAATACATTGTCTCACGTCCTGTGGGCTAATCAAAGGAAATGCACCTTCTTCCCTACATTCCTACCTGCATTCTTTAGCTTACCGGCGGCAAAGGAAATCCGCATAGATTCTCAAATTAAGGATAGCAAGAAAAATGCAAACCAGTTTAAAATTATTTGTCATCAACATCTTTTTTTATTTCCTGCATTGTCTGTTTGGGATCTTGGGGACAGTTAGGGTCCATTCACAAATTTCATATCGCATAAAATGGCAATTTTAAATACCCACCCACCCCCTTGAAACGATTTTTGAATGAACATTATGCAAATTTTGTATGAGCCGTAACACCTGCAGGGCACCCACTCATCCTCTTTAGCGTTTTGAAATTTGTGAATAAGCCCTTAAGGAACGGTAAGCTTCAAGGGTTAATATTCTCCTTTTATGCTTTGTTCTCATTGCAGAATGAACAACATTTCTTCACCGGAACGTTAAATCTCTGGAATATGGGGATTAGATGAAGGGACATGTTGAAATAACAGATATTGTCTACAAACTACAAATCTCACTTTAAAATTCGCTTCCGGATAACCCTGTCACTGCACTGTCTAACTAACAGCCCAAATATCGACATATTCGATAGTCCAATGAGTCCGACGAGTGGTACAAGCCGAGGCCACTTAGAAGCACATATTCCTTAGACAACTGAAAGTGAGGTTTTTAGAGTTTTCCTTACAGCAGAAGTTGAAGCTGGTCTGGAACATCGTTGAAGCGCCCACACAGTTGCCGGTTTGTAGTAAGGTTTTTAAGAGTTCCCTTACTACGGCCAGCATCAGAAAGTAGCAGCATAGGCTACGCATAAGCGGTGTGCACCGCCCTCTACCCGGCGGAACAAAGGATTAGGTCCAGTCACAACATTATTGTTAGTTTTTAGAGAGCAGCAGATTTTCTTGAGCGTTTTGAAGAATGAGTTTGACATCTTGATAAGGATAGCAAACAAACAATGGAGCAAGCCATGAATTGCAAATTTGCTGAGTGTGCATTTCAATGCATTTAAATGCATGAAATTTATCAAATGCATCAGAAGTGATTCGCCCCTTGGTGGCATCTCAGAAGACCCAGACTTTCTCGGGCATTCTTGGTTTACCATGGTAGCCAAGGGTAAAAACCACATACGTTTCATCTCCAGTTCTCGAGGAGTGGCTTTGTGTGCGTATCCCTTAGATACGTAGCTTGCAATTTGCTGCCTAACGTTGACATATATAATTAAGAATTTCCGCAATTTCAGCGTAGTCTTCAATCTAGTGTTGTCTAAACCTATGAGGATACATGGAACTGCGTCGTTGTAGCTTTGCACTGGCAGACCTCTCAGATGCGGATGTTTGCTCCTCAACTCCTCGAAAATCACTGATTGTCGCGCAAACTCTAGCCCTTCAATGGTTTGTACTCTCCGTATAGTAAACTGTCTATCCGTACTTAATCCAGACAGACTTAGCTGAATTGTTCGGGATCCGCCTTCCACTTGCTCAACTCTATCGGTTCATTTCATACAAAGCGGAGATGTTGAGCCTTGCACACCCAACTGTTCTGCCAAAAATCGCACCAGTGGTAGTGGTAACGGAACCACCATCGAAGAAGGCGAAGGTTTGTATCGATTGACCGTTGGCATGGAGGATAACCGGAATTATACGGAATAGGATTTCATGTTGCTGCCGATGAACGGAGATTACGCCGGAAACCTAAGACGATACTTCCTGTCTTGTTTCTCGTGATTTTCCTGGGTGAAGCAACCGATGATGTCGTTGTTGGCGGCCGTTTACTCCGCAGTTCGAGGCATTGCACGGCCATTTACTATGTGGATACAAACAGCGACTACATAGGCCCAAGAACCACCTTCCACTTGTCTTCCAATGTCTTCGTCTTGAAGCTACTGCAATCCTTTGGTTTGTGTCCAGGTTTCTGACAAACCATACAAGGACGCTCTGTCCTCAATTGGCTGGATGGTTCTGGTTTCTCGTTCTGGATATTCACCTTGTGTATTTCGGCTTCTCTTGTTTGATGATACAGTTAACTCTCCCTTACTCGACATTCCGTATCTCGATATCGAGTTAGAGAACCATAGTAAAAGTTGGTTTTCATGGCTAACTCGATGGTCCCTTGGATCGCAGTTGCACTGGTTTTGTGTTCTGTAACTCGATACCTCCCTAACTCGATGGTCCCTTCAGGTTACGGAGAGATGACTGTAGTTGGTAGTGTAACACTAGCTGCTGTCGCGATCACGTTCATGTGGTCCGCAAAGGTCTACGTTCTGCACTCGCTGTTTATGTATCGCCCAATCTAGCTTGATATAAGTGGCAGTTTTTCTACTTACCCCATGGTCAAGATCGGGTTAGCAATATACACCTGTTGTCCAGTCGAAACTAAACTAATAAAAACAACAAACCATGCGAAATGGGTTTTCAAGAAGCCGTCCATCCTTCGTGAACTGTAGGCCCGTATGAGTTATTTGAAACAAACATACGCTTTGTAATATAGCTTGAATACTGAATTCAAGTCATATACAAATATTATATTTTGAACACAAGAACTTATGTTTTTCAAATAATTAAGATTGTCATATTGAAAAATTAATTTTTTAAGTGATCACAAAATTAAATCATTTCCGTAACGCCTTATGACACTTCAGTCTGCACATAGTCAGCTTATTATATGACATATGTTCTTTTAATATTTAATGATTTTATGTAATCGACAACATTCCAAACCGGCTTCCGGTATTGAAATACATTGTTAATGAATCAAAAATCAACGTTTTTGACAGCTACGCATTTGAAAGGGCATTACGTCTAGAGATTTTTTTTTTGAAAATCTGCCCAGAGGTTGGGGCATAGGTATATAACCATCTTCTTCTTCTTGCTGGCGTTATGTCCCCACTGGGACAGAGCATGCTTCTCAGCTTAGTAATCTTATAAGCACTTCCACAGTTATTAACTGAGAGCTTACTATGCCAATAACCAGGTACGAAGATACTCTATGCCCTGGGAACTTGAGAACATTTCCAACCCGAAAAGATCCTCGACCGGTAGGATTCGAACCTACGACCCTCAGCTTGGTCTTGCTGAATAGCTGCGCGTTTACCGCTACGGCTATCTGGGCCCCTTCAACCATCATTTAATGTTTTGATGGCTATTTTTGTTTGATAATAAAGGAAAATGAAGCAACGTGACAGGGTTACAGCAAATGTTTTCGTTTTCATCAATTGTGTCTGTAAAATAGTGGTGTTGCCGCTGGGAACACTCCCACGGCTATGTACAGGGGATAGGCAAAATGATTGAGATAGGCAAAATTTTGCCCAAATTCAAATGCTTATAACTTTATGAAAAATGAATGAAATTGGATGCATCTGGAAGCAGTCGACGGCAAATTTGGTCCAGTTTTAGGAACTTCCTTGGCCTTGCATATTGGCCACTGGACACCGGAGATGTTCCGGATTTTCTGAGGTTATGTCCAAATGTCATTTTTTCTGTCGCTTCTATTTTTGTGCGGTGTAAAGTTCGATAGATGTTTGCAACTTTCCTAGAAACTAAAACTAATAGGAAGTTGAATGCCACCGGACGCATTAAGATTGGTTGGAAATCTTCAGAAATATGACCATTTCCGTAAAACTGGTTCCGGAAAGCATGGTCAGTCATGTTTGTATTTCCAATCATGTAAATATTATCCGGAGCTATATCAAAGTGGACATCAACCTTAAAAATGATGTTTCCTGCAGCGTATTCAGAACCATTAGATGCACAGACCACTCTATAGAAGGTTCCAGGTGCCCTGGGGGAAGTGGTCAATTAGGAACATATCTGGAACCATATCAATATGGGCATCAAACTTCATGATTTTCAAAGGTTATGCTTTCCGAAGCATTTCCAGCACCGGCTGCCATGACCACTTTATAGTAGATTCCAGGTGCCCCGGGGATGTGGCCAATTCAAAACATGCCCGAAAACACATCAATATGGGTAAAAACATCGAGATTTTTGAAGGTGATGCTAATAGAAGTATTTACAGCGCAACTTATTTATATGACCACTGTATAGTAGGTTCCATGGGCCCTGGGGGATGAGGTCATGTTTCGAGTTGGCCACATCTCTAGGAGCCCCTGGAATATACTATAGAGTGATTATTATATCTTGTGGTTCTGAAAATGCTCGCCATTTTCCAAGTCACATGGATCTTATTGTTTATGGTAGAATGTGATTCTAAACAGATGAACGGACATGTTCCGAATTGGCCACATCCCCCGGGGCACCTGGAACCTACTATAAAGTGGTCATGGCAGCCGGTGCTGGAAATGCTTCGGAAAGCATAACCTTTGAAAATAATGAAGTTTGATGCCCATATTGATATGGTTCCGGATATGTTCCTAATTGCCTACTTCCCCCAGGGCACCTGGAACGTTCTATAGAGTGGTCTGTGCATCTAATGGTTCTGAATACGCTGCAGGAAACATCATTTTTAATGTTGGTGTCCGCTTGAAAATAGCTCCGGATAATATTTACATGATTGGAAATACAAACATGACTGACCATGCTTTCCGGAACCAGTTTTACGGAAATGGTCATATTTCTGAAGATTTCCAACCAATCTTAATGCGTCCGGTGGCATTCAACTTCCTATTAGTTCTAGTTTCTAGGAAAATTGCAAACATCTATCTAACTTTACACCACACAAAAATACAAGCGACAGAAAAAATGACATTTGGACATGACCTCAGAAAATCCGGAACATCTCCGGTGTCCAGTGGCCAATATGCATGGCCAAGGAAGTTCCCAAAACTGGACCAGATTTGCCGTCGACTGCTTCCAGATTCATCCAATTTCATCCATTTTTCATAAAGTTATAAGCATTTGAATTTGGGCAAAATTTTGCCTATCTCAATCATTTTGCCTATCCCCTGTATTCCGCAGAGTTAGCCTCACCGGAGTAAACGTCATTCCGACAGATCAATCTGTCAACTAGCTTAGAGGATCTAATGAATAGATTTCAGAGTCACTGTGGATGAGTGCGCAGATTTGCCATTCCGTGAAATATTAACAGAATTGTTATAAAAGTAGGATTGTTATTCCTTGAACTCTTTGAATTAAAACTAAAAGTAGTGGTTTGAAACAGTAGGTGAAATGTTAAAACTTAAAACTATAAAACAGTTAAAATTACTTTTTATTACAGAACACAAGTAGTTACAAGGCTAAAACTTAAAGCTAGAGAGGTTAAAATCCTACAAGCTACATTAAAACTACTTAATAATTAATCATGCAACATGCACTAGAGTACTAATTACGTTATCAATTACAGTTGAATTGCGATTATAATTGATTATTAGAGGCAAAGCAGAACAGTTATTCTGTAGTTAAAACACCGATCGTGTAAGTATCATACACAAGACAAAGTAATCTAAACTAATAAATAAAATTTGCAGTTTAAAGCATCGCCAAACTACACAAAACAGTGTTTGTGCTGCTGAAAACCTGGTGACCAGCTCCCCATTTCTGCTCCCTGCCAACAAGTGGATTTCACAGAAATATATGTAGTTATATATTCATATTTGGTAATTTATTTCACAAGCTACTGCGATCTTTTTCTAAGCATGTACTGTTGTACATGTAGTGATGCAAATTTGAATTCCGAGATTATTTATCGAAAATTTGTCCTAACGAAAATATGATTCTTTACTCATGTTTCAATCATAACTTGATTTATCAATTTCTCCCACCATTTCTCCAATCTCTATCGATTACCTTGTCAGAATGAAGCTCCTTTACTTGTTGATGAATCGTTTCATCGCACACATGTATGTAAGTAGAAAAAACTAATAAAAAGACTTCCTAATAAGAATTAGACAAAAACCAGCAGAACACAATACACCTAATAATAATCACCCATCACTTGAAACCCGAAGCCCCCCTCGAAAGGGCACAACCAACTGTCCAAAAACGATTGAGCTGCGATTGGTTCCAAAACGGGTTCATAAGTGTGCAGCCAGCCCGGTTGCTGCTGTTGGAAATTACCGATTTCCTGTCTCCAAAATTTGTCGCTTTTTGTTCGGCTTGGGGTTCGCAGCACCATCATCATCGCCATATGGATCAGATCCGAGATGCGTTGCGATGTGTACTTAAAGTATTGTAAAATCCAAGTTCCAATAATGATGACTCGAGAATGGAAGACGATGACGAAGAGGACGACTATTGGGGCCGAAAATGGAGAAAAGAGTTCAAATTCATTGAACAGACACAGACGTCTTCTACGAATGGAATAGATGGGGCTACGTTTTGACTAGGTTTTCCTATTTTCCAGGCCGGACTGTAAGTAAGGTGAACAAAGATAAGTTAAACCAACGGGAGGAGGTGCCAGCGAGGAAACACTCAAGAATGGACGATGTTGCTACTGAAGCTGTGGAAGATCGATAATCGTTTAATAAATGATGAGATAATTGAAAGTGAAGATTACACAAGATTGTTACTGGCATACACCTTCCTACCTCGGGGGATGGTGGCAAATGCAGACGAGCAGAGGCAGGTGGATGGATCTTTTTCTAGCTTCGGTACGCTACTCTTTTGGGTTGGTGGATCTCTGTCCACAGGAAGTGTATGACTTTCAAAAATCCGTCCATTCAAGCCCGAGCAGCTTCTTGGCACATTTAGCTGTCCGTTGGCCTCATTGGGTTTACACCAGGAGTGCTTTGTTACAACGCACGCACAGACAACCTCGTCCATCAAATTGCCACCGATTTGTGGCGATGCTATACTTCTACACCCACTACGCAGGAAACCAACATCCACCGGTTATGGGTTCAAAGTCAGATTTTCAAAGTCAATGTCAATGGAAATTTTGGATATTGATTGCGCTTCGATATCCGTTCACAATCTAGTTGCAATAGGGGGATCCAGGGTAAGTGATCGAAAAGTTATGGGTGTTCCTATAGTTGCAGTAGTGTCATTTATTCTGTTTAGCTACACACACAAAAAAATCTTAGAATTACACGTAAAGTGATTTAAGCTTCAATAATGTAAAGTCATTTCTAATGTATAATCCAATGATAAAACCTAAAAACACATCTATTCTATCCAACTTTGCTAGCAAAAACCGTGTTTTGATGTAGTTCAATTATTACTCTTCATTATTGGAACACCTACCCTACCACTTGGAATCGAAAATTTACCTCAAGTGAGATAGTTTTGACATCACAGGAAACAAAACGACCATTACGATCGCGTCTCAAATCGAAACCTCGAAAACCATAAGCGGCGCACGATCTTTGATGTTCGAACCACGCCGAGCAATATTTCCATCATCAGTCCCAGCGGGACACTACTCCAACGGACCAAGATTGGCCAGTACAACCCAGATCAATTTTATATACATTGCCACACTATCATATCGCATCCATCTCCCAACTGATGGCCAACGATGATGATGATGATGGTGATAATGTAGTTCTGGTATGGTGGCGCTCGGAAATCGTTCTCAGAGATGGAAATCATTTTTGGAAAGTCACGACGATTGTTTTCTTTTCAGCTCTAAACATAATACGAGCGTCCTTGGAAGTGTTCTAATAGTGCAGGAAAATGATGATAATTATGGCGGTAGCTTCCCGGGACCGATTCCTCGATGATCGATGGCAGAGGTGCGAACATTTTGGAACTCATCCTCCAACGATCAGTCGAATTAAGCAACTGAAAAAGCCTTTTTTCAAGGACTTTTTTGTTCGCTTTATCTGAAAAATCTACGATTGGTAAAGTGTGGAGTCATCGCTTACCTGTTTGATGCGCAGCAGTGGTTACAGGAAGGCCGTTTGGATTTGTTGCAGGCGACGAGCTGTTCCAATGTTGTCAGTAAGTTAAACTTACTTATAAGGAAAATGAACTGATGTTTTCGACGATTTGAGTTTTTCATGAATTGAAGCGACGAATATCAATGTGAAAAATTGTGGTTATTTCCCAGATTAGGGTTTTTTTCAGATCCATTTTGTTTAAACGAATAGTTTCGAATGAGAAACTTAACCCATTAACGCCCAGTGATCTATTTTGAGATCAGTAACATTTTTGAATACAATTAATTTTTTAGACGAAATGGATGCTTGGTATCTTTGGCAAAGTTGTGAAAGACATTAAGGGCAGTCCAATGACAAGTTTTTTAATTCAGATTTCTTCCACTAGGTTGCGCTGTCAGCATAAAACATATCTGTTTTGGCTCCAGCTCTTATCGGCATCACCACGCTCGTCGTATACTGTAATAAGCGTGGTTTGCAAATCAGAGATTCCTGAACAATTATAGAATGGATCCTGTGCCGGAAGTCAGTGTGGATTCCGCGATTCCCGAGTGCAGATTTCAGAATATGTTTTGGGATGCCAATGTGGATCGAGGATTTCCAGTGCAGAATCCTGGTAATCCCCCCCCGTGAGGATTCTGGGAATCCCGTAAGGATTCTGGGAATCCCGTGAGGATTCTGGGATTGCAATGTGAATCCTGGGAATTCAGTGTGGATCCTGGAATAACAATGTGTATCCCGGTGTTCTAGTCTGGGTCCAAGTTTTCCAGTTTGGATCTTTGGCTTCGATCGTGGATATTGGAATTCCACTAGGTTTGTTGTATTTTTATGTATATCCTGGGACTGTTGTTCAGATCATAGTGTGTCAGTGTGGATCTTGGTATTCCATTGTGTATATTGAAATTCCAGTTTGAATCCTGGGATTGTAACATGGTTCGTGTAATTCTAATGTGAAACCTGAAATTTCAGTGGGGACCTTGGGGTTTCAGTATCTTGATACTCCAATATGGATCTTGCGATTTTAGTGTGAACCACAGGATTAGAATATGGGTCCTTGTTTTCTAATGTGAATGCTGGGATTTCAGTGCCAATTTTAGGATTTCAGTGTAGATATTTGAGCATTTTGAGTATTTTGCATTTCCAGTGTAGATCCTTGGAATTCACTGAGGATCCTGTATTCCAGTATGGATTTCAGATGCGGATCCTATGATTTCAGTGCGATATGGGGATACCAGTGGAGAGTTTTAGTTTCCAGTGTGGATCCTTCAATTTCAGTGTGGAAAAATGTTGTAAAAATTCTACGGAAATAGTGAGCAAAAAGTTTTAAAATACATTGGGAATCTTACGCGAATGCTGGGATTCTTGTGAAGGTCCTGTGGAAATCTTATCTTATAGTTATATGGCAAACAGTTAGTATTCCTGAGAGAATCTCGTAGAAATACTTTGGGAATTTGGATTGGTCTTATAAGAAAGAGTCATGTGAGAGTTCTCAGGGAACTTTATGTGAAACCTGTATGAATTCTTTGGGAATTGTGTAGAAATACTGCGGGAATTATAAACCTTATGGGAATTCCGTATGTTTTTGTCATGAGCATCCTGGAAAAATTCCATTTGGGATTCTGTGATATTCTTCGAGAATCCTGAGGGAATCTTGTTTGATACCTTCAAGAATCCTGTAGAAACAATGTGTCAATATCTTTGGAATCCTGCTAAATCCTTAGTGGTTTTTATTACGACAAAAATTTTCGTATTCGTGAAAAGTTTTATAAGTGTGTACCCCGTAACAATTTGATACCAACGAGGCTGGCGTAAAATATAGGAGGAGAATGCGACGACTGCGGCTATATGTGTATGAATGTATGTATGTTTCAATGTGCAAACGAGTATGTGTTGTGCATGTACGTGTATGTTCTTGTGTGTGCTTTGTACACATGTCACATTCAGCATCATTTTGTGATGTATTTTTCAAATAAACCTCTTTTTGTTATTTATATTTATGGTAACATGTTATTACCGTTTACATTATGTTTATCATAATATCTTGTCACTTTTGAATGCACCATACTACCTTCGAACATTTGCAAAAATAATCGAAGATTTTTATTTTTTAAATATTTTGCGTATATATGACCCACTGTGTACTGTAACAAAAATTGACCGTAAATTTTCATTTAAATGACGGTTTTAGCATTCTCTTATCATATTGCGATACTCCAGAAAGAATCAGGTGATTACTACAAATGTGAAATAATTCGGGCGTTAATGGGTTAATAACACACTTGAATTTTTTATTATTTTTTTTCCTGAAAAGCACCCTTACTCCGGCGGCGCACACTGGGGCAGAATAAAAAAAAACGCGGAAACAACCTGTAGTTCTTCGGAATGAAGAGATTGACGTTTTGAGATAAAGTCATATTTTTTAGCATTATTCGCATAAATGACTCATATGCCATTTCGGTCAAATGACAGTTTAGGTGTATGGTTTCTTCGGCAAAGTAGATCGTTATATTATGCTGAAAATAGTTGCTGAAGACATCAAATTTCCAAGGCCTACTATAGAAATATAGAAATTTATTTGAAAAATTTGCAAAAATGCGAATTTTTTCAGTTTTGTTTGTTATTTTTCAAAGTCACAATACCATATCTTACAGTGCCTTACCGATTTTGGCAACAAGGCATGATTTTTATGTTGCCAAAATGGGGATGTTGCCAAATTCGGGAATTTTGAAATGCTTATGTTTTTTATCATTCTAATCTCTAAAAGTATCAGCAAATGGATGACAACTACTACGAATGATGTGAAACACGTCTGGGAGCCTTCTTCAGTTTAGCTTTTGACTCAAAAGCAGAGACATCATGTACTAATGACATGCACGATTTGAAAAGCACACTTGTTGTACACAGTACACGCATGGTATTACTTTAAGTGGCCATTTGCGACTGTTCTTCTTCTTCTTGGGATTAACGTCCCTACTGAGACAGAGCCTGCTACTCAGCTTAGTGTTCTTATGAGCACTTCCACAGTTATTAACTGAGAGCTTTCTTTGCCTAAGTTTGCCATTTTCGCATTCGTATATCGTGTTACTTGGGAGTCGGATGACCCCTTTATAGCGTTTGAATACCCGTAAGCTAGAGTATGAGCTTTTCGCTCGCAGGGTCGGCTTTATACGAGAGGCTAATCAAGGCTCAATAAATGGCAAAACACTCTAAACTAGTTTTACACAGCTTTATTAGAATTACTCACTATATTTCTGTGGATTTGAGTGGGTACAGGTGGTTGGCCGGCCGGCTTCTATACGGCTGCTACTGGTCAGGATGGCAAATGCGGTGCTTGAGAACGTGCTAATGGGCTTGTAAACCGTAATCCATTAGGGTTCTATCTAGCGTGGAGGTACAAGGCCTGACTCTGGACTATAGGCTGAGGTTCCTGTCGGGAATAACCTCGTCCGACGTCCGACGGAAGGGGATCCGATGTTCAATCTGGTAGACCTTCCCGCTTTACAGCCCTGATCTGGACCAGAGTAGGTTGCGGTCCACGGACCAGGCTTTTAGGTCAAGCGTTATTGGGTCCTAATCACACAAAGGGACATCATTTGGAGGTTAGATTTACGGGTGCTACTGGGCAAACATGATAGGGCACATGTACATGGACATTAAACATCATACCTGATTCGCAAACTTAACGGCTTATTTGAATGGACAAACCGCCACTAAAACTTTTTAACTTCACCGAGACTTAATGGGCGAACTAGTATATTCGAGGTGGATCTCTGGATATTTGCGCTAAGAGCAAACTTCCTTCTTTGGCGGTCACTGTATGAAAGAGAGCGAGCCTTCTGTCCAATGTACCCAGTAGCCTACCCTTTTGTGTGATATTCCCTTTTTCCATCTCCTTTTAGCCGTCCTTTATGAAACTCGCGACAATACCTCCTAACGCAACCATCCAGTAGCTTTTAATGTGTTCTGTGTTGTGTACTAATTGTGTTTTACAAACTTTGTTCTTAATATTACATTTTGAAGAAATTGGGTTTTATTTAATTTATTCTGTGTGCATGCTCATATTTTATTCCTAGCTAATTATTTTAATAATGTTTAGGTAAATGTTTTGTACATAGTATTTTAATAACAAATAACACTCTAGAACGTTACAATTTTTACGGACTACTTAATAAAGATCTTATGCTCCAACGGTAACAATCGTGTGGCAGGTACGTTGATATTCTTTGCCCAGGGAAGTCAAGGAAATTTCCATTACGAAAAGATCCTGGACCGACCGGGAATCGAACCCAGACACCTTCAGCATGGCTTTGCTTCGTAGCCACGGACTCTAACCACTCGGCTAAGGAAGGCCCCAATGCAACTGTTCTAGAGAGCAAATAGGCAGCTTTGAAACCAGACCATATCGAAAGTAGCTGATTTCGAATACAGGTTCGGTTGATGATCCTTTCAGGTGGGTTAATTTTTGGGATATCCTGCAATTGATTACCACACGTCTTAAAAGTGAACAAAGTTCTAAGTTGGGAACAGTGGCAGTTCTTATAAATTACTGCGCTAAAATCAATGCTAATCAGATGTTATGTCAGAAATGAAACTACGATGCTATTTATCCAGACTGGCGCCGCCAAGCACCCAGAAATAGAGTTAATGACGAGATCTCACCAAGCATTACATTCGTTTGCTGAGATTCAGAAATTATTTTGCTGATAGTTACAATTTTAAATCATTAGAAAATTGAAAGGATTTTTTTGAAAAAAAAAAAATCATGACAAGTAAGAAATGTGTGTCGGAATTGTTTAAACAACGTGAGGAGTAATATTCGAATTGAAAATGGTTGAAAGTTTTGCAGTTGAAATTCCAATTTTCGTTCATTTTATTGCGTTTCTCATTTCACGTGAATACCGTTGGATTTTTTATACGAATTTTTGAAGAAATTGCTTGCAATATCAATACAATTTTCGATTTTATTTCTGCAGGATTTTGTGTAACTTCCGAAAGAAAAAACTGTTAGCAGAAAAAATGTAGTTAAAATTTTGTGAAATCAGCGGAAAAAATTGTAGTAGCATTGTTTCTTTTTTCTTCCTGTAGAATAATGTGTGAACTTTAAACATTATTTTTGATTACAGTAAACATTTTTTTGGTGAAATTTTCAATTGTGAAGGTGCTTAGAATAGGAAACAAAATATTCTTTTATATCACTCTCCAACTGTCACAAGGTTGTGGTCAGAAAAAAATTTGACTGCTGAAGAAGCAACAATATGGACTTGATTGCAAGAAATAATTTCTTAAGCAAGAGACTACACAAATTTAAAAATGTCCATAGAATTTTAAACATGGGCTCTTTTTTTACTCGCTCTTAGAATTCCTTCATAAACGTTTTTCAATGACTACGTCAAAACTCATTCTCAACATTTTCCCAAACTGTCATCTAGAGTTATTCACAAAGGTGCTCAATGTTTTCCTCAACAATTGTTACTGAAATGCCTACAAAAAATATCTTATAGAAATTACACCAATTATTAAATAAAATCTAATCAATGATCACGAGATAATTTGAAGCCTCAAACAATCCGATTGATATGTTAAAAAAATGAAATCACAATAACAACAAAACATTTGTGATCAATACAGTAAAACAGATCGTCCTTACATTTGATGTTTTTAATACACTTGCTTTTATTGTCGATTACCATCCTATTCCGCCAACTTATGATGCCCATTAAACAATTCAGCAATAGTTTATATAGCTTGCTTGATTCATAAGACTTCTCATATACGTTAAACAATAACTTTGAAATATACGATTTCTACTCAAAAGAACGTTTCAGATTACCTTTCTTAGCTCGCAATGCTCACTACCAGTTTCATTTTCACTCATTGTCACTTTGTTTGAACTCAAAATGTTAGGTTTCAGTGTCTTATAATCAATTGAAAATATTTTTCAATGTGTTGCCAAAATCGGGAATAAATTGTTGCCAAAAACGTGTGTTGCTTAAATCGGGTGTTGCCAAAATCGGGAAGGCACTGTATATATATCCTATATATTATCTTATTAATTAACATAAAGCAGGTTGGGTGAAAATTTGATGGTAAAAATAATATTTTGTTTGATTTTTTTAGCAAAATTTTCAAAAAAAAACAGGGATATTGTGTATAGGCCATTCTTGCGATCGGGCATGTTTGAATTCAGAATCTGAAAATGTCTGCCTTCCTCAGTCTTGCTAAATGTTGCACGTTAATATCAACGGCTATTTGGACTATCTGCCTCTATACAATCTAGTTGAAAAAAGGATTTGCTCTGTAGAATCCAAGAAAACTGAGAATATCTGAAGCTATCGTAAAAAGCTTATATGATCAGTTTTAGTTTAGTCAGTTTTGTGTGAATAGAATTCAACGACAACACCCGCGAACACATCGCACCGGGATTCTTACCCGCAGGTAAACCAAGAGTTCATAAATCTTGATGGATTTCCTTATTGAACAACCGCCCCTATAATTTCCTTCCATAGCGCGCACCCACTGAAACACACACCGCCGTAGTATTTTCATCGAGAAAGGTGTAGATTGGTCACCATTTCAAATTTATTACTCACGCAATGGGCAACAACCGCGCGCACGCTACGCTACCACCTTTCTGGCGTTCTCCCCACCGTCCAGGTGCTCATTCTAGGTTAGGCCACCAGCCAGCTGCCTCAGCCAAAGACCGCTCGCTGCTGATGGGGTGTTGATGTAATTACATGTCGTTTAAATCCGGCAAACACATTCATCAACTCGGCCGAGGGACACGCCACAGCATAGTCCGGGAGCTGCCATCAACCTCCCCAGGCCAGGCCCAGTTAACCCGTTAATGCCCAGCGTCCGATTTACGGACGAATGTCAAGCGTCTTTTTCTTCTTTCCATTTCTGCTAAACAATTCTAACTAGATATATACAATCACGTTTGAATTTGGTTGAAATCGCATAATATCGTGTAAAATGTTATTTAAATTTTGAAATCCGCACCATAAACATTTTTTCTGACACTATGTTTGATAAACATTGTTTGAGTTATGAGAATGTAGAAAATCATAATTAATTGTTTCAAGAATTAACTACAATTGTGGCATACACACTCCGAAAAATCATATGATTTTACGTCTTTTGGATGCACATAAAAGAAGCGAGCCATATGACGTAAATTTGTGTCGAATTGAAATTACGTTAGTGTCTTATTCGGGAAATATCGATAACAGTCCCATTGTTTTCGTGTCCTTTAACATGTAAAATTACATTTTTTGTTCAACACATCTTCAAGAACACGTTTTTGTGTCGTTCCATCACTTACATCATGTGTCATTCAGTGATAACCAGAATTACGTCCACAGTAATTTTCATTATTTTTAAGAATGTATACCTAGGGCAATCACGGGTTAAAATGAAATCCTTGCGTGAATCGTTTTTTTTTGTATTCACTTCAAATTAAAACTCCAAACGTGAATTTTGCCAATCAAAGACGTCCCCATCGTCGTCACAATTTGGCCCATCCCTCTTGCAGAATGGCGTCGGATGATTTTAACCGGAGCCATTAAGTCCTTAATTTGATTTACCGCCACGCCACTCGACATTTTCCGCTCCGAACGGTTTTTCTGTTGTTTGAACAGCACTCGAAAAATTTTAATTCAAAGCAAAAACAAATCCCCGCTCCTCCGCCGGCCATTATTCCGAACCAATATCCCCTTCCGGTAAGAGCAGAATGGATTTTCCGCATTGACTTCAACGTCATAGGTCGTTGTCGCCGGAAATCGAATCTTCAACGTCGCCAGAAACGGATCGAGGCAGGGGTGACGCTCATTAAAAGTTTTCCCCCACGGCTCGACAAGGCATTGCAGATCTCCTTTTGGCTGGGTTGTCATTAGCAATGGGCCGAATCTCAGCGTTTCCCGGCGAAAGGGTGCCATTCATTCCTTGTTATTGTTTGCCAAACCGCACACACAGTCAACAGTCGGTCGGAGTTTCAAGTCCTTTTGCGTGGTACAGTGTAAAACTGAACACATAGAAACATACTTATTAGCATTAGTATTAGTATTAGTATTAGCATTTAACAATTCGAGCAAATCCAAAAAAATATCGAGATGTGGATCTCATTAGGAGAAAACGACACAAATCCTTAAAGTGGCATTTTGGACCATTTGACCCTACATGGCAGCAGCTAGAGATATAGGTAGGCCTAGTGATGTAGGTGCTGAAGTAGTGTTTGATGGATACGCGTTTGAAGTTGTCGAAAAGTTTGTTAGCCTTGGAAAAGTGAAGAAAGAATTGCGGCTGCATTTAGGTCCTTTTGCGGATTACGTAACCAGCTCAGGTCACGCAACATGCAAACGGAAACAAAATTCACCCTGTAGAAATCATTTATTCTTCCAATGCCTCTAGGAGCACGAAGTGTAGACGTTAAAAGAGCCAGACTGGAGTGCTGTGAACAATACTCGGTAGGAAACTAGAAAATGGTTTGTGGGGTAGACGCATGAATCATGAGCTGTATCAATTATGCTTGCGCTTACAGAAAAAGATCAATAAGCTTTGATATCAAACAAATCTGAGTTATATTTTGAATTGGAACAGGGTTGGTCTAATTCGGACGTTTTGAAGAAGTTGGTTCAAACATGGTCAGCCAAGTGTATAAAGATGCTTATATCATTGAGTGTGTGAAAGACGGCAGATTTCAGTGAACCGACATAGTGTGAATTTCAGAAGAAAACAATATCTGATACCAAAGCCAGGGATTTAGGATCAACTCCTGTCATTTAGATAAAATGTGTGCATCATGCAATGGTCGAGAGCTATCTTGGTCTCGTCATTGCAAAAGCTGAAGGATAGGAAGAAATTTTTAGTTGGATGACTATTTAAGACAGTTGAAGAAACTTACACTGCTGAACATTGTTTTGTCTCAAGCACCAAGATACAGATATTAATTTAATTCATGATCGTTGAATCCGTTGCCGTATTCCAAAGTATCATATCTCGTCTGGTTTTTAAGATATTGGCAGTTGAATATGCATCATTTGACGAGATTGTATGGTGGTTAATATGATTAATTTACCACAAAATTGAAACTTCAAAGAATATTTAGTGACAGTGTTCATAATAATTTTGATACTTAATAGTTATTTATTGAAAGTATTGTACCCACCTTGATAAATGAGAGGAACGACATTAAAGTATGCAGGCATGTAAAAAAAATCTATTTAATCAAAATTTTATTTAAGTATAACCAAACAATATCCTACATGCTTACTTGATAAGATCACTAAACACTTGAAAAAATCATCATTTAAATATTATGTAGGGGGATTAGGGGCATCATGAACACACGTAGCTAAAAGGGTGTCCTTTTAATCTTTGAGAATGCACATGCTTCATCAAAAGTTCATACATTGCATGAAATCTGTATTGCATTTGAAATGTTTGACGGTATATTGGTTATTTTTTGCTTCAATTGTCCTTTGAAATTTGACTTTAAGTTCAAATAGATATATAAGCTAGGCAGTGAAAGAATTTATTTTTTGAACAAAGTAACGAACCCAGAAAGGTTCCTTTTAGCTTTTATAATTAAGAGAAAGCCCTTTTACATATTGAAATAATATACAGTCATTAAATATTTTGGAATCAGTAAATTCCACGCAAGTGTTCATTTTGCCCCAATACCTTTATATACGCCTGGTTTCGAACCAATTTTCTATCTCGTTTTTCTGACATATGATATAATTTTTATTACCATGAATGAATGTAGCACGTCGTATTAATATCAAACTTGATAATAAACCAGCGGTGAATTTAAACATCGCCATTTATGGTCGTAAAAATATCATTTGATAAATGTGTCCATTGTGCCCCTAATTCCTCTAAACATTAATAAAATAAGTATGATATACTGATTTGGTGACCTGTTGCTGGACGTTGTGATGTGCTGGAGCATTTGTTTATGAAAAGCGTTAAGAGTAGTATACTTTGTATACTTTTGGTCTCTTTCGACCCTTGATTGGACCCGTTCCTTTGATTTCCCGATGTAATCGTCCATAAAAGCGAACAGTGTTTGAATTTTTAATAAAATCTATGAAGAAATTCCTGAACAAATACTTGAACAATGAAGAAAGCTTTTGGGGACATTTCTAGATAGGTAAAGTGATGAAAATTTTGTGGGACCACATGGAAAATCCTTATGAATATCAACGCCGAAACCTTTGGAAACAATCTCGGTGGAATTCCTGAAATTATTTTTCAAGAAATTCTAATAACTTTGCGCAAGGAAATTACTAGAGGAATATATAAAGCAGTTCCTGATGGTAGATAATTTCTGTCTGAAATCCTGTCGAAATTTTTTGAAAACTACATGGCTTGATTTGTGGAAGAGTCCCTGGAGCAACTCATGGAGAAATTCTTGCAAACATGTTCAATACACAAGTATTTTCACGAGAAGAATTGTCAATAAATTCAGTGGTAAGTCATTTGGCATAAAGTCGTTTGGCATAATGATCGTTTGGTATAATGGTCGTTTGGCATAATAGTCGATTGGCATAACGAGTCTGAAACCAAGCATTTCTTAAGATGGCATTCGTTTATACGTTTCTATTGAATCTTTCTGATGACGTCAGGCTTATTTTGGAGTCAATTGGTACAAAATGACACTTCATTCAACAATCATAGGCTCTTGAATAAACTGAAGCATATGAGGAATGTTATTGCTAATAATATTTATCCAGAAATAACCGTTCTTCAAAATATTAATTCTTCTTTGGAGTTTCGCTATTGGAATAAATTTTTGCTCTGAGGATTTTGATAAATTTAGCACAAATTAACCCTTCTTTAAAATATTATATGTTTTTTTTTAAATATGATGCAACCATAATGATAGGTATAAACACTGTTGATTTAAAATTTGAATGAATTTAACCTTCTTTTATACATAGGCTGTTCTTTGGAGCTATATTTTGTAGATATTTTTTTGTTTCCAACTGACAAACGGGCGGGAATCGATAACATTGATCAGCTCAAGTTATCGGCGAAAAAAATTTTGATTACTGCAGTTATTTTGATGGGTTATGCTACTTTTTCCCGAATTTCAGTTCACCGAACGCCAGTTACCCGGATGCAAGTTCCCAGAATATCCCGTTTCTCCGAATAGCCCACTTCCCCAAAAAGTTTTTCGAACTCATAATTGCCTTTATATATTCCAGGGTGGTGAACGAACTGGCTATCTAGTATACACCCTTCTTTATTTACTTGGCGGTTCTTTCGAGTTTTACCATCCTCAGCATTTTTGGCCAACATGTGTAAAGCCGAGAATGACAGAATACCTCCTCCTTTCGATTGATTATCGTTCTTTCTCGTTCACTATCCAGCACCATAGCACCTATTTAAACTGCACCACTTTTAGGGGAAACGGAATGAACGGAAATGGCTTTCGGGGAAAAGGGTCATTCGGGGAACCGACATTCGGAAAAAGACATTCGGGGAAGTCTTTGATGTCTTTTCGTTTTATTATGCCGCATGGCGTTCAATCTCATATTGGTTTAATCATAAAACATAAGGCAAATCATAATTATGAAGGCAATTTTTAAAATATATTTAAATTTATATTATTTTAGCTTAACGTTAACCATTTTACATTTTGCTATTTTATCAATTCTTGCAAGACGTGCTGTTAGAATGATAATTACTTTAGTACCTAGTAATATTCAACATAGATTTTTTTTTTTTGCAAACATATAATCTCCTTTCGAGATATGCTGGAAAAAAAATTAATTCAATTACAAATTTTTCCATCTTTCGATAACACTGCGGAACACGTTTTTGTCTCTAGCACCAAAATACCGCTATTCACTTAATTAAGGGTTGCTGAATCCATTGCCTTTTTCAGAAATATCATAGCACGTCCAGTTTTTGAGATATTGACTGTTGAAAATGAAAAAAATGACTATTTCAGCCAACTTGCATGCAAGTTTCCCAGCTTGTAAGGTAATATATTGGCTTAATTTGCCACTGAATTCAAACTTTATGTGTATAACAATACTTATCATTAAAGTTTGTATTATTTTCGATACGGAAAAGTTATTTTTTGATGGTTTAGAGAATTGTTGTATTTTGCCGTATAGAAGAAACGAAGAATTTTGTATGGAGACTGCAAGCATGTTGAAAAAATCGGTTTAATCGAAATTTAATCGCGCAATTTCAATCAAATTATATCTGAAATGAAAGTTCAAGTTCTATTTTGCATGTTTGGTGGATTAGATTACAAAAAAGTATGATAAATTGTACTTTAAATTTCATGTAAACATTAATAAAAGCATTGTTTTGTACAACTTTGGCGACCTGTAGCTAAAAATTGTGACGTGCTGGAACATTTCTGAAAACGGCATCAGATTCAGCAGCCCCAAATCTACTAGAGACACATAATTTGGTTCTTGAGACACGCAAACATGTCATTTTTGTTACGCTGTGTAATAGACGGTGTTTTTGATGAACACTTCCAAAATTCAAATTTATATTAAACCGTTCAAAAGTTTTGCTACAAATTTTTTCTTTTCAAAATGTGTTGTTTCTTTGGGTTAGTGTTGTGAGAAGATTTTTTTTTGCGTAAAAGCCTTAAACATTTTAAATGAAAAATAATCTGGTAATTTCTCATTATGCTTTGGATGAGAGTTTTTAATATTTTGCAATTTAATTTCAACTTCTTCTACCAAGAAATTTTTATCAAGTGTTACGTACAAAATTGGACAGAGCTTGATCTGCAGCGAAATATTCCATGAGCGTTCTCTTTATTAGAACTATGAACTTTCTTTGCCAATTCACTATTTTCAAATATGTAGGGAACCTGGTCCAATTCGGACCCTGTTCTAACTCGGACCATGAAGCATTTCTCAATACTAGCGGTCAAGAAAATGGCTTCAAAAAAATATAAGAAATTCGGTAGATCACCAAAAACTAAATGAGTCAATAAATCAGCTACTTGAAAAGCATCTCCATCAAAACCACAGCCAAGCTTTATCCACAATAGTTTGGCGATACGCTATGAAAAACGCTTACGAGTGCTAAGAACAATACAGTCAACTATCCCTTATCCGATTTGCTGTGTTTTTGTTCACAAGCTCGAAAGGAAGCGCAGTCCTTTCAATATATTGTACTTCAATCCATAAATATAAGTCGATACTTCTCAAACTTGATTTTCCGAGACTTTGAGTCTATTTGTTGTCTGTTTCAGTTTCACACAACCATACAAGTTCACATTTCCAACCCGATATTTCATAGCAAAATGGAAAATTTTTGAAATGTGTGGTAAATTTAACAATATTTAACTTTAAAATGACTTTTTCGAATGTATGTTGTCAAAATAAAAAAAAAGTTCGCAAATTTGTGAACTTCATGCCGATACCTCCCATACACGATAGTCCGAACAGTAGACTGTACCCAATTTTGAACAAGTTTCTGATATATTTCTTAATGAAATATATATTTCACTTGAAATTGTTCTGACCCGAATTAGTTTGAAATTTCTCACACATTGAGTTTATTTTTTATGCTTGCGCTTACAGAAAATACAACTTACAGAAAAAGATCAATAAGCTCTGATGCCAAACAAATCTGAGTTATATTTTGTTACTTACATTGCAAATAACGATAAAATATAGGGTGGTCCGAATTAAGGACTGTTCATTTTATAAAGTGGACACCTTGTGTATGCTATATCTTTTTTATTTATTGATGAAATCGTAAACGGTTTTCTGTGTATCGTTCGTCAAGTTTAATCATTATTTTTCGCATGAAAAAATATCCTAAATTTAATGAACAAATTGTATGTTGGTATCCTTTACTATTCAACTTAAGGTAGAGCTTTTAAAAACATCAATAATATTCCATCAGTTCCTGACGCTGAGTCACTTTAGTGATCTATTCCTTATGGTCAAATTCGCTGAAACACCATCTTTTTACTACCAGCAAAAAAGTAAAGTAATAAGCGTGTTCAAAACTGGTTTAGATTACTAAAGAAACTATATATGTATAAAAAAAAGCAAAATCTTGAGTTTTAACCGCATTCTTGGGTACCAAATTTACTCTTTATGGTCGTTTTAGTGAAAAATCCCATACTTTTAAAATTATATACGCATGTTTATCGATCTAGAGCAAACTGTAAGCGTTTTTCTCAAAATATTTTGATAGGTAGTCTCAGAATAACACATTCTGAAAATAATACATGCAAAATAAATTTGATTTAATTCAAGCAGTGTTCCCAATCTTGATGATTGTCATTGTGCTTTGAGTGGTCTTCTGAAAATAAATTATTTGTTTTTCTATTGTGCTTAAAATATGACGTGGGGACTAAATCAGCAATTCTATGAAGGCGTAAGTTATTTTTATTATAAATACTATATTATTACTTCCGTCTGGACGTACTTTAAACCTTAAAATTCTACTCATATCAGTTCCATTTAAATTTAAGATATTTTTCTTTAAAAAAAATTGATAAAAATGATTTTATGATAGGGAAAGTGTACCAGTTATGGCCATAGTGGTTCCCTATTTGGCCATATGCGAAATGTTGACAACTTTCACATTTTAAATCTGTTTTAATGTTTTAACATCAAGATATATATTAAATATAACTTCTACAACAGACAAAAATTTTCAAAATTTAAAGACATTAAAGTAATAACGTATGGCGAAATAGGGAACCACTATGTCCATAACTGGTACACCTACCCTATCTGCAAAATTGCTTCTCCAAAAATAACTTGATATTTTTTAGCAAGCTTCTAATTGATGATGCTTTCTAAGTACAACCATTTTTTGAAAATAAAAAATATAAATTGTCGAATTTTCCTGCCGATTTTTAATAATCCTTGATTTTGATAACCTCCAAAAATCGACCGTTCTAAACGTTGTGCCTTATTAGTGTGAAATCATATTATTTTGGTAACTTTTTTATTACCACAGCATTGTACAATATTAGTAGAACGATGTACAGAAAACCGATTTCGATTTCATTGATAAATTAAAAAGATATTGCATGTCCAAAGTGTCCACTTTATAAAATGAACAGTCCTTAGAACATGGGGGGGTCCGAATTGGAACAGGGTTGGTCCATTTCGGACCATTTGAAGAAATTGATTCCAAAATGTCTAGCCATGTCCTGGTAGGAGCTATCACAAAACTCTCTGAGAGAAAAATGTGCGCGCTGAATCGCGCTTTCACGAAAACATACAACTTTTCATGCCGTTCATCGTGCTGGAAAAATATTGCCAAAAAACTGCTACTAGGTCCGAATTGGACCATGTTCCCTTACAGTCTTGGACAAAACATTTTCAACTTGTTCGATTTTCCATACAAAATGACCAACTTTGGTAAGCTCGATCTCAGTTATTTATGGACCGATTCGAATTAAACTTTCACAGAGTATCAGATATAACTTGAATTTTAACATATATTTTTGAATATTTTTTCCAATCACGATAACAAATCAAGTTCACCGAGGAAGGAGTGTTAAAGCGGTCTCAGTCTGTTAAACAGGATGCGCGACAGAATTTTGCATGCCGATTTCAGCACGGTAATTCCTCTATAATTGGCAGACTCCAGTCTGTGCCCTTTCTTGTAGATTGGGCATCCAACCAGCCGGTGGGCAATTCTTCGTCTTCCCATACCTTCAGAAATACTCGGTGGATCGACTGATAAAGCTGCTCACTTCCGTGCTTGAGAAGCTCGACCGGGATCTCGTCCTTCTCAGCAGCTTTACAGTTCTTCAGCTCATTGATAGCCTTTTTAACCTCTCCTATGGTCGGTGGGTCCACAGCTTGATCGTCATCATCAATGTTCATCCTGTTGCTCGCTACATTTCCATTTTCACCATTCAACAACTGCTGATAATGATCCTTCCACATGACAGCCGCTATCGTTTTATCGGTCATGAAGTTCCTTTCTCAATCATTGTGGTACGGTATTGTGCCGCGCACCATTGACCGTTGCATAGAATCTCTGCATATCATTCCGTTTCATGCTTTCTTGAGCTTCAGCAACCACACTTTTTTAGTGCTGCCTTTCTTTCTGCGGTGGATTCGCTTTTCTTCGGCCATCGCTGCCCTGTACCGCTCTCTGTTCTGTCGGGTACAAGCATACGGCTTCTGGCGACATTCTTCATGTCTGTCACTCTCTGGCACTCTTCATCGAACCAATCGTTCCGTCTTCTTCGTTGACCAGTGCCAATCACTTTCCGCGCCGTTGTTGTCAGAGCTTCGCGGATAGTCGACATCTCCAGCAACGTTGATTCTTCCCAACTGCTCGTCTAGCTGCTGGCGGTACTGTGCAGCTACCCCATCAGTCGACAAGCGTTGTATATTGAAGCACAGCGTTCTGTTTGTTCTGGGACTGGTGACGCTGGATAACCACGCCCGAATTTTAGCTACAACGAGATAATGATCCGAGTCGATATTAGAGCCTCGGAAGGTCCTGACATCCATAACATCTGAGAAATATCGCCCATCAACCAGCACGAGGTCTATTTGGGAGCAGGCATCGCAAGGTGTGTTTGCGGATATTCTTTCCTGCGAAGTAGGTACTGCTGATTGCTCTAGCAGCATTCCTTCTAGCAGCAGCGAAGGTTACTAGCCGCAGGTCATTATCATTGGTAACAGAATGGAGGCTTTCCGTTCCAATGACGGGTCAGAAGCAATCTTCTTTCCCGATCTGCGCATTTGCGTCGCTGATGCCTATCTTGGCATCTTGTTTAGGGCACTCTCCGTAGGCCTTATCCAGGCTCTCATAGAACTCATGCTTCATGTCATTGGGCTTATCGTTCGTTGGCGTATATATGCTGATCAGGCTATAGTTGAAGAACTTACCCTTCATTCTCAACACACTGATTCGGTCGCTTACCGGTTTCCACCGAATAATTCGCTTCATCTGCTTCCCAATCACTATGTAGCCAACTGCACGTTCTGCTCTGTCGCCACCGCTGTAGTAGATGTGCTACTTGAATGAAGTATTGGCGATGGGGTCCACCGTTCGCAATTCACGTTCTCCGGTTCTCGGCCACCGTATTTCCTGGATAACTGCCACGTTCACGTGGATGTGAAATGCGTCGAAAACAAAGTACATGATGGTAGGCGGAAATAGGCCCGCCTAGGAAGCAGTGTCACGGTAGACGGGAATACCTTCGAGGTGGTGGACGAGTTTGTCTACCTCGGATCCTTGCTGACGGCTGACAATAATATAAGACGGGAGATACGAAGGCACATCAACAGTGGAAGTCGTGCGTACTATGGGCTCCAGAAGAAACTGCAGTCAAGAAAGATTAACCCCCGCACCAAATGCACGATGTACAAAACTTTTATAAGACCGGTAGTCCTCTATGGGCATGAGACATTGACTATGCTCGAGGAGGACTTGCAAGCTCTTGGGGTTTTCGAACGCCGAGTGCTAAGGACGATCTTCGGCGGCGTGCAGGAGAACGGTATGTGGCGTCGAAGAAGGAACCACGAGCTCGCGCAGCTCTACGGCGAACCCAGTATCCAGAAGGTGGAAAGATACGCTGGGCAGGGCATGTTATAAGAATACCGGGCAACATCCCTGTAAAGATCGTGTTTACCTTGAATCTGGTCGGAACAAGAAGGCGTGGGGGGCAGCGAGCTGGGTGGATTGTCCAGGTACACCAGGACCAGGAGAGCGAGGGTCGAAGTCGAGAATGGAGAGAGGCAGCCACGAACCGAGTTAAATAACGATATATTGTTAGCGAGGGTGTCCGGCCATTTGGCCGAATGCCGTTTGGCCGAATGCCGTTTGGCCGAACGCCATTTGGCCGAATGCCATTTGGCCGAAAGGGTCATTTGGCCGAATGCCGTTTGGCCGAATCATTAACAAAAAATTCAAATTGCTACAACGCTGATGTGTAGGATTCATAAGTGTGGCCCAATATCTGATAAACTAATTAAATTGTTGTTTTTCATAATGTGACGGGACATCATGTTTGTCACTTTATAAGAGCTCCAAGAGAATGATAATATCGACCCTATAATTCAGGACGAAGTTGTGAACTCCACACATCGCGTCAAGACTCTGAGGTGATGATGATTGATTCGCCACTGGAATACCAGCGGTATAATAAGGTTTCAAGTGTTTTTAATGCTTTCATCAGAAATTTTTCCTTCTTTTAAACATAGGCTATTCTTTCGAGTCATACTGAATCCATTACTATCGGCAATAGTTAAGCTTACATTTTAATTGGGAATTTTTCCTTCTTTAAATCATCGGCAGTTCTTTGTAGTTGTACCGATAAAATAATTATATGCATTGCACTTGCTTAAGTTTTCATAAGAGATTTTTCCTTCTTTTGATCATAGGCTGTTCTTTCAAGAAAAAAATATTTTTCATAGTAATTGGAATTTAAGCTATTAATGCGTATTATTCAAAAAATATTATTTTTAGCTCAAGGGTTAACTTGCGTCAGATGTTATTCTCCTCCAAGATTAAGAATAAAACATGTGAACTGAACACTGCATCGTTGCTTACGTATAGCAATAAACGACTCGGTGAACACTTACGTCAAAGCAGCACACTGTTTCTCCGTTGTGAAAAAAAGAAGCCAAGACTTGTTGATGTCAGAACTATGACATACTAAGTACTGTACGATTCGAGCGATCGAAGCAACCCGAATCAGCAAAAGGACGAATAAGTCTTAAACCGATTTAGTTACTGTCAAAAGCTAACCACAAACGCGATGCCAAAACATCTGCTGGTGGCTATTACCGCTAGCATAGAAGTGAACAACTGCTTTGAATGTTATTTTTTCAGTTTCTTGAACTAACACTGAAAAGCTTATTAACCCCTCAGTCATCGCGCGGTTTGTCACCGTCAGAACCACTGCTGTGTATGATAAGCGAGGTCTTTACAACAGCGCGACGACTGAAGTGTTAATAATAAGCTGAATAAGTTCTTTGAAATTCATTATAAATCCATGCTTACTGTAGTTCACTTTTGTTTTCAATTTCGGTCAAACGGCATTCGGCCAAATGGCGTTCGGCCAAATGACCCGGAACCGTTAGCGAGGTTTTATTAAGTTGATTGATGTAAAACCAAATAAATAAATAATAACTTATTTTTATGCACAGTTTTTTTTTATACGAAAATAGGCCAAGTTAATAATTGTGAATTATTATATCTATCATCATTATCATAATAGGGGGGTCTGTAGCGTTGAGGTTACGCTTTCGCTTCATAAGCGGAAGGTCATGGGTTAGATTCCCAGCCCCTCCACAAAAAACCCGTCCAGCCACCAGAAGACGCCTCACGGAAGACCGTGCTTTGGGGAGCACATCCATCCTCCGTCAGTATCAGATGGTGACTGAGACAAACTGACCCTCTTTGCAGGCAGCTAGCCTCACTAACAACAGAGCTCTCTCCTACCTGCTCGGTGTGAGAGTAAAAGAGTAGGAGAGAGTAAAAGTTGATGTAAATATAGATAAGTTAAAAATAGATCTGTATCGATAAAAAAACTACAGATCACCTGATTCCGGCACACTACTACTGATACTGTCACGAGCACAGAGTGCCTTAAAAAAAATCATTATCATAACTTCAAACATTTCTCGCAATACGCCGTACAAATTTATCCTGATCCATGTCGCATCATAGCTCTACAGTCGGGTCTCCTATTAAACGCATTCCTATAACGTGCACTCCTATTACGCTCACTCCTATTAGACACACCAGGACGTTATAGGAGACCCAGGGCTTATGGGATTTCATCACTTTGGGGGTGTCGTTGAATATCTCGTATGCCAAAAGAGATAGTACAGTACTGTCTTCGGCGAAGTTTCAGTACTAAGTACGATCTACCTTTAGGAGTTGAGGATCATCCTTTTAGTTGAGAACTTGACCGGTAGGGGCGCTTTTTCTGATTTGCACTATATGAACCATGAGGGATAAGAATGCAAAATTTTGTAACATATTATATCTCTGAATCCTGATGTTTTGGAAGGTTGGTGTCTTCGGAAGAATTGTTCAGTAGCTCAAGGGCTGACATGTGGTGGTCATTCTGATACGGAATTACGCCACCAGGCGGCGCTAGTGGGCATGGAATTTTTGTTTTGCGCATAGCTCAGTTGCCTGACCACTTGGAAAGATGGCGTCTTCGGCAAAGTAGCTCAGTATCACAAGGGCTAACATTATTTGAGCCGCAAGATTCAAAATTTTGCCACTAGGCGGCGCTAGTGAGCCAAGAATTTTTGTTTTGCGCATAGCTCAGTAGCCCGACCACTTAGAAAGATGGCGTCTTCGGCAAAGTTGCTCAGTAACACAAGGGCTAACATTATTTGAGCCAAAAGTTTCGAAATTTTGCCACTAGGCGGCGCTAGTGAGCAAATAATTTTTGTTTCATGGATAGCTCAGTTGCCTGACCACTTAGAAAGATGGCGTCTTCGACAAAGTTGATCAGTATCACAAGGGCTAACATTATTTGAGCCGAAAGTTTCAAAATTTTGCCACTAGGCGGCGCTAGTGAGCCAAGAATTTTTGTTTTGCGCATAGTTCAGTAGCCTGACCACTTAGAAAGATGGCGTCTTCGGCAAAGTTGCTCTGTATCACAAGGGCTAACATTATTTGAGCCAAAAGTTTCGAAATTTTGCCACTAGGCGGCGCTAGTGAGCCAAGAATTTTTGTTTTGCGCATAGCTCAGTAGCCCGACCACTTAGAAAGATGGCGTCTTCGGCAAAGTTGCTCAGTAACACAAGGGCTAACATTATTTGAGCCAAAAGTTTCGAAATTTTGCCACTAGGCGGCGCTAGTGAGCAAGGAATTTTTATTTCGTGGATAGCTCAGTAGCCTGACCACTTAGAAAGATGGCGTCTTCGGCAAAGTTGATCAGTATCACAAGGGCTAACATTATTTGAGCCGAAAGTTTCAAAATTTTGCCACTAGGCGGCGCTAGTGAGCCAAGAATTTTTGTTTTGCACATAGCTCAGTAGCCTGACCGCTTAGAAAAATGGCGTCTTCAGCAAAGTTGTTCAGTATCACAAGGGCTAACATTATTTGAGCCAAAAGTTTCGAAATTTTGCCACTAGGCGGCGCGAGTGAGCAAAGAATTTTTGTTTCGTAGATAGCTCAGTAGCCTGACCACTTAGAAAGATGGCGTCTTCGGCAAAGTTGATCAGTATCACAAGGGCTAACATTATTTAAGCCGAAAGTTTCAAAATTTTGTCACTAGGCGGCGCTAGTGAGCCAAGAATTTTTGTTTTGCGCATAGCTCAGTAGCCTGACCACTTATAAAGATGGCGTCTTCGGCAAAGTTGCTCAGTATCACAAGGGCTAACATTATTTGAGCCAAACATTTCAAAATTTAGCCACTAGGCGGCGCTAGTGAGCAAATAATTTTTGTTTCGTGGATAGCTCAGTAGCCTGACCACTTAGAAAGATGGCGTTTTCGACAAAGTTGATCAGTATCACAAGGGCTAACATTATTTGAGCCGAAAGTTTCAAAATTTTGCCACTAGGCGGCGCTAGTGAGCAAGTAATTTTTGTTTTGCGCATAGCTTAGTAGCCTGACCAAAGTTGTTCAGTATGACACTAGGCTATCGATTTTCCTCGCATTGTCACGTTTAAGTAAAAGTGCCTGGAGAAAAATATATACATTATTTATTCGGATAAAAGTATGGCTAGTATCCTAGTATTTTTGATGGATTGGGAGAATTTTTGATCAATAATTTGATATGAGAATGAGTGAGGATCCGTTTACTTCTCAAATATGTGGTCGTTAGCTATTCATATGAACCAGAGAATATGTATGTTTATTTTTATTTCGTCATTGCATGAACTTTATTTCTTGAACATTTTCCAAGGTATGGATTGGATAGAAATGAAGTTAGGTTGGAATGTCAGTCATTACTAATACTCACTAGCGCCGCCTAGTGGCAAAATTTCGAAACTTTTGGCTTAAATAATGTTAGCCCTTGTGATACTGAACAACTTTGCCGAAGACGCCATCTTTCTAAGTGGTCAGGCTACTGAGCTATGCGCAAAACAAAAATTCTTTGCTTACTAGCGCCGCCTAGTGGCAAAATTTCGAAACTTTCGGCTCAAATAATGTTAGCCCTTGTAATACAGAGAAACTTTGCCGAAGACGCCAACTTTCTAAGTGGTCAGACTACTGAGCTATCCACGAAATAAAAATTCCTTGCTCACTAGCGCCGCCTAGTGGCAAAATTTCGAAACTTTTGGCTCAAATAATGTTAGCCCTTGTGATACTGAGCAACTTTGCCGAAGACGCCATCTTTCTAAGTGGTCAGGCAACTGAGCTATGCGCAAAACAAAAATTCTATGCCCACTAGCGCCGCCTGGTGTCGTAATTCCGTATAAGAATGACCACCACATGTCAGCCCTTGAGCTACTGAACAACTCTTCCGAAGACACCAACCTTCCAAAACATCAGGATTCAGAGATATAATATGTTACAAAATTTTGCATTCTTATCCCTCATGGTTCATATACTGCATATCAGAAAAAGCACCCCTACCGGCCAAGTTCTCAACTAAAAGGATGATCCTCAACTCCTAAAGGTAGATCGTACTTAGTACTGAAACTTCGCCGAAGACAGTACTGTACTATCTCTTTTGGCATACGAGATATTCAACGACACCCCCAAAGTGATGAAATCCCATAAGCCCTGGGTCTCCTATAACGTAGATTCCTATTACGCCCCCCAACCATGTGTCTAATAGGAGACCTGACTGTACATGGAAAGTGGCTGCCTTGTGTTTACTTTTTTCCGCCATCAGCCATTCTCCGGAAACCCGTCAAGGGGGTAAGCTAATTTTTGGCTGAATCCCTTTTCCCCGGACGACGAATGCACTGCTGTCGTTTTTTATTTTGTTTGTGCGTGATTCGACTCGTCAACCGACGACGTGCAACGGCAGCAAAATTATTATTCTATATTAAATCGCCCATTTGACGTTCTTCCGCTGGCTGTCACGGTAAAGGACAACGGCAAGGACGACGCAAGTGGTTCGACATTTTGTGCGGCCTTCTCCAAAGGTTGATGAAGTTTTGAGGGAACAAAATGCTGGAGTGGAATCCACCCTCTCGGAGTTTTGAACTTGCTGTGCAAGGCAAAGGACGGTTTAATTTCTATATTTAATAATTAATGTGTGTAAATATGTACACATATCTTAGAGGACGAGGGAGAAAACGTAAGGCAACAGAGGGGTGATCCGATGTCGCTCTTTCGTGTTTTTAGGGAAACACCGGAAATCACTGCAAGAATGGATTTAAACGAAAAGGGTTAACCTTCGTCTCCTAGAAAACCTGGTCAGAGGATGGCAAATGTGGCAGACAATATTGGATATGATGTGGTAATGACAATGATGAACATAAAAATAATTCATAATTTTATGAATAAAGGAGTAAATCTCATTAGGATTGAAATGATTATTCATACATATTTATCTGAGAGGGGGAGGAGAGTAGTAAACTACCTATTTCAAAAATTTCATTCACAAATTTCATGCAAGAGCACCTAATTTTGATACTCTTCTGCATCATTTACCTGATTTTCTGAAATACTTATCTTATAGAAGGAATTGTAAAAGAAATTCTTAAAGAATCTATTCAAAGCAATTAGGGAAGCAACATTCGAAGCAATTACAGGAAACCATTCCAAAACATGGAAGATAAGAAGTCCTTCTGGAACAATTAATAGATATTTTGACGTCCCGAGCAGATACAAATGAATTTTCCATTGCACGGTTACATTTTCATAAAGTCGCTCTTTTTCGCTCTTTTGTGTAATCTGGAAACAACTGTCAACTTTGACAGGTACTAGCACTGTTGTTTATTTTGTTGAAGAGCGAAAGAGAGAGAATTTCGCCGTGAAATAAACTATCATGTCATGAAAATAAAACTAATTACCAGCATACTAGTAGTATTACTACAACTCGCAAAAAATACATTTAAAATGAAATTTTTGAAAATAAAAAAAATGCTCAATGTTGTGCACTTGTTGTGTACTTGTTGTGCAGTATGTACCGTATTCCAAGGAAACAATGCGCACTGCTCATTACTGCTTATGTTTAAGTCATTTCAATATTCAGATTTCCGGTGACCGATTCGCAGAACTGGTCAAAAGCTCTCCATTGCACACACGGTGCGTGTGCTAAGAAGCTTTCAATCGTTTCAATTACTATAATTCCACATTAATAACTGCATTTTCCGCCAATTGAATCGGACGGGGTTTTGCGAATTAAAAAGTGACGCCGGCACCGCCCAATTGGTGTGACCGCATCCTCGCATTAATTTTGCAATGTTCCGTCCGTTGAAGCGTGAAATATAAATTGAATCTGCAATCATATGGATCCTACTGCGGGAGAGATGATTGACACCAGAAAAATTCTCCCCATGGTGACTCGTGTCCCACATCCGGGCAGGTCCAGCTCCGATACTTTGCGAAAAGCCATATTTTGTATTCATTTTTAATCCGCTCGTCCGGCAATTGCATTTACTCCGGGGTAAAGTGGGAGATCCGATTTAATTAATTATTTAAACAAAAAGCCGGTCCACTCTCGGGCAGTGTCCAGTCCATGGCCTCGTTTTCCATACACGAGCAGTGCAATTCGGGGCCCAATCAGAAGAAAAAAAACAGGAACAATGTACACTTCATCGGTAAGCCTTAATAGCATTATTCGAATTCAATTTTCAATAATAATCCCATTAAATTAATTGCAAAAAATGCCACCCAACAAATTGTGAAAAATATCTGAGTAAATTGATTTTCATAATCGTTCTCGTAATTTCGATGGAACACTTTAAACTGCTGATTAAAATGATAAAAGCTTCAATCGCCAGAAAAAGATATAATTTTTTTATCTAGCTAGATTACCTGTAAATAAATCCTTGTCCGATTCTATACCATTACCCGGAATACCATTACCCGGAATGCAATTTACCGGAATACCACTTACCGGAATGTACCATTACCCGGAAAAACCGTTTACCGGAATGTACCATTTACCGGAATGCACTATTACCCGGAAAGCCAAATCTTCCGTTTTCGACGACCATTTTCAGTACATTTGTATATTATTTTTATTCTCTTTCAATGATGCTCAGCACAAATTATGTCACGCTAACCATGGACCTTCTTGACTCCCTCGGTTTCTATAAACACTTTTTCAAAAGACAAATTCAAACAGCTATGGACCAAATATATTTTTCTTCTTGCCGGCGTTACGAGTCGATAGGAACAAAGCAATTCTAGTAGAATTTCTACAGTTAATAGCTGACCACTTTTGCATTCTTACAGAGTTTGACAAGTATATCAGTTCTCTAGCTCTGAAACGTCGTCAAATTTGCCAACTAGAAATAATTTTGAATCGGCGGTATTCAATTCTACCAACCTTAGCTTGATCATTATGAATAGCTGCACTTTGCCGCAATGAATATTACGATACCAAAATTAAATTGCACATGTCATTTATTTGCGATTTTATTAGAAAGGAATCGCCTGATAGGGTGTATAGCTACTTGGGCACTTCCACAGGTTTTTCTCGGCCGAATTATCTGAAATTTTGCAAAAAGAGGCACTGCAGTACGACGCACTACAGTACGACGCACATTGTAGCCAAATATAAACTAAGTAGCTTTAAAAAAACTGCCGAAGTGAATCAAAAGTGCCAAAGCTTCCTATAGATCTATGAAAACTATGTCTTCAAATTTAGGCTGTAGAAATTTAGGCCTAACGATTAAGTTGGAGATGCATCGAAGCCAAACCTCAAATTTTGAAGAGCACATATCTAGAGAACTAAACACCCGTTCAAGCTGAAAACTTAATCGATTGGTTACATCCAGCGAGTGATCAATCGATCAAGTTTTCAGCTCGAACCGCTGCCTGGTTTCCTAGATTTGTGCTCTTGAAAATTTAAGGATTGGCTTCGATGTATAGTCACCTTAAGGTTGGGTGCATTATTGTAAATAGAAAATCTCAGCATTTGAAAATGTTTGGATTTATGATGGTTTTCTTATTCCCTTCAAATAACAATTTAGAATCCATTTTAAATATTGTATCACACAAAAACTCTAATCTTGCGAGGGAAGGGATATACAACAGTGCTATTCTCATTTTAGCTTTAAGGCTTCCCCAAATCAACACGATTTTTTAAGCGACATCGACAAAAAATCGACGCGATTTTGTTGTTGAGTCGCTGCAAGCACTCTTATATGGAACCATCTAGATCGACACGACGAAAATCGCTGCGAAATTGCGTCGCTGTGGCTTAGACACGCTCATCAAACTGTGCATGCAGCGCATGTGCATGTCGCTGTGACTGTAAAAAATCGCCTTGATTTAAGGGAGCCTTTAGAGGAAATCTAAAACATCAAAACGAAATTAAGAGTGCCTTGGTGATTGAGAGTATGCCATTGTGACGTCTATCTTTGGATTCCGAAATATTGAACCTAATTAGATCTACTTTTCATTTGAATTTGCTTGATTTTGCTATATACTACGAATGTCATAACTCTGAATGTCTGTACTCCAAATCCAATGCCAGGATAATATACTAGAAAGAACAGTAAGCAATCATATTGTCATAAATTTGGTCATTTTCGACTAAACACATTTTACCAAAAATGCCAAGATCGGTGGAACTCGAAAGAACCGCCAACCAAATAAAGAAGGGTGAATATCAGATGGCCTGAAATGGGTCATTCTAGACAAAAGAATTATACGGAGGATTTGCATTCGGTTATTGACGTTTACAGAAACGACATTCGGTGGATTGACACTCGGCGAAAAAGAGCACAGCTAATCGTGTTCAAAATTCTAATCATTGCTTATTAATTAACAATTGGACGCTTGTAGAACCGACGGTCGAATGTCAAAAGTAAAGTTACATAATTGTAACCAAATTTAGCCAGTTCAGCCAAGACAAGTTGCAAAGATAAGTTGAAAGAACAGCTTATTTTTAAAAGAAGGGTGAATCATCTATGAAATGCAAATATATGAAGATGGTGCATATTGACATGATCAAGTATGAAGATATCTTAGACTCCTCTTCGATGCTTAGGAATTTTGAAGGAAGAACATCCCCTGTCCATTATCGTTACAAAATACTGACCCGAATGACCGCAAAACGGTTAAAAGGACGTTATGAAAAAGGCGAGAAATAGAAAAATAATTTTCCGGTAAATGGTCCTTCCGGGTAATGGTCTTCCGGTAAATGGTTCATTCCGGTAAATGGTTTTCCGGGTAATGGTCTTCCGGTAAATTGCATTCCGGGTAATAGCTTTCCGGGTAATGTCGGAGAACCTCCTTGTCCTTTTTATACTGCCGTCCTACGCATAATTGTCCCATGTATAAAAATGTGCAACTGAGATTCTAACATATGTTTGCCTTGTATTAACAGAGTTTGTGATAGATTTGAATAAATTCGTAGCAAATATTACAAAGAACAAGGTATTCATTTGAAGCAAAAGTTGATACTATCCTAAGAGACGGTGAGTCAGTTTAACCCATATCTGCCAAGCATCCTAAAAATAGGACAGAAGCCCCGAACGCCTAGCGTCCTATGAATGGAACAGTACTTGTAGTGTAAATATTTTGAAAATTAAGAGGTTTAGGATAAAACTGTCTTCTGCAAATTTGACAACAGGATTGCTGACTTCCACTTGGTAAATGTTTTAATTTAGAATTAACTCACCAGGTAGAGCACTGACACCAACAAATGTCGCATTAAGAAGCAACATATGAAACAATTTTCCATCGTATATATATTTGCTTCGTTTGTATCTCAGTCCAGCGAAGAGATACAAAGATGGTCAACTAAATGACAATGTTGATCAACTAAATGAGATCTCTTCGCCCAAAAACTTATTAGTTCGGAAAACATTCACAAGATGGCGCAAGTGGGCGAAGATATTTCAGTTCAGTTATGATGTAAAAATTTGGTGTCTTCGACAAAGTTGAACAACTAAATGAGACCTATTCGCATAAAACCTTATTAGTTCGGAAAACACTCTAGTAAACATAGTATTTGCTTAAACCTCAAACCAGTGATTGGATGCAAAGTCGGTGCTTTCGACAAAGTTTGCCCAAAAACTTCTACGGTCAGGAATCACTCGCAAAATAACGCTAGTGGTAAAACATTTCTTTCGGTTTTCGTTTCGTTCTTTCGTTTCGTTCTTTCGTTTCAGTGCTTGGATACAAATCTGAACAACTAAATAAGACCTATTCTGCCGTGAATCGCAAGTCAGTCCCATCTGCATTCTCGTCAAAATTGAGTTGAATTCAGTTTTTAACATCTCTTCCAGTGCTCTTTCAGCTGCACTAATGAAATAATATGATTTGTTCGGAAAAATTAGGGAAAACAGCAATCAAATTGTCCCGAAATCGAAAAGTAACCGCATATCAGTCCCACTACAGACTTTCGCACCATAAAACACAAAAATGTAACTTGTAAGATCATCAACTTTATATTTTTTTCGGAAAGATATCGTAGTGAAAAGTAAGTTGCGAAAGTTTCAGTGACGAAAAATTAATACAGTGTCTTCGAAATTGATCAACTATGCATATGAGACAATTTCGCATAAAAAACACTTATTAGCTGGGAATTGACTTTATGTGCGAAACATCAAGGAAACAACCAATCTGAAATTGCTCTACCTAGACCAACAACGGCTACTTACTACCGAATCGAGCAACAATAGATCATTTTGGAAGCAATGGATGCATCCTTATATTTTTAGATGAACTTTGACACATTTATGAATTATCTTGAAAGCTAAATAAAAGATCTGCAAACACCACATCACTGCTTTTGGGATGAACTGAGATGGGCTGCTCCGTCAACGCAAGAGCTTAGTTTCGCTTTCCTCTTTGCCCTTCTGGGCTAGGAGCTGTCAAGAGGCAACGAAGAGCTGTCAGGAAATGCTCTTCCCCGAACTGAGAAATGGGAAAAAATGCTCTCCACCGAACAAGGATAGGGGAAAAAGATCTCTTTCTCTTTGAAGCACTAAGGTTGTCAAAACAAACTCTTTACAACTGTGGGAATGAAAATAAGCAAACACAAACTTGCAAACTTTTCATCCCGCAGAGTACGTACGCTCAAAACAAAACCATAATTATGCTTGGTTAATTCCTAGCCCAAATGTTTTAAGTATTTTAGGACTAGTGAATAGAAGACTTTAACGGAGATCGAAGTGTGCCGTGCTGCATGCCGGACGCGAAAATTTTTCACTACCGTCAAAATAAATATTTTTATGCTAATTTTTTAGTTTCTCTAAACTGTCTGGCTATTTATCTTTTACATCTATTAAAGTGAGAGTGTTAATGAAAATTGAAACGAATTCCGGGTGACTTTATTTTTGTGTTTTCCGTGCTGGGAACGGAGCTGAATTTCGGCCTGGGATTCAGCTGAGACCATGGTCCAAAATGTTTCCGGAGGTTGCAGGAAGCAACTGGTGTCAATAAAATAATTTGGTGAGTTTGTTCCATCGTAACAAGGCCTACAGCTATTTTTAAGGTGAAGATGAATCGAGACCGGGACTCAAGTTTTCACTAGCGCAAGTCTGGATAATCGAACATCCGTCTGTGTTGAAAACTTGATCGAACTTATCATCGATCAAGTTTTCAACATGTTTGGATCTACCTACAGATTTGTGCTCTTTAATATTTCAGGTTTGGCTTCGTTTCATCTTCATTTTTACCATTACAATAGTGAGGTACTAAATATGCTAAATTTAAAGGACGAGCAGAAATAATTCATAAGATTGTTTTGATAAAACCGCGTTTCTACCCCTCACCACATTTTTCGAGTTTTTCGATAACGGCGTGCATATGCATGATCGAAAGTTTAAATGGCAGTGTGTTGTAGCTCTCCAGACCTGGATTTTTTTTGTTTTATTTTGTATTTTTTTTTTATTCTGAGTGCATCACGTTTTTTTTTTTTGGTCTTACGTAATTCGACTGTTCGATTGTCAAAAATCTGGAAGTTGCTCGTAGCTTCTCGATCAAAAACTTTTTTTTGTTATTCATGTACGCAGATTGTTTCGCATTTTAAGTTTTTTCATACGTTTTTGACATCATCCGGTTTGAGTAGTGTTTGATCCTTCGAGCTTGACGCTTGCTCCTGCGGGGCGGGTGATGAGGGCTGGAACAATCGTGTTGCGCGCCGCTCCCGTAGCACGGTGGAATAGCGTTAGTAGTGTTTAATCCTTTGATTTTGTCACTCGTTCCTATGGGGCCGAGTGACGAACACTTGTTCGGCGTTCAATGCATTTATCGTGTAATATCGCGAATCCGGTTAGGTGCATTCATTTCTAACTATATATTTATCGTTTACCAAAATGAATCCTTTATCCCACCCTTTCCCATATCCTAACTCCCAGTGTCTGCTTGTGGACTACTCGGCTTCCATAAAGCAAGTAACACGTCAACATTTCCCTCCCATCCCTAAATTGACCTGCATTAGGACGCAGCCGGTGCCGTTATTGTTTGTTATAATAATGAGAGCACCAGTGCTTACACATTGAGAATGCTATTGATCCTGAGTAGCGTCTGTTGGTTCCCTGGGTAAGTACAGCTGTTCTTGCAATAACGGAGTAGCATCTGCGGGCGGTCAATCATGCTCATGCTCATGCTCACTAGTGAATACAGTGCAACCTCCATGAGTCGATATCTGAAGGGACCATCGACTCATGGAAATATCGAGTAGTAGAAACAAATGCCTTGGAAAGCTGTTTGAGGGGACCAGTGGCGCGGGAAGTGGGTAGGACAGGTTGGACATGTACTACGCACAAAAACACCTGGGTAGGACAGTCAAAGGATTGTCCTACCCATGTTTCAACAAAAAAAAAAATCTGAGGAAAGCTTGGAAGTAATTCTTGAGAAGTTTCTGGAACATCCACAGAGAATTATCAAAAGATTATTCAAGAATTTTTGGATAATGTATTGGATTAATCTAGTATTAGTCGTATCGTGTTATACATAGTACGAGTGTAATGGTGCTAGCGATTTATGCACGTGTGATCACTCTTGACATAGTCTATCAAAGCAATTTTAAGTACTCTCACAACACACTCTTTAGAAGTTATTGACCGATTCAGAATTGACGTAGACATTTATATAAATAATTCTTAGTTAATTCCTGAAAAATTATTTGATAAAATTCTGACTGATATTTTGTGGCATCATTCATAAAAATATTTAGGGTAAATTGAAAGATTTTTGTTTGCAGAATTTTTGAAGAAAATCCAGTGAAATATTTGATGGAGTTTCTGCACGACGGAACATTTTTCAAGCATCTTGAGTTTCTCCTGAAAACTTTTGCGATTAGCCGGGTCACTTTAGTGCAAAGACAATAAACTACACAAATTCACAGAATTTTTGCTGTTCATCTATTTGTTATCTAGGAATAAATGAGGAAATTACAACTCACTGATTGTAAATGCTTGCCTATTTTTGTCAAATACCCATATTTTTTAATATGAATGCTAACAAAAGTTGATCCAATGAATAATCCTAAATATAAGGCTGGTAGTAGTTTTCTTATTAGATACTCGGTCTCTATTTTAATGAAAGTCTCTAAGCAGGCTCAATTTTTATTGGAGTAAAGTATCTTTTTCAACCAAATGTTCTCAGAAGTGTCTTTTTTATTTATTCTACTTGCTTTGAATCTTGTTGAAAAATTGTACAGACTCCAATAAAACCTGCAGAGACTATAACGGGTCCAACAGACTTTTCAAGAATTTCAAGTCTCGAATTCCCTATAGAAAGCTTCAAAAATTATCATAGTGATTTTATTTAGAATACTTACAAGGTCTCCTACAGGGATCTCTCCAGAAATTCTTCTAAAGATTTCTCTACCAATTCTTCCAGCATATTTTCAAAGGATGCTTAGGAAAATTCCTCCAGAATTTCTTCACTAAATTCGCGAGAACGCCAAAGCTACTACCTCCCGTAATTTCCTCAGATATTACTTTGATATTTTTTTTTTTTTCCAAAACTATAAAAGAATTTCCCCTACGTATTTTTTCACTTATCCTTCAAACGAATTCTCCAGTTGTTACTCAAGGAAATTTTCCAAGGATTTATACAGAATTTCTTCCGAGAAAATCCACAAAGGTTTATTCCATAGTGTTTGAAAAAATAATTCAAGGGTTTTTTTCAAGAAACCCTGCAATAATTTCTCCACCTGTTCATGTGGGAAACTTCAAGAGTTCATCCACGTTTCCTCCCAGAAATCTAAATATGTTTGAACAAAGCTATTTTTTCTAGTATTTTTGTAGCATTCCATCTAAGTATTACTCCTGAAGTTGTACCAAACATTTCTTAAAAAGTTTCTCAAAATATTTCTTATATAACAATTGTCATAAGTTTATACTACAGCATTTTTTCTATCATTCCTACACATATTTTCCTAGAGATTCTGTCCAATATTGAAAAAAAAATACTTTGAAAAATTCTGCAAAATTTTTATTCTCGAGATTCGATTGATTATTTTTTTTTTATTATCTTAGCAAATTATCTAGAAAAGCTTTTAAAACTTCTTCAAAACTCCAGGAGTTCTTGTTTTTTTCTTTTTTTTTCTTTTTCTTGTTCAATAAGATTGACTTTAAAACTAATTCTAGTTTTATCGGAAATTAACTTAGAATTTTGTTTACAATCCCTCACGGATTTATTTTTCAGAAAAAAATTCTTGGTATTTCACTGGAGACATTCCAGAAAAGAAAACTTTCAAGACTTACTTAAGCAAATCTTAAAAAACTACTGGAGGAATTTCTGTATAAATCTTAGAAGGAATCTGTGGAGCAATTGCTAACATTTTTAGAGATATCCCTTGTTGAAATATTATTTAAATCCTAAAAGTCAATTTTGAAAGATATCCCTAGAAATTTCTGGAGAAGTTATTGATTCAATTTAAAAGACGTTTTGAGCGGGAATCTTCGAGGATATCCCAACGAAATCGATGGATGACATATTGGATAAAATCTTGGAGGAGTTAGGACTTTCTTGATGAAAATCTCAAAGAATTTTTGAGGTAATTCAGATAGGGTAGGTGTACCAGTTATGGCCATAGTGGTTCCCTATTTCGCCATACGTGATATTTAGAATGCCTTCAAATTTTGAAAAATCTTTTATGTTTTAGCAGTAGAATAAAGGATAAATTTTGATGTTAAAACATTCAAAAAGATAAAAATGGAAATGTTATCCAAATTGTGCATATGGCCAAATAGGGAACTACCTTGGCCATAACTGGTACACTTTCCCTGGTTCCTAAGAAAACATTAAGGAAATTTCATGTTTATGGTTCTTCTAGGTAAAATCCAGACTGAATTCTTGACGTATTCTTAACAAAATTCTTAGAAAATTTTCCCCTCAAATATAGTAACTTTCAATTTCCAGTCCAGTGTCTAATGTTTTTAACTTCATTCTGTACAAAATAGGGGAAAAGCACCAATTTTCGACCCTGTGCTAATTTTCGACCCATTCATACGATTTTGGCCTACTTTGTATGAAAATCCGAAAATTGGCACAGAATTCTTGTAGGTCGAAAATTAGTGCTTTTCCCCTATTCACCAACTTTTGTCCTACCCATGATTTCGAACGTGGACGCGCCTCTGGAGGGAACCATTATAGTAACCATGAAAATATGTTTTCAGTATGGTCCCATGAGTCAATATCGAGTCATGGAACATCGACTCATGGAGGTTTCACTGTAGTAGACTTAAACATACTGAATTTCTTAATAATTATCCTTTATAGCTCAATCGATCCAATGCTGAGTCATACTTGCTTCAGCGAAATTTTGTAAATGTGTCACAAATATAAGTAAAAAGTTTTGAAATTTCAAAAATGTTTTTGGATAATTGAGCCCTGGAGTGTTGAGTGCACAGGAGTGTAGATATTTACTCTACCTTTATCTGTTGACTAATAATACTTCTCCAGGAATTGATAACATTAAATTTATTTTACTTCAAAATTTACCAATTGATGGGAAAACTCATCTGTTGGGATTGTATTATTCCTTTCTTCATCATAACATTTTTCCTTCAGAATGGCGTTCAATCAAGGTTGTTAGTTTAGTAAAACCAGGCATCCTTCTTTGGTAGACATTCGTAGACCTATTAGTTTATTGTCTTGTCTTCGTAAACTTATGGGGAGGATGATACTTATCCGCCTTGAATAATGGGCTGAAAATTAAAAGCTGAGATGTGCCGGAATAAGGAAGGTAGCATCTTGACGGACGGAGGCGAGGTGATCGAAAGGTGGAAGCAGCACTACGATGAACACCTGAATGGCGCAGAGAACACAGGCACATAAGGTCAAGACAGCGAAGGCGATGGCTACGTCAGCACAGCGAACAGTGGAAACCAACCAGCTCCCACGATGGGGGAAGTTAAGGATGCCATACAACAGCTCAAGAACAACAAGGCCGCTGGCAAGGATGGTATCGGAGCTGAACTCATCAAGATGGGCCCGGACAGCTTGGCCGCTTGTCTGCATCGGCTGATACTCAGAATCTGGGAAACGGAACAGCTACCGGAGGATTAAGAGCAAGGCCTTATATGCCCTATCTACAAAAAGGGCGACAAACTGGAGTGTGAAAATGATCGTGCAGTCACTATCGTAAACGCCGCCTACAAAGATTCTCTTCCGTCGTCTATCACCTATAGCAAACGAGTTCGTGGGAAGTTATCAAGCAGGTTTCATCGACGGCCGCTCGACAACGGACCAGATTTTGTTTCGTGCGGCAAATCCTCCAGAAATGCCGTGAGTACCAGGTCCCTACGCACCGTTTGTTCATGGATTTTAAGGCGGCATACGACAGTATAGACCGTGTAGAGCTATGGAAGATTATGGTCAAGAACAGCTTTCCCGGGAAGCTGAAACGATTGATTGGAGCAACGATGGACGGTGTGCAAAACTGCGTGAAGATCTCGGGCGAACACTCCAGTTCGTTCGAGTCTCGGCGGGGACTACGACAGGGCGACGGACTTTCGTGCCTGTTGTTCAATATTGCGCTTGAAGGTGTCATGCGGCGAGCCGGACTTAACAGTCGAGGCACGATTTTCACGAGATCCGGATAATTTGTTTGCTTCGCGGACGACATGGATATTATTGGGAGAAAATTTGAAACGGTGGCAGATTTGTTCACCCGCCTAATACGCGAAAACAAGGTACATGCTGGTAGGCGGAACTGTGCACGAAAGGGCCCGCCTAGGAAGCAGCGTCACGATAGACGGGGATACCTTCGAGGTGGTGGATGAGTTCGTCTACCTCGGGTCCTTGTTGACGGCTGACAACAACGTTAGTCGGGAAATACGAAGGCGCGGCACATCATCAGTAGAAGTCGTTCCTGCTATGGGTTCCAGAAGAAACTGCGGTCAAGAAAGATTCACCCCCGCACCAAATGTACGATGTACAAAACGCTCATAAGACCGGTAGTCCTCTATGGGCATGAGACATTGACTATGCTCGAGGAGGACTTGCAAGCTCTTGGGGTTTTCTAACGCCGAGTGCTAAGGACGATCTTCGACGGCGTGCAGAAGAATCATGAAAAGGCCACACGTTTTGATTTATTTAAAATTATTCAAGTTGCGGACGCGTATTCTTTACCCACCATCCGAAAGGCTAAAATATTAACGTCCCATAAAAATATATAAAATTTCCATAAAAAATGCAAAAATTGCCAGTAAAGAAACAAGGATAAAATCAACAGAAAAGTTAAAAATTTGCATAAAAAAATAAAGAAGTTCCTCGTGCGTTAAAATACACTCAAATAAAGATTTAAAAAAAAAAAAAAAATAAAGAAGTGCATAGAAAAAAAAAAATTTTCCATAAATAAAAAAATTTTGAGCAATAAATAGATTCAAAAGTGCAGTAGAATCGACAATAATCTCACTAAAAAATATCGAATTTTACATTTAAAAACCTCAAAATGTCCCTATTTTCTTCACAAAAAGCAAGAAATAATTATAAATTTTCCACAAAAAAAGCCAAAATTTGCAATAAATAAATAATAATTCGTCCACAATAAATGAATCGTTAATCAACGCATCTTCCAGCGTGTCGCGCATCTCTTCGAGTCCCTCGCATATCTTCCGCATCAGCATTATCATCAGAAGATGATCCCAAGTTCCATGTTTCATTTCAGCTTTGCCGAAATAATTGAAATTTTAGCGCCTAACGATGGGGTGTATTAAAACACATTTTTTTGTGATTTTTCGAAACCTCACCTCCCCTCCATGTATGATTTTTTGTATGAAACATTAATTTTTTCTATATGGCAAGAAATATTTTTTCAAACCCGGCCAATCTCCCCGCTCTCCCCTCCCCTAAATTCTTACGTAATTAATTATCGAACTCTAAAATGCAATTACTACATCTACAAACGACGACTAATTAGCTCCAATTGTGAAAACAATGCTTCAGTTTGACTGAAAATTTATGAAATCCATTACACACATTATTACTCATTATTGGAAAATTACGTTATTTTTATGGAAAGTTTTACTTAAATATTGGAATTTTCTACAACATTTTCATGTATTGATTGTCATTTTGAATTGCTCAGTTGGGTTTGTTTATTGCAACTTTGCATTTACTGCTATTGCTCTTTTTAATTTTTTGAATGGAAATTTTTGATTTATTGTGGGCGAATTATTATTTATTTATTGCAAATTTTGGCTTTTTTTTGTGGAAAATTTATAATTATTTCTTGCTTTTTGTGAAGAAAATAGGGACATTTTGAGGTTTTTAAGTGTAAAATTCGATATTTTTTAGTAAGATTATTGTCGATTCTACTGCACTTTTGTATCTATTTATTGCTCAAAATTTTTTTATTTTTGGAAAATTTTGTTTTTTCTATGCACTTCTTTATTTTTTTTATGTAAATTTTTAACTTTTCTGTTGATTTTACCCTTGTTTCTTTACTGGCAAAATTTGCATTTTTTATGGAAATTTTATATTTTTTTTATGGAACGATTAATTGTCTGCCCCATCCGAAAGTTAAAGGCTTACGACGCCTGATAACGCTAAAAAATCATACATAATGATTTATTTTGTTTGGTCCAAGCTGGGTTATACTTCACTGAGGCCTTAAGTGTCCGTAATATGAATAAAAACGGTACAAAATCTCGTTTTATAAAATTAAGATTAGAAAAAAAAAAAGATACGAAATGTGATTTCAGTGTATTTTTTACCTGAGAACTTGAATATTTCAAATAATATCTTGCATGAATTAATACAAAAAATATTAGAAGAATCTTTTAAAAAGTATCTCTCAACGAGTTCTCGATGCATTTGGTTTAGATTTCAGTCTTATTTTATGTTCGACCATCATAATTTGTTTATTCATAAATGATACCATCCAGTTATTTTATTTACGAATATATTTATAAATCACGCCCTCTCATCAGAAACCACAAACTGTGCTAATGACAGCACTCACAGTTCACAATTATGACATTTAATGGACGCAAGCAAACCTAAGCTCAAAAATCATCCATTCTAATGCCACTGGAATGTGGAACTCGTGTGCCCTGCAACGGCAACGGCACCCCTTTTTGGAAGGGAAGGGATGATAAAACGACAAGGTAAATAAGTCCCTGCTTGTTTCTGATGCTGATGCTGACTGATGCTATGATGCGCTCTCCTGTGATCAACGGACTGGAAGCATTATTCCCATATATATTATTTAATTAAAATCAACCATGAAAGGGGTGCTTTCCGGCTGTCGTTGTCGTCATGAGCTAGGCTCGAACGTGTGTACGTTGTGCATATGATGAATGTGCGTTAGGGTGGTTCAAATTTCGCAAAATGTTGGTTAATACAATTTTCCATATCGTGCTTATAATTTCTATGGTAATAATAGAGTTTTGTACAAAATTCAGCCTTCTTAGTAATTGTTCAAAGAAAACAATTATTGTGGAGAAAATTAGAAAAAAAAAACATTCTAGACCCGTTAAATACCTATCAAGACGATCTTGAACAAACGTTTAGTTTTGTCTTCATAGGTAAAAATATGTTCTTCTTCTCTTCAAGATGTTTGAAAAGAAGTTCAAGATCTTTATGAGTTTCTGGCAAAACGCGGCCATCTCCTTCTTTGCGATTTGGAAGGAAGCATTGATTCTCCTAATGGAGTTCAAGATCTCCTACTTAACTCCTCCAAAGTCGGAACAACTCATCACGATAGGGAGCCTGGGCAAGAAGCGGCTTCGATTTGATGTTCGGTAAATTTGTCTAGGGATGCCCCAATTCCTTAGAAGAAATTTGTCTAAAGTATCGAACTGATTGCTCATCCTTGGAAGAAAGCACATATTCTGGAAAAATGTCCTCTCTTCCATTTTTGCTACGTTTAGTGACAGTTGGTGGGTGGGATGTAAATTTTCCCAATTTTTTGTATTATGGGCCACCCTAGTATACATACGCCTAACCCAACCCGATATGGATGGCAGGTATTATAATATTCGAGTGGTTTCACCCTTCTGTATTCTGTCTTTTGACAAAATGTGGACCAGATTTTCGGTAGACGGCCGCAGACGGATCCGTAATGTTCTGTGCACATAGCCTCTGGATGCCCCGGCGTATCGTTTTGCGATTGCTGCTGCCACCGACCGTCCATAGAAAACCATGGGGACCGTCCGACCGACTGTGTCGGTTAGCATAATGATTATGTTGCCTGACGCTGATGGCCGCAACGGAAAATATGGGAGTGCACTATCAACTTTAATCGGGCTTTTAAAGAGTGGAACAAAATGTGCGCCGAAAATTATATGTAGGTAGCCCTCAAACGCCGGATAGAGATTGTCCACTGCGATTAAAATCAAGCTGCAATTTTGCGGCACGGGTCACTTTTGCTGCCGGCGGAGTCACCGTGTTATCGTTGGTGAGCGATAAGCGAAATTAAAACATTTTCGTTTTATTTGAATACTCGCTGGAGCAAACCTGCAATTATGGCTGGTATGCTTTGGGTAGAGTCCCTTCAAGGTATGGGACTTTTTGTTTTTCAGACGACAATCCTTTCGGTTACGCCTCCTTCGACCAACGCGGTTAAAATACCCGGTAGGCCGCTCTAAACAAAGCAAGCTATGTTTTAGTAAGCTATGTTGCCGATAATCACTATCCTTCATACTGATGTTATACGCGTAATTGTCCCACGTCGATTTTTGTCATTTTGGACTGTTTGCCATCAAATACATTATTTTTATTCCATGGAGGATTCCCTAGGAGAATGTTTATAAGAACTTCTGGGAGAATTTCTGGTTAAATATCTGAAGGTAGCGCTGAACAAAACGAAATCTATGGAAGAATATCTGCGGAAAACTATTTAAGAATTTCTGAAAGAAAAAAAATTGGAACTACATTTGTAGGAGTGAATTCCTGGAGAAATTTCTAAATAATATCTCATGAAGAACCTTTTTAGAGATTTCCTTGTATCCCTAGATGAGGTTCTAAAAAATGTAGGGGTGTCTAAAGGATTACTTGGGTAGATTGTTGAAATAATACTCACAGGAATCAGTCTCTATGCTGAGAGCATCCCTAGAGAAATCCCTGGAATAATCACTGGAATTCTGGCCTCTGGAAAAATTCCTGGAGAATCGTTGAAGGAAGGTGGCTCTAGAGGAATTCCTGGATTAATGGAATGAAGTTCTATCGAAACCGCTCTAAAATTACTGGGTTAATTTTTCGAGGAATCCCTTCTATCGCTAATGAAGAGATTTGGAGGAATTTATGGAAAATCTCCTGAAGGAATCTGTGGATGAACCCCTTGAAAATTCCTGGAGACATTATTCGAGAAATCTCTTAGGAATTTTGGAATGATTCCTTGGAGGAATTCTTGATGGAATCACTGAAGTTATTTTGAAGGAATCTTTGAAGATATTTCTGAAGGAATCTAGTGTCACTTTTTATTCATTTAGTTAAAAGAAGTTTTTTAAGTGTTTGGTGGAATGGAATACTTAAGGAAAACCATGATGGTATTCGGAATAATTTTTTTAAAGAATTTTAGAATGAGTTTCCGTTATAATCGGAACTAAAATCCCTGGCGACATTTTTATATTTTCATTAGTCACACTTATTAAGTATTGTTATCCATATACAGTCAACTATAAAACTCGATATTGAAGGGACCATCGAGTTAAACACAAAACCAATTCAAATGCGATCCAACGGATCATCGAAGTAGGCATGAAAACCAACTTTTACTATCGTTCTCTAACTCGATATTGAGATAAGGAATATTGAGTAAGGGTGAGTATTTAAATTTGAACAAATACAAGAGAATTGTGATTACTTATTTGTAAGAAACTAATTGAGTTTTTTTTATATGAGAAAAAGCCGCGTTAATCATTAACAAAAGTATTCAGTATTATTGTAGGACTGATTAACGTAAAATTATCTTTTGGTATTTGTGTGAAATATGATGCAAAATAACAATGCATGTTGCGCAAGTCATATGTTGGACGATATTTTCAAAAAATATTTCAAATATTTCTTCTTAAATTGGCCCAATGACTAAAAGAATGTTTCTAAATTTTCCCTTAAGAATTCTTTAAAGCTTTTGTCCAGATTTCCTTTAGGATTTTCAATATGAATCACGCCAGTGATTTCTTCTTCAATTGTATTAGTAATTCACCCCAGTGTTGTTTAGAAGCTCTACCGAAATTTCTTCCCGGTTTTCCTCAAAAAATGTCTACTAGTTAGAAAGAAAATTTTCCGTTAATCGGTCCTTCAATACCTGTGACCCACAACTCAAGAATATATTGGCAAAGATGTTATTCTAATTGCTTTTACAGATCAACCATTACTCTTGAAAATGACATAACAACTGATACTTGATACAGGTTCAAAATTGTGGCCCAAAAACATGAAATAGTTGTAATTTAGGGCCTTCCTTAGCCGAGTGGTTAGAGTCCACGGTTACAAAGCAAAACCATGCTGAAAATGTCTGGGTTCGATTCCCGGTCGGTCCAGGATCTTTTCATAATGAAAATTTCCTTGACTTCCCTGGGCATAGAGTATCATCGTACCTGCCACACGATATACGAACGCGAAAATGGCAACTTTGGCAAAGAAAGCTCTCAGTTAACAACTGTAGAAGTGCTCTTGGAACACTACGCTGAGAGCCGGCTCTGTCCCAGTGGGACGTTAATGCCAAGAATAAGAATTTGTAATTTACAAAACAACATGGTGTTTCTATAACTATAGGATGTCCCAGAGAGTATAGGCACGACTTCACCATACTGCCATTTCAAGATCAGTGAAGATAAAAATCTAATTTTTACACATTTTATTACTGTACCCAACAAGAGTAGATTGTGATTTTTTATTGAATATTTTAATATTAATTTGTTGATTTTGAACATTTCTTTGAAGCATCTTTTATCAATCTTACACAAATCGCATTATTTTTGAGCGACTTTGTTTTACAAAATGTGTTCTTTGTCGGAAAATGCGTAAAAATCTAAAAAAATACATTTATCAGTGAAGACATGATAATTGATCGGTCAATCACTTGTTCAAATTGAGATTTTAAACTTAAGCATGTAAAATTTGTATTGAAAAAAAAATCCAATTCCAGCCGTGGTCGATTTGAAAATGGTCAAAAACAAATCCGTATATATACGTTAAAACATGAATAAATCAAAAATTAAAGCTGCCTTTCCAAAAGAATAGGGATTAACCTCTCGTAAATCTGAAATGTATTATTTTTAATACTATTTAAAATACCTAAACAGTTATAACTTCGTGATGTTGTCCTATGTGGAGAGAAAACTACGAGATTTTTCGAATTTTACCATTTTTTCAAGTATTTTTTTTTCTATCTTTATTAACGAGATTTTTAGCCCTGGGCTAGTTCATCTCGGGACCAACGGCTTTACTTCCCTTCCGAAGGAAGTCGTCACTGAAATTTTTAGTGACTATCTCGGGGATGGGATTCGATCCCAGGTCCTCGGCGTGTGTTCTAACCACTACACCAGGTCCGTCCCCTTTTTCAAGTATTCTCTAACAAAGCCAGATAAAATATCAAACAATAATTCATGTGAAACATCCTTGATACAATGTACTTGAACTCACCACGGTGAAAGATTTTGATAAAAACATATTTTACTAGCTATTTTTCAACAAAAACAAAATGTAGGGTCTGTGCTGACCAGATAAGAATTGATTTTCTGAAATCTAAATTTTCAATGTAAATGATTATTTAATGAAGTAAATTAATCACAGATGCTGGATGAAATAGTCTATAGAAAAATACAAAAATATAAAAATATTTGATTGCTTGGAAAAGTATTATGATTATCATTATCAAAGTCGTGCTCATACTTTGTGGGACACCCTATAAAAAGTAATACAGTTAACTCTCCCTTACTCGATATTCCGTATCTCAATATCGAGTAAGAGAACCATAGTAAAAGTTGGTTTTCATTGCTAACTCGATGGTCCCTTGGAACGCAGTTGCACTGCTTTTGTGTTCTGCAACTCGATACCTCCCTAACTCGATGGTCCCTTCAATATCGAGTAAGGGAGAGATGACTGTAATAACCCGTATTTTATTTTACGAAATTGTAGTCATAACTTTTTGATTCGAATTCTTTTAAAAATGATTGGATGAATTACTAATTGAATTGGAGAAAAAATCAATGATGTGATTTATAATGAAAATCCTAAAGCAAATCTGGATAAAAGCTAATACTTATACTTACACTTATAAAACCAGACATTTATTATGGGTCCTCTCGAGTATTCTTCCACCCCCAATTTCATGTGTTTTTTTTAATAAATGTCAACAATCCCGCCGTTGTAATGATTTAATAAGCAGGCATGCATATTTAAAAGATTTGAAATAAACGCATGAAATGAGCTCACCAATTTAGCTTTATCTTTGACGGAGCAGCCAGAATCCACTTTCAGCTTCACTTAACGCAAACAGATTAACTGAGAGAAAAACCACTCTGGAGACACGAGAAAAATGACACTTTTGCTTTTTATGCAAAAAAAATTGCTCTGGTGACACACAAGAAAAACACGAATGCTTGGGATTCCACTACCCAGCAAAACGCGGTCGATTTGCGAACGAAAAAAAAAACATTTGACGACGCAACGAAAAAACTCGCGCTTGTTCGGGCTTCACATACCGCACTCTCGTTAATCTTGTTCAAATATTGTAAACGGCAAACTGCTTGTATATGTCGCTAAATAATTTCAAAATCTACTAGCTTTCCATAGGCTCAAGTGCTATATAATGCTATATAAGCCAATTTGATATGATTATGAATCGTGAAATAATTTTTATAACAAAAGATCAGTAAATGAACTTTAGCACTCACATTTTTACTTCACTTTGCCTCGGAGAATACTTATGAAACATAGGCTTACGATTGTGTGCTGCTGTGCGTCCTTTGCTGAACCTTTCTTTATTGGATTTCAAATTATATCGAGCTCAATAAAGAATCGTGTCTAGCTCATATGAACGGCACAGTCTAAATCAATATAATGTCGGTATAAGGCGTTTGAAATGAAGAGAAGGTAGAAATACTTTAAATGTGGTTATTAAAAGTAGGGAATATTCAATAACAACACGACATTCACGAAACGCGACTGGACACAAGACAATAATATACATATTTTTTTTTATTAAATTCAAAACCAGAGCTGGATTACTTTCAAATATCGGATATGCAGCTTGGCCAAAAAACATCTTGAGAGTTCAGATCTTATGGTTTTTTTCTGATATTAACGGTCTGGGAAGCACCGTGAGAACACAACATCAGCGCAATTGCGATCCTAGGGACCATCGTGGCAGCCACGAAAACCAACTTTTACTATGCTGCCCTTCTACACCCACCCCGGACAACCAGAAGTCGCAAAAAAGTTCACGTAATAACTTGTTTGTTCATACAAATAACATCAAACCCGCAAAACACGGTAGATAAAATCGTTAGATTGATGAGTTTCCTCGCATAAAACGTTTTTTCTGCGTTCATTTGTACATTTTGTTACATCCCGCACATTTGTACAATGTAAGTCGAATCAATCCGTAGCAGCTGTCAAATCAACATTTGTTATCATCCGTTAAGTTGCATAAAATCACAGGTTAGTTTGGTAGAAAATTTATACACTCGCATTGTATGCTATTATTTATCACATAATGTATGTACAGGGGATAGGCAAAATGATTGAGATAGGCAAAATTTTGCCCAAATTCAAATGCTTATAACATTATGAAAAATGGATGAAATTGGATCCATCTGGAAGCAATCGACGGCAAATTTGGTCCAGTTTTAGGAACTTTCTTGGCCATGCATATTGGCCACTGGACACCGGAGATGTTCCGGATTTTCTGAGGTCATATCCAAATGTCATTTTTTCTGTCGCTTGTATTTTTGTGTGGTGTAAAGTTAGATAGATGTTTGCAATTTTCCTAGAAACTAGAACTAATAGGAAGTTGAATGCCACCGGACGCATTAAGATTGGTTGGAAATCTTCAGAAATATGACCATTTCCGTAAAACTGGTTCCGAAAAGCATGGTCAGTCATGTTTGTATTTACAATCATGTAAATATTGTCCGGAGCTATATCCAAGCGGACACCAACCTTAAAAATGATGTTTCCTGCAGCGTATTCAGAACCATTGGATGCACAGATCACTCTATAGAAGGTTCCAGGTGCCCTGGGGGGAATCTATGACAAAAGGTCGAAGGACAAAAGGTCGAATGACAAAAGGTCGAATGACAGAAGGTCGAAGGGACAAAAGGTCGAATGGACAAAAGGTCGAATGGACAAAAGGTTGAATGGACAAAAGGTCGAATGGACAGAAGGTCGAATGAGAAAAAAGATCAAATGGACGAAAGGTCGAATGGACAAAAGGTCGAATGGACAAAAGGTCGAATGATGAAAAAGGTCGAATGGACAACAATTAAGGAAGAACAAAAGGCTATACTCTTTAGATAAAAAAGCAAGTTATCACAAGCGCTACAGCTAAAATAGACGCGAAAAAAACGCGCTTATTTTCAGAAAGACCATACTGAGGGAGGTTCAATTTCAGCTGGTCAACGATCTTTTCGGGGTGAAATTTTGTTAGACTTTTCAGGTCGTAGTGCATCCAGAGTTACTGTGTGTAGCATTATGTGCAAGAGCCACATTCCTTTAATGCTCACCCGTGCACGGTACATTTTGAGACCTATGTAGGTGTTCCTTGCCTTTTAGGGTAAATTCTCAATGCGTCTCATGCGCTTCGTCACATACGTTGTTCAAAAACAGCACAATAATTGATGTGAAGACAAAATTTTAAAACGATAATCGAAATTGTAGCTTCCGCATCGCGCGTCTTCGAGTGTACCATGTAGACCATCTAGACACCTGTATGATAAGGTAAAAATAGCTGTAGAGACTCTTCGTTACTGAGCAGTTGTTTTACAACTTGGATACCGATGGCGAGCGTAGCACCGAGCAGCACATGTGTTGAATCTACCCTAGCGCGCGTTTTCAGAATTTTTGTGAACCTAGCGCAGCACACTACGATTCTGATGTGTTGAAAGGCGGTTTGGTTGGAGACTCGTTAGTTCATTTATGTTCTCCTGGTAATTATGTAACTCTAAGTGCATCGAGGTGCATGGCACTCGATGTGCTATGTGTTGGGATGCCGAGTGCTGGAATGCAGTAACTGCAGCTGTCATTCAGATTATGGACCGATGCATGAGTTCACTAATTTGAAATTTGAGTGGTGCCGTGTTATTTATGTGACCATGGAAACCAGTGAATTCAGCAGCGCTCAAACGTCAAGTTAGTGAACTCGTGCATTGGTCCATACTGAAATTAAAGCACCTATGGCGTGCCGCCATGAGTTGACTGCAGAGCAGAGGGTTCGCTCTGCGGAGGCTGGTTCCCTGTTACAATGTTCAAGACGGCTAGGAGAAGCAGTTTGCCTTGGCTTTTTCTTCTGCATATGATAAAGTGTTGCATCAGTTCAGGTTGCAGATCATCTCCTAATAAAAAGCATGATGCACAAATGCAAAAATGATCAAATTATCAGAAAAGCTCTCAGTAAATGCTAGTGTAGCTGAGAAGCAGACTCTACCCTAGTTGGGACCTAATAGGGTCCTAAAGCCCTGTCCCAATTTTAGTGCCAAACGCTTAAGTTTAGGCCAAAAACACATGTTTACTCAATTTATGAAATGTTTTTGGTTTGTTTAAGTTAAAAAAACATGTTTTATTATATTTTTAGATTTTGTCACAACCCCTTGATTTGAACTCAAATTTTGGGTGTATTTTGTTTTCCGTGTCCCTCCAGAAATGTCAGATAGGAACAACCCCAGTGTTAAAACTGAAAGCCCTGTGGTGTTTTTGTCGACTAAACGAACGTCAAACATGATGAAAAGTGTCAAGGTTCATTTATGGACCCAATTTTAAAATTAAAGTTTAGATCTGATATAGCCGTTATTTGAGCGGGAAAAATTACGAAGGTAGTTGCAGTAACATGCTCTTTCATGTTATTAAATAAAAACAAGATTTCATTTAACAGTTTAGGACCCTATTCCAGAAAGAGGATTATTATTTTTCCCTGATGCTAATTTAAATCAGTCGAAACCAACAGTCAGATAAAACTCTAATGCATAGCCCTAAAAGTGCAAAACTTCAAAAGAAGGAAAATCTTTTGTTAGAAATGCAATTGAAATGCTTATAAACCCTGTAATGCATGAAGAACAGCCTGTATTTAAAAAAAATACAGGCAAGATGTAAAAGTGAAATCTATGAAGAACGGTCGATTATAAAAGAAGGAATAACCGTCGATACAAGTGTCTACAACAGTATAAAACCACTATAATGTATAACTCCAAAAGAACAGCCAATGTTTCAAAGAAGGACAAATCTCTATTGAAAATGTATCAAATAAAAAGCTAATAATAATTACTTTATGCTTTGGAGTATCAAAATAATAACAACCGACATTCAGAAAATAAATCTTTTGTTGGGCAAATAATAGCATTAATACAAATTATTGCTCCAAACGATAGTTCTGAAGAACAGCTATCATCTAAGAGAAGGAAAAACTTCAGATGTGAAGGGAGGAATTTGTGATTAAAATGTTAGCTACTGAATGTACGATAATCCTTTAAACGGTACAATTTGGACTTTTCGTCCATTCGACCTTTTGTCCATTCGACCTTTTATCCATTCGACCTTTTGTCCATTCGACCTTTTTTTTCTATTCGACCTTTTGTCCATTCGACCTTTTGTCCATTCGACCTTTTGTCCCTTCGACCTTTTGTCCCTTCGACCTTCTGTCCATTCGACCTTTTGTCCTTCGACCTTTTGTCATTCGACGTTCTGTCCTTCGACCTTTTGTCCTACAACCCCTGGGGGAAGTGGTCAATTAGGAACATATCTGGAACCATATCAATATGGGCATCAAACTTCATGATTTTCAAAGGTTATGCTTTCCGAAGCATTTCCAGCATCGACCTCATCCCCCAGTGCCCATGGAACCTACTATACAATGGTCATATAAATAAGCTGCGCTGTAAATACTTCTATTATTCTATTGATGTTTTTAGCCATATTGATGTGTTTTCGGACATGTTTTGAATTGGCCACATCCCCGGGGCACCTGGAATCTACTTTAAAGTGGTCATGGCAGCCGGTGGTGCTGGAAATGCTTCGGAAAGCATAACCTTTGAAAATCATGAAGTTTGATGCCCATATTGATATGGTTCCAGATATGTTCCTAATTGACCACTTCCCCCAGGGCACCTGGAACCTTCTATAGAGTGATCTGTGCATCTAATGGTTCTGAATACGCTGCAGGAAACATCATTTTTAAGGTTGATGTCCACTTGGATATAGCTCCGGATAATATTTACATGATTGGAAATACAAACATGACTAACCATGCTTTCCGGAACCAGTTTTACGGAAATGGTCATATTTCTGAAGATTTCCAACCAATCTTAATGCGTCCGGTGGCATTCAACTTCCTATTAGTTCTAGTTTCTAGGAAAATTGAAAACATCTATCTAACTTTACACCGCACAAAAAAACAAGCGACAGAAAAAATGACATTTCGACATGACCTCAGAAAATCCGGAACATCTCCGGTGTCCAGTGGCCAATATGCATGGCCAAGAAAGTTCCTAAAACTGGACTAAATTTGCCGTCGACTGCTTCCAGATGCATCCAATTTCATTCATTTTTCATAAAGTTATAAGCATTTGAATTTGGGCAAAATTTTGCCTATCTCAATCATTTTGCATATCCCCTGTACGTATGTCGCCTCCACTTTTGTACGTAAAAGGCCTTTTCGCGACATCTTATATGTGAAATTTTGCACACACATGATTTCGTTATACGCACATTTTGGTTGTCTGGGACTTGTTTCATGTTTTATGTTCAGCTTATTTTTTTAAAGTTTTCAAAATCTAAAATGCGTGTGCTCTTATGAATTTGAATGACAGAAGAGAAAACTCAAAGTTTGAGCCAAAAATATTAAGAAATAGAGGTAGCGCAAGCATCTTGAAAGATAATTTTCAGGTTATAAAAATGTTCTCCAGTGAAGTCACCATAACTTCGGTAATTTCTACCCAATTTAGAAACTTTTAGTACCATTATCTTTAAAATAAAATTTATAAACACCAAGTTTGTCTTAAATCAAAACTAGTCTCAATATAAAGTAGTTTACTCTAAATTTTTTTTCATTTTACTAAAAAAAATATCTATGTTTGACTATAACTTCATGAGTACTCAACCGATTCCAAATCTTTTTAAATTGTTTGAAGCTTATTTAATTGTTTTCGAGCATTTCATACATCACATATCACTAAAAATTGTGTTGACCAAGTTATTCAACAAAAACTGCACAAAAACAGGATTTTTTAACGAAAAACGCCAGTTTATTCAATTATTTGTCAATCAAACAATATGTTTTAAGCTGAAAATGGTTGTCCTTATTTGTTTAAGCTTTAAAAAGGACTTTGCAACAATTTTTTAAATACAGTAGGGACCCGATTTTGTCAGCCCCTCGATGAATTTTAGGCTGACAAAATGGGGAATCTGACAAAATCGGGTCATATTTTGTTTCTGTTTTTCAAATTTTGACGTGTTAAAATTTACTTCTGAACCTCGTTTGCAACCTTCATTGACTTTTAAGGGGACGAGGGATATATGCGTAGCCCGGTTTTTTGTTTATTAGGGGGGGGGGGTGGTAGCGGCCCATTAAATGGAATCCAAAGGCGTAACCTATAGCGGTGGTATCACATTTTGACATTTTTGCTTAAAGCCGCGTCATAATTCATATGGCATAAAGGCACTAACCTCTCGGATGCGAACAATTCCTGACAAGATGTTTTTAAAAAGCCTGATTGTTTAGTAGACTCTATAAGTTTCATAATCTATCATGAGGTAATTATTGTATAAATACGTGTGCTGAAGACAATCTTTGAAGAATTCAAACAAAAGATTTATTTCCGTAGTAAAATTGTTCTATCGTACAGAGGGAAGGAGGCATTGCCATCGCCCCCTCTGGCTACGCTCATGCGTAGCATCATCAGTATTAATTTTTTTTTTTTTTTCTTTATTAACGAGAATTTTAACTTAAAGCTAGTTCTTCTCTTGAGATCAGTATTAATGTATACGTGGTAAAATATGACGAAGACAATTTTTAATATATTTAAAATAGGCTGACAAAATCGGGGGCTGACAAAATCGGAGGCTGACAAAATCGGGTCAGTACCAAGGGGTGGATCACTTTTTCAGTGTACATCTAATGTACATCGATTAGCATCAAATGCATTTTTCCGCTTCACGCACGATATTACATCAGCTTAGCACTGGCCCGTAATATCGTGCTATGCTATAGCAACGTGTCATTGTTTGTTGTTGAAGGTTCGAGAAAGTTTCTCTAGGTTTTGCTCTGCCTAATAAATTAAACTTTTCTCTGATTTTATGCAATTAACTACGAATTTCAATCATTTCAGAATACCGAGCTGTTGCTTTTCATTTGAAGCTTTATAAAAAAAAAACATCGTCCCACGTCCCTGCAGATACAGCTTGAATTCAGAAGTAAACGGAACCGCCTTCCCGAGAAACACACATTCTGTGCTTTTCTGGTGACGGACAGAAACACGCTTCGATTTCTTTGCTACAAATCTAGTCTGAAGGAAAAAAAATCTTGGAAATAACTTGTCTAAATATCTTGTTTTATTTCTTTAAATGTCCACTAGGGCCAGATTGAGTATCAACGTCTTGTTTTTCTGTTCTATATTGCTTCAGTAAGTCTTGCTTTGGACTTTCCACAACTATTCTTTCGGTTTAGTTATACAAAAATGTTCACGTAGTTATTGAATATATTCCTTACGGTACAGATATTTTCTGAAATATGTCATAATATTGTTCATGAATGACAGCAAGTAGACAGCCAAAAAAGGTTTGGTCTTTAGGTCATGAAACACGTAGCACAGCAGGTTAGTAGCCACTTCCAGATAAACCTTCCTACGCTTTTGAGCTGTTATCTTTGAAATAGTAGCTTTTACAATAAATCAATCCCCACTCATATCGGACAAGTTTTCTTTTTCTTTGAGCACGCCAGCATTCCATCCTTACTATGTGACCACGTTCACGTTCCCCGGTAGTCCACCTTGTCATCAGCTTCATAGATTTTACGCTTTTCAATGAAGAAGTTACTTAAATGTTGATATCCGGTACTCTAATGAAGAATGTTCTCAGTACTTCTTGGTATAACCGGGTGGACCATGTTTTGGAGAGGTAGCACAGCTCTTCTCAATTTTATGGAAACATGAGTTTGATACTTCGACAAGAACAACAATCAAAGGTTTGAGCAAGCCAGGAATTGCAAATCTATCGAGTGTGCATTTTAATGCATTTAAATGCATGAAATAATGGCGATATAACAGATGCATCTGGAGTGACCGCCCCTTGGTCAGTACTGTAATTTTGAAGCAAAAATATTTTTGCACATGTCAAAAAGTATATGCACTATTCAAGTTTTGCAAGAAAATTGTAATTTGCGGTAAAAAAAACTAAAATAATCCAAAGAAATTGAATTTTTTCATTTAAAAATCATGTTTTCGTGCAGTTTTTGTTACAAAACTAAGTCAAAACCATTTTTTAGAAATGTGTGTGGTATGAACAGTTTAGAACCAATTAAATTTGCTTTAAAAACATGTAAATATATTTGAAATCGGGTGAGTATTTCTGATGTTATGGTCAAACAAATATGAATTTTAAAGTAAAATAAAGAAAAAATTAGAGAAAACTACTTTTAACTTTGACTAGTTTTGATTTCAGACAAATTTGATGTATAACAAAGTTTCCATAAATTTAATTTTAAAGATAATGGTGATAAAAGTTTTAAAATTGGATTGAAAATACCGAAGTTATTGAGACTTCACTAATGGCCATTTTTTATAACTTGAAAATTCACCTTCAAGACGCTTGTGCCACATCTAAATCTTAAATATACAAAGGCAGGGCCAGATTTAGAGACGTGGGGGCCCGGGGGCCACAAACTTGTGGGGGCTCTTTTTCCAAGTGATTTTTATAGGATATTGTGAAAAGTAAATAGATACCTAGTTTCGAATTCGAAACAAATCGTTTTGAATTGGATTTTTATTTATTCAACATATTACAGTAAAACAATAAATCGTTGTTCGATTTCTAGAAAGCCATTCGGCGCGGTTTTCGTTGCAGAAATGAATCAATTATTTCATTTACATCAATTTTTTTTTCAAATGTTCATTTTCAATGCTTAGCAGAGTCAAATTATTAAGCTTATCAATTGTCATGGACGTCCTTAGTCGGTTTTTGATGAGTTTCATTTTCGAGAACGATTTCTCTCCGCTAGCATTCGATACCATTATGCTCAGGTATATCCTCAATGCTACTTCTGCATTCGGAAAAGTGAAGCGCGTTTTTTTTTTCGTGATGAACTCGTACAGAAACATCTCCACTGACTAGCCTTGCAACTTACGGCTTTGCTTGGCAAATGATACGAGCTGAACAAGTTCGTTTGTTAGCTCTGGATCAAGATCACCAGGGTAGGCTTCGACCAACTTTGTTGCTCCGCTTTCGAGTGTAGAAGGCGACGCATCCAAATCCGACAGAAATTCGACCAAGTTGCATATCTTAAGAAAAGTAGAAAATCTTGGATTCAATAAGTGAGTAATTCAAATTTTAATAATATTACCTGTTTGTACGCTGCAGCCCGCTCAGCTAAGGAAGCTTTGAGCTGATCGATTACTGGATAGATAGCATCAGTCTTGAACTTGTCTACTGGAGTTCGCTCTGAAATGGTTTCAGTTTGCTTGGCCCGGTGCGTTGAGTCGTACGCTTTTCACTCTGGATCGAACGTGTCGGAAGACATCTCTTTTCCGATTTTTACAAATTCTTCGAACTTAGCTCGCTTCGTTTCCACATAGTCAATTAAACTAAGTATGGAGTTGACGGCCGGCTTCAAGGTCGTCGTAGAGTTTTGAAGACACTGGCTAGTTGCATCGAACCTTTCAAGGATTTCGTGCCAGAACTGCGTGTAAACAGCAATATCGAGAAGTGACATTTTGTTATGCAGACAATGAGCTTCATTTTTCACTAGATCCTTCTTGTCTTGGTTCTCAGCGATTGATAGAAGAGTTGCTTTGATTTCGGCATAACCATAAAGTAAGGCTTTTATCGCATCACATCTACAAGACCATCGAGTGTTGCTCAAGTTTTTTACGGTACATCTGCGCTCAGTTTTCGATAAGTTTTCCGTTAAGATTCGAAACCGACTAGTTGAACTTGTAAAAAACGTGAACAAATTTTGGAGGAAGCTGAAAAATTCAACTACCGCCGGGCACGTATTGGCTGCAGATTTTCCAATGAGATTCAAAGAATGACCGCAGCAGGGAACAAAAAAAAGCAAATGGGTTTATTTTGAGGATGAGCGCCTGCATTCCTTTGTATTTTCCGGACATGTTTGGAGTATTGTCATTTGACTGTCCTCGACAGTCTTGGATATCAATTTTGCAAGCTTGCAAAAACTCAAGGAGTGCATCGACCGTTTGCTGACCTGTATGACCGCAATTCTGGATAAATGTCAAAAACCGTTCCACAGACTTGATCCCTTCCAAATGTCTTACAATTACAGTTAATTGGTCAATATGCGCTTTGTCTGGCGATGAATCCACTGATATCGAGTAATACTTTGCTCTCTTGATCCGCTCTGCAATTTCATGAAATACTTTCTCTGCCATAATATCGATAATCTCGTCACAAGTAAAAGACGACAAACAATTTGCGTGTCCACTCCTTTTATTCCCGTGCTTCTCAATATGCTGTGCCAAAATTGGGTCATATTCAGCTATGAGTTCCAGAATACCCAAAAAATTGCCATTTTTCGTGGAACCAATTATCTCATTTTCTCCCCGAAACGCAAGTCCGAGTTGCGATAAAAACATTATTGCACTGATAACTCTTTTCAAAAAATCTCTCCAGTAGCTTGTAATTTGAAGTTCCTGTGACAAACGCATTGTTTTGAGCATTCAATCTAAAACCAGTTCTCTTGTAGCAAAAATACTTACCTCTCGTTTCAAATTTTGGTCGACACCGAGATTTTCCGCTCGAACAGAAACAGAAACAGACGATTCCAGATGACCTTTAGATGTTTCATGCAAACTTAATTTTTCCTGGGCACGCTTCCAATTACAAAATCCTTCACCAATACCGAGAGGTTCATAAGTTTGCACACAAAGCAAAACAACTTCCCAGTACTTGGTGAAAAGCACAGCCAATTTCTAAAAATTGTTTCACTATAGACTTTCCAGTAAAATAATGATTTGGAACATTTTCTGAACCCGGCAACATCTCCTCTTTCTTGACACACTGAGAAGGCCTCAAACTTTCCTTCATCACAGTAGTTCAACTCAGCGGATCCACGTGTAATCCAATAGTCTATTTCACGATCATTCAATTTCGACCACTTCCCCAGTAGAAGCATTAATCTAAGAATGCTCATGTCGCTGCTGTTCGTGTTACCAACATCTAGTTTGCCACGAACTGACAGCCTGAGTACCGGGCATCAAAGTGTCAAATTAATTATAAAAACATAAACAACGATAAGGCATTGAACAAACAATGAAAAACCATAATTAAGGGTACGAATAATTGAAATCAGTTTTGTGACAACAGCGCTACTAGCGTTCTACTACTAATATTTTTATTACTTCCCCACATCGATTTCAAAATTCGAATTAGTGTTTTCTTCCACAGTTTCTGGCGTCAAAGCTGGATCACCACAAAAAGCACTTGCAACTGCATTGGTGACACTTGTTTCACCCTTTTCACAAGCCACGTTAGAGCTACTGGCCGAAAAGAACGAGCTGATTTTCGGAGCTTTTGAGATCACTTGCTCAACCTTCCTGTTTTTATTATCTTGAATCTTTCTTTTTTCCGCTCCACTTTTATAGTTTCTCGGTGTTACGTGACGATTGCTCATTTTTCTCTATTCAAATCACTGGTTTCCGGCGTAAAACATCCGAACGCTTACAAATTCAAACTCAAAGTGACATATGGTGGAAAGAAAAAACCGAATGCTGTACGAATGGAGTAACGACTGACAGTCTTACCCAGACTTACTATATGTGTGAAAGAGACAAGAATGAAAGATTTCAATAAGAGTAAGGATAGCATGGTTTTGTTTATTTTCACCGTCGTCGCCTCAAGTTCACCACAACACACGCTTAAAAAGAAGCACAGAAGTTTCGGGTGTTTGAAAAGTTTTACGCAAAAAAAGTAATTAATAATTTTGAATTTTGTGGGGGCCCCTAAAATGTGGGGGCCCGGGGGCCATGGCCCCCTCGTACCCCCCCAAAATGCGGACCTGTACAAAGGTATCGACCGTGATAATTATATTTTGAATTTGTTTATCGGCATATCGGTCTATTTTGCTCGAAGTAAGAGGGAGCATGGAGAAGAATGCAATGAATACTAGATGGATAGGTACCGTAAGGGAACGGCGAGAGAAATTGAATTAGATGTTGAAGAGGGCATACCATATGAAACAGTGTTACTTAAAACGTCCTTCCTTGTGGCTAACGTCCCCTATGGGAACGGCTTGAGTGTGTTTTGAAAATGACACTACCAAGACAGCCCAAGGCCAGAGATACGAAATATGGAGAAAGTGAGAGTTTATTGCAGCTTCATCAGAAGGCCGGCTCCAAAGGCACGTTCCCCACCAGTTGGGAGATTTGTGCCATCGCCATATTTGAGCCTATTTCATCATCTACCCGATGGGAGAGGAAAGGGAAGGGAAAGATGGGAGGAAATAGGAGTGGGGTCCCTTGAAGAGGGAAGATCGCATAAGCGAAATGAGAGCATGTAGCTCCATACCACAATGGGTTCGAACAGCGCCCTAAAAAGGGCACTGCAAAACGCATGAGCGTAAAGAGAGCCTATAGCTCATTACCACAGCGGGTTAAGAATAACAGGATGTCCTGAAGATTCAGGCTTCTGTATTCAGTTTCACTTAATAAGTGCTTACCAAGTAATTGGAATCGCATTTGCGCAAAAACTGGACAGTTACATATCAGGTGATACGAAGTTCCATAATCGGAGTCACAACTATCACACACAAATGAGTCAGCACGCTGAATATTTGCCATGTGATAGTTGAGTCGGCAGTGGCCTGTCAACGCTCTGACCAAGAGACTGCAATTCTGCTTTGACAGATTTGTTAAATACTTCGCCACCTTTGGAGATGGCTCAGTAATATACAATTTTGTTTGACGACACGACTCCAAACTATTCCAATATTGCTTGTGCTGAGTTGCCGCCCAAGAGTTTATCTGAAGCTTCACCCAGCACTTCGAAATTGGAATAGCCGGCTCAGGGCCAATGAAGTCATGTGATGCTCCATCGCGAGCTAGCTCATCAGCCAATTCATTTCCAGCGATGGAAGAATGGCCAGGTACCCATACAAGGTTTACAGAGTTGACTGAATTCAGTTCCTCAATTTGAGTTCGACATGCGATAACAAGCTTCGACCTTGAGTTGGCCGAAGCGAGAGCTTTTATAGCAGCTTGACTATCTGAACAGAAGTATATGACTTTACCCATTACGCGCTGTTGAAGTGCTGATTGCACTCCACACATAAGGGCAAATATTTCCGCCTGAAAAACGGTGCAGTTTCTACCAAGTGAGTAAAACTGATTCAGCCTTAGCTCACGAGAATATACTCCTGCACCAGCTCTACCTTCAAGAAGGGAGCCATCAGTGTAACATACTATATTGTTTGATATACTTCTTTCCAAATAGCCAGACGTCCACTCTTCCCGTGAAGGGAATTGTGTGGTAAATGTCCTGTAAGGAAAGTTACAAGCAATTGTGAGATCACTGGGAGCAAGGACAATTTTGTCCCAATTCACCAAAAGTGGAAACAACGAAGTGTGTGTAGATCTACGATTCACTGGATTTTTCTCCAGTAGATCCAGTACCCATAAACGGTAAGAGCAAGAAAGTGCTTCTTGTTTAAGATATATGTGTAGTGGCGCAACGTCGAAAAGGGCCTCGAGCGCTGCTGTGGGAGTTGTAGAGAACGCACCAGACATCGCCATCAAGCACATCCTTTGGAGATGGCCCAATTTTGATTGGATTGTTCTCACTTGGCCCTTTGGCCACCACACAAGACATCCATATGCCAATATTGGTCGAACAACTGTTGTGTAAATCCATTTGATATATTTGGGTTTGAGGCCCCAAGTTTTACCAAAGGTTCGCCGGCATTGACCGAAGGCCATACAAGCTTTTTTGACTCTGAAATCAATGTGAGCTGTCCATAAAAGTTTGGAATCTAGAATGACTCCGACATACTTTACTTGATCAGTCACATTAATCTCAGTGCCAAAAAGACGTAAAGGTCGAATTCCATCGCGGTTTCGTCTTTCCGTAAAAAGAACAATAGATGTTTTATTCGGGTTAACCGAAAGGCCATATTGGCGACACCAACTCTCGACTATCTGAAGAGCACTTTGCATCAGGTCGAATAGGGTGCTTATGCACATACCAACTATTAGAGCTAGATAGTCGTCGGCAAATCCATAAGTTGGAAAACCGCAATTATTGAGTTGCCTCAATAGCGTATCTGCTACGAGATTCCACAAAAGTGGTGACAAGACTCCCCCTTGGGGGCATCCGCAAACACTCAATTTTCGAATCGCTGCTTGACGCAATGTCGAGAAGAGATGTCGGTTTTTGAGCATTTGATGAATCCAATTGGTAATCATTGTAGGTAGCCCATGGTTTCGTGCGGCTTCCAATATGGCATCAAAAGACACGTTGTCAAAGGCACCCTCAATATCCAAGAAAACACCCAAGCACGATTGCTTCTGAGCGAATGCTTTCTCGATATCGTATACAACTTTGTGTAAAAGAGTCACAGTGGACTTTCCAGATTGGTAAGCATGTTGATTCACATGAAGAGGCATGTTTGCCAAATAAACATCACGGATGTGATGATCGATAATGCGTTCCAGACATTTCAGAAGAAAAGAGGTTAGACTGATTGGTCTAAAACTCTTCGCTTCCTCATACGACGCACGTCCTCCTTTTGGGATAAACTTTACAGTAATATCACGCCAGGATTTGGGAATGTACCCGGTAGCAAAACTGCTTACAAGTAGCTTTTTCAAAACATGTTTGATAGACTCAAATCCCTTTTGGAGCAGAACAGGATAAATCCCATCCGCTCCTGGAGATTTGAAAGGAGCAAAACTATTAAGTGCCCATTGAATCGATTCAGTAGTTACGATACTGCGAGCCGAGGCCAGAGACTCGTAACTACATGAAAAGACAGTTGGTTCATCCGTAGATGCTATGTCCACACATCCGGGGAAGTGTGTATTGAATAAACATTCTAAAACTTCTTCATCGGAAGAAGTAAAGTCACCATTAGGTAAGCGAATTTCGTTCACTTGGAAATCCTTAGATTTTGCAAGAATTTTGTTCAACCGACTGACTTCACTCAAACTGGAAACATTTGTACAAAGGTTTTTCCAGCCGGATCGTTCAGCAGAACGAAGAGCCTTCTTGTAAGCCTTGCGAGCTGACTTGAACGACTCTGATCCAGCTGAACGGCGTCTGTTCCAACTCCTTCTACATTGTTTCCTGAGTCTAGTCAGATCGGAATTCCACCATGGGGTCCCTCTTGTAGTCTTTACAGACCGCAGAGGACATGCTTCTTCAAAAGCTTCCATAATGTAGGAAGTTGTAGTATCAACGGCATCATCCAGATCACTTGGATTTTCAATGGACGGAGAATATCCATGAAATTTGGTCGCAACCAATTCAATGTAGAGTTCCCAGTTTGTTGACCGGGGATTCCTAAAACGCAAAGTCTGCGCAGTTACATTTGAATGTTCAAAGAAGATGTAGCGATGATCAGATAATGATTCCTCATCTGATACATGCCAATTCGTCAACTCGTGACTGATTCTATTCGAGCAGAGCGTTATGTCTAACACTTCTTCTCTATTAGAAACCATGAAGGTTGGGCGATTGCCTATGTTAAGTAATCCAAGGTCTGTACTACTTAAGTATTCCATCAGACTGGAGCCTCTCAAATTGATATCCGAGCTGCCCCAGATGATGTGATGAGCATTGGCATCACTGCCTACAATCAGCGGAAGGCCTTTTGTTACGCAGTGTACGACAACTCGTTTGAAGTCATCCGTTGGGGATGGTTCATCATGTGGTAAATATACCGAACAATAGACGTATTTCCTGTTGAGGTCACCAACAGAAACATCGATTGTGACAGCACATACATCTCTGGTAGTTAACTCAGAAATGAGTGTAGCAACGATTGCTTTATTAACGAGCACGCATGCGCGGGGCATGGAGCGCGAGTTTGCCATTTCAAGCTTGCTAAAAGTAGCAAAAACTGGGTCCACAAGGTTACCTAGATAGAAGTTCCCTCTACGAAAGTAGGGTTCTTGAACTAGCGCCACTTGGGCTGCACCATTTTGCATGAGTCTGCAAAGATTGATCGTTGCTGTTCTTTTATGCTGAAGATTGATCTGAGCTAACCTAACCGTAGCCACTACCCAAACTAGGCAGGATTAAGCTTTTTGCAATCTCAGCACGAAAAAGACCAGCAACGAAAAAACCAGATCGGTATCTATTTAAAGTCGCCAAAGGCGAAAGAGCACAGAATACACTGTGTAAAACGCATAATGCGAATCCATATAGGTGATAATTTAAATTAAATGTCAACATATTCATAATCCCACCCTTATTAAGCCTCAGGATAGAGACTGAAGAAGGGCAGCCGATTATCTCGGAGAAACACAAGGTCACCTGCACCATTGCTCCGGGTAGCACAGGAAGGACTCAATACTGTGGAGGGCGCCCTGGTACCCCACAGGCTCCGTTTGCGGTTAGGTTTGATTTAGACCCCCCTAACCATTCATTCTTAGGCACGGTACGCATCACACCATAAATTAGGGGTCACCTGTGAGGTGGACTTTTACCACCGGAACAGGCAGTCCGTAGTGTTAATTCTTAGCCAGTTGAAACAACCGCTACCGACACTACGCGGCTATCTAGGCTGCTCGGGAAAAGGAGGTTAATATTGATGATTAACTCCTGACGTGCCCAAGCAGCCGGAAAATGACACTACCAAGACAGCCCAAGGCCAGAGATACGAAATATGGAGAAAGTGAGAGTTTATTGCAGCTTACAATGATCTTTCAGCTTCGCTAAAGAGTTTAATTTAGATTTAAACATGTTCCTATCTCCTAAAAGTTTTTGAACATTTATATGGAAAACGAGTTGGAAAAGTTCCAAGCCAATTTTCTCAAAAACCTTTTTTTTACAGACGGGACTGATTAGAGATTTATGGCAAATTATTCAACTGTTATTCATGGTTCTTGGTTATTTATGCAACGTTCGCCATGGTCACCCAATTGGAAACCACTGAAATTTGCACTAGTCACACATGGCTAAGATTCGTGGAATCCGTCCTACCTTAACCTTTTTGCTTCTCGCGTTTTGCTCACTTTTGTATTCAACCAATTCTTATAGTCTGATCCTTGCATTGTTTCCTTCGATCGTAAAGCGCTACCTAGAACGACCGTTGTTTGTCACATGCTACTTTATTGCCATCATTAGGAGCTATTAGCATAAATCACATTCTTGATTGTCGCGTACCACTATCGGTGATTATCCTAGGGCACATTTTTTACCCACCAATCGCCTCATATGAAAAAATAATATTCAAAGTAATGGCGTGCCGCGGAGCCATATGCAGAATGTGTCACATTTCCCGCAAGCCATGGGAAATCGTTATGCACAACCTCATGGACAAAAATCCCAGTGAACGTGGTGCGACATGGCGCAAACATTTTTTTATTCCACAAACGCAAAGCAATTTTCCTCGGGTCGTAAATCCACTTGGAATAAGCGCCTGAAGAAAACAAAAAAAATATGGGACGAAAATTTCCTTTTTTTCTGTCGGCACGGATGGCACCCAAGGGACCCGTTCTGTGCAATCATCACGGAAAACTCTTTCTTTGCTATAGGTTAGGCGCCCGCTTTGCGTTTTGTGGATTATATCAATCTCCTACGGATGGTTTGCGATTCATCAGGTCAAATTTACCGCATAAATGTGATTTGATGGCCTTGCGTCTTTTTTTTTTGTAGCTTCGTCCTTTGCCTGATCGATTCAGCCCGGTCAACTTTGTACCGGGTGCAATATTTTTTATTCCGATGATGACCGGTCCCTTCATTAAATTGATTCATGGCTTCGACTCGTTGACCGCTTCGTTTCTTTCAAATCCACTCGTCCAGTCACAGATGAGGGTGTGTGATATTTTGAAAGATTCTGTCATGTATATTGTACATGAACTAAAGGTGTATGTCCAATTTAATCATTTGGTGATAAATGCTTTAAAATATTTAGTTTACTTCAATATCTAGATTTTTTTTATTAAATTTTATTTGCGCTAAGCCCTTATTGATTTTTATGGTCTTTTCGCCGAGTTTTAAAGACATAGAGATCTCTATTTGATTCACCACGATTTTAAAAAGTTTTCAAGAGGCTCTCATGAAACACTAAAGGACTACACAGCGTAACAGCAATGACAATTTTTTGGTGCTCCAAGGATAAAATTTTGTGTTTCTTTTTAAATTTTGGGTGGCTTAATCTGATGCCGTGCTCAGAAATGTCTCAGCACGTCACAATTTTAGGCTACATGTCGCCAAACTGTATAAAGCACTGGTTTCATTGATGTTTACATGAAATTTAATGTATGATTTATCGAACTTTTTTGTGATCCATTCGACCAAGTCCTATTTAACTCTCATTTCAGATATAATTTGGTTGAAATTGCATGAATAGATTTAGAAATAATCGATCTTTTTCATTATGCTTGCAGCCTTCCTACAAAATTCTTCGTTACTCTTATATGGACAAATGAAATACTTTCCTAAACCATCAATATATCACTTTCGAGCATCGAAAGTATTATGATCTTTGTTGAAAATTATTGTTATACACATGAAATTTGAATTCTGTTGCAAATTAAGGAAATAAATTGCCAAACAAGCAGACAAACTTGCATGCAAGTTGGCTGAAATAGTCAATTTTTGCATTTTCAACAGCCAATATCCCAAAAACTAGACGTGCTAGGATATTTCTGAAAACTGCAGTAGATTCAGCAACCCTTTATTAAGTAAATAGCGATTTATTGATGCTTGAGGCATATCGCATACCCATAGTCGCAAAAGGGGTTGCAAAATTTTGAAACATTTGCCTCACTTCACTTTTGAAGAGCGTAGGCACTTTTTCTCGTTTGTGGGAATCGATTCGCATTCATCAGAAGCCGAAATAAAATGCGAAATCATTTCGGCGAGGGTACCCTTTTTTATGGCAACGATAAAATTTTCAAATTTGTCCTTCCTGGCGCTGGTGCAGCACTGGATTAGGGAGCAGAAATTTATGAAATAATTGAAACTAATATTGCTTCATCCGTTGTGTGCCAATAGGTTTCAGAGTCCCGCCCCACTAGAAGCAAAGCGAGCGACTAAAACAAACACCGTGGCCAGGAGGCACGTGCATTATTCATCAATTTCAATAAAAGAACGCGTGTTCCCAACCGGAGAAAATTTCCAATAATCCAGTTTTCCCCCGCGAATGTTTGAGGAACCGAAAAGTGCAGCTTCCCGAGGCAACCGTGTCGTACTTTTATGAGCAACGATGTTTCTTTTTTATATTAACGAATATCATTGTTTTACGGCGAAGGGGAAAGGACCTTTTTTCGATCGCCCCCTCCGATTGCGTGAACTTTGACTTGGTATGACAAGGGAAAGGCATTGTTGGTTGTTTTAGTGACTTTCTTGTTGCTGGTTTATGGGAATTACACTGCCAGGTGGGTGGGCGAACAGTCCAATGGATGAATGATTGCTTTAATCTAGTGAAGGAGCGATAAGATTTTATCACCAGGTTGGGAACGTTTGAACGCAGCGGGTAGTAAACAAATTGACAGTTTTTGGTTAAACGGGGGATTGTCGTTTGGCGGTAGCGTGATTGTGTGGATAAGGGCTGCAAGAGTGACGGAAGTCAACGTGCTGCATCGTATTGTTGGACGCTTCGGAAGCAGGATACACGCTTTACGGAATTTTTAAATACTCGTTTTTCGCCAAGGATACATAATTATGACATCATCAACTTTCTGCACAATCTCCATTCTTTTAATGATGACAAAATCAATCTCTCGTTGGTCAAAGAGCATCGTACCCTGCTGTGGGTACACAAATTATATCTGCTCTCGGAAGTTTTTAAAATCACTTTTAATTCTATATTAAAATTACTATAATTCAATTCGCAGCTGCCTTCCTCCAACCACGGCTGTGCTCCTTGCCTTCTTGTACCTGCCGGATCAGAAGCGATCACTATTTTGCAGGGTTGTTGTCCGGCATTCTTAAAACATGCCCCACCCAACGCAATCTTTCAGCTTTTGCTACCTGCATTGTTGAACAACAGGCACGAAAGTCCACCTTGTCTTAGCCCCGGCGTGACACACTGGAGTGTTCGCACGAAATCTTTACGCAGTTCAGCACACCATCCATCGTCGCTCTAATCAGACTTATTGCCGGCAATTTTGGAGGATTTGCCGCACAGTAAAGATCTGGTCCGTCGTCGAGCGGCCGTTCACGAAACCGGCTTGAAAACTTCCCACGAACTCATTTGCTACTGTTGATAGACGCACGGTGTGCTGGAACACACATATCATCGAACTTGCATGAACCTCAGATCTTTTTCACTAAAAGTTAGCCATATTACAAAATCTTTCACCGGCAAAAAATTGAAAAAAGTCGATTTTTGCATTTTTGACCTTTCCCCATATATAGGTTCATAGAAGAATATTAGAGTTACACTAATTTTGATGAATTTCAACGGATTAAAACCAATTTGACATATCTTTAGGACGAATGAATTATCCGAAGTTTAAATTTGAGCATAATTTTCTACGTACACTAACACTATATTACCAGCCCATGGCGGTATGCCGCATTTTATATAACCATAAATTTCACTTTGACCTTTGTAACGCTATCATAGATTTTTTTGGTTTGAAATCTTACATGTTCTGTATCGAAATCTTACATTTTCTGTAAATGTAACGTTATTTTACAAAAAATGTATAACCTCTAATTTTGGATGTAAATATATCGCATGAAGCTCTACGTAAAAATATTTCTTTATCTTTCACTCTTTCATAAAATTTTATTAACAACGAGCCCAGTAATAGTGAAAATGCTTTACAACATCAAAACAGAGTAATGCTCTCTATTTTTAGCTGTATATAATTGTATAATTTATTTACGTTTCTACTATCTTTATAAAGTTTCATATACAATAAAGAAATCCAATGATTAAAATTATTGAGCATGCTCAGATTGATGAGTTGTAGTATGTTAACTCTAAATTTTCATTACGTTATATCAATAACTGATGTCGATGAAAAACGGCATACCACGATGGGCTGGTCATATTGTGTGATTGTAGGAAGATATTATGCTCAATTTGAAATGTCTTATAACTATTTTATGTTCAAGATATGTCAAATTGGTTTTTATCCGTTAATTCATCAAAATTAGTGTAACTCTAATATTCTTCTATGGACTCATGTATAGGGAAAGGTCAAAAATGCAAAAATCGACTTTTTTTAAATTTTTTGCCGATGAAAGATTTTTTAATTCATAAGCGGAAGGTCATGGGTTCGATTCCCAGCCCCTCCACAAAAAAAAACCCATCCAGCCACCAGAAGACGCCTCACGGAGGACCGTGCTTTGGGGAGCACATCCATCCTCCGGCAGTATCAGATGGTGACTGAGACAAACTGACCCTATTCGCAGGCAGCTAGCCTCACTAACAACAGAGCTCTCTCCTACCTGCTCGGTGTGAGAGTAAAAGAGTAGGAGAGAGTGAAAGTTGATGTAAATATAAATAAGTTAAAAATAGATCTGTATCGGCAAAGAAGCTATAGATCACCTGATTCCGGCACAGGCCACGAGCACGAAGTGCCTTCAAAAATATGAAAGATTTTTTAATATGCCGCAAGCTGTTTTGACTACCAAGGCTAACTTTTAGTGAAAAAAGATCTGAGGTTCATGCAAGTTCGATAATATGTGTGTTCCAGCACACCGTGAGACGACAGAAGATGATCTGGGATAATACTTTTTAGGTGGCATTTAGAATAGTGATCGCTCGACAGCTCACACATTCTGGCTTGTCGCCCTTTTTGTACACGGGTAGAAAAAAGAATCCAAAAACAAGATTATGACTCATAATCAGGCTTTGCAGAATTCGCTCTCATTTGAGTATGAAGCACGATCAAAGCAAGCAAAGAAAAACATCCCATCTGTTGCGGTCCACGATCGTCATTGTATCGCAAGGTGTAACAAGTCTGATAAATGGAAGCAGCGAGCGAGAGCCCCAAAGAGAGAGCGATGATAAAACCCATTTTACACGCTTGTTTACCGTTGGGGATAGGTGTTTTTCTTTACTGGCACGATAAACAATCCACGAGTTTCCAGTAGCAATAGTGTCCCCCAGGCTTGGAGCATGTTTAGAGGGGTTTACCATACACTACTATCCCCCCAATCTGATCAAAGTTGTAGCAGTATACGATAAACAGTCTGTCATAATGTGCAGCATGTTATGATAGTTACAGAGATTTCTCAGGATTCAATTCCTGCTCATAATATCATGATGCCAGTGTGTTTTCATCTCATGAAAATACACCATGATTTGGACTTGTGATATCATGAGTAAGATTGCCGTAACGCAACACACGCGTTAGGTTTTTGTTGCTGATTGCTCGGAATCATGATTCAAATGCCAAAAATGCTGAGTCGCGCGTCTGTTTATGATCGACAAAACAAAAAACAAATTGCGTGCACTGAGATTCGAGCCAAGAACTTTCCGATTGTAAGCCACGTACTCTACCACTTAACCACTTCGTCATCTTTAATTAAGAGTGATCGATACGAATGAGTTGAAGCAAAGTGCACCGCTTAGTGTTTTCACACTGGATGTAACGCTTATGAAGAATCATGATTATGCAACCCGGTGCTAGGCAGCCATGTTTTCGAGGTCAGCATCAAACTGAAGAGCAACAACGTATATTGGCCTACTCATACTAGGGAATATTTCCTCCAATACAGGTCGGACTCGATTATCCGGAGACTCGATTATTCGGGGACTCGATTATCCGGGATTCGATTATCCGGAATTTTATTTTTGATGTTCTTGGTTTTCAATGTTTATGCATACATCTAAGATAATTTGGTATTGCAATATTGAACATGAATGGTTTTGCAGTTTTGAACAAGGTTCCAAATAATCGTATCGGTGAACACTCATCTCGATTTTTTGGCCGATAAGGATCACAAATCTCAACGCGCCTTCTTTGATCGCTTTGGCCACGAACACAGATGTCACATTTTTGCAGCTGTGAGCTTTCGTCGGTTTCAGCATTGCCCGTAACAAAAAAGCTCTCAGACATTCATTCTAGTTCATTCAATTGTCAAAACTATCGGTCTCTCAATCGGCAATAACAAACGTTCATTCTCAGTGAAAATCAGGAACTGATTATCGTGGCTTCTTTTTTTCACATAATCAGGTGATAATTAGTTGCCATGAGTGGAAACGGACAGTTTTATAGAGATAGGTATTGGCAGCGTTTCTGAAATATTGACTGGTCCGCTGGATAGATACTGTAACCAATACCCGAATGCGACATTCACCCGACTGGGATCCCTAGTTATTCTAAATGCAATCATTCTGGTTTCACTACAATCAAAAATCTTACCGGGAGTTTGATTTTATGGACTTTGAGTTGATTTTCTGAATACTTCAATGTGATCCATTGATTACTGGCTGGTTGTGTAAATGGTCGGCTATTTGTTATAGAATCATTTGCAGGAATGAGTCAACTTGGAGCTGTTATCAAACACACTATTTGTTAATGCATGATTCGTTCAAATAAAACGGAATCAAATGGCCGAGAATCTAAATTTTGAGTTTTGAAGGTTTCTTATGAATCAGAAGTACCAGTTTTTGAAGATCGTTAATATAGATATAATTTGGGTAAATGTCGCATTCGGGTAAAAGGTTTGCGGGTATTTATTATAGAATCGCTGGATATCATAGATAGAAGCTTTTATTCTCAGCATGAACATTCACATCATTTGACAATGACCCCAATCTTGCAGCGGTAGTGAAAATTCTCACGTATCATCAACCTTGGTTTTGAACGTGTTTAAGAACGGGGGGGTTTGAAAAAGTTATTTTTGAGTATGCTGGTCAAAAAAAAAAGTTTTCTTGTAAAGACCCCTACTGTTCCTAGAAATAATTTCTGGCTACGCCACCGCATCATATAAATAAAACAACAAAAAAAGATAATATTTATGTTCTTTTATCGAAGATTTCAATTTTTTTCTTAGTGATTGGATTATCCGGAGGATTCGATTATCCGGAGTGAAAAAAATCGATACTCCGGATAATCGAGTCCAACCTGTACTAAAATATGTTTCTAGCTAATCTCATCAACCCAAATTGACTTGCTGTACTACAATCCAATAGTTTGTAACCGTTTATTTGTTCGAATAACTGTTTTTATGCGGGAAAATATTTTTTTCGGAGAAAAAGATTTTGCCATCAACAATCGATGATTCCTCAAACGGTTATTTGTTTACACACATTGAGCTGTCAGTGGGAACCACTTCCCAGTGGGTATAATAGATGTTTGCTCGTTATTTCTCAATGGGGTTGTATGGGCGGTGTCAGGAGGCTGTGATTATGACTCCAGGAACCATGATTTGTGATCCTGATTTATGACCTACCCAATTTATGAATTTCATGATTTGTAAATCATGATTTGGGGGTCAGATTTTTATCCGTGTAGATAGGGCATATAACCCCTTGCTTTCATTTCGGTAACTGTTATGTCTCCCAGATTCTAACTATCAGCCGATGCAGACAAGCGAACAACTTGTCCAGGCCCATCTTAATGAGTTCCGCTCCGATACCATCCTACCCAGATGCCATGATATTCTTGAGCTATCGAGCGGCATCCTTAACTTCCCTTAAAGTGGGAGCTGGTTGATTGCTATTGTCCAACATTCCGACGTAGTAATTTCTTCCACTGCCATGAACCTCCGTGTCTGTGCTCTCAGCGTCATTCAAGTGTTCGTCGTAGTGCTGCTTCCATCTTTCGATCGCCTTGATCGATGATTTAACTATGTTACCTATAAAAGAACTATATTATCCTAGAATTCAAACTGATTTCTGTACATATTGGCTAGTTTTGAAGATGTTTCAGTTTATGCACCAAACAAAACAAACTGTGAAGAGGAAAAACAGACAAGATTTCACGGTATGCTGGATTATTACATGAAAACAAAAAGGTTAGCTGTCATATGTTTTTCCAATATAGGCCTTTTCATGTGATAGGTCGGTCTATGCATTTGTTTACATCGGTGGAGGACCGGTGCTAACACGAGGCTGTCCTTTCCATAGAAGAAATGTCAAAAAATTTCCCGAGATGATTTGGAACGTCATTTCAAAAGGCCTGTGGCGGGTTCAGTAATTTGACATATCGTATTACCTCCCTTTAACATACCTTGGGTAATAGTAGGCGATCGAGGTATCTAGAAGGGAAGTAATTCAATCTGGCAGTTTTCTCATTCCGCCATTTTTAAAAAGCAAGTGACAGCTGGAGACCTTGTTGAAGAGAACACATAACACTTGAAAACAACGTTCCATAAGCATTCACTCTCTACTTCATGGTTCATTTTTCAGGCAAATAGATTACTGTTTTTCATTCCATTCCACTAATTTCGTTTCATGAATCACATATATAAGATGCAACCCATAGAAACGGTAGATCGCAAAAGAGTATACACAAACCTGCCAGCTGTCACTTCCACCTTACCTGCTGCTGATCTCCCACACACTTACTGACTGCTTAGATTAATCAACCTCCCTTCAAGAAACCTTGGAAGCGATAGGCGTGAGTTTCAATGGCTTCGTTGACTGTGATTTGCTGCGCTTGCCTACCGAGTAGTGTGAATTTTATAACTATTCCCAACTCCGCTTGATCAGCAAATCTCGAAGTATTCTGTGAGTAAGTTTTATAAGTTTTGTTATGTTGCTGGAGTATTCAACTGAGAAATCGTTGAAGAAATTTCCTGATCAATTATGAAAGATATATTTGGAGGAATGTAATGAAGCAATATTTAACACAATTTACTCCCTTAAGCTAAGTATGCTGTTTCACTCAAGAAAAGTAAAGAAATTCCTTGATTGAATGCCTCAAGAAATTTCCTACATAGAGCTGAATTTCAATTGACATTTCTTCTCAACTGCTTTTTTGACCATTGCTTGGAAGAGATTTTCCTCGCGTCGAGAATCGAGATAGGAGGATTACTTTTCCTGTCAACAGCAAACCCTCCTTTATGGAAAAGCTTGTAACAATTGAGTGCCTTAAAAATACCAACATTACAAACCGCATGTCTGGAAAAGTTGACAAACATACACTCCCGTGCATAAGTTTGGGTTCACCCCCTCAAAAACATACAAAAGTGTTCTGTCCATATCTCTGTGACTACACGTCCAATTGAAGCTCTTTAAGCCGCATTCAAAAGGCAAAGAGTTATTCTTACTTCGTACGTAATTTTCCAAAAACATTTTTTAAACTTTGAATACTAAATTTTCACCTAAAGTTGTGACATTTTTTAAAAAAACACGCTGAAAAATCATATCTAATTTCCTTAGCATTGGATCGGCCAAAATTTTAAATCAAATTGTCATTAGAATCGTAATCTTATATTCTTTGAAAAGGCCCCACGAAATTGTTTTGCAAATAATTTGGCCAGACGACTGGTTTCGACAACTGATTTTGTTTTGTTTTGTCAACTGGTGGTCCGCTGACCCCTTCGGGGCCGTAAACTCATAACAGGGGGCCCACGCAGCCGTTTTTAATAAGGGTTTTTGACTATTGATAAATAAATGAGGAATTTCTTACCCCGCTTGTTTTCCAAGAGTTCATAGATAGTGAAGATACATCTTCAATAAACGATAAACGACTGTGTAATTTACACAAATACTGATTAAATAATTATAATATTATTAAGTCCTTAAGCTTAACTTTTAGTGCAAGCCGCGAAACAAGATTAATTTCTTTCCTAGCAATATACATATTTTGCCAGTTTCTTGATCCTCGAAAAGTTTCTGGGGAGTTTCATAGCGAATTACTCACTGAATTGAAAAAAAAATGAAAGTATTCACTGTTCTCACTCAAACCATTTGCATAATATTTTTGAATCCATCAGCAGGGTTTTTATGAGATTTTCTAAAGATATTTATCACACTTAAAAATATACGGATTACGGTTAAATTTCATAGTAATCTCAACAGCTGAAGGTTCGGTGAAAAACCACAGAACAATTTGTAAAATCATTGAACAAAAAGTACAGAAACATACAAATAAAATGATTCAATCGGGAATCGAACTCCCGACCTAGCGATCAAGGAGCAGACTTGCTACCACTGAGTCAGCTGTCACCCCTTTTTTTGCAAAATTTAAACCAAAAGGACCTCATGCCTGCCAGAGCGGATGTTATACGGTTTCACAGAAGTGCGATGGAAAAATTGCTGTCACCGAACTGTTCGTCAGTATTTTACAAGGTTGCAGTAAACTTGTTTGTTTTCACGGATGTATTTTTTTTCGGTGAAATAGTGTATTTCACGGATATTGTTAGTAAAATAGAAGATTTATCGAGAAAATCTGCCATGTTGTTGTTTACAGTTTAAATTCGTTGATTTATATCACAGGATACTATAATTTATTCTAAGTGTGAAAGAAATGATCATTAATAAAACTTGAAGATTTTAAACGAGAATGCTGAAGAGTTATTGGTAATATTTTAGGAGCTATTCTCTGGTTTCTAAAAAGCCCAAAGAAAAGTTATTTTATTATTCAAAAAAGCTTGCAGAGGTCAAATTCTAACATATTATCGATAAATTTATTGACAAGAACTTTGCGAATTCAGTTGCAACTTTTGGTATCCATAGACATTTTCCAACTCAAGTAAAAAAATATAAAGTTTCTCGGATAAATCTTTATTCTAGGTACCCCTACACAGTTCAAACGAAACGTGTAAATTTCTGAGTCATATAATGCACATAATTGGAGCGTGGCATATCATGGATATTTACATGATAGTCAAGTAAACTTCAATTCTAAATCATGTAATTCAGCACGATCCTAAGTGATTACATGACATATAACATATTTTTACATGATTTCAGACTTGAATTTACATGACGTCAGGTTCACATCGCATAAATGAAGTTTACATGACGTGTAATCTTCATTATTTTTAACAGTGTGGACATATATTTGAAAAATTTCTGGGAGTTGTTTTTGTTGAAAAAATGAATTTTGTAAGACACTTTAGAAGCCTTTTATCGGATTCTTGGAAAGATGTTTGATATACTTGCCAACTCCGAATGATATTGGAATAATTCTTCCACTATCTGTGGTGGATTATAGAGCAAATTATCAGGTGTGTCTGTCAAGGATATCAGTAAATTCAGGAATAACAGGGTGGGTGTACGGCTGTCAACTACAAACAAAGCTCGCCTAAGAATCATCTCTCGGGCGGGCCGGTCTAAACAGCATCATCTCTCACGCGGGCCGACCCAAATAGCACAGGTCGAAATGCGGGCCATGCCAGGCGACAAATGCTGATGCATTTCAACACTCAAACAGCGGGATGCCTAGCAGCGTTGTGAGCCAAACGAATACACCCACAAAACATGAACGGTAGGCGCACCTCGTTGCGTATACCCCCCCTGGTTTTTCATCACGACAATCTGTCATGGAACGGCCTACTTTCCTGCACTGAAGTATACAGTGCGGGAATAGTCATTACGTAACTGAAACCAGTGCTGTAATGACTCATTACGCAACGCTTTCTCATTACGCAACTGTTTTGAGTTGCGTAATGAATCACTACACAACAATTTTTAAGAAATTGTAAAATGATGGTGTATTCATTCCGATATAAATTCTGATACCCTCAAGTGGTCTTCTACGAAATTGCAAAAAATGTTGTACGTAACTCGTTGGAGAACTCGATGATTACAGCACTCGTCGTAATTATCCTTAATTTACGACTCGTGCTATAAAAATCATCATTATTAATTGGTTTTACTGTGAAAAAATACCTACATGGTTTGTTGAAAAACTTCGTTGAATTTTTTTCAATTTAGAGTTATAGAGAGTGGTCTGTTTTGTAATCTACAATAACAGCATTTCAGCGAGCATATATCAAATGATGTTGTTGTTTTGTTTGTTTGTTTATTTTTGACACTTGACACCAAGAGGGTGCATTTGTGTCGTTTGGAAAGTATGTTACATTCTGATACAATTCAGTTTACCAGTTTGAACAGTTATTTTTATAATTTTGTGTATAACCCTGTGTTATGAAGAAACTTTAAAATCTTTTTCATATTTATTTCTTCATTCACAAGCTCCGTGCTAAGGTTTGGGATCGAAACCGCCATCTTAAGGGCTTACGCCTCCGCAGAGAAGACGCTACATTGATTTGGAAGGCTATACATTCCCACAAGGCCATTCAAGTAAAAAGCGAACCCTACCATGTCGTTTAGTTTGGAGCCGTCGGTGTATACGACAGTCGAGTTAAGACAACGAGTAGACAGCAGTTGCTGTACCACAGGGCGGACTTTCTCCGGCGGATCGCCAGCAGGGATTGTATTTTTTACATCCCATACAACTGATGGCTTTCGTGTGTGTCATAGACGATCGCTCTGTCTTACGAGTTGGTCAACAGCGGGAAGTGCTGATCCCGTTATTTCCTCCAGACGATCTGATGCTCGCTGAATCAGCGGGAGAGTGCTGTTGTTAAGATTTTTCGCCAGTATTCGAATGGCCGTCCGCGTTGTGGATTGCGTTGCCAAAAATTCAAATGGCAAAGCACCCGCTTCGGCCATTACCGAATTTTTCGGACTCGTCACAAAAGCTCCGGAAGCGTATCTGATCATTTTGTTGAATGCCGAAGCGAGGGTTTGCAGCGTTGTTAGTCCTCCTCGGCTCACCAGTCCTATTCCGTAGATCAACTTCGCAGTGACTAGCGCTGAACCAACTTGTAAAAGAGTTGATCGGTTCCCTCTTGGGAGTTTAACCCCAATCATATGAAGTACCCGAAGACGAGACTCACAAGATTTTTTAACCATTTGACAATGGGGTTTGAACGATAGTGTTCGGTCAAGAGTAATACCCAGAATTCGTAGACAGTTGGTCTTGGGCACTGATGTGCGATCGATTTGGATTTCATTCGCTGGTTCTCGACGTGCATTTGGGCTGCAATAAAAAGTATGTGACTTCGTCGCAGATATGGCGAAACCCACGCTTTTCGCCCAATTGTCGACAGCCTTGACGGTGGCCTGCAGTTTTCGGTGGACGTTGGCAGATTTCAGTCCTCGTACTGCGAGAAGGATGTCATCGGCGTACAAAAGTATTTCAACACCTTTCGGAAGTACCCGAAAGATGGGCTGTATTGCGACTAGGAAAAGCGTCACGGACAGTACCGAGCCCTGCGGTACTCCGTTTTCCAGATCGTGCTCACGAGACAAGTGTCCATCCACAGACACCTGGAAGGTCCGTTCAGAGAGTAAACTTTTTAGCGTGTTGAACATCCTGTCACGTATACGCCAAGACTTCAATGTGCGTTGTTACCGTTTGTAACAATAAGCCTGTTAGTTTGTAAGTTTTTGTTTTTTTCTATTATTATTATTTATATGTCTCCGTGAAATTTTAAATTTAAATTCTATTGCATGCCATAAAAACACCCCTACACCTGATATAAATTGAGTACACTACACTACAATAAAAACTAGCTATAAGTAAATGTATAACAGTTAGAGTTCAGTGGAGGAAAAGTAAGAGAAAAGGACTACCCAACGATAGAGGGATTAGGCATCGGAGAAGGATAGATTCGGTCTATTTCCTATAAGGATCCAATTCGAAGTGGACGTTAGAAGTTAAAAGAAAGTTAAAAGAAAGTTAAGAGAGTTAAGAAAGAGAAGTGAGGAGCGAAGAAGCGAATCAGGTATGCCTGTGACTGTAGAAAAATTGTTAGACCCTAAAAGGTTATATTCGTGAATTTAGGACTCGTGGAGTTTAATTCTGGAAACTCCTTCCGGATTGAGTCCCTTAGAGCCCACTAGGGCATTTGAATCCAGGTTGGTAGTAGAACGAAGCCTGCTCCAAGACCAAGGGACCGAGTACGTAGAATCCCGTGGCCGACGACCCGGTTTCGAAGGACGCTAACCTCTAGGACGGGTCGTTCCTAGGAGTCGAGGCCAACGAGCGTCCATTCCCAGCACCCCGTTCAGCTTTTCCACGCTGTCAGCTCCGTCGAACCTGCTCCGTAGTATACCGTGCCATCATCCCTGCAGAGATCCCTAAATATACCGGCCGGTTAGGTAATTAGATATAACGACACTACACTGCACACCCACCCACACAGATATGTACATTGAGGGCAATATACAGGCTACATTATAAATCTCCAAAGCTTTCATTTACACCCATCCCAATATCCGAGGTCTGATTAGCCTAATAGAGTACTCCAGCCGACCTTGAGACCAGAGAGGTGCTCCAGATCGCGCTAGCAAAGAAAAGAGGTCCTTGACGCACCTAACCTCAAAAGGCAGGCCGTTGCTTAGCCAAGCTTGCCGAGGTCTTTGTCCTGGTAACCCACGTGTTGCCCAACCTAGCAGTAACAGCGTAGTATGCCATGGCGCCAAGTCGCTATTAAACAGTGCTCATCAGTGATCGGTAGTGACTTCTCTAGCTCCGCAAAGTATGTGTCGGTGCCACGTCCAGCACGGAAAGCATGTTGACGCTTGTCAAGTCGCCCACTTGACTCCAGTTCGGTAATCAAGCGACGATTTATAATTCGCTCAAAAGCTTGGACATGCAACTTGTGAGTGAAATTGGTCGGAATGCAGCAGGTCCGGAGTCTTGACAATTTGGCTTAGGGATGGGAACGACGACTGCGTTTCGCCAGCTGGTGGGGAATTCGCCGCTTCGCCAGATTTTGTTGAGAAGATTTAATAGCGTCATTATCACGGACACGGGAAGCCGTTGAAGCAAGGGATACCCTATTGAATCGGGACCTGTTGAGGCACCTCGCCCTTTGTCGAGAGCCCAAAGAAGTTCGGCTAGGGTTATATCAATGTTATATACATCTCGGGTGTTATGCGAAAAATCTGTGGACTCAAGTTCAGCTGCCGCTTTCGCCATCTGGAACGATGGAGGGTAGCTTGAAGTCGCCGATCTCTCGCTGTAGTACTTCGCTAGTTCTTCCGCTGCATCATTCGGATTGTCCGTAAACCCGCTTGCCCGCTTCAGTACAACCGGTCGCTGTTGTTGGTTGCCACGCAATGTGTTGATGAATTTCAGCGAGCATATATCAAATGATAAATTTGATCTAAATTAGTTTCTTTCGAGAGAATTTCCTCCAATACAAGCATTTATTTCTAGCCTACCACATTTTATAGAGCTTAGTGACATTTGAACACACGTAGACTAGCATACGCTCGTCATACACAGTTTGTTTTTGTTTTCCTCAAAGAAACTTGCACACGCTTTCCAGACTCATCAAAATGCATATGGAAATATTATACAATTTGAAAAATTTATACACGGATTCTGGGTGTTTTTCGAGACTGAGTGCATATTGTTTTCCTCTAAGGTTCACAACAACATCTACACTAGGTCATCCATACCATCGGGCGTGAAAACCACTATAATATACGCCCGGGTCACATGCTTCTTTTCGTATACAGACAGAATCTTCACTCAATAATTTTATTAATCAAATTTGTAAGAACTTCAGACACCACTTCAACCCTTCAACCGAGCAAGGCAGCCACTTAGAAAAGATTTCTTCGATAAGCATTTATGCAAATAGCTGCCCTACCGCTTCGAACAGTCAGTGTTTCAACTTTAGCCAGCCGAACGAATCAACATGGAAAATAACAGACCGGAGGAAATCCCTTCCGACGACGAAGACGACGACATCTAAAGTTTAGAATCTTTTCTTGTGAAACTCTTCGGGAAGCCCTTCGGAGTGAGGTGACTTTTTTCCCCTGTCTGTTTACATTCCAAACAGTCTGACGAACAAAAATTGAAACTTTTCACCGTCGGTTAAGGGTCCCATCGCTCGTATTCTAATGTAAATTTGTCTCTTCGTTTGACGCTTTTAATTCTCCTTCAGCGTATCACTCCACTACTGAGGAGTGCCAGTGTAAGATAAAAGAAAAGGTTAAAATAAACCATTGCCAATGTAAACAATCCATGGCTTCAAGAAGGCTGACACTCGTTTAGGGCTTTTTCGTCAGCTCGAAATTGTCCCCGTCATCTTACCGGGAAACGATATCCCACTCGAACTGTGCCCATGAGAAGCAATTCAAGAAGCCCTTGAGCACCTGAGAAGGTGGACGTAGCAAGGGTTTTCATGAGGATTCTATTTTCGTAATATCAATTTATGTGGATAGAAAACAATTGATTTCGAAAAATTTTCTATGAGCCATTGGGGAGGCAATAGCCCCCACCGATCCCCTCTGACTACGCCTATGCCTGAGATCACTCAGTCAGTGCTAGGGCGGTAGGCAGCAGCACCTTCAAAATTCTTCCGCATGGCATCCTTTGTTGACGCAACCGTTTGTCACCCGGTCGCTAGGAGACACACATTCGGACCTCCCAACCCGAGAGCCGCACAGATAGAAAGAAACCTTCAAGAAAGGACCTCGCCTACTCCTTAACACTGGAAGGAAGTGCTAATTGGTCACCACGACGGTGGTGGAATGTCTTTTTCGGCACGTTGGTTTGTCCTAGCAATTAGAACCAGAATAAAAGGGCCCATTGTCGGTTCGGTTCAGTAGCGAAACCTGAAGTTAGGTGTAGAGCTGAGGCAAAGTGCATTAATTTGATTAGGTCGGTGTTTACGAGCAAAATCAATAAATGAGGGCCGAAAGGTAGACGTTAAAAGTAGATATAGTGACGACTAGTGATCTGGTGGCATGATTTTCTTGATTTTATACCAGACAGCGAAGCTGCAGGAAAAGGGATAGTTTATGGATGGATGTCACGCAATCCTACTGATTCCCATTTTTTTCAAAAGAGGACTTTTCTATGTTCTATCTGCGAAGGTGAGTTTATATGTGAGTATAGGAATACTTTATTGTCCATGGAACGCCTCTCTAACAGACCATCGACATAATTCAACTATTACGTAAACCAGTTCTAAACAAACACAGTATATAATTGTTCATAGCCATTTCATTGCCATTCTATTACTATTCCATTGTCATTGATTTCCAATTCCATTGCCATTCCGTTTCCATTTGATAGGCATACCATTCCATTACCTATTGCTATTCTTTTACTATTGTATTCTCATTCCAGTGCTATTCTATAAACATTCCATAGCCATTCCATTGCCAGTCGATTGCCATTCCATAGCCGTTCCATAGCCACCCTTCCATTGCCAGTCGATTACCATTCTATAGCCATTCTATTGCCATTCCATGGCCACCCTGCCATTGCCAGCCGATTGCCATTCCATTGCCATTCCATAGCCACCCTTCCATTGTCAGTCGATTGCCACTCCATCACCATTCCAAAGTCAATCCATAGCCATTCGATTGCCATTTCTTTGCCATTTCAGTGCCATTCTATAACCATTCCATTGCCATTCGATTGCCATTCCATAACCATTCCATTTCCATCCCGAGCAGAAGAAAATAACTTCCATACCAGATAATTTCCAATACTTACAATTTGAATGAGGTATGAATGAGCCCTGCATAAGAGGTAAAATACCTCAAATAATATCTCAAGCTTATTCTATGAACACCAAACTGATAATTAGATCAGGTAATGTAATAATATAATACTCGATGGATTTTCATATAAAAGTGAAATTTTTCAATAGTAGTTCAATACCTCCAGCAGATCTCAATAGCTGTTCAATACCTCAATGAAATGATTTCAATTGTTTTACAGAATTTTTTCTATACCATTATAATACTAAATTGAGGTATTGACAACTGAACAATACCTAATTTTGGTATGATACCAAAATATGGTATGCATTAGTTAATGGGGAGTTATTTGTTCCTCCTCGGGATTCCATTGCCATTAAATTGCCATTCCATAGCAATGCCATAGCCACTCCATAGCCACACTTCCATTGCCAGTCGATTGCTAGTCGATTTCCGTTCCATATACATTTCATAGCCATTTCATAGTCATTCCATAGTCATTTGATAGCCATTTCATTACAATTCTAGTGCCATTCCACAGCCAACCTTCCATTGCCGTTCCATTGCCATTCCATAGCCATCCCATAGTCATTCCATAGCCATTCGATTGCCATTTCATTGCCATTCGATTGCCATTCCATAGCCATTCAATTGCCATTCCATTGCCATTCCATTGCCATTCCATTGCCATTCCATAGCCATTCGATTGCCATTCCATTGCCATTTCAAAGCCATTCCAGTGCCATTCCGTAGCCATTCCAGTGCCATTCTATAGCCATTCCATAGCCACCCATCCATTGTCAGTCGATTGCCATTCCATAGTCGATACATAGCCATTCGATTGCCAGTCGTTTGCCATACCATGGCCATTCCATAGCCATTCCATAGCCACCCTTCAATTGCCAGTCGATTGTTATTCGATTGATATTTCATTGCTATTCCAGTGCCATTCCATTGCCAGTCGATTGCTAGTCGATTGCCGTTCTATGGCCTTTTCATAGCCATTCCAGTGCCATTTCATTACCCTTTCATTGCCAGTCGATTGCCATTTCCATAGCCATTCCATATCCATTACATTGCCGATTTTCGTGCCTTTCAGATTTCTGATGAGTTTCTCGATTCCTATTCCGCTCTGCGTTCTGATTTTCATTCCTATTTCCAAATCGTTTGTCAATCCTATCATTTCTATTTACGTTTTGATCTTTAAGATTTCCGTTTCAATTTTTTTCAGATTTCCGTTCCGCTTTTCTTTCTGATTGCTTTTCCGATTCCAGTTCTAAATTCCTTTCCAATTACCGTTTTAATTTCTATTCTGATTCTCATATTCCGGTTTCCGTTTCTATTTCCGATTTCAGTTCCCATTCCTGTTTCCATTGCCTTGTAGATTTCCACTTCGATTGCCTTTTCAATTACTATTTTGACTTTATTTCGATAGCGTTTCGAATTGCGTCTTTTTTTCGGTTTTGAAATGATATTTTTATTTTTTTGTTCACATATTCTCATTTACTTTGATGAATTGTTGCTTCAATCTACTTTTCAATTTTAATTTATTTTTTATCAAGTATTATAATTTCAGTCCTTGTTTTTTCTGGTTTGTCAGGAAGACTTGTTTTCTTGATTTGCTTTTCCGGTTAGTTTTTCTCCAATTGCTTTTTCAAATTCCTTTCTGATTTTCATTCCTGATTTGCATAGAAATTACTTTGCTATTCCGAATAGCATTTGTGCGCTCCCGATTTTTTTTTTATTTCTTTTTTCATTGACATCTAAGATTTGCATTTGTGGTTGGCGTTTCGGAATTGATCTTTAAATCAGCTTCTCGGATTTGCTTTTCCTGTTTTCTTTGTCTATTATGACTGACTATGCCGATTTTCATTTTCTACTGCCTCGATTGGTTATTATGCAGCCCATAGACGCTAAGACGGTTTGACCAACATTGACTCCGCCCCAAGTTAGTAAAACCGATTTCGGTTGATGCAACCGTTTGACCATAACTACCAAAGTTCGTTGCATTTATTTTTTCGCAAGTTTTCAGGGATCTTGGCAAGTCTAGTGGATATGTGATTATTACTTTTCTGAATTATGTGGCTGTGGGGGGAATATTTTTACGATTTTTGGGCAATATTCGTAGTGATGAGCCGAACTTTCAAAATGTTAGTCCCGGAAGAAGTGGGTATTGATGAGCAATTTTATTCACATTTCGCACGAAGTATTCCATCAAAACTATAAAATAATGTTTCTTTGATCCAGGAATTCCACAAGAAATTCATCACCAGAAATTCCGTTAGGGATTTCACCGGGATTTTTATCAGGGCTTCTCCTTACATTTCTATATGAATTCCGCCAGGAATTTCCTAAATTTCACCAGAATTTTCTTCAGCGATTCTTTCTAGTATTTTTTCCACAGATTTCTTCGAGTATATATCCAAAAAACTCCCAAACAGATTTTTCTATGTTTCTTACATTGCTTCCTTGAAGAGATCTACCAAAAAGTCTTCCAAAAATTCAATTAAAAATTCCTTGAGCAAAACTTCAGGAATTCCTAAACAGATTCTTTAAGGATTCTTCTCCTGCTATTTCACCCAGATCACCTTTAAAATTTTTAAAGGGATTGTTGAACGAATTCTTCTCAAGAAATTACAACAGGAATTCCATCAAAAATTCTAAAAAGAATGCCTCCTTTGAAAAACCTTCTGTGATTTCGCCAGGAACTCTGCCAAGAAGAAGAATATACATGCAGAGATTTATTCCAGGAATTCTTACAGTAGTTTAACTTAAAATTTCTCCAAGGATTCATCGAGGAGTTGATACAAGGATAACAGCAAAAATTTCTACAAGGATTTCACCAGAAAGCCTTCCAAGATTCCCCAGAAAATACTGTAAGAAAAACACCAAAACTTCCTCCACGGGATTCCACAATTTTTGTAATTATTTGAGAGATTCCTCCAGGTTATTATCCGGGGATTCTTCTAGGGAATCTTCGATGAATTATTTATTCTAAAATTTATCATAAAATCCTTCGTGGATTCCTGAAGGATCAATCAATTCCTTTCAGTATTTCATGCAGAAATTATTCCAAGAAATCCACCAAGAACTACCCTAGAGAATCCTCAAAGAGCTTCTTCAGGGTTTGCTTTAAAAGCAGCTTCTAGAGATATATTTAGGAATTTCTTCAGTGAAATCCTTAGTAAATCCACCAAGAATTTCTCAAGACATTGCTCCATGGATTTTTCCAGAAATTTTCGTTATAACGAGTTTTGACAGTAACATTTTTAACATGATTCCAATATAAAATTTAGTTCAGGATTTTCTTTTCAGGAGCGATTCTTAAACTAAATACTGACATAATCTTGAAACACAACTCATTCGCAAGATCTTGATAGAAAACTTAGTGGAATTCTTACTGAATCATTTGTATGATGGTCAAAAACAGTTTACTCATTTTTTTTGGCCCGCCGCGCAATATTGTTGCTGAAATGTGGCCCGAGGTTCAACAAGGTTGGGCAGAGAAACACCTGGAAGAAAATTCTGGGAGGATCTGTTAATAATTCCGGTAGAAAACCGTAGTAAATAGCCTGATGAAACCCAAAATAACCCTAGAGGAATTCCTGAAGGAACTTTAGAAAGAAAAAAATCTGATAGCAAGACTGACCGAACTTTTGATGAAATCCCAGGAGGTGTTTATTATGGAATCCCAGGAGGATTTCATAATGGAATCTTTGAAGTATTCCTGGCTGGCGGATAAAATTAAACGACAAGAGGATCAATTTCCCCAGTAGGCTCCCTGACGGAAGGGCAGGTTCTCTGACGGAGTAGATGATGATGATGATGATGATGATGATGATGATGATGATGATGAATGATGATGATGATGATGATGATGATGATGATGATGATGATGATGATGATGATGATGATGATGATGATGATGATGATGATGATGATGATGATGATGATGATGAGATGATGAATGATGATGATGATGATGATGATGATGATGATGATGATGATGATGATGATGATGATGATGATGATGATGATGATGATGATGATGATGATGATGATGATGATGATGATGATGATGATGATGATGATGATGATGATGATGATGATGATGATGATGATGATGATGATGATGATGATGATGATGATGATGATGATGAATGATGATGATGATGATGATGATGATGATGATGATGATGATGATGATGATGATGATGATGATGATGTGATGATGATGATGATGATGATGATGATGATGATGATGATGATGATGATGATGATGATGATGATGATGATGATGATGATGATGATGATGATGATGATGATGATGATGATGATGATGATGATGATGATGATGATGATGATGATGATGATGATGATGATGATGATGATGATGATGATGATGATGATGATGATGATGATGATGATGATGATGATGATGATGATGATGATGATGATGATGATGATGATGATGATGATGATGATGATGATGATGATGATGATGATGATGATGATGATGAGATGATGATGATGATGATGAGATGATGATGATGATGATGATGATGATGATGATGATGATGATGATGATGATGATGATGATGATGATGATGATGATGATGATGATGATGATGATGATGATGATGATGATGATGATGATGATGATGATGATGATGATGATGATGATGATTGTATGATGATGATGATGATGGATGATGATGATGATGATGATGATTGATGATGCATGATGATGATGATGATGATGATGATGATGATGATGATGATGATGATTGATGATGATGATGATGATGATGATGATGATGATGATGATGATGATGATGATTGATGATGATGATGATGATGATGATGGGATGATGATTGATGATGATGATGATGATGATGATGATGATGATGATGATGATGATGATGATGATGATGATGATGATGATGATGATGATGATGATGATGATGATGATGATGATGATGATGATGATGATGATGATATGATTGATGATGATGATGATGATGATGATGATGATGATGATGATGATGATGATGATGATGATGATGATGATGATGATGGATGATGATGATGATGATGATTGATGATGATGATGATGATGATGATGGATGATGATGATGATGATGATGATGATGATGATGATGATGATGATGATGATGATGATGATGATGATGATGATGATGATGATGATGATGATGATGATGATGATGATGATGATGATGATGATGATGATGATGATGATGATGATGATGATGATGATGATGATGATGATGATGATGATGATGATGATGATGATGATGATGATGATGATGATGATGATGATGATGATGATGATGATGATGATGATGATGATGATGATGATGATGATGATGATGATGATGATGATGATGATGATGATGATGATGATGATGATGATGATGATGATGATGATGATGATGATGATGATGATGATGATGATGATGATGATGATGATGATGATGATGATGATGATGATGATGATGATGATGATGATGATGATGATGATGATGATGATGATGATGATGATGATGATGATGATGATGATGATGATGATGATGATGATGATGATGATGATGATGATGATGATGATGATGATGATGATGATGATGATGATGATGATGATGATGATGATGATGATGATGATGATGATGATGATGATGATGATGATGATGATGATGATGATGATGATGATGATGATGATGATGATGATGATGATGATGATGATGATGATGATGATGATGATGATGATGATGATGATGATGATGATGATGATGATGATGATGATGATGATGATGATGATGATGATGATGATGATGATGATGATGATGATGATGATGATGATGATGATGATGATGATGATGATGATGATGATGATGATGATGATGATGATGATGATGATGATGATGATGATGATGAGATGATGATGATGATGATGATGATGATGATGATGATGATGATGATGATGATGATGATGATGATGATGATGATGATGATGATGATGATGATGATGATGATGATGATGATGATGATGATGATGATGATGATGATGATGATGATGATGATGATGATGATGATGATGATGATGATGATGATTGATGATGATGATGATATGATGATGATGATGATGATAGCTGGTATATTGAAATTCAAATAAAATATTGCTTGTGTTTAGTTGAGCGTGTATGTTTTGTTTTAGCGTGCATGTTTCGTTTTAGCGTGCATGTTGCATATATGCGTGCTTTTTTATTTGCGTGTACCGATTGACAGCTGGAATGAGCGCGAAAACAGCTTGTAGGCTGTCTCGTGATCGACTCTTCAGTTAAATGAATATTGTTGTGGATGAAGGTGGTGTGAGATAAAACGGCAGTGGAAATTTTAGTTCGGCTGATGGCCGAATCGGCCAAATATTGTGTGGCACCAAATTTCGGATACTACAGAAATCTCTAGAGAAAGTACTGATGGAACGCTTGAAACAACTTCCTATGTAATCCCTGGGGGTTCTTAATGGAATTCCTAGGGAAAATCTTGATAGAACTCAATTAGGGTTGTCATGACTATTACGGCTTAAGCCGACTGTGTTTTGAAAATACCTGAAGGTCGTAGACACAAAAGTCAATTTGGACAAATTGAGATGTAAAATTGTGAAAAATGATAGAATCGTTCTGGTGGGCTTTGATCCCACGACTCCCAATACGCTAGACTGGGCGCGTTAACCAACTACGCCACAGAACGGGTTACGGTTCTGCAGCGCAATCGGCCAACCAGAAACCAAAGTCCGTCACGACCCCATATTCTCCTTCACAACCCTACACCTCCTTCGGCTCTCTGAGATAGAATTCCTATAAGAATTTCACGTAGAATCTCCAAAGAAACTCCTTATGGACATCCTGAAGGAACTCCTGATAATATGGCTAGAAGTACTACTGCTGTAATCACTAGAAAAACTTCTGATGCACTTTCTGGAGGAATTCCTACCGAAATCTTTGAAAAAACTTCTTACGGGATCCCTATAGAAACTCCTGATGAAATCCCTAGATTCCTGATAAAATGCCTGAAAGAACTCCTTATAAAATCCCAAGAAGACATCCTGCTGGAATTCCTTGAAGAACCCCTGATATAATCTCTAGAGGGATTCCTGATGTAATCTCCGAAGGAACTCTTAATGGCATCCCTAGAGGAACTTCTTAAAAAACCGCTGTAGGAACTCCTGATGGAATCCCTGGAGAACTGTTAATGAAATGCCTGGAGTATGATGAAATTTCTAAAGGCACTCCTGATGCTAGTGAAATGTATAAGAACAACTCAAGAGCGCGCATTTGCTATATCACCATGGCGTTGACGTTGCGTTTTTACCTCCTCCTCATCTGCATCGGTAGTTAGAGTAAGGTGGGGCAAAAGTTCGACCTTAGTAGTATAATCAAAGTTTCCAGCAAAACAATAGCATTTAAAACAAAACAAATACCATACAGTGAACCTTCAACATATTAGCTATAATTTTGCTGAACAAACTTTTGTCAAAATATTAACTCATTTTTAGTTATAACAGTTTCAAAATTGATTGTCTTATTCGAACTTTTGCCCCACCGTTGGGGCAAGAGTTCGAATCTAGTGTGGGGCAAAGGTTCGCTGGCTAAAACACAAAATATCGATACTTTTTTGACAGGCATACCTTACACCGGCCGTAAACTTCAGTTTAACGAAAAATACACACTAAATTTTCATCAAAAAATTGCCCAAAACCGAGTTAATTGTAATATACTCAAAAATAGCAGTTTTTCGCAAAACTAAGTGGAAATGTAAAATTTTGGTGACAATTTTCATACGATCAGACAAATTTAACTAAATTTGAAGATAATATGTGGATTTGAGGCAATTTGCAAATTTTTCCGTGGTTTTATACATGGGTCGAACTTTTGCCCCGCTGATTCGAACTTTTGCCCCACTATGGGCCAAAAATTGTTTTCAAGCATTTATGCAAAAACTAATACACCTCAAAGCAACCTTATGATAGGCCTAGAAACGCCCTTACATAAAATATTGAAAAAGATTTTATCTTCAATTGGTTCCATGCAACGAAAGTTTGACCAAAAATTACAATATTCACGTCGAAAAACAACAAATAGCCATAACTTTTCCAAATCTCAATCGATTTTTATGATATTTGGAGTGAAAGTCTCTTACTTGAATAGCATTCGAACCACCATGACATTTATAAGATTTGTTTTGAATTGAGCTAGAAATCTTAAAAAGAAACTTTTACCCCACTCGAACTTTTGCCCCACTTTACTCTAATGGGACACCGAAGCTTCAGTTTGACATGTTGACGTCGATGTTCGTGCAACATCCCTACTGACAGTACAATCAGTTTATCAAACATTTGGCTCCGCCTACCGGTGGTTTGAGCTAAATCAAACTCGTTTGATTGAGGATTCCTCGCGGAATTTCTCAAAGGATTCATCCCTGAGTTTTTCGAGGAATTACTCGCGGAATATCTTCAAGGTTTCTTGGAAGTTATCAGAAATTTCTCAAAATATTTTGACCGACCGATTCGGCAACCGTCAAATCGAATTCACAAACTGTTAAATGGGTTTGTCAAGCAGCATCACACACGGTCCAACATAGCACCAACATGAACACCAACTTTGGGTTGGAGTCAATGTTGGTCCAACAGTCTGAGTCGTCTGTGGATTGCATTACGATTGGCTTTTCCGATCAGCTTCTACGGTTTTCTGATGTGATTTGCGTTTCTAATTAGCTGTTTCAATTTCGAAATTCAAATTACATCTACTAGTACTAGTACCAGTAATCGGAATGAAAAAAAAAAAACGGAATTAGAATGAAAATAAAATGGCAATGGATAATGGAATTCTTTTTCTTGGCACTACGTCTCCACTGGAACAGTGCACGCTCCTCAGCTTAGTGTTCTTATGAGCACTCTCAGTGTTATTAACTGTGAGCTTTCTTTGCCAAAATTGCCATTTTCGCATTTGTGTATTGTGTGACAGGTACGATCAGTGGCGTAGCTAGGGTTTTGGGGGCCCGGTGCGGAGGTAGATTTGGGGGCCCCTAAAATAGAGGTTTGCAAAATATGTCTTACTAGCTTACACATACCTTCATATTTTTATCAAAAACGTTTTATATTAAAAATCGTGATTTAAAGGTCAAAACATATTCTGCTAGTACAAATTAACCCATACGAGGACTTAGCCAGGAAGTCCATCAGGAAGTAGTTTTTGATATTATATCTTGTGGAATCAAAAAATGTGTATGTTTTAAAGGATCTTTGAAGGAATTGTTGGATAACTTTCTGTTTGATGTACGGTATTTAGTAGTTTGCTTATAGTTATACCTAGACTTACGCTTTGAAGGCTCGTCAAAACGGCTCTATTTTAGTTTGATTCATCGATTATCGATAGTTTTCTTCGCTCTGGTTTGGCATTCAGTCTCAAGAAATCAAAGGAAAACAGTGATTTTCCTTTGGTTCCTTGAGACTGGATGCCAAACCAAAGCGAAGGCTCTATTTTAGTATTGCGCAAATCATTGAATTTTTTTTGGTTTTTGATGCAGATCTAGGAGGCAATCAAGATGAAATGTTTGATGTTATTATTGATATCATTTTATGAGGAATCCCAGCGAAACTCATAGAGGTGTCCTGAGATAAAATTTTGGAATATACCTTAACAAAAACATGCAGGAATTCTTTTGAAGTAAACATATTTTCCTGGAACTCTGTCGAAATTCCTGAAATTTATGGATTTTTTGTTTTTAATTTTTGAGAAACTTTTCATAACAGAAGTTTTGTAAGAATATGCAAAAAAAACTTGAAGAAATTGGTAGAACCGCTTGAAAGTTTCTGAGAATATTACTGCTTTTATCACTTGAAGAACTCATTGTAGTAATCGATGAATTCATGAAGAGCTCCCTGGAAAAAATAAGGGACGTATCTAAAAGGATTTCCAATTATCTGAGGAATTCAAACATCTAAGATAAATACCAGAAGAAAAATTAATTTCTCAAATAAGTGTACAGTGACCCCACGCAATTGAATCACCCACAATTTATGAATCAGCTGATTTCAAAAGACAAAATTATTGTCAAACTTGTCACAAAACATCACAGAATTACTTTTACACTTAGTTTCTTATCAGTAAAAGTAATTCTGTGATGTTTTGTGACAAGTTTGATAATAATTTTGTCTTTTGGAGTCTGCTGATTCATAAATTGTGGGTGATTCAACTGCGTGGGGTCACTGTATTTGAAATAAATAGAACAAAGAATTCCTGAAGCTAGTGGTAAAGGAATATTTAGGAAAACCACGGGATTTCTTGACCAACGGTACGCCAAGATCTCCCTCCAGTGGTTTTCAGAAGGCTCCTCGGTGGAATTTGTGGTCAAAGCCTTGATAAATTCCTAGAATGATTTCTGTAGGAGTTCTTGAACGACCCTAGATAAAATCCGGGTATAAATTTTCGGATTTTCTGTGCCAATTTCATTAAAAATCCCTTAATGAATTAACAACCATATAGGAACGCCAGATAGCTTATTACTAGTAATTTTATAGTGTATTTCTTTTAAAAAAAATATATAAGAAATACCTTCTGGCATTGCTTAAAATATTCTGTACAGTTTCTACATGAAAGCGCTGGGAAAAGTTCCCTGGGTTTGTTGCTTATGTTTATTCCGAAGAAATAAATAGTTTCTGAAAAAAAAAATCCTGGAACAATTCCACAATGAACAATTGGAAATATTTTCTCGTTTGTTTCAACGTAATCTTAAAGGAATCTCTGGATACAAATAATAAAAAAATATAATAAATCCATGGCATAATTTTATATGAATTACCAGGAGAAGTTTTTTTTTAAGAAATGCCCTGATGAGTTATTCAAGGTCACTTGAGAATAAGTTTGAATGATTTTTGGAAGGTATTTTTGGATGAATTAAAAAATAAAATCTAAAGCTTTTCGATATACATTCAATATTTAAAAAAAAATGTAAAATTAGTTTTTTGTATTATATCTGTTTTTACTCAAGTTCGTGACCTTAATATTTGTTCGCGCCCTCCATAATGGTCTCGAATTTAAAAGCAAATTAATATTTGCATCTGCCTAAATAGTCTACCTGAAGTCGTTGGCTTACTCATTCTACAAAATTCATGCTTTTGAGAATATCTCCAACATTGAAATTTGAACAAATATACACCTTTAGCAGTGGTAGGTCATTTGGCATAAAGTTGTTTGGCATAATGGCCATTGTGCATAAAGTCGTTTTGCATAATAGTCGTTTGACATAATGAGTTTGAAAACAAGAATTTCTTAAGATGACATTCGTTTTTACGTTTCTATTTAATCTTTCTCATGGCATCAGGCTTATTTTTGAGTTAATTGAAACAAAATGACACTTTATTCAACAATCATATGCTCTTGAATAAACAAAAGCATGTTAGCAAAGTTATTGCTAATAGTATTTCATTATTTATCCAGAAATTACCCTTCATTCAAATATTAATGCTTCTTTTGAGTTTCGCAAATAAATATTTAGCACAAATTTACCCTTCTTCCAAACATTCTATGTTTTTTTTTCTAAACATGATGTAACCATAATTAAAGGTATAAAGAGTGTTGATTTGAAATTTAAATGAATTTCACCTTCTTTTATACATAGGCTGTTCTTTGGAGCTATATTGTAGATATTTTTGTTTCCAACTGACAGAAGGGCGGTAATCGATAACATTGATCTGCTCAAGTTATTGACGAAAAGATAAAACGATTAATGCAGTTACTTCGATGGGTTGAGCTACTTTTCCCCCAATGTCCTTTTCCTGAACGCCAGTTTTCCGAATGCCAGTTCCCTGAATATCTCGTTTCCCCGATTATCCCACGCCCCCGAAAAGTTTTTGGCACTCATAATTGTCGTAACTTTATACATTTCAGGGTGGTGATCGAACTAGCCATCTAATATGCACCCTTCTTTATTTAATTGGCGTCCTCAGCATTTTTGCCAACATGTGCATAGCCAAGAATGACAGAATACCTTCTTCTTTTGATTGCTTATCTTTCTTTCTCGCTCACTATCCAGCCACTAAAGACTATTATAGCTTCTATTGAAATTGCACCACTTTTCGAGGAAACCGGTCATTCGGGGAACCGATGATTCTGAACGCAATTTTTGATGTCTTTTCGTTGTATTATGCCGCGATAATTTTTGGCGTCTTCTTCTATAAGTTATCATAAATGTTGCCTTCCTTTGAATATAGACTGTTCTTTAGATTTATACTGTTTTAAATTTTTATTATTTAGTGAAGCCAAATGCTAACCTATTTTTATATTTTGCTGCATTATGCCGCGATAATTTTTGGCGTCTTCTTCTATATGTAATCATAAATGTTGCCTTCCTTTGAATATAGACTGTTCTTTATATTTATACTGTTTTAAATTTTTATTATTAAGTAAAGCTAAATGTTAACCTATTTTTATATTTTGCTGTATTATCAATTCTTGCAAGACGTGCTGTAAGAATGATTATTACTCAACATATTTTTTTATTGCGAATACATGATCTCTTTTCCCTTTTTTTGATAATAGACGGTGTTTTTGACGTACACTTTCAAAATTAAAATTTATATTGAATCGTTCGAATGTTTTGCCACACATATTTTTTAAATGTATTGTTCTTTTGAGTTATGCTGCGGGAATTTTTTTTTTGCGTTAGAGCCTCAAACTTTTTAACGAAAAATTATCTGCTCTCGTTGATAGGCTATTTTTGCATAATGCTGTAATAATAGGTCTTTGGATTAGAGCTTTAAATATTTTGCAAATAATTTTTCCCTTCTTCATCAAGTGTTCACGTCCAAACTGGGACAAAGCTTGATCTGCAGTGGAATATTCTATGAGCGAAATATTCTACTGCGAACTTCCTTTGTCAATTTAATATTTTCAAATATGTAGATCGCAACAAGCTATTCTATGTTCTAGAGATATTCTATGTTCTGAGATGTAGAAAAAAATATCATTCGGAATAGATCTTCCACCAGACCCGTTACGAGTTTTATTTAGTTATGCTCTCTTATGTCACAACAATTTTTGACAATCATAGCTTGGAAAATCTCTGAACAAACACTATGATTATTGCAAACCTACCAAAATTTTTTGCTATGGGATCGGTGGTGTTGCTCTCGGTAAAAGGTTAAAAATGCCGATATTCATTATAAGTCAATCAATAGGCCAAACAACTATTATGCCAAATGGCTTTATGCCAAATGACCTTATGCCAAACGACTTTATGCCAAACGGGGTGCAATCACCTTTAGCATTTAACTCATGTATATACTATTGAGAAGGTATCTGTCAAATTTCTAAAATGCTCCAGATTTCTTGAGGCCTACAAACTTGGGTAGATTTGATTGGAAATCAGAACTCATGAAGTATATCTTATATAAAAATAAATAATTATGAATCCAAAGCCGTAATAAGACTCAACATCTTCAACATAGGTATTTGAGCATACTTAAGTATCTACATCAGAGCCCCGTTTAGCTATTAGAAGACTCGGATTTCTCATGCGTGCTATCGATTGAACAACAACAAGGGAAGTAGGGGGAGATCCGGATACCGGACAAAACCGAAACATTGAGAAATCATGATCCAATACAGATGGTGTATTAGTAGAAAAGGAAGCTATTAAGGAGACTAATGTTTGCGTAGAATAACACATCCTTGAAATATGCATGCCTTTTTCAAAAAGTAACAAATTTGACGTATCGCCTTAATTTCGAGCCTATTTAGTAATTATTTTGAATATGAAAAAATGCTTTGAATTATGCAAGCATGTTCGAACATAATCCTAATTTGATAGTATGAATTTGTTTTGTACCATAATTGAACTAAATATGGGCAAATTACAATTTTCGTCAAGCACCTCCTGTCCCTCAGTTTCGGACAGCTTGATTTGTTATATGATATCTTTGTAATTATTGCATCAGTGTCTCAAAATACTTTCATTTTTCATGGGTTCCGTCGATCATGGTATCAAACATGCAATAAAATTAAGAAGAATGAACAATCAGAACAACATCGTAATATGTGCTATTTTTCATCATATATGAAAGAGTTTTTTTTATAGGCATCTTGCAAACAAAGAAAAACTCAAATTATTCTTGTAAATGTTGCAAATGCATTGAACTGGCAAATATATACTATTCCTAAAGTAAACACATTTTATGATGTTCAAATTTACAGAATTTGAGGCATTTTCAGATCGTGTCCGGTATAGGGGGCCACCTTTCAAGATCGATCAATTTGGTACTAAAATACATCATCAAAATGCAATGCCAGATTTCATATTTATATTTTCAAATTTATTTTTGTAAACTATAAAAATGACAATATTTATCATAAATGGGTAATACGAGCACATAAAACCAATATTTTTTAAATTATGAATTTAGTGGATTAAGTGTCCGGTACTGGGGGATCTCCCCCTACTTACAATACAAATATTCGTGGAGGTCCCTAAAATGTGGGATAGATTTAGGGTGAGCTGAGGGCCGCGGTAGGACCGTGACTGTGGGCCCCATATTTTAGAAGCTCCCAGGCACGGTCCTCCCGGAGCCCTAAACCCACTCTAAATTTATCTCTAAAATATTAAAAATAAGGGATAATCAAGGGGCCCCTGAACATCGCAGATCCCAGTCTGCTTGTCATGCTCATGTTTTTTTTTTGGATCTTACAAATTGCCAGTTTCTTACAAGCTATTTCGAACTTTTAATGCTAAGAGATATCCGTACTGCGATTTTGGCCCCCCTAGAAGCTCGGGGCCCGGTGCGGACCGCACCCACCACACCCCCCTAGCTACGCTACTGGGTACGATGATACAAAACGAAAAGATCCTGGCCCGTCTGCGAATCGAACCTAGACACCATCAGCATGGCTTTCCTTCTTAGCCATGGACATTACCTCTAGGAAGGATAACGGAATGGCAATGGAACAAAACGTGTCATGTCTATATATTCAAGTTTCAGTTATGGGAAGTTGTCTTCCGTCGATTGATGTACTGAAGACTAGCCAATGTTGATTTTGATTTTATAAATGTAAATCCGCCTCATTATTCCCATTGTTCCAAGTCGAGAGAAAACCATATCTATCTTCAATATCGATTTTTGGTTCCAGTGATAGCCCCCATATTAAAGTAGCAGCCGGCAGCCAACGAATTTTCCCGCAAAACAAGCCACCCCTCAATATTGAAGCTCAGATTCAACTACACACGAAAAACTGGTTCCGGTTGACCTTGAACTGCTAACTGACTGATTACCAACTAAAACGAACGTAAACGTGCTGCACCTCTGGAAGTAGGAGGCATTTACACACTCGCCAACAATTCACTGGGTAGGCATCCCTCCCCCACACTTTTCCACCTCCTACATTAGAGTAAGGTGGGGTAAAAGTTCGATCTTAGTGGAACAATCAATATTGTCAGTGTTTACGTCTTACACCAACAAATGGTCATGACTTTTTCAAACTCTAATCTAATTTTAAGTGAAAGTCTTTTACTTGAATAGCACTCGGACCATGAGCCTTGCTTAGCCGAGTGGTTAGAGTCCACGGCTACAAAGCAAAGCCATGCTGAATGTGTCTGGGTTCGGTTCCCGGTCGGTCCAGTATCTTTTCGTAATGGAAATTTCCTTAACTTCCCTGGGCAAAGAGTATCATCGTACCTGCCACACAATATACGAATGCGAAAATGACAACTTTGGCAAAGAATGCTCTCAGTTAACAACTGTGGAAGTGATCATTGAGCACTTAGCTGAGAAGCAGGCTCTGTCCCAGTGAGAACGTCATGCCAAGAAGAAGAAGAAATGTAAACATTTGCCCCACATTACTCTACAGATCGTCCCATTCTAACCTACATCCAGGAGCTCGGCAGCTGCTGTTGCTGCTGCTAAATAATAGTACGTGATGAGTATCCATCACATCACACACTTTTAGCCGAACGCGAGAGTAGCTTCGTAGCTCTAGGGCTGCATCGATTTTTCCCATCCAGGAAACTCGCCGCGGAAGCAGCTCTATCGATTTTTCCCAAAGCGCCACCCACCCCACCATCTCCACCCAATCCGTACCGAAACGCATTTTGGATAGGTTCTCCAAGCAGGAACTGACTCTGACTGGCGGCGTCCGTGTGGTGGAATGTGAAAGGATGAGCCTCGAAACGAGGATATAATGTACCGCAGGGAAGGAAGGGGGTTTGTGCTTCCGTTCCAAATAATTTACTCCCGCAGAAGCAGAAGTGGGGGCCAAGGCGTAGTGGGAAGGATTCTGCAGGGATTCTTGCGACGGAGCAGTTTGGGATTACGAGGGCTAGAATACCCAATTTTACTGATTACTAGAATGCGACATTATATCAGCATTATACGCATATTTTTTTTAATTTCTTTATTAGTATCATTCCAAACATTACTTTCATTTCTTATATCTAGGTGTTATATGGTAGACAACACTATCATCCTAATTTGGTAAAACAAATTTAAGCTTATATCAACATTTTGTTAACAACATATTACATTTCATTTGCCGTAGCAGTTCAGATTTTTTACAGGTGGGTTGATTTCACCCTCTTATAAAAGAAAAAAAATAATAAGAGAACAAAAAACACGTTTTCAATTTAGTTAACCTAACTTAGCCTAAATATATAACGCATTAATCGTGGCAACCGAATATTGTAACGATTTTTGCCTGAAACTATTAATTATTTTATTTGACATTTGTTTCAGTGTTCCAACATTAGATATTCTATGTAACTCATTGGTACTATGTCAGGGAGGAAGCTTCAGAATCATTTTCAAAATTTTATTTTGAATCCATTGCAGAGCTTTCTTTCTGGTATTACAACAGCTAGTCCATATTGGTACAGCATACAACATGGATGGCCTGAAAGTTTGTTTGAAGATCAAAAGCTTGTTATTAAGACAAAGTTTTGATTTTCTGTTAATAAGTGGATATAAAATTTTGTATATGTGACCAGTTTGATCCGAAACCGCAACTCGCGTTCGTAAAACTCCTAAACACGGAACTTATAACCAACCACGCTAAGAGACGAGCCGATGAGATGGACCGACGGACGGGTTCGCCCGAGAAAGAGAGAAAAAATCGAACGTCCGAATCCTTTCAAGGAGCTTCCATCCTCGGGTTCGACCTCTACCTCTCTGATGGTGTTTCTCGAGCCCCAAGTGAATGAAGGAACCGGATGGACACGATGATGTTGAAGGAAAGCGTCGGCGTCGGCGTCGGCGTCATCGTTGTTGGTCGATCGGACGGTTGGTTTGGGTTATTGGAGTTGGTTTCTGCTGCTTCTGTTTCTGGCTGAATCGCGTTGATGATGTGGGAGTTTTTCCTACACGGATCGATGTTTGCTGGGGGGTGGTGTCGCTCCTTCTTCTTCGCTGGAACGGGCTTTGGGGGAGGATGATGCTGAAAAATAACTTTTATCGATTCGTTGCTCTCCGAGTGGAGAGAAAATGTTCGGCGGAAAACTGGAACGCAGCAGACAGGGAAGGTTGGAAATTTGAATATTTCCGGCAGCATCACACTATCCTATCTGCTGAAATGAATATGAAGGGCGGAAAGACGACGTGGCCGAAGGAGTGTGGTGGGAGCAAAAGGCAGCTACGGTTGAAGCTTTAATTTGGAGGAACTTTGAGAAACTCATCCTTCGGATGGTTCGGAACCTTCAATGCTGATAAGTAGACTGGAAGGAATATTAAAGCTGCTGCTTTGAAGTTCAAGCACAGCGATGCAAAGCATGTAGAACTAAATAAGAATGCCTCATTTGTTCGATAATGATGAATAACCTATGGAAAATGAAGAACATATCCATACGTACCAAAACAAAAACCAATTTAAAATACTTGCGTCGAATCGTGCACTCGAATGTGTTTATTGGTAATTTCTTCTGGGGACTCTACAAAACAATTGACGTTTGGTATGTTTCGAAACAAAGGCTTCATGCCCAAATCGAAGTGGAATGATCATTATTTAAAAATTTTGACTTCGTTATCTTAAAGTTCTACAATTAATCATTGACAGGTTTCTTAGCCAATTGTTTTTTTTTTGCATTTGTGCACTTTGTCAATCTTCGAAGTTCAACGAAAGCCTAACGATTGCAAAATAGAACAGATTGGAATCGATCCAAGAACGTTGAGACAGCCGAGCACATGACTAACACACATGACCATTATGTTTAAAAAGCAATGAGTGCCATGAAGAATCGAGAAAATTTCAACTGACGGTATTCCAATTAAAGACTCTCTCCATAGTTGAGAATTGTTTACAATGATAAACAATTTTGGAAATGTAAACGTGAAAAATACATATAAAATGGAGGCCTGTACTTCTGTGTGTAATGATCCGAATGAAATGGAATTTCGACATAAAATTAAGAAAAACGTTAATTTACCATTTTTTTGGATTTTAAGGTGAAGATTAATCAAAGCCAAACCTCACATTTTCAAGAGCACGAATCTGGAGAGCCAAACATCCGTTTAAGCTGAAAACTTAATCGATTGGTCACTCGCTGGTGGTGACCAATCGATTAAGTTTTCAGCTCAAACGGATGTTCGGTTCTTCAGATTTGTGCTTTTGAAAATTTCCAGTTTGGCTCCGATTAATCTTCACCTTCATGAGTATAAAATTTCACTATTATACTTTGCCGTTTCTCGAGCCGTTTGAACTTGTTCTGGTGTACTTTACTTCATTATCCTTGCCATCAAGGCAATCCGTTATATGAAAAAAGCGAATAATAACAAATTCAACCAGATTAAACTTTGATAAATTCTTTTTGGGACCCCAAAATTTGGACATGCGCATCACGACTGAAATTAGTGCCAAAAAATTGTTCTCTGTATTATCGATTTTTTAGCCTTTTATTCTACTAAATTCTTTAACACAAAATACTTTTAAATGTAATCTAAAATGTGTCTTACAGGTAAATAAATCTAAACAAGTTATAGCTCTCAAAACTTTCAAATATCAGCGTTTTTTTTAAAGCTGAAATTGTGTTTTAATTCTTCACATTATTTAACTGGTATAAAAAAATTGAGTTGTCCAAAGATTATAACTAAGTTTTGCTGGACTAAAACTGTTGGTGGTCATCCATGCTGGCAGTAAAATTATTTGTAGCGAGCCTATTGAACTACACCCGTTTAAAAAGTCATAACTGTTCAGAGTTTCTGTAACACCATACTTCTCCGTTTGTCAAAGTTGTTAAATACATTATATTGCTGTGTGCGTTTGAAATGCAAATATCAAATGCGGGAACACCAAACGCGGTAAGATTTTTCACAAGAAATGCGATGTCAAAGATAGATTTTTCTTGCTAGGGCGGCGGTGATTTATATAATCGTTGCTAGGTATCCTTTGATTGTTTTGTGTTACCGCATTTGGAGGACGCTTAGTTAAGATGTGCAGCTCAAATGCAAACAGCAATACTTTTGCGTAAATTGTGTAATGGTTTCATTCAAATTGGGGATCATACTGACAGAAACAGAAAGAAAACACAGTTTTTTCCATAAAATTTCAATACAAATTTCAATTGCATTGCGCACATCGTAGGCGAAACCGATCACGCTCAAATTTTGCACAATTGCTCAAGGGCCTCAGTGTAACTGAAAAAAGTCTCTGTCAATAGGCTTTGAACTATTAAGCTCTTAGTAAAAAATATTGAAACAAAATCTTGAATTATTTCAAAATTTAATAAATTTGACACAAAAGGAAGAGGGTAAGGTATAATATGAAAACATCGAATTTCCTGTAAAATTTCAGATGTTTTTGTGAGAATAGTAGTTTAAAGTAGTTTCCCTGGCTGTACCAGTTGCTTCGAGCAGTGGCGCGTAGAAGAAAGGAGGATTTTCGAAATGACGAATGATGAACGCAGAATGAGTATTAACTCACTAATGAACAACGGGCCGGGGTTTGTTTCGCTCTAACGTCATTCGACGACGGAGTAAGGCGATGTGCTTGTAGGGTGGAGAGCTACTTGAGCACTTTCATGATTCACTTTGGCATTGGGTTGTTTTTCCGGCAGAATCGTCTAAAACTTTCCAATAAGAAGCACTTCAATACGACGCATATTGTTGCCAAATATGGGCTCAGTAGCTTTCAAAAAACCTCACTGCCGAAGTGAATCAAAAGTGCCAAGAATAGGTTCCGGCTCCCGATTCATCGTATTAAGCTTCGATCAGTGAGAACCTGCAATTCACGCAATTGCAGTGGGTTTAGGGACAAAATGTCGAAAGACAAAACGTCGAAATCCAAAACGTCGAATGCCAAAACGTCGAATCCCAAAACGTCGAAAGGGACAAAAAGTCGAATGGACATAACGTCGAAAGCAGTCATTTTTGCAAGCGAAGATAACAATAACGTTGCCAAGGAAAATATGGTTGCGATACGAACGGCGTTGGATACTTCATAATTTGCAATGTTCATCAAAGCAAGCATGGAACAATTTCTCACAAAAATGTCAATCTTACACCCAGTTCGGACCAGAGAAGAAGCAATGCAGCACCTCGAGAGGAATAATGAAAATGAAGCCTGAGGTAGAAGTGATAAAAGTATGAAAAATATCAAGAAATTCATCCTTCTTTCGCCGCACCTCTGGACCCACATAATAGCAGAGGAAATTAATGCAAAAAGCAGTTCACTGTTTATATTTTTTCTGTTGAAAACTTTCGTGAGCGAAAAAAAACGATTTTCTACAAGATGAATCAGAATGTGGAATCACCAGCAATTTGCTATATTAAGAGCGTAAGCATTCAGCCTTTGCTTAATTTGTTGTTATTCAAAACAAGCTAGTTTTACCTCAATTAGCTTGAATGTTTTCTATATTACTATTTTTGTGAATATTTATCAATTCAATGAATTATTTAAATTCATTGCAGAAATTGTTTATAAGTGAATTGGATTTGATTCTGTTTAAGCTATCTCTTGATACGTAGTGTGTTACTTATTCTTTTAAAATACACTCGTTCTTTTCACAGACTAGTGCCATACATTTCAGCATATTAACAACTGGATTTTTGACAATCAGTGAATTCTTTATTCTTCAAAAATTGACTCATTCTTCTCTCGAGTAGGTATGATTGACTCGATTATTTTTTTCAACCTTCGGAAACAGAATTCCTTCATCAGGATATGCAGTAAGTTTTCAAATGTGTTCTATTGAATATACTTCTATACTTTTGACAGCATTGACTTTTTTGTGTAAAGAATGTATATAGTCATACTGTATAGAAACTAACAAGTATGAACAAAGCATGTATCAATTGATAGTTTTAATTCAAAACATTTCCCTCGCATACCCCTTTCAATGTTTGACTAAACGTAGCGTCCTGATGACAGTCTCCTCATTTTTTAAACTGAAAATTTATTTAAAAGCTTAATGAATTCCTAGCCAAATTTTCTTTTTTGTCGCTTCCGAGACCAGCTAAAAACTACATGATAACATTGAAAAATAATATACAATACTGGACAGAATAAAGTACATATTGGCCATTTTTCCATACAAAATGGTCAAGTTTGGAGACATGAATCTAGTGCACAAATTGATCAGAAATTTTCACTGCAGTTTCAACAATTAGAGCTTTAAGTTATCCCTAACCTGCAATTATGACTAAAAATATAAAAGTCTTGAATTGAAAATAATTCTTTAAAGGAAATACTGCGGTGAAAATTTCTCGTCAATCGGACCACTAAGAGCCGAGATCTATCCTTTAAAAATGAAAAATGGCAAATTTGGGTTTCATACTGTCAAATACTGTATTTTTCACTGCTTTAACTGCCCAAAAAATTGCCTAGTATTTGGATTTTACGTTACATTTTTTCGTTTTCATCGTTTCCGTATTAATCAAATAAATCGACATTTTGTTAGACATTACATGTTTACGTTTTTTCCTTTCGACGTTTTGGATTTCGACGTTTTGGCTTTCGACGTTTTGGCATTCGGCATTTTGTGTTTCGGCAATTTGTCTTTCGACGTTCTGTCCCTTCGACGTTTTGTCCTTTCGACGTTTTGTCCTTTCGACGTTTTGGCATTCGACGTTTTGGCATTCGACATTTTGTCTTTCGACGTTTTGTCACCTAACCATTGCAGTGAATGTTGCTGATACAAACCGATGCCAAACAATTCCTTCCCAAAACGGCTTACACATTGTGCAATAAGACTTTGTTGAATCGTGATCGTTTATTGGAAATCTATATAAATAAAAATGGAATGGTGTTTGTATGTCACGAAATGGCATCCAAACGGGTCAACGGATTTGAATGATTATAATTCCGTTTTGTTCGTCAAGTGTTCCGACGTGTTTGTGTGTATAAAAATCCCAGGATATTCACCAACGGAACTGTCATATTGTATGGGACGTTCCATGACATGTTTCAACAGCCTACTTGATGGCAAGACGAAGTTTGCCGGGACCACTAGTAATGCAATAAAAATATTACTTGCCGTTTTCTCTATTCGTCGTAATATTTTCATTTCTGTCGCAATTAGTTTCCAGATTCGTCTCATAATTAACGGCTTACTGTGATATAGTGGATGGTCAAAATACAACATATCAATGTTTTACTAATATATAGAGACCTACGGACATCTCCCTCTACTGCTTCAGCATAGTGAAATATATAAATTTTCTTCAAAATTAATGGTTCACCATAAAAATTCAGCCCGAACATATGAACACAATTCCTTTTGACCGAACAATCATGACAGTGGTTCACAGTGCAACGAAAACAACACAATCAAAGAAACGTTTTCTACGCCGAATATCACGCACACATTGATTTTTTTTCTCATTACGACGGATTGAACTTTGTTTACTTTCTCAATTATACGCAATCGTTGAGTGAATTTCATAAAACTTTGAGAATTATAGAAGTTTTACGGCGTGTATTTAGAATGAAACCCTTTAGTGTAGAAGTAGGAAGGTTTTCCATAGTGAAAATGAGTGCCCGGTGAAGTCAGTCACACAGGGGGGCGGGAAGAAACTTGTATCGTAAAGAGGTGTGGTTCACTCGATCGCTAAGCATTCCGCTCGGATCGTTTTCCATGTGATTTCGGTGAAAAAGTGCAAAGTGAACTGTTTATATTTATCGAAATACAGTAAATTATTGCATTATTGGTGTACAAGTGTACGAACCAATACATCTTTCACAAAACTACACTTTGTAAATGAATCAATGTTGCAGGTAAGTTTGAGTATCCGCCGTAGTGGAACATTTTAAGATTGATACGACGAATAATAATCGCTACGAATCTGACTCACGAAGACAAGACGTTACAAAGAGATGAAAGAATATGGTATCTGCCCATTTTGCCGGTATACAACCTGAGCCAACCAGGGAAGGTCAGGATTGTATGGGATGCTGCTGCCGAAGCGTATGGTATATCCTTGAACGCAGCATTGCTGTCCGACCCTGATCAGTTGGCGTCACTAGTAGGTATACTATGCCAGTTTCGTGAGCAGCGAATAGGCCTGTGTGCTGACATCCGGGAGATGTTTCACTGTCAGTGATTTCTATGGCGCGATCACGATGAGCATGGTGAGCCGAACACTTATATGATACATGCAGGTAATGACTTTCGGATCAAGCTGTTCTCCAGCTACTGCTTAGAAGAAGTAAATCCAGCCCCGGTGGCGATTTTCAAGAAGCGGCACTATGTCGATGAAACGGAGGCAGAAACTGTCGAACTGGCTTAAGGGGACACGGGAGACCGTGTTATTTTCCCTATCTTTCGTCTCACTCTAACAATTATCATCAAAACTTTGTGGAAGCAAATCTCGAGTTTTAGTGAACCGATGAAGCTGAAAATGTATTGGGTTGTGCACTACATATATAGAATCATAGTGATACATTTTTCGCATCGATATATGGAGTGGTTTTTGAGATTTGCTTCTTGAAATGGATAGGGTGATTATGATGACGTCCCGTGCGGCCTTAATCAGTGCATTTTATCCACATGAAATTTGCAATTGGATGTCTAACTCATCAATGGTGCTTTCCAAAATAAGCGGAGAAGAGTCGTCGGAAAAGGACCTGAAGACTTCAGCCGAGCTGGCGAGTCATAAAATCCTCGGAATGTGGTGGGATACTCATGGCGATGTTTTCAAATTTAAGATAGGATGGACAAGATTCGGCACAGATCTGCTCTAGGGAAGTCATTGCCCTAGCAAACGGGAGATTCATCGGACGCTTATGACCATTTATGATCATCTAGAACTCATCGATCACTTCTTAATTCTGCTGAAAATCTTACTGCAAGAAGTGTGGCGTGCTAACGTTGACTGGTACGAATACATTTCTGAAAACCAGTTCGACAAGTGACGTGACTGATTGCGAATGCTGACAGAGTTCGAGAAGCTGCGTATACCTAGATGTTATCGGTAAGTTGTTTCGTCGTTGAACACTGCTACCGTTGAATTGCTCATTTTTGTGAATGCAAGCGAAAGTGCCATGGCAGGGGTTGTATTCCTGTGACTTTTGAAGATAATCAGGTGGAATGTTTTTTAGTTGCGACGCGAGTAGCACCACTCAAATACACCTCCTTTTTACGTCTAGAGCTGCAAGCTGCAGTTCTTGGCACTAGACTGGCGAAAAACGTCAACGTCTGCCTCACAATGACGGTCACAAAGCGGAGATTTTGGACAGACTCACGAAATGTTCTCTGTTGGTTACGTGCTGATCACAAACGATATAGTTCCTTCGTTGGATGCAGAATAAGTAGAATCCTGGATTCTACGGAGGCCCGCGAGTGGAGGTAGGTTCCAACACGTTCAAACGCTGCCAATGACGTTACTAGATGCCAAAATCGACCAAACTTATCAGCGGAAAGCAGGTTGTTTAAGGGACCAGGATTCCTGTAGCAAGCTGAAGAGAATTGGCCATCGCTTTCACAGAACCCCTTCATCACAGAAGTAGAGATAATACCTTGTGTGCTACTTCACTTCGAAGCTCCACAATCACCAATAGAAGTAGGCAGATTATTAAGGCAAGGACTATTAGCGGTAACCAGTCTCGTCCTGCATTTTGGTTAAGTCCTTCAGCGCCGTCTCAGGAAGGATCCAGTTATGATTGGGCCGCTAAAAGTGAAGAACTACGAAAAGCAGAGCATAATCATTATCTGCAAGCGCAACTAGATGTTTATCAGGACGAAGTATGAACATTGGAGGCGAAAGATGACGCTGTCAAGCAAATTCCAAAGTCTAGTCTTACATCGCTCATCTTAGCCCATTACCACCACCAATCATAGTCAACGAAGTCCGCCAGCAATATAACATCTCCCGCTTGAGGCAAGCCCGAAGAAACTGCCAATGGTGTAAAAATCGAGACGCTGCTCCTCAGCCACCAGAAAAGGAAGACCTACCGGCGGCCAGATTAGCCGCGTACATTTGGCCATTCGCACACGCACGATTGGATTTCTTTGGTCCAATTGAGGTATCTGTGCCTCTAAGGGTCGAGAAAAGAAGGGGGACTCTACTAACTTGTATAACGGTAAGGGCCGTACATAACGACAATGGCATAATGCCTCTGAGGAACTCCACTGCACGTAGAAATACGCCTATCAGCTTCTACAAGTACAAATGCACTAATTTTGTTGGTGTCAAACTTGTCAGAAGTGCTCTGTTCACGGCGACCAACCGATGAAGAACTGCGAAATGCGCAGACGGAAATAGAGAGTGTACTGAATGTACGTCAATTGACTCACGTGCCCATTGTCGATGAAGCCGCACCGGCCTCAAGGGTTTGTCCACAAATAGCATAACGCCAAAAATAGCCATTTTTGACACCCACTCACTCCCTTGTAACGCATTTTGTATGAATATTTTTCTGATTTTGTATGAACTGTCCCATCTTAAGGATACCCACCCACCCCCTACTGCGTTATGAAATTTGTGAATGAGCCCTAACCTCAAATCACTTCCTTTTGGGTTCAATAGAAGGGTCGAAACCGTTATCCCTGATTGATACGGATACTGCGGCGTTACGACGAGGACATTCGACTTCACAGTTATTAGCAAACTGGTGGCCTAAGGGACGGATCTTAGGAGTAAGTATCAAAGGAGGACTAACACGTAAGGCGACCGTTCAAACAGCATATGGAATCTACGAAAGACCACCAGTTTAACTCGCAGTGTTGGATGTTCAGCGCGGGATGGAGTAAGATGGACCAAAGGACTTGCATTTGCTCCCTAAGCACCACCCAAATTCATGCCTGAGGCTAATGGACTAAACATAGAAACCCTTATGAAAAATTGTCACAATAAATCAGATTGAAATTCATAAATTTGCTTTATAAAACCAAAATTTAAAAACCGAAAATGTTTTCACGGCAACCCGGATTCGAACTAAGAACCCTGCGATCGATAGACCCGTACATAGACCACGCGCCTATCGACACCGTGATGCAGATTGATGCTAAAACGTATGAATTTCGATAGTTCAGTTCGCTGCGTGAAGACAAATCATTTTCTAATTTAATTTCTATGCTAGCTAATCATCTTTCGATTCACATCGTTAGAATCAGGATTGTTAATCGCCGATAAAATTAATGTCTGCCATCTATCCTCCCCAAAAATATCATAGTTGATTCCATCGTGTGTTGCAAGCATGGCATACTTACAAGTTCGTGAAAATCGATATATAAAAAATAAAACTCAAGGTATTACCGTATTCGTAACTTTGGACCTCCTGAAGATACAGTGAAAATATGAGTTAAGACATTCCTGTTCAACAAGCATCAAGCTTGTTGTAGTGCAGTTAAGATGTGGCCTTTTATTTTGGTCGTTTTTGCTAAAGAAGTAGTCGATGCTAACTTATCGTCATCAATTGCATTATTTAATGAGATAAATTTTTGTCAAAGATCGCAAAAAGGATTCGATTTCTTCAGTCATACTTTAGGTCGTTATAGTGTGATTTCATTCATCATTAATACCAGCTCCGAACAAAAGTACAAAGAATATAATGTCCGTACTGTTATCCCCAATAGCCCGAGAAAAACCCCTATCCCAATAATCCACCGAGCGCTGTGTCAGTTACATCTGCCAGCCGCACCAAAGAACGTCAGCATCGTTGATTTTGATAAATGGTTTCATCCGCCACAACAGCACAAGCTAGAGCATTTCCTTCCGCTGTTGCTGCATGCTAGGCGAACATCTATCCACCACTTGTATTCCAGCTGGGCGCCGACCAAGACCCAAGACCGATAATTCATAGTGAACGGCGCGGAATGACTTTTCGCCTCCATCTTCTCCGGACGGGGTCAGGACAGGTCCAGGGCTTCTCCCAAGTGGTACCTATAGATGTGTACAATTGCCCGGGACACGTTTCCTTGGCTGACCTGGCTCGACGAACGAAGAACGACATCGTTGGACGGTCATTTTGAGTTGTTTATGTACAAGGACACTTCGGGGATGGCTGCAGACGAACCCTTTCTGTTGACCAATAAAACCATCCAGATCTGGTCGTCCGCCGTGCACATAAGTCGGTTCGAGTGCTTTTCCTGGGAAATAATAACGCCCCCATTTCTCCGGAGTCAACAACAAGGTTCGAGACAAAGAAAACGGTCTCTGTTTGCATTGCACCCTCCTGCCGTCACCAGCAAAAGCAGGGACAGATCTTGAAATTTGTCTCCATGTGCTTCTTTGGTCACAGCATCCCCCACCTGGCCCCAACACCCCGCGGCGAGAATCTCATCTTAAAATTTTAAAAAGTAGGCGTCACCATTCTCCAAAAACCTACACACACATGAAGGTGCCCGGTTCGAGCCGACTCTAGAGCAAAGGGGGGGAGGGACGCAGACGGAATAGCCCCACAACGACACATGCGACACTCGGGTCCAGGTCCTCTGCTACGGAGTGGACAATATAATTCGTCTGCTGTCTCTGTCACCCTGCGCCTTGGCGGCAGCCCTTAGACATTATATCGAAATGACACTTTTGCTCTCCTAATCCCGGATACATGCTCACCAATACGAAGAACCGGGACGGCTGCGGTTTTCATGTGTTGTCACACGAGCAGCGGTGACGACGACAATCCTGGAGATAAATACACAGCTTCACAGCAGAAGAACCAACGGAGAGCACGCGGACAGAATAATATACCTACAAACACGACGACAATCATCCGTGGAGAGAACCGACGATGGCAGAGAGCCGAATCGCCGCACGCTCTTGGGGACAAAAATAATATTTATTTAAAAAAGCGACTCACACAGAATGTCACACGAATACAATGTCCCAGACTGGTCTTCCGCTGAGAATGTATGCGTCGTTCACATGCTCCAAAGTTACGCCAAGGCCTGGAAGAGAGAGTGAAAAGGAGAGCGAGAAAAAATAACGTGTCCACTTGGGCACCCCAAGTCTGAGCGAGAGTGAGGTGCTCTATTGCGGTGACTGTGAACTGTGCACAAAACATTCTTGTCACGCCTCTCCGGATGTCGTCGTCGTTGTTGTTGTTGTCGTCGTCGTTTTTTATTTATCCAGAATCGAGTTTTGTCATCCCGGGCCGAGCGACAGCCACCACAAATACAAATAAAACTCCAGCTAAGAATCTGGTGACACATTCGGATCTTCGGGTGACACTCGGCGAAGCGGATGACACCCGAAGTCGTGTCGCCACCACTGTATGTGTGCGGGCCTTGGTGACACACTCGTTATGTCGTTTGTGAACGAAGAAGGCGTTGGTTTCCAGTTAACCGTAGCAGTGTAGAGCAGAGACAAAAGGTTCTTTCTCGTTCTGACCTGAACGGATGACGACGGGTTTTGTCCGGTCGGTAGAAAGAGAGCATCTTGGTTGACACTTTTTTCCGTCGGGTTCCTCCGCCGTTCTTTGTTAGCTCTCGTGCGTTCGGGTGTGGTGTCGCCGAATACGACGACAATATTTTTTTCCGATCGTGACCTCAAATTGACCAATCAGCAACGAGGACGCGCTGTTTTAATTCGTCGCATATGTCACAAAAGAGCACCGCCAATACCGACGGGATACGGCAAAATTTTCAAACCGACCACGCTCAAAAACACGGTTTCCGATGGCTAAGGAAGCTATAATTAAACTCTTCAAGTAATGTAAGCAAACTGAGAAGTGTGCGTTGCTATTTTTAGCCTTCTCGTTGTTTTCGGGGAGCACAACGCGGGAACGCGCGCTCTTTTGTGTAAATTTAGTTTTGGCTGCCCAAATCTGCACACACATTCGAATGGTGGCAGTGGCGTGCGGAAGCGGCAGTCCCAAAAACCAACAGAAAGAAAACCTGAGAAGAGCCGAAATTATTGTAGCGAGAATAATGGGTTAGTACAACAACTGGATAAAAGCAACATCTTGAGATAATTCTCTTCATAATCCACTCTTTGACGAAGGAATCGACCCAGAGAACGAAATGTGTATCGCCTGCAAGAGAGAGAGCACTTCTCATCTCTCTTACCCACACATCCGCAAGAGAAACCGGTTTGACAACTTCCCCTCGGCGTACCAACACAAATATACGTCACGAAGGGGAAACATCTGCAACATTTCTCCACGCTGTGCAACGTCGCGCAACACGCGGTATTTTTCTCATTGATGTCGCACGCGTCAACACAAACCCATCTCCCTATCGCCTGTTATGTACTTGTTACTTCATTCCCATCCAGCATTATGTATTTGAGTTTTCTTTTCAACTTTACCCGTCCGCAGAGGGAAGACACCGCCGAGAAAACGGTAAAGTACCATCAAGTAAACCACCAGAGTTCAGTACTGCTGGTTCAACACTCAGGCAAAGGTCACGCTGCCTCAACTTCGGATACCGACCGACGACGACGACGACGAATACTTTTTAAAGGGAATCTTGAATCGAATCGACCGACCGACCGACGGCTTGTTGACATTTGCACCATGCAACGTGAATGTATCAATCACTGCATCACTGAGACTGCGGTTGAGGCGTTGATTGGTGGATCCGAACTGCGGAACGGGTTCGACCGGATTGTTTGTCGAGTTTGCTGACAAATCAACACGAACCGGGGCGTGATTTTGATCGGAATCGTTGCAGCCGGTTGTTTTGGCTCGCGGGATGATGACCGCATTTCAAAAGCGGGACAACGGTTAGCTATTGAGATTGGGGACATGAACGCTGTTGCTTTAGATGAGTAGAGTTAGTTTTTTAGGGTAGAAATTATCTATAACCAATATGGATCGAAAGAGGATTCGCTCTGAACAGGGAAATGCCGTGAGACTACAACATTACAGTTGAACCAAAGACAAAATAAGAGATCTTCAACTTCCGTATATTTGACGTAAATTTCATAACACACTCATAATGGAACCTATAACATTGAAAAAGTGTACTGCGACCTGTCAATCTTAAGAACGAGGGACCGAATGCATTACTAGAAGTGGTTCCCATGCCAAGGCCGATTACTACGTCTTTGATGTTATGCTCTTCCCAGTTTCGAAATATATTTCCATTTCACTATATTGCAATCTTTTATGATTGTATTGAGTTTTTCAGACAAAACTGTTGATTCTGGTGATGCTACATTAGGCTGATACAAATATTAAATTTCTTTTATGTCCGAGACCACTTGGAAGGTACGAGGGGGGGGATAAAAATAAATAAGGAACAAAAAAATAAAAAGGAAAAAAAAAGTTATTTTTTCAAATTTTTATTTTTAACGATAATTGTTAAACTTTTATCAAACGTCCTCTGGTTAATTATTTTACTTGTTTTTAACTTTAAAAATTGAAAAAACCTAACTGATGTCAAAAAAATGATGAATCTTTTTTTTTCTCCCCTTCAACATTTTCGGATTTTCGAAGGGGGGGGGTGACATAAAAGAAAATTAATATTTGTATCAGCCTTATTGGTGATAATAATGGATCATTGAAAGTAGTATTTGCAAGTGCTCACCGCATCAAAACAAAGGCGCCACTGTATATGGGATTTAACATTGCATTGTGACAGCATTGCTGTTCTGTCAAACACACAAGGCTACGGTGGCGCTATCTATGCTTTTCATAGCGGCCGTTTTGGTTATTTTAATGATCCATTTTAGATTCCACATAGTTATACAATTTTGCTTCGTTGTACAATATCACATTCCTTACCTGAGTCGTCATCATGTGCTGTTTGGATTCCAGATCAACCACGAAATTTGTCTCATCGTAGTTAATGTTTTTCGGTATAACTCTCATCAACTCAACATCTAGTTGGTCGACTTATAAGTTCACCATTTGTGGACTCACTTTTGCTCGGATCCTCTTTATATTTTGATCTTGTCACAATGATAGGCTTTTGTGGTTTGTAGAGAGAAATCTATTTAGCAAATCATTTCCGAACGAATTGCGTTTGATTTTGGCAATAATGTTGGCTAGGGAGTGCGTTGTCTTGACCGTTTACTGTAAACTAGCTTACCCAACGTTCCAATGGAAATTCGAAGCGAAAAACTATGTACAGTCGCCTCTCCACATCGGAGGGACCACCCAGATAGGGAGAGATCGAGACAAAGAACAAATTTTAATGAATACTAGATTGAAAACCACTCCGTTACCAATAAAATAATACATTATAATCAGACGTCGTTTCGCGCTAAGACAAGACGTGTCAGGTCAAAGTACAAAAACGAAACCAATTGCCTGTCAAAAAAGACCACTTCTCATTGGTCATTTTGGCAAAGGCCTACTTTCACATCGTTGAGTTGGATTGTAACAGGGCACTTTGTTGCTAGCACGGCCGTGTTACTAGTTCATAGATTAAAGTTTTTACCAAAAGTTTGGATATTTTTCATGAAATCTTTTTGTTTCAACTCTTTATAATTTCGATTTTAAGTTAACCGTATGTGCTCCTACAAAACAAAAATGATTGAAAATATTTAATTGGGAGCAATACAATGCATATTGGGTAAATTTTCAATAAACATATCAATCATATCAATGTAATGATATTTCAATCGGTTTTTTGCACATCGTCCGACTAGTATTGTTCCATGTTGTGATAAAAAAAATTTCTCAAAATAATGAAATTTCACACTAATATGGAACAACGATTAAAACGGTCGATTTTTGGAGGTTATCAAAATCAAAATTAGAAGTTGGCTGGAAAATTCGATAATTTATATTTTTTATTTTCAAAAAAGGCTTGTTCTTCGAAAGCATCATCAATCAGAAGCCTGATGGAAAAAATCAAGTTATTTTTGGAGCAACAATCTTACAGATATAAAAAAATCAGTTTTCCAGAATATTTTCAATTAAAAGTATTTTAAATTTTAAGGAAATTGATGTGAGTATTTTTTTTTGGTTAAAAGTACGTCCTGGCGGAAGTACTAATATAGTATGAATATGAAAAATAACATACGCCTGCATAGAGTTACTTATTAAGTCCCCACGTCACATTTAAAGCACTATAGAAACACATTATTTTTATAATATGCTATTTTGAGATTGCCGATTGAAAAACGGAGAAAACCGATTTCAATTTGCTGTAGGTCGATAAATATGCGTACATGATTTTAAAAGTATGGGGTCATGCACAAATTACGACACGCCCCGAGGGGGGGAGGGGGTCATGCCAAGCGTGACAAGCCTTACAAAAATTTCGGAGGACTCATACAACAAACGTGACAAAGAGGGGGAGGGGAGGTGAGGGGGTCATAAAAGTTGAAATTTAGCGTGACAAAACTTGTGTACCATCCCTATGAGGCTTTTTAGTAAAACTACCATACACAGTAAAATTTATACGTAAGATTGTGGTTTAAACTCACGATTTAGCTCTCGTTTATACAAGTACACTTTCTTCAGAAAACCAAACTAGTTTTGAACACGCTTTTTGCTTTTCTCTTTTGCTGAGAGTGAAAGGATGGCGTATCAGCAAATTTGGTCATTAAGGCGAAGTAGGCCGTCATTGAAATTTGTACGCGTCGTTGATGATTGTTGCTAATTCATCTCATGATTTCGAATCAAAAAAAATCAGTTGGTTTTGCACTGACTCAGCTGAAAAGTATCAGCATACTTCATGCATGTCAGCGCGTACAGTGATAGTTTTTCAAGTCAATATAAACTATCAAGAGTGAGTTTTATCACTTTGAAATGCAAGCTGAAAAGTCATCATTGGTGCCAAAACGAATGACGGGCTACTTAGCCTTAATGGGTAAATCACTAAAGTTAAGTAATGTCAGAGATTGGTGGAAAATAATAGATTTTTTTAAGCTATACCTTTAGTAGAATAGTAAAGGATACAAACATACAGTTTTTTTTTTTTTTGCATAAAATTAGGATTTTTGTTTTGCGAAAAATAATGTTAAATTTTGATGAACAGCTTTTCTTAGGAATTTATGGAAAAACTATTTAGCTCTTCAACCAAAAGCATTTTCTAAGATCTTATATTTTCATAGCATTGTAGAATAATAGTTGAACAACACACAGAAAACCGATTACGATTTTATCAATCAATAAAAAAGAGACAGCTTAAACAAAATGTCCACTTTATAAAATGAGCAGTCCTTAAAAGTAGATTGTCATAGCTACCTCGATGGTCTCTTGGATCGCATGTGCAGTGCACTGGTTTGTGTTTTATAACTCGATACCTCCCTAACTCGATAGTCCCTTCAATATCGAGTGATAGAGAGTTGACTATATTTCTTCCTTGAGCATGATGTTGTAGTGTTCTATTCTCAAATAACTACTGCATTTTAATGCTGTTGTAGGTTTTCCAAATTACTGCTACTGTATAAGCCTTTTCACGAGATTTTTAAAGTCAGCATTTTGACAGTACTTCATTGACATAGCTAGGAGGGGGCCCAGGGGGGGCCTAGCAAATACTTGTCTTACAGAAGTAATGTCGGTCACAGTTATCACGATTTTCACAAATTCCGTGGTTTTTACAGATTTGTATCGATTTCATTTATTTTTTATTTTATCTCATTTCGTTGTATCCAGTCAAAAATCATCTTTAAAGAATTTTAGCAAAAAGCTCACAATGATTATCTTTTGTGTTTCTTCTTTGTTCCAGAGTTGCTTGCTGTCACTATCAACGCTTGAAATTTGCTGATTTGTACAGGCCGACTGCGATACAATTCGAATCATTCCGTATCACATCAACATCATGCTGTCTACTCCATCACCAGTGCATTGATGGCGATAGACTATGGATATCACTGATGGGTCAAGTTAAGCCTTAAATTAAGCAATTAAAATGGCAATTTATCGGTACGATATTCTTGATAGTGTTGCAGACGGATTAAAACTGTGTGTTGGTCACTGAAAAACATTAATAGCGTGGGTAATTACCACGTTATCACTCATTCTGCAGTGATTGTGATATAGAGTGCGATGTCGCATCACCGCTCTTGGTTGTCAGATCAAAGTGATATTGATAGTTTGGAACTGATATTGATAGTTTTAGTCCATCAGCCATCAGCTGATATGACTGATATTGTGCAACTCTGCTTTGTTCTTTTCAGGTACCTATTCAATCATGTGCTTCGAAGAGTTTCCTCTGAGAATTCCTACGGAAATTTATTCCTGAATTATGTTTGTACTTTTCAGTGTTTTTTTCAAAAACTCCTTTACTAGTTTTCATTGAGTTCGTCCTGGGGTTCTCAAAGAGAATCATTCTCAGACTTTGTGACCTCATCAGAAAATTTCTCGAAGAATCTCTATCGAACTACTTAAAAAATCGTTTGAAGAATTCCGCTTGAGAATGCATTACAATTTGTTTTAATAATTTCTCCTGGAAGGTCCACTAGGTACACATTACATATAAATTCCAATTGTTGGTTTAAAGTATCCTCCTGTGTTCATTAATAATTTGTTTAGGATTTCTAAGGATTTCTCCAAAATATAGAACAAAAAATATAGGATTCACACCAAAAATGACTTCATAATCACCAAGCAAGGATTCATTCCACGAATTCTTCAGAGAGTGCTCCAAAAGTTTATCCAACTTTGCTTTTGAATTTCTATCTAGGTTTTCTCTATAGAATTGTTTGAAAAAATCTAGCATTCCTATAAAAATCTCTCGAAAATTTTTATTTTTTTATATTTTGTCAAAAAAGCCTAACTAAGCAATATTTCCAATAACTCTTCCGTGAAAATAATGAAAAAATCCCGAGTAATTTGTTCAGAGATTTCTTAAAAAAAATATATTATTGTTTCTCGTAGAATCTTCTGAAAAAATTATCCATTTTTTGGTTCAAAAACTACTCCTGGAATAACTTAATGAGGATTGCTAAATAAATTCCTCTATGAATCACTCCATATCAAATTTCTAAAGAAACGAAAGGTTTGAAATAACTTTGTTGGTAAGTTTTTGAATAATTGCAGCTTAAATATTTTTCGGAAAAAAATCACTGAATTCATGTCGAAAAATTTAAGAATTTCTCAAACATGTTAACAATGTACCTCACAAAAAAGCTTAAGTGGTTCTTGTAGGATTTAATACATAAAATCGTGATCTTTTTCGACGTCTTTTATAATAGAAAATGATCCGTGCAAAAATCGTATGGAATTTTTGCTGATTGTATTTGTAACTAGAATCTTATGTAATATTTAGTATGAACTCTGAAGATTCATGATACTATGGTGAACATATTGATTTAAAACCCATTTTTTACTACCTTTAAAAATTCCAAATAAACTTTTTTGAAGGTTTAATTATCGACAATTTTTTATTTGTGGGCTTCGTGGCCGAGCGGTTAGTGTCGTCAGGCAGTGAGCGCATCGTGTCATGGGGTGTGGGTTCGATTCCCACTTCAGCCATCGAAACTTTTCGTTAGAAATATTTCGCGGTTGTGCCACTGGAGCATGCTTGTCCGTTGTCTAGTGTTAAGTTACAGTCTGTGCAGCTAAATGGCTGAAGACGGTGTCCGTGTCTTTTTTAGTATTGTAGAAGGTTACCGCAAAAATGTATGATTCCAGTTTAAATCTTAGAGGAAACTTTTGCATAACTTTAAGAATTTTTTGAGGAATTCCTGAAGTATTTTCAGGAATCAGAAACCATACGCATAAAAATTTCTTAATTTTTCAAAATTTGTATAATATACCTTTTTTAGATTCTTTAAAACGTTGCTTTTTGGAGTATGGAAAGATTTTTGTACGAGTTTCTAGAATTCTGCCAGAAAGCCTCTAGAAATTCCGCTTCGTATCTCACAAAAATTCAAACCTAGAACCAATTTATAAAGAAGTGTTTTAAGGAAAATCAATAAAAATTTCTTAATCAATATCTTAATAAGTTTTCCACATCCCAGTTATTTTGCTACAGACTCCTCTACCGCTATGCTAATTTCGGAAACAAAATTTTCTGGGGCGTTTTCAACAAATTTTCGAGGGCAAGAGACATTTAAAGAACTTTTTTTTACCAATTCTTGAATTATACGGACTTTTTGAAGCAATTTGTGAAATATTTTTGAAAATTTTCTTAAGGACTTTTGATGAAATTTGCAAAAAAATTTTTGGGAAAATTATTTAAAGCAATTCAAAGAAAAATTTCTAATAGACTTTTCAGCGAAATATCTCTGAATTAGATTTGACGGAATTAATGATTTTTTGGAGGAATTGCGAACGAAAACTGAACTTTCGAGAGATAAAGTAAGATTTTTAAGGTAAATCCGGGAATATTTTTTAAAATCAATTTGATAATAAAAAGTAGACATAGGAGTGGATGTTCACCAGGATGAATTCGCTTTGAAAGTATGCACAATAGAGTGATGCAAATTTTGAAATTTTTGCTCCCCTATGCTTAAACGATTTTAATTATAATAAATAGCATCCTCCCAAAGCTTGAAGTGATTCGGAAGAAATTTGGTTGTGCACACGCCATTTAAAGTTTATATGGAGATTACTATGGAAAACGCCAACCTTTTGTGTTCAGCCCACTATCTCTTCGACATAATATTTTATGGAAAAGTGAACAAATTCGTCTAATGTCAAATCTTATCAGCTACAACTTTGCCGAAGTTCACTTTTTGATTGGACATCAGGATAAATTGTTATTCATCATCATTAAGTTGGTTTGCATGTAGCATGCTTCACCAACTGTTCGGCAGGCAACAGTGGTGCTCCTGGCGAGAAGAATAGATCAAAGTAATCCAGGCTACTATGTTCTACAGCAAAAATGCAGTGTTGCTCTGAATATAATTGAATGATCATCTCAGCATGATATACACTTTGTTATCAACAATATCAAATTATCCTTACGTCCCATCAAAATGTGGTCTTCGGCAAAGTTGTAGCTGGGAAGATTTCGCATGAGAAGAGTTTGTTCACTTTTCCATAGATTATTATTTCGAGCAGTTGGAGGACTGAACACAAAAGCTTTGCCTTTTTTATAGTAATTTCCATATAAACTTCAAATGGCGTGTGCACAACCAAATTTCATCCAAATCACTTCAAATTTCTTCTTCTTCTTTCTGGCGTTACGTCCCCACTGGGACGGAGCCTACTTCTCAGCTTAGTGTTCTTATGAGCACTTCCACAGTTATTAACTGAGAGCTTACTATGCCAATGACCATTTTTGCATGCGTATATCGTGTGGCAGGTACGAAGATACTCTATGCCCTGGGAAGTCGAGAAAATTTCCTTTACGAAAAGACCCTCGACCGGTGGGATTCGAACCCACGACCCTCAGCTTGGTCTTGCTGAATAGCTGCGCGTTTACTGCTACGGCTATCTGGGCCCCCCACTTCAAATTTAGGGAGACTGATTTTTATCATAATTGACACCGTTTAAGCATAGGGGAGCAAAAATTTAAAAATTTGCATCAGTCTAATGCACAAGTCCCACAATATTATTTGACTAATATCGAAAAGATTTGCAAAAGTTCTGAAGCCACCCTTAAATATTCCTTGAGGTATTTGATTAATCTAAAATTTAATAATGCATATCGAAATGCTTCTTGAAAAAATGTACTACAAATCTGTTGGATGATAATCAAATAATCTTGGAAATAAAAATTTTTTTCTTGAAAAAATATAGTTCAAGCAATAAATTTATTCATACAAAACTACTTAAAAAAATTAATCAATATCAAAGAGTGCTATGGTCGATTTTGTTACATTTTTTTCACGCCATGTTAAATTTCTACCATTCATTTGAAGAAAACTTGGCAATGCCAAAATTCCTTGAACGATAAGCTTTATTTTTCGACAATAATTCCCGTTAAGTATTGTCTGAGAAATTCCTATAATATCTTTGTCTATTTTTTCAATTATTTTTTTCGGACATTATACGAGTTGAAGTTAATGTATGGATTTCTTTAGTGGATTCTCATAAGGGTAATCATCATCACCACACACATCGAGCAGGGTATCCTCCAAAAACATGAGAAATCAGAATACAGTGCTGCTCTATGTTGAAACAGAATTATTTGGATTATTCAGAAAAAAAACTAATCTTTGGAATCAAACTTCCACTTTTTTATACCACGGTATTTTTGCAATGGATATGTCGCAAAATTGCGCTTACCGCATACAACAAGAAGCTAGTTCTAATAGTAATCAATCGATCGACTGCCGGACGGATAAGCTTTCGGTTGTCGCGTGATTCACCTTAGTCAGAACCACCACGCTGATGCTGTATAAGACAAACGAGGTTTTCTCGCTATAGTTTTCTACAACATAAAATAACGTAACTACTGAAGAAATGTTTGTGAATAACAAAAGTCATGTACATTGATTCAAAAGATTTTGCTGCATGTTAAATTGTTTGTTTTTTAATTTTTTAATTTTATTATTATCAAAAATTCTGGGGGGGGCTGGATGATTCTGGAGGGGGCCAGGCCCCCCTGCCCCCCCCCTGTTCCTACGCCAATGCAGTTCTTCTATTGTCGAATTCGTATTTGATTCTAGGTTGAATCTGGTGCAAACCCGATCTGAATCACAGTTTCAATCCCAACCCGAATCAGGTTCGACTGATCGACAATTTACTTGACGTTAGGGCTGTCGTTTTCGTTTTTAGGAACTGGGTCGGTGATCAACACATAAGCATGTTGATCACCGACCCAGTTCCTAAAACGAAAACGACAGCCTCGTCTATGCACCGGTCCTCTCCGTTGTAAACAAATGTAAACACGGACCTGTCACATGAAAAGGTCTTTTGTTCCTTGTGTTCGAATTATTTCACGTGAAACATTTCAAAGCGTTACTGAAAGACAGACAACTCTGGGATTTTATATATAACGGGTGTTCAGTAAAAAAAAAGAATGATTTCAATACCTTTCTGTAGTTAGAGCAGAGAGCGTTTTTTTTTTTTCGAGAGATTTTCTCTCTGGACTAGGGACGTTCCGATACTTCCGATATATATCGGAGTATATATATTTTGCTTTCGATATTAGATATTTTGGTATTGATATTTCCTATTCAATGTATCGGTGGTATCGATATTTTCTTCCGATATATCGTACATTAATATAAGGAAATAATTGTACATTCTAATTTCTACATTCATAATTCATTTTATGTACTGTGATCCGGGGTAACATTTATCATTTTTTTAGGATATTTCTGAATTATATATTTTTTTTTCATCAAGTTTAAAGCCTCATAAATAAGGCTTCAAACTTTGGCTAATCAAGTTCAAGTGCATTCGCCTCAGACCTATAATTTCAAAGTGCATATGTCGCAAGTTTTATTTTTTTTTAAATAATTACTGACACCCAATGCTCGTATCTTTATACTGTATTTTGTTTTCTGAAAGTTCAAAGCATGTTTAAAAAAATGTTTTGAGTGATATTTTGATTTAGCTGATATGGTATAACATTGATTACCCTTGAAAACAACGTTTAGTAATATTGAAAATATCTTTGCTTAATAAAATCATGGTCCCTGAAGCCGAATATGAAGACCACACTCTTACAAGACATTTTCTTTTTAAGTTATTTCAAAATTAAATACACCATGAATTGTGAAATACTCCTAAATGAAGGCAATTACCTAAGGAATTTCTGCATTGTTTATAGTAATTTGTGAATTATGCTTGACTGAACATATTTATTAAAGCTTTTATTCTTTGAGCGTGTCATCCATAATCATGAAAATCATTGTTTCCAATAGTTGAAAAATTTACGCATACAAACAACTCAATTTTTGCAAAAACCTCAATGTGTATGAGCTCATGAATAGAAGGAAGGAAATCACCATTCGTACATTGAAAATATTGAACTTTTTAAGAGGAGGGTCATTGCGATCAAAGTTAGGTTCAAGCTATCGCTGCGACCAGACGTATTTTCAAACCGCTCCGTATCGCTTTGTTTCGAGTTTCATTCGTTTATTCTCGCACCTTGTTGTGCAGAATTTCAATCGCGTCAGTTTTCTGTCTGACGACCATCCAAACCCGTGCTATTAAAAATAGCAACCATGGCTGCCGTACGTGCCCGTGAGAACACGTTCAAGGTGGACTTATCCAACTTCCCGAAGCGACCTTCCTTTGAGGAAATCCATTCTTTCGTTCATGAGACCATTGGACTAAGTATTGATCAAGTGCTGCGTTTGCAAATGAACCACGCGCAAAATTGCGCGCACGTGAAATGCCGTGATCTGAAGACTGCCCAGGATGCTGTTGATCATCACAACGGTCGTCACGAGTTGGAGGTGAACAAAACGAAGCTCAAAGTTCGCTTGATGATGGACGATGGAGGCGTCGAAGTCAAGATCCACGATCTATCCGAAAACGTTCGGAACGAAGACATCGCTGCTTTTCTCAAGCAGTACGGCGAGATTATCTCGATTAAGGAGCTTGTTTGGGGAGACAACTTTGCGTTCAAAGGCGTATCATCAGGAGTGCGGGTGGCTAAAATGATTTTGCATCGCCACATCAAGTCATTCGTGACAATTATGGGTGAGGAGAGCCTAATCTCCTACAGAAACCAGCCGCAATATTGTAGGCATTGTACCAACCCAGCCCTCCCGGGATTTACGTGCGTTGAAAATAAAAAGCTGTTGGGACAAAAGACCGACCTCAACAACAGACTGAAGGCAGTACAGAAAAACACAAGCTACGCCAGCGTTCTGGACCGGAGCAAAGTTGTGGCCTCACTCATGCCTGAGTTTGTGGGTACAAACTTAAATGAACTCAATGCGAATGCTCGATCCACTACATCAACCGCCGTTGTCGAAGAAAGGGGAGCGTCCGGCGACTCGCCTTCCCCTGCTCCTGCTGATGACGAAAGGATGGGAATAGGCAAAACTCAAACAAACACCTCGGATGCTACGGACGATGTTACTGCTGTTGTTGCTACTGCTGCTGCTGCTGCTGTTGGTGGTGGTGCTACCACTATCGTTTCCAATGCTGTTGTTGTCTCCACTGCTGCCCCCTCTGCTGCCCCCGTTGATGCCACCGTTGTTTCACCCTCTGCTGCGACGACTGCTGATTCGATACCTGCGCCAGTGTATGATCGTTCCACCCAGCAGACCGATCCAGACCAACTGAAAAACAATATCGCTGAACCCAGTCACGTGAGTGCATTCAAAATTCCTCTAACCAGTTACCCTTCCAATCCCTTGTCCATGGACATTTCCGAGACTGAAAGCAACGAGTCGTCCACTGAAGGCGGTCCGTTCCTAAAAGTAAAACGGCCAAGAGGGCGTCCGAAGAAACTTAAAACTGGCACTCAATAGACGGTCGAATTTCTTAATAACATTAACAAAATTTCCAAAACCAATCCGTAATACTAACTCACAAAACTAAACTTAAAACCTGCTCCGATCCTTAAATTAATCTCGAGTCGGCCGCGAGTACTACGGCTTAAACCCCATAACTACATGTGACTATATGTGATGTACAGATCAGATATCCTTAGCTACAATATTGGGTCTATCAATACCAATACTGTTTCCAGTGATAATAAAATAGCAGCTCTTCGTTCATTTGTGCGTTTATTGGAATTCGACATCATCCTCCTCCAAGAAGTTGAATGTGTTAGGCTTTGCATTCCTGGATACAATATTATATTCAATGTAGATGAGTCCAAGCGAGGAACAGCCATAGCTCTCAAGTCACACATCCCGTTCTCAAACGTACAAAGAAGTTTAAACAGTAGAATTCTAACAGTCAAAATTGGCGATTCGTTAACTATTTGCAATGTATATGCCCATTCTGGTACGCAAAATTACTCCGCTCGTGAAAATTTATTCTAAGAACAATTGCCATTCTACCTACAGGCTGCTTCCGAGCATATCATCCTTGGCGGAGACTTTAATTGTGTTATTTCCAACAAGGATGCCACTGGGACAAATAATTATAGTCCTGCTCTTAAACAATTGATAGAGAACATGCAACTCAATGATACTTGGGATTGTTTAAACAGAAATGTCATTGATTATAGTTTCATTCGCTCCAATTCTGCTTCTCGCATTGATCGTATTTACGTCTCTAGGTCGCTTGTTCCGCATCTCCACTTTTCAGAGCTCTTTGCTACGTCTTTCACAGACCACAAGGCTTACAAAATTCGATGTGGTCTACCACATTTGGGCAAACCATTTGGTCGCGGGTATTGGTCTATGCGTGCACATGTTTTAAATGAAGAAAATCTTGAAGAGTTTGAGCAAAAGTGGTCTCGTTGGCTTCGGGAAAAACGAAATTTCAATAGCTGGATGTCTTGGTGGATTGAATATGCAAAACCGAAGATCAGAAGCTTTTTTAAGTGGAAAACCAATGAATCGTTCCGTGAATTTCATGCTACTAACGAACTGTTGTACCGTCAATTAAGAAATGCGTATGATCACTTGTACCAAAACCCCAACGGCATTGCCGAAGTTAATAAAGTAAAAGCTAAAATGTTGAAAGTTCAAAGCAACTTTTCGAAAGCATACGAACGTTTAAACGATAGGTATTTGTGTGGAGAAAAAGTATCATCCTTCCAAATAGGTGATCACTATCGAAGAAAAACAACCATTAACTCAATTCGTCACCAAGATCGTTGCATCACTGTAGGATCAGAGATAGAAAGGCATGTTCATGACTTCTTCCGAAATCTATACAGTGAAGAGCAATTGCACAATTTCGATGGTTTTCCTATGAATCGTATTGTTCCACCTGATTCAAACAGCAACAACGCTATGATGAATGAGATCACAACGACAGAACTATATTTCGCAATAAAATCAAGTGCCTCTCGAAAGTCACCAGGCAGTGATGGAATTCCAAAAGAATTTTATCAAAAAGCGTTCGAAATTATTCATCCCCAGCTCAATATGACAGTCAATGAAGCTCTGCAAGGAAATATACCCGAAGCATTTGTTGAAGGGGTTATTGTACTATGCAAAAAGAAATCAAATGACCAGACAATTAAAGCATACAGACCGATCAGTCTGCTTAATTATGATTATAAGCTTTTGTCAAGAATCCTCAAAGACCGTTTGGAAAAAGTTATGGTTGAGAACAACCTACTGAATGCAAGCCAAAAATGCTCGAACTCAGATAAAACTATCTTTGAAGCTGTGCATGCTATCAAAGATCGAATTGCCGAATTGAACTGCAGGAAAAAGCGTGGGAAACTAATATCTTTCGATTTCGATCATGCTTTCGATCGTGTAAATCATGATTTTCTCAAGGTCGTGATGCGGAATATCCATCTGAACGAAAACTTTGTACAACTGTTAGGGAAGATTATGTCCTCCTCAAAATCTCGTTTGCTAATCAACGGAAATCTCACTCCAAGCATCCCTATCCAACGTTCTGTTAGACAGGGCGATCCTTTAAGCATGCATTTGTTTGTCCTTTACCTACACCCCCTCCTTGAAAAATTACGATCCATCTGCAATGATCCCTTGGAACTCGTGGTTGCATACGCAGACGATATCTCCATCATTATAATAGACGAACGCAAGCTGGAAATCATACAACAAACGTTTTTGGACTTCGGGCGCTGCTCGGGGTCGTTATTGAACCTTAACAAAACCTCTGCAGTGAACCTAGGACCGCGTCGGGATGAAGACGACATAAACTGGCCGAGGGTGCAAGACTCAATTAAAATTTTGGGAGTGACATTTTTCAATTCCCAAAAGCAGATAATCGATTACAATTGGACTGATGTTATCAGAAAAACATCCCGGTTGATGTGGATGTACAAGGCAAGAAACCTCACACTGCACCAGAAAATAATCGTGTTAAATACTTTCATAACGTCGAGGCTCTGGTTCCTAGCTTCGATAATCAGCATACCGAATCACGCTGTATCACGAATTACGTCGTACATTGGGAGTTTTATATGGGAACGTTTTCCAACAAGAGTTCCAATAGAACAGCTCACTTTGCAGAAAAATATGGGTGGTTTAAATCTGCACTTACCAATGCATAAATGCAAATCCCTGTTGGTAACGAGATTCCTAAAAGAAATGAGAGAAACACCATTTGCGAGTTCTTTCTCGCACCATCTGGAGAACCCACCAAACCTAGCTGGTATTCCTGCCTTATATCCGTGTTTGAAGAGCCTCTCCAAAGTTCTGCCATACATCCCAGGAAGAATAAGGGAAAACCCGGCTGCTGCAGCGCTCCACAATTATTTCCGCGAGAAACTAAATGAACCAAAAATCATGCAAGAAAATACCAACATTGCGTGGAGGAGAGTTTGGTGCAACATCAGAGTCAAAGGATTAACATCGTTGGAGCAATCAATGTACTATCTCCTAGTCAATGGAAAGCTTCCCCATGCCAAGCTTCTCCATCGACAAAACAGAGTAGCAAGCCCATACTGTCAGCTGTGCCCCAATACAGAGGAGGATTTAGAGCATAAATTTTCCATCTGCCTGAGAAGCAGAGATCTATGGAATCATCTTCAATCTAAGTTGGAGACAACCGTAGGAAGGAGGATGACTTTCACCAGCCTGAGGTTTCCCGAATTAAAGGACATGAGCAGAAGATGCCGATACCAGGCTCTAAAAATGTTTATTAGCTATGTAAATTATGTTTTAGATGCCAATGACCAACTTTCAGTAGAGGCATTAGATTTTACTATTAACTGTGCTTTTGTGTAGAAAATCTGTATATGTAATCGTGTAGTTCCAATAAACGTGTTAAAAAAAAAAAAAATCAACGTTGCTACGCTGATCCATGTTACCATGGATTACGGTATTTAAAAAAATAGTTACCATTCGAATTGTACTTTAATGTATCTGAACAGAAGATGTTTTTGTCCATATCCAAAATACCAATAACCTTAAGTATCCAAAGATTTTTTTTTCGAATCTTAGGAAACAAAACGGCATGTCTCTGGGCGATTTAGGAATTTCGCTTCATTCAGATGTATCATATGAAATTCCGATATATCGATATTTTGATTCAATATATCAGTGGTATCGATACTTTGATTCGATAATCATATGGAATCAAATATCGATACTTTGCAATATTGGAACGTCCCTACTAGTAACTCCTAGAAGAGTTCTCTAGGGTTTTCTCATTTAAAATTCATAATTAAACTTCTTCAAAACTCTGGAATAAAACTCTTCCTAGTAGGGCAAATGTACCATTAATGGTGCACCTAAGGGAAAACAGCTAAAACATAGTGATAAAATCATGAAATATATGATTTTAACGTATCATTCGATAGATCTCAAATCCTTCTATCATTCAAATGTATAAAAATCACGATTCATTAGAAATTTCCTTGCACCAATAATAGGAACACTGTTCTTTTAGTGGAGGTATGTTTTAAGAATGGTTCCTTTAGTGGCGCAATCCATTGATTTCTTATGGGACCCTCCACTATGGGTACTGATGCACCACTATAGGTGCAAAGGAGCAACAATTTTAAGCAAAATAATTGTTTTCAATAGTTTTACGGTTAAATTTTATAAATATTATTCGATTACTTTCATCATTTTCGCATCGCGCATAATAGAAAAATATCACATAATCATTTATTAGCGCGAAACATGCCAAAACACACTACCTCCACTATTGGAGCTACCTCCACTAAGGGACCGTTTGCCCTAAAACTTTTTTAAGAATCTTACAAATTCTAGTCTATATCTGCCTCTCTCTTTAGTATCTGATAAATTTGATCCTGATTGTTTCGAATGTGACAAAATGGGCTCAGCGTTTTGCACTAAACGATACCTAGCACGATTCAATCAAGGAAAAAATACTTATACGAAGAAAGAACCAGTCCACCCTGTCAGAGGTGCACTTCGCTGCAGCTGTATTAAGATTACGAAACAAACTGTACCAGATTGTGGAGTAGCAGCGGATCGCGAATAAACTAGTGCATTTTGCCTCGAAGCGTATGCTCCCGGCAAGGTGAAACATTCTCTTTAATCGCTTCGAAGCAACGGCTACAGCCGGTTGCTTGTCGGTACACGCCAATAAATTGAAACCATTAATTTTCCTCCAAAGAAAGTTTGTTCCTTATAGCTTTGCCAGTGACTGACTGGGTTTGAGTTCTGTATCATGGATTCATGATTTCAGGAGCTGAATATGTGTTTCAAAACAAAATTCTATAGGCAAATTGTCAGCCCTAATAACTTGTATAAAGAAATCTTTAGCTTACGCAATTCGAAAATAGTTGGGTCTAGTAAATTTCTGCTACAATTTTCCACTGGTCCAACCGGTTGCACTGTCATCAGCAGGTTGAACCAAACTAAGGAATTCCGTAGGCCTCTCTCGATACGCCAACGCCCTCAGTGTTCGATCCACTTTTTCACGTGAATCCTCTACAAAACAACCATCACACCGGTCGTATAATAATAATGAAAACAGGAGGCGCACAAGGGGACGCAACCGGTAAGTATCGATTCGTGATCGAAAGTCACGATTTCTTGCTTCTTGTAGCTTCTGCCCGGTTTGGAATGGGATTGGGATGGAACTCTTATGGCGTATGGCGACGGTTGATGTTGACGCCCTCGTTTCGCTTCTTGGTTCGGGCCATCGAATCGTGATCAGATTCCCCACAAAGTGTCGCCAATGACTGAGGCAGCAAACTCGAACATATATGCAACGGGGATCTACCATCGGTAGGCTTTGATCGTGTGAAATGATCATGGGGAATGCGGTGGTGGAGCCAATTTAATGGCAGTATGGTTACCAAGATGGCCACCAGCAGTACAGTATTTTTTCATCGATATGATTAAGGGCTGAATATGTGCAGTTGCCCACAGTTACGGATAACCCTCAGATATACATCAAGGTTAGATTACAAATTTCCTCAGCAAACAGATTGGCAATAACGATAAAGTTCCAAAAATACGATAAACATGAATTCCTAATCTAAATAGCTTCACATCAAAACAATCTTCTACACATTGCTTCTATTCGTTGAAAAAAGTGATATGAATCAAACTTACTTTTGATGATGCTATGTCCTTCAAGAGATGTCCTGCACCATAATGTTACGCCAACAAATTCAGCCAAAGAGCTTGCCTCCAGTTTCCAGATTGTCTCACACTTCTAAGATCTTGAACCACTTTGCTAGTTGCGCCTTTGTCGTGCTCTAACTCTAACCTTGGCGACTTTCTGAATACTGAGTTTTACCGTAGAGTTGCGCAAACTCGTGGTTCATTCTTCTCCTCCATACACCGTTTTCACATACTTCGCCAAAGATCGTCCGAAGCACACGTCGCTCAAAAACTCCTAGCGCTTGCAGGTTCTCTTCGAGCATTGTCCACGACTCATACTTATAGAAGACTATCGGTCTTATTAGCGCATTGTACATGGTATCCCAAGCAGCACATATTGTTACAAGTAGCTTACAGCAACGGCTACTTAACATATTCAATAGTTACAATATGATACATTTGCAACATGGAAAAATACTGCTATGTAACCGAAAAAGCGCAAAAAGTCGAGCCTTATGTAACTTGTTTGTTCGTTACATAAGAAGTTTACAAGCGACTGCTATGTAATTTGTTGATTACGCATGGGTTTTCCTATTCTATTCTATTCTATTCTATTCTATTCTATTCTATTCTATTCTAAGCGCTTGCACAGCCAATATTGAAGAGCATCCTGGAAATACTAAAATTTCTTCTAGTATTCTCTTGTCAGCATTAATACGTGCAGCATATCGGTGATATGATACAAATGTTAAAATGGCCAGGCTCACTGCGCAGACTTGGGTTTGAAGATAACTCAAATGTTCACGGCGATCAGATTATCCACTTATGAATAATATGATTGACGTAAGTATTTGAATTGTTTAAAGGAAGAAACGGGGACAACCGTACCAACCATCTCATTTCAGGGGAAAAGCTTAAATCGTTGGGAGTGGCGTTGCTAAGAATGTTAATGCACACTCCATTGTTGTAGGTGCTCTTCTTTCAGGGATGGGACACAGGTATTTATCCCTTATGTCCTGGCTCGGAAGCCTAGGTTATAGCGCCATTACTCGCTCTCGTATCGTAACAAAGCACATAATTATTCACAAATCGTAATAGAATTCAGATTAGTACTCCGTCATTATATATTATGACTTAATCAACTGATTGATTCTGAGTCAGAACGAACCATGTTTGTTAATGACTTCAGAAAAATATGCAACAACTTATTATTATTATTATGTTTGCTAAAGCATACAAATTAAAATATAATGAAAAGGATCAGAGTTTATTGAACCCTTAGCATATAATTACGAGACTTGAAAAAGTTAATTATTTAATAAGCAAACAATCCTTCTATTAGAGAACAAATCTGAAAGATATCACCGAATCCAAAGCAATAAAATGGCTGCGTTCGATCTAGCATCACAAACATCAGATATTCGGAGGACCAAGTGTTTTCAATAGTTACTTCCAGGTTTACACTAGTTTTTCACTTTTGAATCTTGATGATTTCACATGGCAATGAGCGTTCAATCGACGGAACGGAACGGAACGCCGTTCAAATTTGTAATTCATAGCTTTCAATAAGATTTCAATAATCCCACGCACAGCGTAAAAAATCAATCTACAAACTCAGGACGGTCCTGAACATTGTTTACTCTTCACTTTTAATCACCTCGCGACGCAAAACAAATACGGCTAGATTAGTAAAATTATACACCTTTATCAGCCATTTCGCGATTCTACCAGTCGAAATGAAAATTTACGCGAAGCGAAAAAAATACGACCGAAAACTTGAAACACGTCAGCTTGCGCCCGTGGCTTGCTGCGATCCAAAACTCTTGATTACGCATGGGTTTTCCTGTGACAAAATAAATGAAACGGCGTTGAAGTTGTTGTTACTTTCTGACAGTTTTGGAACCGAACAACCATTTTAGAATTTAATGTCAATAAAAGTAATACGTATGATTTTCGAACGCGTAATTATTCACTAGTACATAATAGATTTAACATGCCGATTTGAATTTGTGGTGAAATCAATGATTTTACTTGCTCAAAATTAACGCGCTCATAAAATAGATAATAATATTGAATAACACATCATACCTGGATTGTTCAGATATTATTCCATTAGAACTGACACAAAAAAATGGAAATTGACACTGTTACTCAAATCAGCAGTGTTTTTGATTATAATTTAATTGTTTGTGAAGATTGTGATTCCAAAATCACGTTGTTTCGTGTCCCGCAGTTGGATTATCTGGGTTGCCTATCATAAATCGCCATTTAATTTCACCATGCTTCAGAAACACTTCCGACTAACTGTTTGAGGACAGCCAATCTAAAATGATGAAAACTTTTAAAAAACTGTTAGAGAGGCTGCAAATTGTAAAGTCAACAATTTTAATAATTCACTGGAAAAATATCTATGAAGAGTTCTTATATCAAAATTCACAATACGTATGAAAATTTTTGATATGTAGTGTTGGCCACACTCTTAAAAATAATGAAAATTACTCTGGACGTAATTCTGGATATGACTGAATGACACATGATGTAAGTGATGGAACGACACAAAAACGTGTCCTTGAAGATGTATTGAACAAAAAATGTAATTCTACATGTTAAAGGACACGAAAACGATGGAACTGTGGTCGAAATTTCCCGAATCAGATACTAACGTATTTGAAATTTTACACAAATTTACGTCATTTGGCTCGCTTCTTTTATGTGCATCCCAAAAGACGTAAATCACATTATTTTTTGGTACTGTGCACTGTCAGCAAGTTACTTGTTTGTTACACAATAGTTACCCAGAAATCTTATGTTATTTTGAAACTGCTGTGTAACTATACTGAAACTGCCTATAAATTACACTGCTGTCAATAGGAGAAGGGGTATTAAAATGAACACCTAAACGATATCGTCTTGCTTTTAATGGGAAAAACGATGAATTCGCGATAAATCATCAAATAATGTGCAACAATCCCCTAAGCCATTTGGCTGGAACCTTACAAAAGTATGAAAATTAAATGCTCCGTCCAAGAAAGCACATGATTTGTGACGTGCTCAAATGGCTCAAATAGCTCGAAAGAAGGCAAATTCAAGCGTGTACTATAATAAGGGCGCAAGTCGCATGATCAATTTCTCTTTATCGATCCTTTCTTTTGTGAATAAAGGTGACAAGATGCGGGTTTGTTAACAATTTTTCACTACAAGACGCTAGGAAGTAATGCAATCTTGCGTCCTGAGGTGAAACAACGAATAGAATTTAGAAATTGATCAATTTGTGCCAATATTAGGGACTGAGGGTAATATGCCCATGATAAGGAAAAGAGGGATTTAGATGTGAAAAACATGCTTTGTTATTATAATCGGATATACAAATATGTTCTCTATCAAATAGTAGAAACAACATTTATTCATTCTAGGGTTAATAAATCAATTAAAAAAATGTGTGCTTATTTCATGTTAGTCCAATGTTTGAGATCTGGGCTCACAGTGACAGTTCGTGACAGCGGAATCTCGGCTCACTATGACGTACAGAAATTTTGTATTGGTTTCTCCCTCCCAGGGTCTAACTAACATGAGTGATTTCTCTTCATCGATTCTGCATATATAATGCATACCTACAGGCGTTTGTTCTGATGGTATTGTTCAATAATAGATACATGCTGATGCGAAAAAAGTACATTTGTAAGGTTCTAATTTGCGCGTTACTTCAGCGTGGTATTACAGTCACCCCACAGTTATGGATCAACTAAGGGTCATTTTTCAGAACAATATGTGATTAAAAATTATGGTGACGCTGTACAAAACAAAATTACCTTCCTGCCCCACAGTTATGAATCAATGCTTCTGGGAATACGGCTAACACTTTATTTCCTACGGAAGGAAAAAATATGCTTAAGCATATTATAATTGATTGCGATGCTATATAGATTTATGGTTCACGTAGGTAAAATGTGTTTTGGGTAATTCCAACTATATTTGAGAAGATATTCCAGTTTTAATGCAACTTTGATCCATATCTGTGTGCTATCCATAACTGTGGGGTGACTGTACGTTTGGTAGAATTTGAATTGAACAGCTGTTTTGGTGTTATGAAATAGGATGGGTGGGGGTTGATTAAAGTTTAGGTCCTTCGATAAGTTTTTCAAGGACAAATTTAACATATTTATTGCACGTAATACAAACTATGACAGTGCATAAGTTGGAATCCCAGAACAAATTCCAACAAAGAAGACAGCCACTGACTGCTGTCGTCTAAAAGTAATTAAGCTTAACAAAACACAATCATGTACGGGATTGAATGTTTAACGAGAAACTTGCGACGATCGACGCGCCGCAATAATTCGTGGACGAATTAGAACTACGTTAGAGATGTTGATTACGAAATTTTGAAGTAAACATCACTTCCAAACACTAGCGATTTTGCGGTGGAATGTTGACGTTTGATTACGAATTGTCCAGAGGACCCAAACACTTTAACGTTCAAGGATCCGTCATCGTAATCATCGAAACTTCAAGAGCCATTTTTCTGTTCAAAACTGAAATTAACTCGTCGAAAATGTGTTCACTGTGTTTCGGATGGCGAATAAAATACAGTGAACACATGAATATATTCATGATTTTGAACGAAAAAACAGCTTTAAAAAATTATCGAGTTGATGACGGATCCTGCCTCCTTAAACGAATTCTCGTTATTCCGTGTCATCGGCTCAAAGATTGGCGTTCCCCACAAAAGAGAACATTACAAATGTAACTCGATGTTCTGTGATATGTCTACTCGCAGAAATTGTCCTTCATTTATTAATCTGTTTGTTAATTACAGTCACCCCACGCAGTTGAATCACCCACAATTTATGAATCAGCTGACTTCAAAAGACAAAATTATTATAAAACTTGTCACAAAACATCACAAAATTATTTTTACTGATAAAAAACTATGTGTAAAAATAATTCTGTGATGTTTTGTGACAAGTTTGATAGTAATGTTGTCTTTTGAAATCAGCTGATTCATAAATTGTGGGTGATTCAACTGCGTGGGGTCACTGTATAACTAGTTCTTTCGCACAACATCAACAATAGATATGTTAATTAACGCAGCGACACGAATTAAGACTAAAACAGCCAAATTTTCACATACTTTCATCGTCATTAAAATTTTATGGAAATGTTCATTTTATGTTGGTGGTAAAACACACGAGCAAAACAAACATTTTTGATTTTTTTTATCACAGTCCTAAAAAAACTGAATGATTATAATCCCTTCGAAAACAGTTCTAAAGGTTTCTGTTTCGACATCATATCATTACGATATTCACCTAATTGAAAAACATCAACACTTCCGTGCCTAAAATTACGTTATTCTGACTACAATTTATCTCCGTATCAACAAAAACACTCTTATTTATGCTCTAGAACATCCGTGCGTAACAAAAAATTATTGAATTTTGTTGTTCATTCGTAACAAGTTTGGTGTTCATATTACCATCCTGTTCATTTTTTCAAAAAAAAATTTGTGTGAGTTCTAAAATGCCTTGATGGATTCCTATGAGGATCTCTGAAAGAACTCCTGCATTATTGATGAAGTTCTTCTTAGGATTTTCTTAACAAAATGCTAATAAAACTGAAAAAAACCTCGAATCTCTGAATATTGCCCTACAAGATTTGTTAAAGAAAATCGAAGAGACGTAAGAAATTTAAACATGAACAATTAGAAAAATACATAAGTTAGAATAGCTAACTTATGTGGAACCTTCAATGAAGTTTTGAAGAATCCACAGAGTTTGGAAATATTATTTGAAAAATTATTAGATAAAAGTTTGAATCACCGCAATAACATTTTGATGAAATGCTGGAGATATTATGAGAGGATTTTCTGGAGAAACTTAATGAGGAATTCCAGGTCAAATTTTTCGAGGAATTCTTGAAAAAGTTCATAAAAGATTTTATCGGAATAAAGCCTGAGGAATTTTTCGGAGCCATTTCTAAAAGTAACCATGGTTGATTTTTTTATAGAATCCATATGAAAAATGGAAAAAAAACGACTTAAGAATTATTGTAGGATTTCTTGCAAAAATATCGAAACTATGGAATGAACCTTTGTGCAAAGAAGGAATATGTGGTGAATCTCCTATAACTAGTAACTGAAAAAAGCGATGGATGAATCAGTGGGAAAACATTTGGAGGAAATCCTAGGATAATCGCTGTCGTTTTTTTTTTTCAGAGTAATGATTTTCTATGATTTTCTTGACAAAATTTGTGAAGGAATTCATTTAAGCACCCCTTGAAAAATTGCTGGCAGCATCCCTGGAGACGCTCATAATGGTATTTCAGAAAGAATCACTATCTGAAGCATTCCTTGAAAATTTCTTCCAGAACTTGTGGAATAGTCGAAAAACATGTTTGTAAACAAATTTCGAATGTTTTCCACCATGTTTCATATGCTCATGAACGACACCCTACTATAAATGGGAACTGTCCTTGCCTTTTATGTTGGACAAATAAAATCGTTATTGAAAAATAAGGACTTAATATTTCTAGTAGCGTCTTGATAGCGGCGCAGCCGAAAATTTTTATGATTGAAAATCACGAAAAGGACATATTCTACCTTGTTTTACAGATGCAGATGAGAATTCCAGGCTTTTTCCAGGTTGAATAAAATTCCCTGAGAATTCCAGGTTTTCCAGGTTTTTCCAGGTAGAAGACACCCTGCTAGGCGAGCCCTGTCGCCACACCAGCTAGCATGTACTTTGTCTTGGCCGCATTCACCACCAGTCCAACTTTTGCTGCCTCGCGTTTCAGGCGGGTGTACAGGTCTGCCAACTTTTCAAATGTTCGGCCGACGATGTCCATATCATCCGCGAAGCAAACAAATTGACTGGATCTCGTAAAAATCGTACCCCGGCTGTTAAGCCCGGCTCTCCGCATAACACCTTCTAGCGCAATATTGAACAACAGGCACGAAAGTCCATCACCTTGTCGTAGTCCCCGGTGGGATCCAAACGAACTGGAGTGTTCGCCTGAAACCTTCACACAATTTTGCACACCTTCCATCGTCGCTCTTATCAGTCTCGTGAGCTTCCCGGGAAAGCTGTTCTCGTCCATGATTTTCCATAGTTCTACGCGGTCGATACTGTCGTATGCCGCCTTGAAATCGATGAAAAGGTGATGCGTTGGAACCTGGTATTCACGACGTTTTTGGAGGATTTGCCGTACAGTAAAGATCTGGTCCGTTGTCGATCGGCCATCAACAAAGCCGGCTTGATAACTTCCCACGAACTCGTTTACTACAGGTGACAGACGACGGAAGATGAACTGGGATAATACTTTGTAGGCCGCATTAAGAATAGTGATCGCTCGAAAGTTCTCACAATCTAACTTGTCGACTTTGTTGTAGATGGGGCATACTACCCCTTCCTTCCACTCCTCCGGTAGCTGTTCTGTTTCCCAGATTGTGCCTATCAGCCGGTGCAGACAAATGGCCAGCCTCTCCGGACCCATCTTTATGAGTTCAGCTCCGATACCATCCTTACCAGCAGCTTTATTGTTCTTGAGCTGGTGAATGCCATCCTTAACCTCCCTCAAAGTGGGGGCTGGTTGGTTTCCATCTTCCGCAGTACTGACGAAGGCATTTCCTCCGTTGTTCCGTCCTTCATTGCCTGTGCTATCAGCACCATTCAGGTGCTCGTCGAAGTGCTGCTTTCACCTTTCGATCACCTCACGATCGTCCGTCAGAATGCTCTCATCTTTATCCCTGCACATCTCGGCTCGCGGCACGAAGCCGTTGCGGGATGCGTTGCGCTTCTGATAGAGCTTACGCGTTTCCTGAGACTGGCACAGCTGTTCCATCTCCTCGCACTCCGTCTCCTCCAGGCGGCGTTTTTTCTCCCGAAAGAGGCGGGTCTGCTGTTGCCGTTTCCGTCTATATCGTTCCACGTTCTGCCAGGTCCCTTGCTGCAGCATGACCGCCCACGCTGCATTCTTCTCCTCCAAAACCTCCTGGCACTCCTCGTCGAACCAATCGTTCCGTCGACTCCGTCCCACGTACCCGACGTTGCTCTCAGCTGCATCGTTCATGGGTGCTTTCACTGTTCTCCAGCAGTCCTCAAGAGGGGCTTCGTCCAGCTCACCCTCTGTCGGTAATGCAGCCTCGAGATGCTGCGACATCCGGTTGCTTGAGTCGCTCTAGGTCATACCGGGGCGGCCGTCGGTACCGTACGTTGTTAATGACGGAGAGTTTTGGGCGCAGTTTGACGATCACCAGATAGTGGTCAGAGTCGATGTTAGCGCCACGATAGGTCCTGACATCGATAATGTCGGAGAAGTGCCGACCATCAATCAGAACGTGGTCGATTTGCAATTCTGTCTGCTGTGGTGATCTCCAGGTGTATCGGTATGGAAGGTTGTGCTGGAAGTAGGTGCTACGAATGGCCATATTCTTGGAGGCGGCAAAATCAATCAGTCGTAGGCCGTTTTCGTTCGTTAGCCGGTGGGCGCTGAACTTTCCAATCGTCGGTCTGAATTCCTCCTCCTGGCCAACCTTAGCGTTTAGATCTCCTATGATGATTTTGAAGTCGTGGCTTGGGTAGCTGTCGTACTCGCGTTCGAGCTGCGCGTAAAAAGCGTCTTTTCATCATCAGTGCTTCCGGAGTGCGGGCTGTGTACGTTTATTATGCTGAAGTTGAAGAACCGCCCTTTGATCCTCAACTTGCACATTCTCTCATTGATCGGCTACCACCCGATCACGCGCCTCTGCATATCACCCATCACTATAAAAGCTGTTCTCAGCTCATGTGTATTGCCGCAGCTCTGGTAAATGGTACGGTTACCTCTAAACGTTCGCACCATTGATCCTTTCTAACACACTTCCTGCAACGCTACGATGCCGAATCCGCGGTCCTTCAGCACGTCGGCGAGTATGCGTGTGCTCCCGATGAAGTTGAGAGATATACAGTTCCACGTACCGAGCTTCCAATCGCTAGTCCCTTTACGTCGCTGTGGTCTTCGCCGATTGTCCCGGTTCGTATTCTCTCGTTGATTATTCATTGCTTGATTTTTTTTACGGCTGGCTTGCAGGGCCTGACACCAACCCCCTAGATTTCCGGAGGACCATTCCGCCTAAATGTTCGGAGGACCATAGTGCGCAGTTTAGCTTAGAGTCACTCCTAACATGGAGTACAGACGCTCAAGGTTTGCAAAAACAAACCCCCCCTTCCCTGTCAGCATACGACCAAAGTTCCCACCGGGGGTTGGTTACCCGATCTTCCCTAAGGTTACTCGTACCCCGGCCAGTACCGCGAGGAGGTAGGGATAGGAGTTGCTGGGCAAGAGGCTAAGGACCGCACATAGTCTATTTTATTCCTTCAGGTACGCGAGGTACCAATGGTACGCCATGCCCAGACATTTACCAACCGTGGCTTCGTTCTATAATCACCTTAAATAAAATGAAAGTGATATGGAAGTGCTCGTTGTACACCAAGCTGAAAAGCAGGCTCTAGCCAACGCTCTAATTCAGTTGAGACGTAACGCCGTAAAATTTCCGAGAACACATTCCGATACTCAAAACGACACTGTACCCAACCTAGGTTCCGAAATCAGAATCACAAACGGTCCTAGATTTCCAACATTACTGTATGGGCCTGGGGTGGGACACATTGCATCTCGAAGTAAACAATAACGGCTAATTTTATCACGAGCACGCAGTCATTACGCCGTTTGCTGTGGTAAACAATATCACCAAAGATGACGCCTGGCAGCACTCGGTTCCATAAGACGACGACGACGCCAAACCGAAACCGGTGCCCCTACCGGCGACGAAATCATCGCTATCCTAAACACTCGCGCACTGTCGTCGTCGTCGTCCAGGTCCAACCAACCAATAACGCATAGTGGTACCGCAGACAGGCCAAATTATCAAAAAAAATTAAATGTGTACTTCACAATGCCAGGTAATAAGGAGCTACTCTGAAAAAATCATACTAATCAGTTCAAATTACGAAATTACGAAATTACGAAATTAGGTTTTTCGGTCCCCGGTGCTAGTTCCAAATTTTTGAAAACAATTGCTGAATCCAACATTTCTGTATTTTCAATGGCACGTCTTTGTGCATTCAGTACCTTTTTTTGTTGAACTGTGTAATTCAGTTCATTTTGAGCACGGTAAAATAAATATTTACAACTAGTGGTCCCGGCAAACTTCGTCTTGCCATCAAGTAGGCTGTTGAATACGCTATAGATCGTCCCATACAAAATGACAGTTCCGTTCACTCTTGTTTTTCCGACTTTCCCGGAGAAAATCTTAGGATTTTTATACATACAAACATGTCGGAACCCTTGAAGAACAAAACGGAGAAATAATCATTCAAATCCGTTAAAACGTTCGTAAGCCATTTCGTGACATACAAACACCACTCCATTTTTATTTATATAGATGTCACTATTTGTCATATATTATCTTCAAATTATCACTTCATTTTACATATTTGAAAGAAAAATTGATAAGAATTTTTCAAATTTTATTATTCAAAATTATTATTTGATTATTATTTGAGAGTGTTTTTGATAGCCAATCATTAAAGATTTGGTCATTACTGATTATATTTTTCATCAAACATTGTATACGATGGTAAATGGCCGCTTTCTTCAACGAATGGAATCACCGTGCATGGGGACCCAACCCAAAGCAGCAGCGTGACTTAGCCTGGTCCGTTGTTTACGCATTCTCCAATCCGGCGGCGGCGACGACGACGACTTCAGCTCGCTGCTCTGCTACCTCTAATAGACCCGTTTGTGACACCCCATGTGTGCGAGCGCGCTTTTCCTTTGGAGTAACGGTGGGTGGGTGGCAATCGTCGTCCCCCGCACCCAAAGGCCAAAGGAAGTGGCCCCGGAGGTGACAACGGCGGAAGGAAATTTTATTTTAAATTATGACACTTTTAGGTTTTTCTTGGGAGCATTTTTCAACTTCGACAGCGAACCACCCGCCGACCAGCCGTTTAAGCAGGTGCCTTCTGGAAGGGGTCAGCGAGGTGGGCTGACGGGCGGAGGACGCCGGCCGTAGATGATGTAAACAAAAGATTTGTTATTCTCCGCGTCAAAAGCGTCCTCTTCTTGTGGCGCATTCTGGGCTGCTGTTGCTGCTGATGTTGCTGGACTGCGACGACAAGTGATGATGATGGTCCACAGAGACGCCTCTTAGCTAGGCCAAGTAGGGGCGTAGTAAGGGATTTTGGGGCCCGGTGGTGGAGTCAAGTTTTAGGGATCCCATAATATGAGTGTGCACCGCTTCAATCTTCCATAGATCAGTTTTTTGGATATTTATTGAAACTTTCATTTGAGAATGCAATTGTTGCAAGTTTTATGTGTTTATAACAAACACTGGCACCTATCGCTTGTGATTATATTCAGTATTTTGCTTTCTGAATGTTTCAAATAGGTTTATGCGACAAATTGCAAAATTATGTTTTTTTTTTCAGAATAAGTTATACATTCATCCAACGAGGCTCGCCGATTTTCTGACGGTGGGCTTATAACAAAGTTAGTGTTGCTGTATTGGAAACATTCATATTGGAGAATAATCATCTCACTGTCATGTCATCACTTGGTAGTGTAGTGGTTAGATACTGGAATCTGAATCCAGAGCTAACGTGTTTGCGGCTAGTCATGAACTTTTTTTTATTTTCATCGAAATTTTGTGGTATTTCAAATTAGTTTGTTGGAATTTCTTGCTAAACGTCTACAATGATTAAGGCGCTAGGATCCTGGGACTCGGTGTGGACCCGCCATACCCCTCAGCTACGCTACTGTGGTCAAGTCGGATGCTGTTGCTGTAGGTATGTGGTGTGAAATGGGACCAAACACACCACCGTTTTTAACTGCGGACACGTGCGTCTTCATCATCGCCGTTGTCGTCGCCGATCCCGGGAAAGGGTGCTCAGACTCTCATAACCGGGGGAATGTTCGGATTTGTATATTTTCCCTGTCAAAGCGTGATATAAAATATAGATTCGAAACTATTACATGGTGGTGCTGTTTCTTTCCGTGCTCTAGTCACCAAAGTTTGACCGGGAACGCGGTTCCAAAAGTTGTTGCTTATTGGGGAGAATTTGGTCCATGCTATATGATGATAATGATAATGATTTCCTTACTTTGAGCACATAGATCCAATTGTAAAATGAAAACTGATTTCCATTGACAGTTTTCCACGGAATAGAAAATTAAATCTGTTGTCACTGACGTAGATAAAATAAAAGGAAGCAGGCTCTCTTAGAAGCCTACAGCCAGTGCACAGAGCTAGTTGTTGTTCCATCAGCTCTCCGTCAATGGAGGTCTAGATGTTACGTCCCTACTGAGAGAGGCTGCATGTTGCATTTTTATTTGTACTGTGCATTGCGCGATTAATTATCGCGACGGCGATCTTGAAAACTTTCAAAAATGCGTGTAGATCGCCGCAGGTACTTCAAATCGTTTTGGTGTCTTCTGCGTAGTAGACCAGTTTTCTATCCAAAAAAAATCCACCTACAGTATTATTCGAACCAACAACCTTGGTCTTGGGACTGAAAAATATTGATTCAACAAACTGGAAGCAGAGTGGATTTATATAAGAGTGGCATCAATGTCAAAATTGGAATAGCGGCGAACTGTCATTTTCATACAAATCAGCGTTTCAAATAAGCAGGAGACCTATCAAATTTGGAACATCACTCTTGTTTCTAGGCAGGTACTCATAAGGGTTGCGTACTGAACTGGTAGTGCAGCTTCGGCACACTTGTCATTCTGTCATCAGCTGGAGCCAGGAGGTCTGTTGGTATAGAAGTTGTTTCTCAAACAGTCAGGTTTGATAATACTCCTCAACATCATCAGAGTTCGATGACATACTCTAGAGCAGCGAGCCTTTGCTTCTTTGCGAGGGAGCGAAAAAATGCTATGCAGAGAGGCAACGAAAAATGAGCGAGCCAGAGTCTATGAATGGAGAGTGTGCACTTTCCACTCAAATGCACTCTTAATTGGAATGTTTCTTTTTACAAAGTTGCAAAGAACAAAATTGAAATTTATCTCTAGTTTTGTCATTATAAAGTAATAACAATGAAGTGTTTAGTAGTGTTTGCAGCAACACATACAACAAATAACATGAACTCAAAAACTTGATTTTTTTCGGTTTCCGCGCGTCGAGCAATTGAAAAAACAATGAATAGAAATTAAATAGCCGTTTGCTGCCCCTCTAGGAATTGACCGAAAACAGCTTCATCTGAGGCGTAAGTCTGAATAACTATTATATAGTTTTCACAAATTATGGCCTAAAGAGCAATTATTTTGTTACATCATTGTATTACACCGCAACGTAAACCGTAGCAATAAAAAAAATCTTCACGATAACAATACTCCTCTCGCCCCAAAACGTGTTTGTTTATTTTGCTCGATAGGTAGACAATTTGACGGTTCAATAGATAGACTTGGTTTCAGTCTTCGTGCAACTCTCCATTCATAGACTCTGGAGCGAGGAAGATGCAGCAAAAAACACCACAGAATGAAATTCCATAAAAAAAGAGCGCTCTCACAACTCCCCGAGGACTGCCTTGTCCGAGCGGGACACTGAAGAGTTCTTTTGAAGGTGAGCATCGCAGCAAGAGAGAGAGAGAGAGTACCAGAAAAATCCTTGCATTTTTTCTGCACTCTCACTTGACTCGCTTAAGGTTCTGCGTGTTGAAAATTTTGAGTTCAGTTTTTACTTCTCAGAAAAACGGCAAAATCGCCTCATCTTTGCATTGCAGAAGAGTCACTATAAAGCCTGCAAACAGCTTCAGTTCGTCATGCAGCGCTCTTTCCTAAAGGCCCAAAAAAGCAATGGTAAAGGAACGGTAAGTAGCGTAGCCAGTGGAATGCGTTGGGTGTGGTTCGCACCGGGCTAGGGGCCCCAAAATCGCAGTGCGGATTATTTACTGCATTTAAACTCTATGTCATTATTTATTCTATTGGAAACTGACAATTTGTAAGACCATAACATGAAAATGAGCATAGCAAGAATACGTTTTAGAAGAGACTTGGATCCGCAGCGATATAAACGGGCCCCATGATTATCCTTTATTTTTGATACATCACGGAAAGGTTTAGAGGGACTCGGGAACACCGTGGCCCTAGGCCCCCGTATTTAAGGTGCCTTCACGTAAATTAGTTTTTTCCTTGTTGTTCAATCGAATGAAAGTATGATACGGTATCGATATCTCCTTCATAGCTAATTGCAACACTGAGATAGATTCAGGTTCCCATTCTGAATATGTTGAGTCCAATAACGACTATGGATTCATAAATACTTTCCAACCAAGCCTACCCAAGATTGTAGGATAATAAAAAAAAGCGTCGGTGAGCCATGAGCAGGGATGAAAAGTGGCAAACATGTCTGCTAATCGGGAACAAAAACAAAACAAAATGCTCGCGAACTCTGATGATCGTGAGCGTTTTGTTGCGGATTTACTCGTATCTGTCGTGCTCGCGAGTAAATGAAGATTAAGTGATTCGTGAACGTGTTCGGAGCTGTTCAGAGCTCTTGAGAGAAAAAAGCTATTCAGGTATCTTATTTATATCATCAAAAAATTTGTACCAGCATCCACCCATATTTATCCTCGGATTACTTTCAGTAATTCTTCGGAATATTTCTATGGATTTTTTCCCCGTTAATTTATGTGAGTTTATGTCATGGATTTACATAACCATTTTTGATTAAATACATGCAAAGGATCCTCCAAAAGATCAACTTTAACAAGAAGTCCAGGAAACTTTTTCCAGCACTTCCATGTAAAAATACAGAATATACTGAACAATGACACTAGGAACTACTTTGATAACTCCTGGAAGGCTTAATCTGGTCGAAAAAAAAGGTTAAATGTTAATTCAAACGGTATACATGTATTGATATCTCTTCAAATCATAGGGGATTTTTTAAGAAATTGCCAGGATTTTTTCAAGGATATTTCATGAATTTAAACAGGAGTCATTCAAGGAATGCAAAAGGGTTTCCAAGATTTTCCCGCAATGGTACGCCAAGAAATCCCTTCAAAGGTTTCCCCAAGTATTCCTTTGCAAATAACACCAAGTATTTCCACCAAGTGTCTCTCTTAAAACAACCTTATTAAAATCTCTGAAACACCCACCAAATAAAAGCTTAAATTTTCGCCTTTCAGTTGATGCTTGAATGAAAATGATCAGCCAAGTAATTTTCTAACATTAAATGGGTAAAATCTACTTTAAAATGGGTAATTCTCTCAAATTTGCACTATAAATCATTAAAACCATGTTCTAGACCCCTCGATGGAACATTTCCGTTTTAGAACTTTATGAAAAAGGAGAATAAAAGCTTTAAGTTGGTAAGTATTTTGGGCTTATATTTTCTTCTTCTTCTTGGCATTGACGTCCTCACTGGGACAAAGCCTGCTTCTCAGTTTAGTGTTCTTATGAGCACTTCCACAGTTATTAACTGAGAGCTTTCTTTGCCAAATTGCCAAATTCGCATTCGTATATCGTGTGGCAGGTACGATTATACTCTATGCCCAGGGAAGTCAAGGAAATTTCCATTATGAAATGATCCAGGACCTACCGGGATTAGCGATGGGCGATTTTGAATCGATGTTCCGAAAATCGATTTTCTCGTTCCGATTAATTGATTTTTTGGATCGATGTTTGGAGCACTCAAAATCGAGTGGATCGATTTTTTTTATTCGATTTTTGTTTCGATTCGTAAGGTAGAAATTGATAAGAATTTTTAACGAGTTGATGACCCATAAGCCTTGTTTTTCATCAGCCTTGAAGTGTTTGATACATAATTTTAAATTTAAGGAATTCTAAAAATCGTATGCAAATTCATTTGGTCTTATTTGTAGGGCATATTAGGGTAATTTTGCATATGAGCTTGAAAATCGAATCGATTCAGAAACATCGATTCAAATCATACGATTAAATCGGTGAATCGAATCGACGTATCGAATTTTGAATCGATTCAGTAACATCGATGATCTGGTCAAATTCGCCCAATGCTAACCGGGATTTGAACCCAGACACCTTCAGCATGGCTGTAGCTACGTACTCAATCCACTCGGCTAAGGAAGGCCCCATTTGGGCTCATATATTGTTTTCTAAATGAATCTTCTGTTTCATAGACACAGTGTCATAATCATCTTAGAAGTTTGCGAGAGTTCTTCAGACAATTGAGATTTTTTTAGTGATGTGCGCAAAATTTGCTATTAATTTCAGAAACTTCTTCAGCGATTTCAGATATCTTGTTATGAACTGTTCCCAGGTTTTTATGTTGCGAATTTTCGAAAAGTTTGAGTAGGAAATACTGTAAGCAAACTATTCTACATCGTACAGGATAGCTCTATAATTAAAAGCAGGTTAGTAGTGTTTGATCCTTTGGTCGCGTTGCTTGCTCCTGCGGGGGCGGATGATGCGGACAGGATCAATCGTGTTGCGCGTCGCTCGCGCGGCACGATATTATATAAGAGTCGCAGATCGCGTGATAAGTGTTAGTACCCAGACAACCAGAATGTACGAATAACCAAATCACCTTTTGCGTTATGCGATGCTTATATGCGCAAAATTTCACGTATAAGATGTCGCGAAAAGGCCTTATACGTACAAAAGTGGAGGCGATATACGTGCATGTTTTATATGATGAAACATAACATGCAATGCGAGTGTGTAGATTTTCTTGCGAATTAGTATGTACTCTTTTGCGACTTAATTTCTGATAACAAAATTTATTTGACAGCTGCTACGGATTGATCCGACTTACTTTGTACAAGTATACGGGAAGAAATTGAATGTACATATTGACTCAGAAAATAGCGTTTTATGCGAGGAAACTCATCGATCAAACGATTTGATCCACCATTTGGTGCGGGAGTGATGCAGTTTGTACAAATAAACGACTTTGTTCGTATACTGCTATGCGACTTCTGGTTGTCTGGGTAGTGTTTGATCCTTTGGTCGCGTTGCTTGCTCTTGCGAGGGCGAATGATAAACACTTGTTCGGCATACAATTTCGAATAATATCGCGAATCCGGTCAGGCGTGAATATATCAAGGATCGCATCATCATCTGAAGATGACTCCCAGATCCTTACCTTATCCCACTAACCCAATATCCTTTCCATGACAACTATGGAGATGCAGAAGATTCTTCGGTCTCTAAAACCAATGGTTGTCTAACTAACATTCCTTCCCTTCCCCGATGACCGTAAGGACGTGGCCGGCGCACAGTGGCCCAAAGCTGGCCAAAAGTCAAAAAATTTAAGTTTGCAAATTCCTTCTCGAATATTTTTTCTTGATTTCTCCATTATTGAATAACAATTCCCCAAAGTTTCAGATCGATCGGTGTATATTTCGATTTTTCACAGCATGCGACCTGGAGAGATGTCAGCTGAAATTGAACCTTTTGAATTTTTCAAATATCGTGAATGTTGTTCTATATAAATTGCAGTTTGTGTACTAAATCATGACCAAACCTTTCTCAACCGGTCTCATTCGAAAGAATATACCTTAGGCTTTGTGTTGAAGATATTTCAAACCATATTTGACATGTTTACCATTTGAGAATGTCAAGAAGTGCATAACATAGAGCTCCTTAAAAAATAAGGCATTTTTTCAAAGGTAGTGCAAGATATCTGGGAAACGCTCTAAAGTAATCATATACCCCTCAATGTGTGGCAAATATTCCAAAATATTCGATGTACTATGGCTTCTCTTGCGCTTTTTTGCGCCAAGATAAGAAAAAAATATTTTTAGTTACACTACGAATCAGCCCATCAGACCATCATACTTGATATAAATATCGCATTTTTTACCTTTATAAGCTCCCGAATAGATTCAAAAACCACCTCAAGCTTGCCCACGATATTTAACTTCAAATTGGCATCATCAACAACGTTTCATTTGATTTTGATCTGAATACGGATTTCATTGATTGAATTACAAAAATGTGCTATTATAAACAAATTCTGTCAAATGTACCGGAAATATCGATTTTCTGTTTCAGCGACTATTTCTATCAAATTACCTCTAAAAATCATGTTTTGTCAAATAATTAGCATTTTTGAACGTTTTGTGTGAGAATTGTACTTTTGACCAGCATTTGTATGGGATGCGGCCACTGTGCGGCCATCAGGAGAAATTCAAAAGTTTCCAGCATAGGTTATTTTGAGGAATCCGCCAGGAATTCCTTCAGAGATTCCACCAGCAAATCCATCAATATTTCCTCCAAGGATTCTATCAGTAGTTCCTCTAGGGATAAGGAGTAATTCTAGGGAATTAAATACGTGCTCGTCCAGGAGTACACCAAAGTTTTTTTTACACGGCTTTTTTCACACGTCTTTTGGAATTTACACGGTACTTTTTTGCACGGAAGTCATATTTAATACGTTTTTTTTTATAATTTACACGGATTTCGTATTTAACACGGTTTTTTTTTCTTATATACACGGATTTCAGAACTAACACGGTACTTTTTACACAGATTCCAGAATTAATACGATTTATTTTTTCACGAATTCCGAAATTAGCACGTTTTTTTTGTGCGGAATTTTTTTGCACGGCACGGGGGACCGTGCAAAAAAGACCTTAGTGTACTTATAAAGAATCAATCATATATACTACAAAGGATTCTATCAGGAGTTCCTTCGGAGTTTCCATTAGGAGCCCCTCTAGGGATTCCATCGGAAGATCGTTTAGGGATTCCATCTAGAGTACTTTTGGGGATTTCATCAGATACTCTTCTAGGGATTCTATCAGGAAATTCTTCAGGGATTCTATCTGGAATTCCTCCAGATAGAAAACATTTCTAAATCATCGAAAACCAGCTTTTGAGCATCCAAAGCATTATGAATTTTGATGATAAGTATTCTTTACCACATAAAGCTTGAATTCTGTGGCAAATTAAGCAAATAAATCGCCGTACAAGCTGAGAAACTTGTGTGCAAGTTGGCCGATATCGAAAAACTCTTTATTTTCAACAGCAAATATTCCAAAAACTTCACATGCTATGATATTTTCAAAAACCGCAATGAGTTCAGCAACCCTAAATTGATTTAAAAACGATATTGTGCTTGTGTCAAAAATATGGTTCGCAGTGTTCAGCTTTAGCTTCAGTTCAACAGCGTTAACTCGTTGCACTACACTGATAAAAATCCACACGTTCGATCCGTGTGTTTAAAATTATGGATCTTTTCATGAATGTTAATATCGATTGGTTGTGGTTTTCATACAAGTTTCGTGTGTGTTATATATTAAATTCGTTTGTTTTGCTTTAAGGACTGATTCATCAACCGGGAATAAAGATTCTATCGTTTTTCCACAAAAGTTCCTAGCTTTCCTTTCAGATTCGAATGCGTCAACCTATGGGTGCATAGATCATCACCCAACACGTTTTCAGTGTGTTTTACTTATGGTTATCTTGTGCTATTCACTTTCGATTTCCATGTTCAAAATTTCTAGATTGCTTGTGATCCACTAATATTGAACTAATTTGCGGTCGGGTTGAACGACAGTCATCATCATTCTTCCAAAGAGAAGAAGCAATATTTGACGCTGATAGAGGAAAATTTGCGGGTCCGATTTCTTTTTTATTAGTGCATGCTGTCTGAAATAACATTGCATTTTTTCTATAAAACAATGCATTACTTTCATCATTGAATAAAGTGTACGGTTTAGGAAAAACAATGGGATTCGAATAACAGATTTTCCTAGTTTTCAGCTTCGAATAAATGGAATATGCTAATCCCGGGCTTCCAAATCCATGGATTTGCGGCGTCCCGCTTGTCGCTGGCTCACTTGTTTGTGAAAAACATTCAAGTGAGCTTGCGGAAGCAGAGGTGCCTCGAATATATATTTTGGGGAGTAAGGGTTCTACTACCAAATTTCTTCTTTCAATCTCACGATATTCATGATCTGTCACACATGGCTGCCTTAAGTCACTACATTCATATTAAATAAGTAAAGCGGTCAGTCATCATTATTTAAACTTTAGACATTCATGTTTTGATTCACACGACAATCTAATGTTGATACCGTGAATGCCGTGAAGTCAATGACGAAATTCATATGGCTACCACACTCGAGAAGATTTTTCTCAGTGTAATGAAGTAGGAACTATAGTCTATCTATCAGAGTGACTATAGTGGGAACCTATCAATGTGATGATTATCGTTACTAAATTTAGAATACGGGTTCGCTATCTTACCAAAATGCGATGTTATGCACCGCGGTGCGACTGATGCTGTTGGAATACAAGTAAAACAAGATACTTTTTCCAGTCAACTGAATGTGGTCGTGGATGAAGTTCAGAAGAGTGATGACTAGATCTAGGGGAGCTGGGGGCAAGAAAAACACCCTAAGATTCATTCAAAGTCTGAGAGAGAAGTTAAGTCTATTTTCAAATTGCAAGGCAATTTTCACCCATTATAGAGTAAATGTACATAATATATATAAGGGTATTAAACACCCATTATTCGAAAAATAATAAAATCAGTTTTTTAATATCTCCATATATCAGAAAATAATGAGCATTTTTTCCACATTAAAGGGTAATGCCGAGTTTACAGTGTAATGGTATATGCAAATAACACTCCCATATAATTGACAAAATATAGAAACTTAAATTACCATTTTTGGAAAATTCAACTTTGCCGAATATTTCTAATCAGTATTTCCATCAGTATAACATCTGAACGTTGTATTTGTCAAAAACATAACTATAACCCTGATTTTTTTTACGATCGATTCTTTTGACGAACCCCTTAGGTTGTGAAGGTCGTTAAAAGATGTCGGAGTTTATCAGAAAAAAATCTTACAGGATTTCTTCGATAGAAATTTTAGGAAAACTCTCTGGCTGAACTACGGAAGCAGTTCTGATGAACTATGCTTAATCATATTATAATCGATTGCGATGCCGTATGCATGATTCACTTAAGTAAAATGTGTTCTGCGTAATTGCAACTCTATTTGATTAGATATTCTCCGATCAATCCAACTCTGATCCATATCTGTGAGCTATCCGTAACTGCCCGAGCAAAGTTGGGTAACAAAATGATAACAAGTTGTGTTATCCGATAACAAGCATTTGATAACATATTTTGCTTTCTTCTTCTTCTTCTTCTTCTTTCTGGCATTACGTCCCCACTGGGACAGAGCCTGCTTCTCAGCTTAGTGTTCTTATGAGCACTTCCACAGTTATTAACTGAGAGCTTACTGTGCCAATGACCATTTTTTGCATGCGTATATCGTGTGGCAGGTACGAAGATACTCTATGCCCTGGGAAGTCGAGAAAATTTCCAACCCGAAAAGATCCTTGACCGGTGGGATTCGAACCCACGACCCTCAGCTTGGTCTTGCTGAATAGCTGCGCGTTTACCGCTACGGCTATCTGGGCCCCTTATATTTTGCTTTCATTTTGGTTGAATAAGCAGGCAACATAACAAACGTGATAACAAAAATTTATAATAAAGATATCATATAAATATCTCATTGTGTTATCATTCGAAACTCATGGATAACAAGTTTTGTTATTGAGCCAATTTTCCTCATTGTTATCAATTAGTTATGTAGATCGAATTATGATAACAAACATTTGAAGTTATCAGGCTTCCGAATTCTCACTCACTCTCACGATAATGGATTTATCCCTCACAGCAATTTTCAGCGATCAGCTGCCTTGGGATTTTATCCGTCCACAAAACAAAGCGAAAATAGATAATTGCACATTTCCGCAGCTGCGAGAAGTTTGTTTTCTCTTTCTCCGATCCATGGAGAATTTTTCCTGTATCCATCGCCACGAGCAGCAGTTGCTTTTATGCACCAAATTAACCACTCCTTTCGTCAAATTGGTGTGGTAGCATGGTTAGCGTGCACGCATCGCGGTTGTTTTTAGCAATGTTCTAGGTTCGAATCCCATCGCCGGCACTAGTTTTTGTTTATCCACATAGTGATAATTCTCCGGAGCAGTTGGTGAGCGAAAATATGATGGAGTGAAAATCAAATTATCCACAGAGTGGAGTGATTTTCGGTCATCCACCATCGTAGCTCCAGGGAAAATTAGTGTGAGCGATAAAAGATGTTCACGCGAGAAAGCGAAAAAAGCATTCTCCTTACGTGCGAAAAATCGTAGATTTCGCATCATTGATACGAAAATTTAGAACCCTGGAAGTTATTCACCCCTCGGTGGAATCCTCGATCTGACAGCTAAAAATTCGTTGATAACAAGAGTCTTCGTATTGATAACAAAAAATAACAAAATGAAATCATGATGAACATTTTGTTATCACTATGTTATGCGGTTGTTATTCGACTTTGCTCGGGTGTGTGGTTAAAATTTTAGTGACTTATTCTAAGCAAAAGTGAAAAGTGCAAGAGCTTCCTTATAATAGTAATCTATAAATGCAAGGAAATAAAAATAACCCTATTTGGTATTTCATAACAATAGCTTCCTTAATTCAGTTCAAATTAATTGTAGGAATCTACTGTACCCTCCCTACACCACTAGCCTCCTCTACAAAAACCGTATCATCGAATATTCCTTTACAAAAAAAACCTGAAGAAATAGCGCCACCGAGACGGTGATGTCGTCGTTCTTGTCCCGATGAACATTTCGTGCTTCTTCTATCCCCATCTAATTGACACCTCAGCGTCACGTCCCATGAAGAGTGCTGATCGAGAGGCGTTCAACCAGTTTGGATCACGCCCCTCCTCTCATGGCTGTGAATTGCGGATCTGGATAATTGCTTCTACCATGGTCGCTGGTCGCACATAATCACACACTTTACAATTTGGACACAATCATCCTCAAAGAGGAGGGAAGATGCCCCCGAAAAAAAAAACATAAACGCCAAGAGTTGCCGCCAGGCTATGATCGATCGAAGAGTCCCGGTCCCGCCTTGATCGGTGGACAATGGGATTCTTCAGCGTCAGCATCGGTAAACGGGTTTTGGTTAAACTCTCCTAGCCGTAATACAAATAGATTCGATGAGCTGTCTATGGACGGACGAATGCTCATCGCACTTGGTACCCCTCGAACTATGTTTGTTTGCGGTAATTGTAGGTCTTTGGCACAGTCGTCTACACTTCAGATTCGGGTCCCCGACGGCGCTGATATGCTCTCAATGTGATGATTTCACAGTTTTTTTTTTATCTTTGAACCATAATTGACAACTTAACTGGAGAGTTGTTCCCTTTTCTTGTGGATCAGATGGAGAATCAAAGGATTCTGATAGGTTCAAATTGTGACCACGTAGTTCAAGAACTGTGCATGTGGCTGATCATCTTCGAGTTTTAGATTCTTGATTTGTGTTGCATTACGCAAGGTGGTGCAAAATAATGATTTCTGACGTCATGATAAACGCATAAAGAATCTCGCAACATATTCTGTCCAATTTACATACAGTGAGTCACAGTGAAAATCGTCCACCTTGAACATTACCAGAAATGTAATTCGTACTATTCATGTATAGAACAAGAATTCAAATTAAATGGCTCGTTACGTTAGTTCGGCAAGGGTCTTGATAATTGTATGCAATTCAAGTAATTGAATATTAAAAGAATAAATTAAGCTTTAAATTTGTAAAAATAATCAATAATAAGGTCACAGCAGGCCCATGGCACGGGACGACTTTTAGCGTAGTCAACATCTCCATCTCATTTTCGGGTAATTTGAATCGAGAGTGCAATCAGAATGCAAAGTTTTGTTTAATGTTTATGATCCATACTCGAGCAAGTGTCGCAAACAAATCACTGATTGCTTGCTTCGAGGCTTGGGATGCCTTTTAATGTTTGTTCTCCTTCCAAACCATCAAAATGTGCTTCAACTTTTTGGCACTTTATTAGCTGATTTAACAATATCAAAAATTGATAATCAAACCATAACAAACAATTAAACAAAGCAATGGTCTTTATTTTCACAGTTGTCACAACTGACAGTGGGCGATATTCATTTATCGCCCGGGACATCCTGGCTACGAAGAACACTGTGTATCGATATATGGTTGTCATGGGCCTGGGTCACAGTGAAAATCGTCCACCTTGCCGTTATGCATGATTTTTGGTAATATTATAAAGTTTTCATTCATATCATTTCCTTAACTCGCGCACACACATACATTCAAGCACGATCTGCTATGCAAGAATGAAAAAGGTTTAGTTTTTTAGAGTATTTCCATTAAAATAGGACGAAATAAACAGACACCGTCAGATATAAGAAAACTTGTGATAAAACTACACAAAAATGGCAAAAATCAACTGAAAATCACCAAATTTGTTGGAAAAGGGTGTACTACCGTATAGAGTATAATAAATCGCTACAAAATTAAGCATTGAAGTAAAATCAAACCCAAAACATCGTTAAAGAAAATTATCAATGGAGCGGTTGAGCGTTAGCTTCTTCGCCAGGTTGATGCTGACCCCAAGATAAGTGCACCGAAACTCGCAATTGAAGCGAAAAAATATCTCAGGAAGCAGGTATCTCAGAAAAAGTATCTCATAAAGCCAGAAACTATGCGTAGAGTGCTTCGAAAACATAAAGATTCATGGCCGAGTTGCAAGTCGGAAGACGTTTGTATTACCGAAATACGTGAAATGTCGTATGGCAACAAAGTTGAAATTTTCAGTTGCCAAAAACGGAACCGTGCCAAAATCGGAACCCATATTTCAAATTTTATTTTCCAACTATTGGTTTTGAAAGCATCATTACAAAGTTAATACATCATTTTTATGGAATCATAAAGCGTTGAGACTTCGAAAAGGTTCACTTCGAAGCATTTTCCCGAAGGGTTATACTATGCTTTGAATCTATAGCTTCATAATATTATAATCTGGCAAACGATTTTCTGGTCGCGTTTTTACGCCTCAACGCCTTCAATTATTTTTAGAAGCTTTATGCATAATTTTTGCATAAGAGGGCCTTGTAAAACCAATAATCGCATAAGTGACTTTTATTGAAGAACTGGTCATTTTCTTAAAACTAAGAGAGAAAACGAAAACAAAAATGTTTTCTTTTAAAGACGTATTTGCGAATCAAAAGCGCTGGGTATTGCAAAATGGCATGACTTTTTTTTCTAATTAATTTAACATTTAAAATCAGTTTAATTTTTGGATTTTAGCATAAAATCTGAAAAATTCGGTAAGTTTAGAATTGCTTCTTCAATTTATGTTTCTGATAAAGTAAAGCATTTTATAATGAATGGTTGACTGTATCAAAAGGGCAAACATAAACATGAGAAGATGCATAAATGTCTTGTAATGTAGAATTTAATTTTAACTTGAAATAATTTTTAATTCAGCTTGATATATATTTTACATCTGCCTTATGAAATCAACTGAAATTTACAGGATCCTGTTATGAAACCTCAAGAACCTTATAGGAATCTTCAGGTTCTCATAAGAAATCTACAGAAAAAACGCTTGAGCTCAGAAGCATCTTGCCAAGCATCCGTAGAATCTCGCATAGAGTTCTCAGGATCTTGCTAAGGATTTTGCTATGAGTTAACATCTTGGAACTCCGCTGCGATGTTGCCGTAAATTCTCAAGTCTCCGATGAAAAAAATTAAAAGTTTATTATTATTAGGCTACCACTAGCACACCTCAAATTCCTCTGGGAACGTTTTCAAAACCCTCAAGCGTTCGCTACTACTAGAAATTCACATTATCCCGCTTAAAATTTACAAGACGCCCTAGAGTTAATTAGGAATTATCAGATTTTGGACATAATCCTCCATAACCAGTTATACACTCTGACGATCCCTCAAGAAGCTCTTAGTGTCCACTTGGAATCTGTAGATATCCTCATGAATTCGTTAAAATTTCTGAAAAGTCCCACAAGAACGACGAATCCCGTAAGGATTCTCCAGGGTACAGTTAGGAAACTCATAGACTCAGCTCGTAAGGAACGCCTTATAGAGTCTATAGAAAGGAGAGAACGTAGCCTTAAATTGTTGATGCAGAAAGATCAATATACACACCAATACCACAGACAAAAAGTTAAAACACTCTCAGTCGTATTTATCGCACGCTTCAATGGTAATATTGAAAATAAATTGTAGTTTGGACTGTATTCGTATTTGTCATGTTATTTAATGAAATTTAAAAAAGTTATGATACACGACATTTTGATGTACATATTTGTATCTATTATTGCGGTGTGTTTTTACATACGCAATGTATATAAATCCATAATAATAAAGACAGCGAGACAAAATTTATGATTGTAACTCTGTGTGAGTCATAGATTTTTCGTTGCTCTTATATCGGTGCTGGTGCTTTGTTCGAGCAAGCTGCTCCAAATCTGAAGAACCGTGTTTTTTTTATTGAATCACCTACTGGCAGACTCAAGTGGGCTGGTCACTCAATATGAATGTCTTTGAAAAAAGAATGGTCTTAAGTTTAGATACTGGTGGAGATTATTGATCTCATGAAACGTTGCCTATGTACAGTATTGGACAAAACATTTGCAACTTTTTCGATTTTCCATACAAAATGACCAACTTTGATAAACTATATCTCAGTTATTTATGGACCGATTTTAATGAAATTTTCACAGAATACCAGACATAACTTGAATTTTAACATATATTTTCGAGTGATTTTTCCAATCACAAGTTGAAAAGCAGTAACGGTTTAACTAAAGTGATTTTTTGACGATTTTTAATAATTGACATAAATAAACATATTGAAGGAATAGCCTCATGGTATCTTCAGCAAAGTTGTAGATTTTGACGAGATGAATAAGTTTGCTGAAGACAGCTTTTGTGTAGGGCTATCAAATTTTGAGATAAAAATTTTTAAATTTTTCGTCGAAAATTACACATTAGTCAAACCGTTATTACTTATGAACTCGTGATTAGAAAAATTATTCAAAAATATATGTTAAAATTCAAGTTATATCTGATGTTCTGTGAAAGTATCATTCGAATCGGTCCATAAATAACTGAGATCTAGCTTACCAAAGTTGGTCATTTTGTATGGAAAATCGAAAAAGTTGCAAATGTTTTGTCCAATACTGTATGACCAATGATCATTCTGAAGTAAATAAGCGCGTACGCGTGTCCTTAGTAGTTGGTGAGACAAACATGGAGATCTGGAATGTAATCGGTGTGGAGTTGACATGCTATTCAAGTGACTAATGCAACAGACACGATAAAACTTACGAAAATTTACAAATTTTAATGGTATTGAAAAATGTTGCCAAAAACGGATCCATTCTGTTGCCAAAATCGGGGGGTGCCAAAATCGGAGCATGCCAAAAACGGAATACCACTGTAAACTATTCAAACGGCAGTCGGCAGTTGATTACTGACGTTGTTCTGCACCTCTGGGCCAAATTTGAAAAAAAAAATCCCTTTTGAAGTTTATATGACAGAAATCACACGAAATATGCCACTTTAACTTGTTTAAACAAGGAGAATATAATAAAATTTTGTAGTTTTTAATTTTATATGGTTTTAAATATTAAAATAAAAAACATTTTTCTAAAAAATTTCTCGACCGACATTTGAAAAGGGCCAATGTTATGTTTAGTTATTACTAATAAGCCAATACATGAAAATGATATCTACCAAATTAACGCCTGGTAGTGATTTTCGGAAATTGTCCAAAGCATTCAAATTTGTATGAAAAATTCTTGGACAGGATATGCAGATACGCCCTTTTGAAATGTATGGAAAGAATATGGAATATGGTGGTTTCTGCTCCATCTATAATCAACGGTTAGCTAGCTGCATACATAATCATTACACTTTTGCGGTTATTCTTATATCATTCAATTTAGCAAGCTGCATAGAAAAAATATAATGTAACGCAGAATTTTCCAATTTGAGAGCCCCTTTCCTCCCCCACGTTACAGCTTTTGTATGGAAAATGTATGAACCGTAATACTACCGAACCCCCTTCGTTGCGTAATATTTGAACGATTCCGAATTTACACGTACACATATTATCTATACTGACATTGAAAAAGGACCAAAGTGTATTGGAAATATACACATTTCAATATAGCTGAACAATGACTCTACTTAAATTTATTCTACTCTGATCCACCCTTCTTGTTCTTATTCATGTTTTACAAATAGACACTGTATTAATTAACAACTGCGCGCAAAAGATTTGAATGATACACTTTCGATATTTGTACGGCTTTTTAGCGCTCCCAGCTCTGCTCTGTACAAAATGGCTCTGCACAGATTTTGACTCCTAATGAAGATTTGAATTATTATTTCACAGTAAGTCCAAATAAGGGTTTCAACTTATATATGATAGATTTTATGTATTTTAAGGAACTGAAGCATTTTGTACAATATGCTTTTCATTTGAGCTGGATCCTTGTTTTAATGGTAATTTGAACAAGTTTGTCGAGAGCTGGGAAGAGCAGAGTCTGACAAAATTTTCGAAATATCATATCACCAAGTTTCATGTAAAAAGCTTCTGCAATGCGACTGGTCGAGGACTAGGCTGACATAATGAGCTGGCATCGGACTCTGTGCATAGCGCTGTTTCACAGACCTGTCAGCGCTATAAAGTCGAACAAACATCGAAAGTGTACCGTGCAATTCTTTTGCGCGCAGTTGTTGATTACAACATTGGCATTTGTAAAAATATGTATAAGAAGAATCTATGACAAAAGGTCGAAAGACAAAAGGTCGAAGGGACAAAAGGTCGAAAGACAAAAGGTCGAAAGGACAGAAGGTCAAAGAACAAAGAAGAAGGGACAAAAGGTCGAAAATGTATTTTCAAAGAAGGAAAAATTTCCCACCAAGCAAATCATTTTCGACCTTTTGTCTTTCGACCTTTTGTCCATAAACCGTATAAGAACAATTAAGTTGAATCAAAATAGAATAAATTTATGAGAGTAGAGATTGAATAGATAAGAATAGAAAAGAATTAAATAGAATTGAATAGAATATAGAATTATGTACATACAGATATGTTATGTTCGAATGTTGCGATCAACTTTGATGTTCAAATAGATGAAAAAACAGATTTTAGTACTATACCATTTAATTCCACTAGAGTTTGTATCCTTTGACAGATACGCGTATTTCGACCTCAACTGTAAGGCCGTCTTCAGTGTCGTGTACTAGACTCGACTTTGATGTTCAGCTATATTTTGATGTGTATATATTTCAATTATAATTTGGCCCTTTTCTAATGTCAATCTAGACAATATGTGTACGTGTAAATTTTATGCAACTTGCTAAATTTAATGAAATAAGAACAACCGCAAAGGTGTAATGATTTTGTATGCACCTAACCGTTGATTATAGATGAAACGGAATTCACCATGCAATATTCTTTCCATACACTTCAAAAGGGCGTATCTGCATATCCTGTCCAAGAATTATTCATTCATATTTGAATGCTTTGGACAATTTCCTAAAATCACTATCAGGCGTTAGATTGTTAGATATAATTGTTCGTGTATTGGTTAATAAGGAATAAGTTATTACTAATAACTAAACATAGCATTGACCCTTTTCAAATGTCGGTCTAGATTTTTTTTTTAGGAAAATTTGTTTTTCAATATCTAAAACCAGAAAAAAAAACAAAACTACTTATTTTTATTTTTATACTTATTTTTTATACTTTTTATACAAGTAAAAATGGCATATTTTATGTGATTTCTATCATATAAACATCAAAAGAGCTTAACTCAAAATTCTGACTAAGGATTTTTTTTAAAGTCGGCCCAGAAGTGCAGAACAACGTCAGGAATCAACTGCTGACTGCCGTTTGAATGGTATATTTTATTTAATGATAACGGTAATTGCAGCGTCGTGTATAAGGTTACGATTCTGATGACACATTGATTTAAAATTTGATCGATCCAATGCTGAGGAAGTTAGCCATGTTTTTTCAATGTATTTTATGAAAAGTGTCACAACTTAAAGTAAAAATTTAGTATACAAAGTTTATAAAATTTATTTTTGGGAAAATACCTACGAAGTTAGAATAACTCATTGTCTTTCGAATGCGCAATGAATAGTTTCATTTGGACGTATAATCTCAGAGATATGGACAAATCACTTTTCTATGTTTTTAAGGGGGTGAACTCAAACTTTTACTCTGGAGCAGTGTTGATCAGACTCATTTCCCCGAAAATCGAATTGTGAAGCCATGAACTGTTATAACTGTGCGTTGTATTCCTGAGATGGAGGGGGAGGTGGTTGGGCTTGAGTGTTGCACATGGGATCCGACAGTTTCGATCTCGGTGGGCCGCAATTCAAGTTTCGGTGAAATGATTCGCACTCACTCACTCACTCATTTCATTTCACCGAAACTTGAATGGCTCTCTCTCTGGGATCAAAATTGATCGATTTTGTGTGCAGTACTCAAGCTTAACCATCTGCTTTTCTATCTTAGGAGGATAGATCATGGTTGTAGTAGTTCGTGGCTTCGTAGTTCGGAAAATGTTATTTTCGGGGAAATGAGTCTGAACAACACTGCTCTGGAGTGTGTCTTTTCTATGCAAATGTCAACGAACCATCTCATATACTTGTAACTCGTTCCGTAGTTCTACCAAGCATCAATTTCCTGGAGGCAATACAGTTCGTTGACCAGCTGCAGCATTACGTTTCACATTCCAGATTTGTGCTCCATGACCTGCAGGCGACGAGTGCGTCGCTGGACACATGTATGTGCCATTACCCTTTTCCGTTCCGTTTTTCCAAAGCCGGTCACGAACCGCTCAGCGACAGAAAAGCGGGAAAACGACTATTAATAGCGACTATGAATTCTGGTAAGTTGTTTGTTTTCATTTGAATTTCCCTCACTTCGCTGCCCGCCTCATCCTCTGTGATCATCTTATGTCAAACCAGAAAACGCCACCCTTACCGATCGACACTCTGCCGGCACCGGAATGAAAATTGTTTGGAGTTAACAAATGAATTAATGGATTATTTGTTTCCCCCCATTGCCACTTGGGTCTCATTTCTCGGTACCGCAAATCGGGGTATCTTTAATAATGCGGGTAACGTCCGTAGTACGAACTAAACTAAACTAAACTAAACTAAACGAAAACATAACGTCCCCTTGATGTTTAACAAGATAACCGGAATTTTGAAATTATATTTTTTTTTTCAAAAATATATCAAAGCTACCCCGTTTTACGGTACTAACAACGTGCTTGAGAGTGGAGCATTGCGGGTGGACATCGGGTGCGGACCGTAAAAAACGAGCGTTTCAAATCTTTTGGACTATACGAGCACATTGCTGACATATTGAAGTCGAGTCTAGTACACGACACTGAAGACGGCCTCACAGTTGAGATTGAAATACGCGTATCTGACAAAGGATACAAACTCTAGGTATAGGTAACTTATAGGTCGAAGATTTATTATAGTTTTTAGCATAACTGATATTTTTACGTTATTTCAAAAACAAAAAATCGGTTCACCATAAAATTTAAATTGAAAAATGTTCGATTGATATGCAGTTTGACATATTTTATGTTCCAAAGATCTTGATTTATCCTAACAAAAACTTTACTTTAAAAAGATTATTGGCCTATTCTGAGCTTCATATAATTGTGAAGAACTGTCAGAAAAACAAACAAAACAACAAAAAGGTTTATTATGTTTGGAGAACAAGCATCCTTAATATTTCTTACTTATTTCCGATACAGTCGTTAAAATGCGAAAAATATCCAAACCTCAATCAATGGTCCAATGACAACCTTAAATTTCCGAAAAGAATATCAAAATGACCCATCCGTTGGATTAATCAGTCTGATTATTTTCCGTTGCAGCAGTTCAAAGCAACAAAAACCAAGAAAAACGCGAACCGTATGGCGTTTGAGTAGCTGGGACACCACGATTCTCCGGCAGTCCGGCAGCATCTAGGAGACCTCTAATTTATTGAAATGTCAGTCATTTTTCCCTCCGCCGAATAGCATACCACTCGATCCTTGGTCGTCACGACTATTCCATAGGCATAACCACCGGCTTCGGACATGGCCTCGCAGGCAATTTCACCTGTTCAGTTAACGTTATCCGCCCTCGCATTTATCGATTGTGGATCCAATGCTACTCTGAGGGCCACTCCCGGGGTTATGTGCCACCCCGCACCCTGCAGTGGAAATTAATCACACATTCAGCCTCCGAGGACTTCAAACCAATACTCGTTTAATTTCTTCCTTATCGACAGCATTGGACTCATCGTTGGTGACTGTGTCAAGCAGTAGTATTGGGCGATTCAAATTCTAGCACTGTTATGCCAGTATTTGTTCGACAACTACAAGCTTCATTTTAGGGATTTCCTGGTCGACGACAAATTCACCTTTTTTCAATTGAGTATTATAAAGATTTAAGAAAACAATTTCAACTGTCCCGATCGCCCATCACTATTTTTAAATTATAAAACAGCGATCGATGCCATGCGGCAGGTCCATCGAGCAGTTGGGTAGCCACCGAAGAATCACCGAGCTCGAATCGCGGTTTCACCATCCCACAGTGGTTCGATGGTGGATAATATCTCAAAAATCGAAGTAGTTGTCTCCAAACGGTAATATTTTTCATGGTTTCCTTCAGACTTTAGTGAGTTTGATTTCAAGTTTGAAGCAAATTCATTGAATTTTGAATTTTGTATTACTCTTGGAGTGAACTGTGGAAATGACTTTTTAAGAAAATGTATATTTTCGGTTTATATTTCACCAGCTATTTATAGATTTAAAAGGAGCTCATATCATAGATAAGTTATTTGTAGATTCGTGTATATCCGGGAAAAATGCTTTTTTTGATAAAGTACATCCATCAATCAAGCATGGGAAACATTTACTCGATTATTACGTTTTCATCACACCAGGCTTTGGGATGGTACACAAATTATGTCACGCTAAATTTCAACTTTTCAGAACACCTCCCCCCCCCTTTTGTCACACTTTTTGTATGAGTCCTCCAAAACTTTTGTAAGGCTTGTCACGCTTGGCTCGACCCCCCCCCTTGGAGCGTGACGTAATTTGTGCATGACCCCTTTGGAAAATTTAACTATCATTGACACACGAGCTATAATTTCATCCCGCCTACATTCATACAACACGCATGACATTTATCTTTCTTGAAAGATAACGAGCCATGAACGAAAACAAGACAGACACACACCACCCACTGTTTGGCGCCGATCACTGTGTGTCAATACTTGTAACATTCGCTGACCCACTCTCATTCTGATCAAGAAGCAGAGGCGAATATTTTTCATTTTCTGTGCAATGTTTGCAACCAAAGGGGTGTTCAACGGGTCAATAGATTATAATTAGGTTGTTAAAGGCTGTATTACCAGAAAATATGAAAGTTAATACCAATGTTATGCAAAACATAAATCACCCAAATGGCTCGATACCGTTGTAGTCTGTGAGAGTTGCTGCTCTTGAACGCTCTCGTGCCACGTACCAAACGAGAGAGTGAATGTTTACATTCATAGGGCTCTCCGAATGCGATGTGCCACGAACTGTTATGGTTCGCGAACTGTTACACTCTCCGAATATGGTTCGATCGACTTATTCGAATCAAAATCCAAACACTGCAACACACACACACACTTTGACATGCAGTTAATAGTGAGGTTGCCATTTCTTCAACCGAGCTGAGTGTTTCAATTTCCAATGCGCTTTCTACTTCTCCTCCGAGCGACCAGATAGGCAAAAACTGCAACAGAATGATTCACTATCGAACCGGTGCATCAGATTGCAATAGCGAATGATTATTTACATTTTAATTCCGCTCAAGTTGCATTCGTGTTTGAGTGCTGATAAGCGCTCACTGAACGGCAATATACCCGGCGGAATGATTCTGTGAGTGGAAATCCGTTCATAAGGTTTTTCATTTGACAAGTCAGTCTATGCTAACACGGGACTGTCATCTTCATAGAAGAACTGTCAAAGACCTTCCAGATCAGCTGATTTGGAACTTCTTGTGAATAGGCCTATTCAGCTGGTTTAGAGAACGTAAGATCTTTAAGCTAGCCGCTGTGTAAAACAAGTAGCGCTCGGTGACAATGTGAATGAAACGTTTGACCTTAATTGTACACTGCCATTGCAGTTCTGGTGAATGGAAACATTTCGAATTCAAACATTGGGTTTGAAGCTGGCCTAAAACGTGTAGTCAATATTTTGTAGACTCTCAAAATCAGCTGAAATATTGACACATTCTATTCTGTTGGCATTCAAAAACCAAGTTTGGAAGCCTAGACGAAGGGTTATCTATTGCAATAATCACCAAAATTGATGAAACAAACAATTTTAAAATAATATTGTTACCGAACTTGAACCAGAAGGCCGAACTTGTGAATAGGCCTATTCAGCTGCATGCATTCAGAGATTAAACACTAAACGCGTTCTTTCGTGTATCCCAGTTACGAGCGGATTGGTTCTCACTGCACTTCGTGTGTCTTATGGTTTTCGGTTTATCGCAATCATTTGCGATTCGTCGGGATTGCACTCATCTTAGTAGCGTTCGGCTGTCACTGAACGTTCGGTGGAAGCAGATACTTTGCTATTTTCTATCGGTAGCGTTCTAGTGAGTGAGTTTTCTCATGCTTGCCTCTAAGGCTACAGTAGCTCACAAATACCTACGATTTGATTGACTGCATTCGAAACTTAAAATAAATTGCTCTTAAGAAGGGTACAATTAAATCTGCGAAAATTTGCGATTGATCACTGTTTCTTGTTGATTACAAAAAAATGTGCGAGACAAGTCGGGGTGAAAACATGAATCGCCGCCCGAAGAAAACACGCCAAACCAAAAGCCCTCGCAAATGAGTTGCAAATAGTGCCAGAATTTCATTCCATCAAATGTGTACAAAAATTCAAATTTAATCGACATTTTATGCCTAGTGTGAAGAAGAATTAGTAAAATGTCCCACTGCCCTCAAGCCTCATAATGTGTAGCAATGTGTTCCATTACTACGTTCTCCGTGAAGAATGTTCATCCAAAACGAAAAAGTGTCAAATGTGTAAATTATAACTTGGTATGTACCGTGAAAACGGGCGAAAAGCGAAATCGGTCTACATCACCTGTCGCTCACTCGTGGAAGCTGTCAAATCCACAAAAACAACGAAAGAGCGCGCACATTTTGCCTCGGTTTTGTGGATTGTTTTTGTTTTCGTCGTACGTTTTGAGTGGTTTACAGCACAATGGCCAATCCTTAAATACAGCTAAAATATGTTGTAAATTTAAGTTTATTTTCATGCATATATTTGGAGCATCAAAATAAACCTAAATTTCAACGATCAATCCATTATTTTTGAATCGAATTCACTTCAAATTTACACGATCATGTAGTATTCAACCAATTTTAGTTGAAAATTGAATGTATATTCATTTAAATTTACATGATGCTGCAACACACGAATTTGTTTTATTTTTACAGTAGACTTCAGTTTACATCACATTGAAAATTGAATATTTTTTCCTGTGTATGTAGGGGGAGATCCCCCAGTACCGGACACTTAAGCCACTAAATTCATAATTTGAAAAATATTGATTTTATGGGCTCGTGTTACCCATTTATGATAAATATTATCATTTTTATAGCGTACAAAAATAAATTTGAAAATATAAATATGAATTTTGACAATGCATTTTGATGGTGTATTTTAGTACCAAATTGATCGATCTTGAAAGGTGGCACCCAATACCGGACACGATCTGGAAATGCCTCGAATTCTGCAAATTTGAACATCATTGAATATATACACTATAGGAATAGTTTATAATTACCAATTCAATGCATTTGCAACATTTACAAGAATAATTTGAGTTTTCTCTTAGTTTGCAAGATGCCTTTCAAAAACCTTTTCCATATATGATGAAAAATAGCACATTTTACGATGTTGTTCTGAATGTTCATTCGTCTTAATATTATTGCATGTTTGATACCATGATCGTCGGAACCTATGAAAAATGAAAGTATTTTGAGACACTGACGCAATAATTACAAAGATATCATATAACAAATCAAGCTGTCCGAAACTGAGGGACAGGAGGTGCTTAACGAAAATTGTAATTTGTCCATATTTAGTTCAATTATGGTACAAAATACATTCATACTATCAAATTAGGATTATTTTCGATAAAGCTTGCGCCCGGATAAAAACGTATCATTCAGTGAATGGAATAAACCATTAATGTACAATATAAAGTATTGGATACAATACAGCGTATTGTAATTGAATGTCGAAGCAAGATTATTCTTGTTTGGATATACAATTCAAAAACAATATAATATATTGTAACAGAACACTGTATTGTTTTCAATTGGATTTATACCTTACAATTTTGGTCAAATTCCTATTTTCACGTAAAACAACTCTTGCTTTTTTCTATGTAGCTTTGCTGAAAGAAGTAAACAAAAGAAGTTCAGAAAGCAAGAAATGTTGGGTGAAAAATATTCAAAACGTAAAAATAAGTAGTTTTTTAGAAGTCACTTGACATTAGCTGTAACGACGAATGCAACCATGATAAATATCTGTACTTCTATAAAGTTAAAATTATTTTGCTACTTTTGGCACGAATATCCGGTAAGTTGGAGGACAATCCATACAAAATACAAATTCTATACTTTTCACCTCTAATTGAAATACAGTTCGTTGAATTGTTTTTGTATTGTACAACAATACATGAATTGCTAATCAAGACAATACATGAACAATATATCGTATTGTATTTTCAAAATGTATGTATGAGAAAATATCTAGATTTGTATTGTTACGATACTTAACCACCCATACATTATATTGGCAAAATCTCATATACAATACAGTGAACTGTTCAAAACAATATATTGTACTGTAATTGTATTGTCATTTCACAATATACTGTATTGTATTTCCAATATATTGAATGGTACTGTTCCAATACGTTATATTGTTTTTGTATTGTATTTTTTATCCGGGCGTGGTCCAAAGTATTTTTTCAAATTCAAAATAATTACTAAATAGGCTCATAATTAAGAGAATACGTCAATTTTTTAAAGATTTTCAAACTTTTCTACTTGTTTAAAAAGGCATGCATATTTCAAGGATGTGTTATTCTACGCAAACATTAATCTACATAATAGCTTTCTTTTCTACTAATACACCATCTTGATTGGATCATGATCTCTCAATTTTTCGACTTTGTCCGGTATTGGGTGCTGTCCGGCACTGGGGGATCTCCCCCTACAGGTTTTCGCTGGAGAAAGTGCTGGAAAAAGATACGGGTCCGTTGGCGACCAGTGCTGGGAATGGTAATAGTAGTACCCAGCTAACCAACAAGCATTTAAATAAGCCGCGCAGCAGAATGTTTTTGGCATTTGCACTGCTTGCTGCCGTATCTGGGCAGTTTGATTGCTTGACTGCATTGCATCAACAAGAGAATTGCTATTACATAGCTCTTGGTCGTTGGAAAGCATTTCGTCTGCACGGACCAGTTTTGGTTCGGTGCATTCAAAGTGCTTCTTTGTTGCCAAATGAATGCTGAGTAAAAAGAGTTCAGGGCATATGTTACTCTGTCTCTGTCTCTTTCACACTTTGTGCTTCGATTGTAAGGCCGCTTTTAACTTTCGATGGCTATAACCAAGGATGTTGTATCGCATTCATACTTTCAGAACTTCTCGTAAAAACCTGTCAACGGGTGCCTGGAGGAAAAGCATCACCTGTATTCCTTTACATTTTCAACACACATATCCCAAGATGTCGAGCCTACGTAAATTTATGTTTTTTTCTATTCTTATGAGGGAAACATTTAATTGCCAGGTATACTGTTTTCCTTCCATTGCAAGCTGATTAAGATTAATAGAAGAGAAGAGCGTGTCTTTAAAAAATCTCAATTTGGTGTATTCTGCACCGGGGAAATTGATAGAAGCAATCTTTGTCAACAAGATGTTCTTTAAATATGGGAAAAAGTCATTGCTCAGCATAACATCGACTGTAGCCTCTCTTGTGGCGCGCTGCCTCCGCTGAAACACCATCCGCAAATCACCGTGTCATGATTTCAAACCGCAATCGAGGATTAATGAGCAAAAAAAACTGTTGTGAGATACAAGAATAACAATTAAAACATAGCTAGACAGCAACGGAGAAAAGAAAGAGAAAAAATATTTTTGTTTTGTTTCGCTCTCCACGGAGGCGTTACACTTTTTTGACAGCCGGATGCAACGTTTCTGAAGGTGTAGCATTAAACCAGCCTGTTATTTCGCCAAAACCTGCACTGGCGAAGCACTACCAGCAGCTATAAGTCCAATGAGCATATAATACTTTGTTGTACAAACGCATATAATGCTGAATGAATGCTGGTGTTAGTGCTCATTGGTTACTTGGGTATTTTCAATTCTCTGTAGAGCTTTCTTCCTGGTATTACAACAGCTAGTCCATATTGGTACAGCATTCAACATGGCTGGCCTGAATATTTGTTTGAATATCAAAAGCTTGTTCTTAAGACAAAGTTTTGATTTCTAACAAAGGGGATAGAGACATTTTACACATTTATTACATTTGGCTTGAATGCCCTCAATGTTATTTTTGAAAGTTAAATTCTTATCTAGCATGAGCCCTAGATACTTAACTTCATCTGACCAATTTATTGGAACCCCTCTCATCGTGACAACATGTCTACTTGAAGGTTTCAAATAAAGAGCTTTTGGTTTATGTGGGAATATTATTAGTTGAGTTTTGGAAGCATTAGGAGGAATCTTCCATTTCTGCAAATATGAAGAAAAAATATCCAAACTTTTTTGCAATCGACTACAGATGACACGCAGGCTTCCTCCTTTGGCGGAGAGGCCTGTGTCATCCACAAACAAGGATTTTTGACATCCCTGAGGTAACTCAGGTAAGTCAGATGTGAAAATATTGTATAATATTGGTCCCAAAATGCTGCCTTGGTGGAACACCAGCTCTTACAGGAAGTCTTTCAGATCTGGAGTTCTGATAAATAACCTGAAGTGTGGCAGATAACTTTGAATTATTCTAACAATGTATGTTGGAAAATTAAAGTTTTTCAATTTTACGATCAAACCTTCATGCCAAACACTGTCGAATGCTTTTTCTATGTCTAGAAGAGCAAGACCAGTAGAATAGCCTTCAGATTTGTTGGAATGGATCAAATTTGTTACACGTAAAATTTGATGAGTGGTCGAATGTCCATGGCGGAATCCGAACTGTTCATTGGCAGAAATTGAATTTTCGTTGATGTGGGCCATCATTTTGTTCAAAATAACGTCTTCAAAAAGTTTACTGATGGAGGAAAGCAAACTGATTGGACGATAGCTAGAAGCTTCTGCAGGATTTTTGTCTGGTTTGAAAATTGGAACAACCTTAGCATTTTTCCATTTGTCAAGAAAATATGCTAATTGAAAACAATTGTTGAATATATCAACTAAAAATGATAAGCTACTTTCTGGAAGTTTCTTGATGAGGGTGTAGAAAATTCCATCATCGCCAGGAGCTTTCATATTTTTGAGTTTTTTAATAATAGTTCTCACTTCTTCCAAATCAGTCTCCCAGGCATTTTCGAAAACGTTCTCTTGATTGAGAATATTTTCGAAGTCCTGAGTAACTTGATTTTCAATTGGACTAGTAGGGGAAGGCGGGGTAAGACCGCCCGCCTAAGCAATTTAATTCATATGTCAAAATCAAGAATCAATAAACCCTTTTACGACGCTGCATGTCGTTTTTTGAAGCCTTAGGCATGATCAAAAAATATCACAGGTGTTGTATATGTAAAACAATATAGTTCTAATGGTGCTTGAAAAAGTGTTGTCTTATCACGATTATTTTTAGCGACGGGGTTAAAGCGACCACCACGATTTTTGTACACAGTTTTGCGAAAAAATATATCAGTTCCTTGTGAATCTAAGAAATATAATGTTTATTGAACTCCACATTGCTTAACGGGGATATTAAACTATTTTTAGGCTTAATTAACTCAAAAAACTTAGATATATACTTATCATACCCTTAAAACACCCATATTTCGGTAAATATGCGTATTTGGTTTGTATTTTGAACAAGATTGATTTCATTTTACTCGAAAATTAATATACAACTTAGTTAAAACTTTCAAAGTGGTTTAAACGTTTTATTTGATACTAGTGGTCCCGGCAAACTTCGTCTTGCCATCAAGTAGGCTGTTGGAAGATGTCAATGATACCTCCCATACAAAATGGCATATTAGTAGTCTCCCGTTTTACCAAATTTCCCGAAAACTTCTCTAAACTTTTTCGTCGCACGAACACGTCGGAACCCTTCAAGAAAACAACAGTGAAAGAATTGTGTAAATCGGTTGTCCCGTTCTCAAGCCATTTCGTGACATACAAACACCACTCCATTTTTATTTATATAGATAAATTAGGGGTGGCGGTCTTACCCCATCAACAGTGGTCGGTTTTACCCCGCTTACGCAATTTTCACAACTTTGGCCATATTTCAAAGCTAACTATTTACAATTCATATTTCACTCCACTAAAGCATATTTCACATTTCTGTTAAAGCATGGACGGGTATTTTGTTATGTTTTTACAACAAAATCACTTCCGAAATCCTTAAGTGAGAATCTGGTAAATTTAGATCAAATTCAATATCGACGAGCAGAAACTTTATTTTTGATATTTGTTGTGAAAATTTCAATGTAAATATCACCCTAAATGGTTCGGAATGTCAAAAATCATGAGTTTATGGAAAGTGCTTGGTGAACTATTAAGAAAACTGTCATTTTCATGCCAAACTGAAGGCGGTCCGTCTTACCCCGTCTTTCCCTAAGTCCTAAATTAAAATTGTGCGCACTTTCAAACTGCATAGCAAGTTTTTGAGCTTTTTCGCAATTAGTTAGTAATAATTTATTTTCCTCTTTCAATGCCGGTATGGCTTCTGAGGTTTTTTTTTCAAGATTTTAGATAATTTCCAAAAGGGCTTAGAGCCAGGGTCCAATTGAGAAATTTTATTTTCTAAATTTTTATTCCTTAATTGAGCAAAACGTTTCTTGATTTCTATTTGAAATGTAACAGGGACATGATCAAAAGCAAAATCAGCATGAGTAACTAATTGGCTACAGATATGCCTAGAGTCGGTTAAGACCAAGTCAATCGTAGATAAATTTCTAGAAGAAAAAAAACATGTAGGGCTATCAGGGTATTGAATTGAGAAATATCCTGAAGAGCACTTATCAAATAAAATTCTGCCGTTGGAATTACTTTGAGAATTATTCCATGACCGATGTTTGGCATTAAAGTCACCAATGACATCAAGTGCTATACCTTTCCATCCTACTAGAGTTTGTATCCTTTGACAGATACGCGTATATCCACCTCAACTGTAAGGCCGTCTTCGTGTCGTGTACTAGACTCAACTTTCTAAGACTAAGTCGAGTCAAGTACATGACACTAAGGACGGCCTTACTGTTGAGGTCGAAATACGTGTATCTGTCAAAGAATACAAACTCTAGTGCAATGAAATGGTTTAGTACAAAATTCGGTTTTAATTTATTTACTGGTTTCCACTAAACAGCACAAAGATTTATGACCAATTTTTGCCATATAAATGAGAGTTTGATGTTCCGGCTGACATTTGTTCTAGATCGAACCACTGTGCACCCGGTCATCACCTGGCCGATGGATCGAAATGGACCAAGTTGGGGGCTAGGCGAGATCGATCGGTCTTTCTCGCACCCTACCGGTCCGATGTATGGCATATTATTACATATATTTAATATTTATGTTTATCTGGTTGGTAATGGTACCGCAACTTGGAGTCACGTTTAAAGCATTATTCCTCTCTTTTTTCTTGGCCATTGCACACAGCTGAGGCCAAGTGTGGTGGACTTCGCTTTGAAAAAGGTTCATTTACTGGGGACACGGACGGGGTAATATCGAATTTGACGTGGTCGGCCTCTGTCAGTTGCGTGAATTGAACTGGAACATGGAATAATCTACATTTGACAGCTGTTTTGGCGTTGCGTTTCATTCGCTCTGTAATTCTTGTTAATTAGGGTTGGAAAAAGTTGCACTGCACTATTTTTCACACATATTTTTTAATACTTTACAAGTTCCTTGAACATAAATTTCCCACCGATTTCAAAATGTACTTCAGGGATTTCAAAAATAAATTAAGAGTAAAATGTTGCGATTTCATATAAAATGTTTCAACAGCTTCGCTGAAATTGTAACTTTCTGATGTAGGGGGAGATCCCCCAGTACCGGACAGCACCCAATACCTGACAAAGGCGAAACATTGAGAAATCATGGTCCAATCAAGATGGTGTATTAGTAGTAAAGGAAGCTATTATGGAGACTAATGTTTGCGTAGAACAACACATCCTTGAAATATGCATGCCTTCTTAAAAAAGTACAAAAGTTTGAAAATTTCAAAAAAAAATACGTGTTGCCTTAATTTTGAGCCTATTTAGTAATTATTTTGAATATGAAAAAAAACTTTGGGTCACGCAAGCATATTCGAACGTAATCCTATTTGGATAGTACGAATGTATTTTGTACCATAATTGGACTAAATATGGACAAATTACAATTTTGGTTAAGCATCTCCTGTCCTCAGTTTCGTACAGCCTGATTTGTTATATGATATCTTTGTAATTATTGCACCAGTGTCTCAAAATACATTCATTTTTCATGGATTCCGTCGATCATGGTATCAAAGATGCAATAAAAATAAGGAAAATGAACATTCAGAACAACATCGTAAAATGTGCTATTTTTCATCATATAAGAAAGAGGTTTTTTATGTACATCTTGCTAACTAAGAAATATTCAAATTGTGCTTGTAAATGTTGCAAATGCATTGAATTGGCAATTATATACTATTCCTATAGTAAACACATTCAATGATGTTCAAATTTACAGAATTCGAGGCATTTCCAGATCGTGTCCGGTATTGGGTGCCACCTTTCAAGATCGATCAATTTGGTACTAAAATACATCATCAAAATGCAATGTCAAAATTCATATTTATATTTTCAAATTAGTTTTTGTACACTATAAAAATGATAATATTTATCATAAATGAGTAACACGAGCGCATAAAATCAATATTTAACGTATTATGAATTTAGTGGCTTAAGTGTCCGGTACTGGGGGATCTCCCCCTACATATAATAAGGAAGGATTTTGTGTAATATGTCGATAAACCGAATATTGGTCTAATACAAAAAGCGTGACATGAGCGGGGAGACAGGTTGCAAATGTTTTTTGCTTGGCATAATTACTGAATGTTCCTTTGGTGATATTCCACTACATTTATGTTGCAAAAAGTAAGGACTAATTTCTGATGGAGTGAAGATTTTTTTTTATGAAACTCGAGATTTAGGACAAAGTTTCTACTTTTTTTAATGGAAACCTAGGAGAAATTTCAGATTGAACTTCTATAAAAGTTTCGATCGGGAATATGAATAAATTGGGCAGAGTGATTAAATCATTTTTGATTCTTAAATTTATGGTAGACTGTAAATAGATTTAAGGCTGTTACGGTGCTAAACTTTTGATCAAATTCTCAACGAAATTATCTATGGAACTTGAGAAATTTACTTGAAGGGCGAGACGAAGTACTGTGCCAAAGCTCTGAAGATATTTAAGTACAATTTGAGTTGACAAAAGTCAGTTTGGTCGTCAAAAACAAAGTTATGCTGATAGGCGCGGCAGAGCCCATTTAGGATACAGTGCAGTGTTTCCTAAATGGAGAGAAACTTTTTGAGGTGGGTGCTGGGTTCGTCAACTTTTTTGAAGCGTGGTCCTCCGGAGGTAGGGGAACATGGTCCAAGACGCACAGATAGGTTAAAATGGCCCACCTAATTAACTCATTCCTAGAACGTTTCAATTTGTATTCTTTGCCAAACTATGTTTAAATATGTTTAGCCAAGAGTAGCTGCCACAGCCCTTGGACATAAACTCATAGATTTCTCCTTAATTTTCCGGTGAAATACAATATTTTTCACTTTTTTGCTTAAATATTAAGAACTACCGAAAAGCTAAACATTAAATATACTTTGCAATTGGATTAAATGGACAAATTGATGTGAAGTTTTGCGAAAAAGTTACACGTCTTCTCAGTGAGAATCGAACTCACGACTCCCTGATCTCTAGTTGGGGCGCGTTACCACTACGCCATGAGAGGACTCATGAACGCAGAAGTTAATCTGAATTCGATTTCAGCTCAATAATCACGTGGTCCTTTTTCGCAAAGTGCACCTCTTTCGGAAGAATTAGATGCCCATCCAAACACAACGCTTTCTATATATATCCAATGCCTAGCTCGAGGGCGCATTATTTTTTAGGTATTGAAATAGCACACTACACTAGCCATGGCGTAGTGGTAACGCGCCCTAACTAGAGATCTGGTAGTCGTGAGTTCGATTCTCACTGAGAAGACATGTAACTTTTTCGCAAAACTTTACATCAATTTGTCCATTTAATCCAATTGTAAAGTATATGTAATGTGTAGCTTTTCGGTAGTTGTGAAACTTCCACTCGGCTGGTTAGCCGTAAACCACGGTTCATAATTAAAAACAAGTATTAAATAGTAAGGTTTTCCGATGATTTTATTAAGGAATAAGCGTTTCCATACTACAGAGCAAACTCATGGAGAAACTTGGTTGCTAACTATTAGTTCTCCATACTAATTGGCTTTCAACCCCACCCATTTGGCCATTTTGAACCACCCTCATTTTTCAACCAACTTTTCTACACGATTTAAACCCATAAAAAAACCCAAATTTGGGAAATGTTTTCATGATGGTAATAGCAAACATTGTAAAGTTACTGTTAGGTCTTCGAATGGCGTTAAAATGTGGATCTCATTAGGAGAAAACGACACAAATGCTTAAAGTGGCATTTTGAACCATTTGACCCTATATACGCTCCTTTCGTTCATGCGATTTGCCTAGATCCTGCCCTATTTATTTCCATATTTCCTATCCCTTCACGAAGATGGTGAATCAGGCAGTATCTTAAATCTGCAAATTGGAGGAGAACATGCCTTTGAAACATTTAGATAAAACTAAATTTGTTCGTATATACCTTTTGATTTTGTTTGTTTAGTCAGATCCATTGAATCATCTCACAAGCTAAATTATTGCCTCGCTAAAAATTCCATCCGTATCGACATCACCTTCGTTTCCCACGCTGCCTGCCGTGGGTGGACAGATTAAAATACTTGCGGCCCCTCCGCCTGGAAAGTGTTCGTTGTCGTCGTCTGGATTTCAACAAGCACCAAACCGAATCACTAGGTCATGAGACAACCGGCCGGTGAGACGCTCGTTGTAACTGTCACCCCGTAGACAATTATCCACCCGACCAGAAAACGACCAATCCGCACAGCATCCTACGGTTGGACGTGATTCTGTCACACTGTAATCTGTTTTCTCGGCCGGCTAACTTTCGGTCGTCGTCATGATTCAGTCGATCGGATCGCGTCCTAACTAGGGTAGGTTTTCCAATTATGGGTGCAATAAATTAACAGTGTGGATTGAAATCAGATGGTAGTCGCTTGTTTAAAACGTTGTGTAGTACAAAGGCTACAATCTCGAAATATTTTCTCTCGGCGAGCCTCGTCGGATAAATGTACAAATCGTTCTGAAAAACATCATTTTTAAACTTGTTGCATAATAGTAGTTTACGGAACAAGTTGCAGAATGATGATTTTTACAGCACGAGTCGTAAATTTATCCTACGAGGCTTGCCGAGTAGGATAATTACGAGGAGTGCTGTAAAAATCGAGTTCTGCAACGAGTTACGTACAACATTTTTTGCAATTTCGTAGAAGACAACTTGAGGGTATCAGAAATTATATCGGAATGCATTCACCATCATTTCACAATTTCTGAAAAATTGTTGTGTAATGATTCATTACGCAACTCAAAACAGTTGCGTAATGAGAAAGCGTTGCGTAATGAATCATTACAGCACTGGTTTCAGCTAGGTAATGACTATTTTGCAATTTCTCATCGTAATAGGCTGTTTTTCATCACGCCAATCTGTCATGAAACGGCCTACTTTCCTGCACTGAAGTATGCAGTGCGGGAAAAGGCATTACCTAACTGAAACCAGTGCTGTAATGATTCATTACGCAACGCTTTCTCATTACGCAACTGTTTTGAGTTACGTAATGAATCATAACACAGAAATTGTAAAATAATGGTGAATGCATTCCGATATGATTTATGATACCCTCAAGTGGTCTTCTACGAAATTGCAAAAAATGTTGTACGTAACTCGTTGCAGAACTCGATTTTTACAGCACTCGTCGTAATTATCCTACTCGGCAAGCCTCGTAGGATAAATTTACGACTCGTGCTGTAAAAATCATCTTTCTGCAACTTGTTCCGTAAACTACTATTCCCGCACTGCATACTTCAGTGCAGGAAAGTAGGCCGTTTCATGACAGATTGGCGTGATGAAAAACAGCCTATTACGATGAGAAATTGCAAAAATAATTATAACTCGTTGCAAAACACCATTTTTCAGCGATTGTCATTTTTATGTTCGACTCGTGTTGAATAATCTTCTTTTTCATCAATTTTTATCAGAAGAATGGACAACATAACGGCCTACTTTTCCCACCAACAAAAACAGTTCTGAAAAGTACTTCTTTTCAGCACTCTTTCATAATTGATACATCTACCCTGCAACAACGAGCCAACCACCCGCTACAATTATCATTTAATTGCACTCAACACCGAGCGAGCGCCGTTTGTTTCCCATAAATAAAAAAAAACTGCTGTTGGATAGCTTCAACTATCGACTTCGACTGGGACGACAAACGGAGAAATCGTGCCGAACCGAAACCCTTCATCATGTCACCTCAGCCGGTGGGTTCACACCTTGACGCGATTGCGGATTTTGCTTGTTTTGTTTCTCTGCTAGTTTGTTGTCGCGGTTGTCCCCCTCCGTCCAGGCACCGCGCGTTCCATCTGCAGCCTACTAGTCCAGGCGTCTATCAATGCACAGAATGCAATTCGGCTTGTTGGGGTCGTTCGCAAAATTGTTATAAGAAGTCACATTCTCTTCAGGCCGCTGGCCTATATTCCAGGACGCTTAGGATTCCTGCAGCGTTCAGCGGGGTTGAAGATGGTTAAAAAATGTTCAAAAATATGAATTATGTACTCTTTTGTAGTTTACTCATAAACAAGATCTATTTTCCTTGACCCAAAAAACACTAATGCTAAATATACTGTTTTGATCAAGAAAAGAAAGGAAATTCCCAAAATTATTGCACAAACAAACGGACATAACACTTGGATTTATTTCAGCGTACACCAAAAAAAGGATTGAATTCTAATATTGCGCAGTTCCCACCTTATTGGACCCCGCACTTCAGAAGTGCGGGCGGGTTCATAAGTGCGGAAACGTCAAACCCTTTGTTTTCGCCGTTGGCGGGCAAGAAAAGGCAGTGAATTGGTTTCGCGCCAACGTAAATTGTTTACGTTTTTGCAAAAGCATGTGCTCTCAGCAGGGTTGCTAGTTTGTTTGTTTTATTTGTTTCACGAAAACTTGCTTGTCAAACATTTGTAAAAGTATGTCATCCACTTGAAATAGGCTTGTTCGATTATAATCAATTGTGGCAATGATGCAGTCAAGTGCAAATCTGCATTTGAATAGAAAAAACAGTGTAATTTGTCGCGTAAATGTACATTTGAAGAACTTTGGGTATGGATCCATTTGCATGGAGACATATTTGGATCCACTGCTTGGTGACCTTCGAAGTGCGATACACAACTTTCCCAATAATCCATTTATCAAAGCAAAGCACAATATTTGGTAGTGTGCCTCCAACTGCACACTCATGGTGGTAAGCTCCATCGAAGTAAATACGCCAATCGCGTATTAACTTCGATGGAGCTTACCACCATCAAAGCGCGTTTGTTCGAGTCTCACGCACTACCGTTATAGAGTTTTCGGATGGCAAAAACAGTTTTTTTAGTATTGCAGTGATTAGCCAGGAAGTGATTCATGTGCAGCGTATCACCCGAAATGAAGGAGGCAGATGGGTGAATACACCGGCACTAAGGATCAGTTCTGTAAGACCACGTACCACGTTTATGAAAGTCAGCTTACTGTGTGTTGCTACTCGTCCCTATTTTCTAAACCTGATACACTAAAACCTCAATTTACGAAGTCTTTTTTTACGCTACCTCAATTTAAGTTACTTTTTTACGCAGTTAACTCAATTTACGTCACTTTTTTTACGCAGTGCGTAAATTGAGTTTTGATAATTCTGTGGGAAATTATTGACCTCAGGTTGGGGAAAACCGTTGGAAACCCATACAATATGAGTATTTTCGGAACGGGCACGATGAGGGGATGACGAAAATCGATGTCCGACGCCATTTGGAAATCCAAGATGGCGACCTCTGGTTGGGGAAAACCGTTGGAAACCCATACAATATGGGTATTTTCGGAATGGGCACGATGAGGGGATGACGAAAATCGATGTCCGACGCCAATTTGGAATTGAATCAACAAGGCTACCAAAACGAATGACGGGCTACTTAGCCTTAAGAGTTTAGATTTTATGCTATAAATAAGTATCATCAATGTACAACTACTTAAGTTTGTAGATACTCAGGCCCATATATCGTGGTTCTCGGAAGTACAAAAACATCGACACAACTCAATACAACGCTTTGTTTGCAAATATGGACAGTAAGAGGCCTTTGCAATATTGAAGAACTATCGATTGATGATTGGTTACGCTTATATATCCTAATGCCCATATTCGATAGAGATCTTAGAGGACCAAGGACATCCGCACAAATTCATACCAAACACCGTTTACCCACAGGAATGGTAAGGAGCCTTTGGAGTATTTCCAAAGGCTTTTATTCAATGGAGTCCTTGGAGCACCAAAAATATTCCGTTGACTTGAATGAATGGATAAGAAACTGTGCCATATTTAAAAATTACCTATAGACCATTGATCACGTTTGTAGATTCAAAGGCCTATATTCAATGAAGTCCTTGGAGGACCTAGGATTTCGGTACGAATTATAACAATACTCATTTTACTACTACATATAGATAAGGGCATGTGCCATATCAAAAAAATCATCTATTGATAATTGGTTACGCTTGTAGATCCTAAGGCCTATATTCGATATAGATCTTGGAGGACTTAGGACATCGGCACAAATTATTACATTACACCGTTACACACATGAATGGTTAGAGGCCTGTGGAGTATTTGAAAACTAACCTCTAATCTCTTATTACGGTTGTAGATCCCAAGGCCTATATTCAATGGAGTCCTTGGAGGACCTAGGACATCCACACATATTTTTACAATACATTGTTTACTCACATGAATGGTTAGGGGCCTGTGGAGTATTTGAAAAGTAACCTCGTATCTCGTATCACGGTCTTAGATCCCAAGGCCTATATTCAATGTAGTCCTTGGAGGGCCTAAGACATCGGCACAAATTATGAAAATACTCATTTTACTACTATGAATAGATAAAGGCCTGTGACATATCAAAAAAACATCAAAGGATCGCTAAATATGCCAGTACATTGCAGGTATATATTCCAGGAAGTTTTGGATGACTAGAAAACCTGTTGTACTCACTTAATTACCAATACTTGGATCTGACAATACAAACGCTTCTTAAAAATATAACAATCTTCTAGGGTTCAGTATTGTGAGACATTCTTCTACATAGAAATGATAAATTGATCTCCGTTAACTCATGTAGAATCATATGCCCAAACTCCAAAGAGTTCTTGGAAGACCGCAACTGCACACATTCTAGCCTTATTTAGAACCCAATGTTTTAATAATATGTTAATGGTGCTAAAAGAGCATATTTTTTCTAAATAATATATATTAGTTTCATACAAGTAGACTCCAAACGGCAAAACCTCGTTTTACGAACTGAGCTCCCTCGTTTTACGCACTGATTCAATTTACGCACCAACTCGGGCCCAGATAGTCGTAGCGGTAAACGCACAGCTATTCAGCAAGATCAAGCTGAGGGTCGTGCGTTCGAATCCCACCGGTCGAGGGTTGGAAATTTTCTCGACTTCCCAGGGCATAAAGTATCATCGTACCTGCCACACGATATACGTATGCAAAAAAATGGTCATTGGCATAGTAAGCTCTCAGTTAATAACTGTGGAAGTACTCATAAGAACACTAAGCTGAGAAGCAGGCTCTGCCTCAGTGAGGACGTAACGCCAGAAAGAAGAATCAACTCAATTTACGCACCCCCGATCTAGTTCGTAAATTGAGGTTATAGTGTACTCTGTTACTGCTGTTTAAGCTGGGGACATCACCAGTGAAAACTTGAGTTTCCCGGAGAAAACGCGTGAAGTGACAAGCTGGTAGCTTCGCCCAGGTAGCTGCCCAACAGAGCGTTTTTGAGAGGAAGCTGTAGGAGCCGGAAGAGGCCTTGCTCGCGTTAGAATGTGACCGCCTTCGGCTGCATCACCCTGATGACCTCTTTGCGAAACTGGGGCACTCTATTTCACGCATCTCGACTTATCCGACGCTTACCTGCAGGTCGAGGTGTAGAAGGAATCACAAAAATCGAGTTCCTTAGACACATCGTGGATAAGGATAGTATTCGACCCGATCCATCGAAAACGGAAGCCATTACCATGATGCAGCCACCGAAAGATGTCCAGCAGCTCCGCTCTTACCTTGTTGCTGTGAATTACTACGGTCGGTTCGTCAAGCAGATGAAGAAGCTTTGGGCACCCCAGGAAAATCTGCTCAAGAAGGAATGCTGATGGATTTGGACCGACGATTGCCAGTATTCCTTCGAGCAGTTCAAGACCATTCTCCTCTCCGATCTGCTGCTTACCCAATACGACCCTTCCAAGGAGATCATCGTCGCAGCAGATGCATCGAAGTACGGTCTTGGCGCAGTAATCATGCATCGATTCCCTACCGGTGAGATGAAGGCAATCGCTCATGCCTCTCGTTCACTGACACCAGCAGAGATGAACTACGGTCAAGTGGAAAAGGAAGCATTGGCCCTGATGCTCGCGGTCACTCGTTTCCACAAAATGCTCTACAGACGCCACTTTCTCCTACAGACCGATCATCAACCACTCCTCAAGGTTTTCGGTTCAAAGAAGAGAATTCCGGCATACACAGCAAACCGCTTGCAACGACATCAAGCACGTTTCAACAAAGAACTTCGGCTACGCAGATTTCCTGTCCCGACTGATGTCAGCACAACATATACCAGATGAAGATTACGTGATAGCAGCCGTCCACGTTGAATCCAAAACAAAAGCAACTCTGGACGACACCATCAGCAACCTTCAAGTCACGCACCAGATGATAATGGCTGAAACGCGAAAAGATCCAGTTCTCCAGCCAGTGGTGAATTTTCTTCAAGAAGGTTGACCCATGTGAAGCAAATTGAAGATCCTGACGTCAAGAAATACTTCGCTAGACGAGATAGACTTCAAATTGTCGACCACTCACATTTCGCAAACGGATTATTCGACAGCTACATCGTGGACACCCAGGAATGGACCGGATGAAATCTCTGGCTCGTAGCTATATCTACTGGCCTAATGTGGACGACGACGTAGCGCAATTTGTTCGTCAGTGCACCGCGTGCGCTGAAGCAGCAAAATCTCCGACGAAAGCAACCCTGGAATCTTGGCCCCTCGCAGTGAAGCCGTGGCAACGTGTCCACATCGATTTTGCTGGCCCAATCGATGAGAGTTCGTCATCGTGAATGCCTACTCCAAGTGACGCGAAATTTTCCGTACGCGATCCATCACTACAACTGCGACGTTGGATATGCTATTTGAGACGTTTTCCCGTTTCGGCAACCCGAATACTTTGGTCTCGGAAAACGGCACACAATTCACCAGTGTGCAGTTTCAGCAGTATTGCAGTGAAAATGGTATTGCTCACCTTCGTACTGCTCCTTCTTACCCGCAGTTAATGGCCAAGCGGAGCAATTCGTCGATTCCCTCAAGCGTGGCCTCAAGAAGCTTAGTGAGGGGGAAGGCTACACTAGAGCACTTGCAGACATTCCTTTCCGTGTACCGTTTAACACCGAACCGAAACACACCACAGTCGGTGTCTCCGGCAGAAGCGTTCCTAGGACGACCGGTACGTACTACGTTGGACCTTTTGAAGAAGCATGATCCTGTAGCCCCGGCAGTCAAGAACCACAAGTAGAATGACCAGTTCAACCGTCAGCATGGAGCAGTCAAGCGCGACTTCAAAGAAGATGACATGGTGTATGTTGAACAGCATTCCCGAAACACATCCAAGTCTAGGATGCCAGGTCGAGTCATCAAGCGGAAAGGTTTCGTTCACTATATCGTGTCCCTGGACACGTACACGAGGTCGAAGCTGGTAAGATCGCACGTCAACCAAATGCGCCCACGCTACGACTCCGACGTGCCAGAGCCAGCAACGCAGCAACTACCAAGGGAAATCCTGATAGAGGTCGTCCAATCGCCAGACCGGCTGAAGCAGCACCGCTCCAAGCTCCTATTTCCGCTGGCCTTCCTATACTGGCTTCACTCGAAGTTGATTGCCCTGATGAAGGTGCATCGGGAACAAGCCCTGTGCCACCGATTGAAGCCGTAGAAGAAATCCAGTCCGCACCAATGGCTGTGTCATCTGACCCAAGTGGAGAATTCCTGGAACGTCCCGGACACGAATCAAGACTTCCCCGATGGCTTTCTTCCTACGACTTCTTCTAAGAGGGAGATGTAGTAGGCCTAGCCTAATTTGAATTTCTCATAGTAATCCGTGCCTGAAAATAAGAAATAATATAAGGGGTCATGCACAAATTACGTCACGCTCCAATTTTTGAAGGGCTCATACAAAAACGTGACAAAGGGGGGGAGGGGGTCGAAAAAGTCAAAATTTAGCGTGACATAATTTGTGTACCATCCCTAAGTAGGGAAAGTGTACCAGTTATGGCTATAGTGGTTCCCTATTTGAAAAAATAAAAAAATTTCGATACCCTTCACATTTTTAATCTCTTTGAATGTTTTAACATCAAGATATAACCTGTATCTTGCTGCCAATACGCACAAAACTTTTTGAAATGTAAAAACAATCAAATTATAACGTATGGCGAAATAGGGAACCACACCTACCCTAGATGAAAAAAAAACGAATTTAGTACTATACCATTTAATTCCACTATTGTTTGTATCCTTTGACAGATACGCGTATTTCGACCTCAACTGTAAGGCCGTCTTCAGTGTCGTGTACTAGACTCAACTACACTATTGGAGCCAATAAATTCATAAAAATCATAGACGAGTCTTTGGTTTGGTGCCAGAAGTTACAATATTGGCGCTAAAAAAATCACAAAAATCATAAATGAGTCGGTTTGGTGCCAGAAGTTACACTATTGGAGCCAATAAATTTACAAAAATCATAGATGAGTCTGTTTGTTGCTAAAAGTTACAATATTGGCGCTAAAAAATTCACAAAAATCAAAAATGAGTCCATTTGGTGCCAGAAGTTATACTATTGGAGCCAATAAATTCACAAAAATCATAGACGAGTTTGTTTGGTGCCAGAAGTTACAATATTGGCACTAAAAAATTCACGAAAATCAAAAATGAGTCCATTTGGTGCCAGAAGTCAAACTATTGGCACTAAAAAACTCACAAAAATCATAGATGAGTCTGTTTGGTACCAGAAGTTACAATATTAGCGCTAAAAAATTCCAGAAATAAAAAATGAGTCCGTTCGGTGCCAGAAGTTACACTATTGGCGCTAAAATATGCACAAAAATCATAACACAGCGTAACAAAAATGACATTTTTGCGTGTCTCAGGGATCAAATTATCTGTCTCTAGTAGATTTTGGATCGCTGAAACTGATACCGTTCTCAGAAATGTTACAGCACGTCACAATTTTTAGCTACAGGTCGCCAAAGTTCCAAAAAAAACTGGTTTTATTGATGTTTAGTTACATGAAATGTGAAGTATGATTTATCAATTTTTATTGTGATATAATCTACCAAAAATGCTAAATAGGACTTGAACTTTTAATTTAGATATAATATAAATGAAATTTCACGATAAGATTTAGTTTAAATCGATATTTTTCAACATGCTTGCAGTCTTCATATAAAATTCTTCGTTTCTCTTATATTGCAAAATACAATACTTTTCTGATCCACCAAAAAATAACATTTTACCATCGAAAGTATTATGAAATTTGTTGATAAAGGTTGTTTTATACATGAAGTTTGAATCCTGTGACAAATTAAGCAAAAAAATTGCCGTGCAAGCTGGCAAACTTGCATGCAAGTTAGCTGAAACAGTCAAATTTATCATTTTCAACAATCAATAACTCGAAAACTAGACGTGCTATGAAATTTCTGAAAACGGCAATAGACTCAGCAACCCTTAATTTAGTAAATAGCGGTATTTTGGTGCTTGAGACAAAAACGTGTTCCGCAGTGTAATTGAGTCCATTTGGTGCCAGAACTTACAATATTGGCGCCAATAAATTCACAAAAATTATATATGAGTCTGTTTGGTGCCAAAACTCTGCACGAATAATGATGACAGCGAGATGAATTGTAAAATCATGTGGTGATGAAAATTGTGTCAGAGCTAGAATTCTTAATCAATATTATAGAAAATCTATTGATTTATTTTTAATTGAATTCGTTTAAAATTATATATTGTTCTTGATTGCTTATTGCTAGTGAGTTCAACATGTGAAATTACAATATGTGCAGGAAATATGTGTAAATTTCCTAACTTTATGATTTCAGGTTATATATTTCATGCACCTAATCCTAATTAATATGACTATGAATTGAATTAGAACTACTGTTAAAAACCATGCAACTGTAAGTAAACCTACATCCTAGTGGTTGACTTAAGACTAAGACTTTAAACTGACTTAACCCTCTAATACCGAACCCCGCCTTTAGACGGGGTACACTTTGGAATTGTGTGTATTTTTTCGTAGCTCGGAAATCAAAATGATTTTATTTTTGGCTTATACCTTGACATAACACGCATATAAGAAAGGTTTTTTATGACTTTTGAAACTTTTTTGTATTTTTAGAAATTGTTTGAAAAATTGCATTCTTATATAACCTACAAATGCCTGAACTTCATTTAACGTGTAATATAAAAAATCGTACCTTTTATATTTTTCTACGATTAACCTATCACAAACGAAGAGCCTGGTGGTATTAAAATCATTTCAAACCTGTTTTTCCGTTAGTTACACGGAAAATAATATACGCTCCGACAAAAAAATAAAAATTTAATATTTTTCAAAATACCGTAACAATTAAAATTTTTATTATTGCCAAAAATCAACAACTAGAAAAGGCTCCAAGAAAAAATGAAAATAGCTAGGGATGTTCAAAAATAAAAATTATAAAAATCAAAAACCAAAATTTATAAATTTGCGAATAAAAATAAATAAATGTCCAAAACGTGTTTAGAACGATTTTAGATAACGAAAAATAATACTTAAATCGAAAATAAAAATTTGGGTATTAGACGGTTAAACAGGTAGATTGACCTTGAGACTGACTGTATAAACTACAGGACGGTAATAAGGATATCTTCCGTTATAGACGCTCAAGCTCAATGATGTTTACAGGAAAGTTGTCAGGAATCATAAGAGCTGTAATTTACATAAATGACCTATGTGATAAATGTAACCGCATAAGTGACATAAGCGCCAATTTGTGTATTTGATTTCGTAACGATGTGATTTTTTGTTTGAGCTGTTTGAAGTTTTGCTAGTTAGTTTATTCTGTGTGAAAAATAAATGATATGGGCACTTCAGTTCTTACAACATTTTTGTACAAAAAAAAATCACAATCACAAACAGAATTTTGTATTGAACTTACTGAGTTTGATGCTAACCATTTCGATTATCGCTTAAAAAAATATCATAGAAGAGCATAAAACGCAACAAAAGCTAAATTGTGTTTCGCTTGAATTTACAGAATCTACGCCAATCAATCAATCTGTTCAACAGCTTGGGTTGGCCTAGTCTTATAAATAATTGAGTTCACAATGTTTTGCTACTCTTGTAACACATATCAAATATATGTAAACAAAGAAGCATACTTGATTACTGTGCAGCTGAAACGTCAACGGTTGAAACGCCTCCCGCAACACCTTGATTTGGCGTGCTTCAAATCTTTTGGAAGAGCTCACATGTGAGACACGGCACTCCCTGCAAACTGATTAGATAAAGCGACCGTACCTGGAACGGACGTAAACTCTCGGTTCTATGGAACGTGAAGAAGAGTATTCGAGCCGGTGACCCACCGAAGAAAGTTCGCCCAGTCGTCCAGCAACTTCTGTCAAGTCACTTTCACAACTTGATGGCCTTTCGGGACGTTCAGTCTACCGTAGGAATGCAGCGTTTTCTCTGCAGAAGCGTATGCGATTAAAAAGTTGGTTTCTATCCCTAACATCCGGCATGAAATGGTGATGCTCACGGATTCGGCAGGCTGCTTGCAGGCCCTGGAGACAGGATCCTCGAAGCACTCGTGGATTCAAGACATCGAGCACATAGTGCGAAGCAAACATGTTCTGTTCTGTTGGATCCCGGGACATGACCGGCAATAACAAAGCTGATCGCTTGGCCAACGCATGAAAACAACCGGCTATCAACATTCCCATCCCCGGCGAAGATGCATTGAGGGTAAAGGTCCGGCTCAAAGTTTGTGTGTAGAAGCAGTCATGAAAAAGATATAAACAAAACGATCAGCTGATGGTGACGACAAGCCTGCTAAAAATGTTGGTAAAATTTAGTTAAAGCTTACATCTAATATCCAATACGCAAAATTACTGGCATACATTTCTACGAATAATTTATAAAAACAGATAAACTAAACAAAAAACATACAAAAATGACAGATTCAAAACCTTACTCTCCACTCTTTGTGCAATGTTAGGTTATAATACTATAGAAGGAAGTTTAAAAAAAAAATGTTTCATCTATTCAAAACATACTTTACCGAATCACTCACATTTCAGCCAATCGTGAATAGCGAAGATCAGGTGATGCTGCTGCTAGGTAGTTGCCGCAACCACCACAATCCAGGACAGTCTTCGCGCTCGTTGATCGGAGGAGTCTCTCTGTCAGTCCGAAAACAATAAATCCTACCTTTTCCGTCCACGTCCAGTGCGCATTTTGATTGCTTTTCGACCGCGACCCGAAATCGTGCCGCAGAGAATCCACGCCGCGCCGTGACCTATGGCAATAAATCAATCATCTCTCGATTGGATCGGCCGTGAAGAAGTGCGACATTTTGCACCATCAAACGCTTGGATTGAAGAAAAAAAAAATAGAGTTATTGGGGATGCCGTTCGATGGATTTTTCATTTAAAAACATAATCGTGTTTTAGAAGTTAATCTAAAGTTATAACTAGGCTACATTGGTCGATATTCATTTAGCCGGGTTTCAAGTTTTTGACAGAAAAACTAAGACATTAGTTTCACTGTAAAAGATTGTGTGTAGTTGTATTATTACCAAAACTCTTTAGTAATTTCAGATGGTAGAGAATTAATAAAATGAACAATGCTTTTATTTGTTAACATAAGAACAGTTCCCGCTTAAACCAAGCCGCCATTGGCACACAACGTTAGAATTCGTATTTTATTCCACTGGTCGCTAGCTTATGCTAAAACTAAAGGGTGGTCGTTTCGGTTTTCTCAAATTTGTGGACCCCTCTTACGCCAGCTAGCTGAACAGTTTGCGAATTTTTTTTTTTTGATAAAGCTTAGATATTTCTTCGTGTCTCCTATTTCCCTTGTACACATAAAACTCTTAATGGCATCATATAGAGAAAGTATGTAGCTTTCATTTGCATCTTAAAAATAAATGGCGGTCAAGAAGGGTGCATATCATTCTTAATCACTCTATATCTTAAATTGCTATGCCAATTATGAGTGCAAAAAACTTTCCGGGGAAATGGATTACTCTGGGAAACGGATTATTCAGGGAACTGGCATTCGGTGAACTGGCGTTCGGGGAAAAGTAGCACAACCGGATATCTCCGACACAAGAACACGCTAGGCTTCATCCACAATAAAAATCTTCACTATGCAAATAGTTATTATATATGTATGCCGTTTGAAGGATTTCTCATTGAACCACATAACCGTGTCGAAAATGAATCTAAATTTATAACTAGACAACGACCATCTTCATTCTTCATTCCCATTAGTTGACAACCCAATCGTTAAGCTATTTCCGGTTCACGTATCGACAATTGAAGGACGCCAAAGTCTCGGTAGGTATCGATTCCTCTGTATCTCGCAAGACAATTTTTCGCAATATATTCCAAAACAAATTAAAATTAGAAGCGCTCCTCTGCGAGTCGTTCGTTGTTTCAACAGATATCGACAGCCAGCCAGAACCGAGCGACCGTGGAGCTGAAAAGTGGCACATCTTGAAGAAATGGAAAGAAGGGAGGTTAACCCGCTGCAACACTGCCAAAGATTTATGCTGAAGCTTCATCGGAAGCGCATTCACCTTGGCAAGCAATCAAGCGGAGCGTACATTCGGGACAGGCAAGAGATTTAGGAGATTTAATGACGGACCCGAAAGCAGCTCGGCGATTAGCGATTTCGGAGAGACACTTTTCCCGGAATGGCAGTAGATTTATCATTCCGGCTTGATTGCCTTGAAACACAGCACAGTCGCAGTCGTCGTTTCGAGTTCGGTGGGCGCTATATAATTTTAGGCCTTCTGAAATTCCTTTTTAAACGGTTTCGAATTAGAACTTTCGGTTCCATTTGATGCCTATGTCTGGTTTCGCATTAGGGGTCCTTGCTCGTGTGACACGCCTCTTTTGCGAACTCCTTTGGGACAAATTTGCAACCTGAATGGGGAGCGATTTTCAGATTGCTGGTTGGGCCATAAATGCTCGGCTTGATTTATGTTGATGGTGCAGAATCGCTGTAGTTTTGCATATGAAACATTTCCAGTCGTTCAGGGAAATTCTAATGAATTTTATTCATAACTAACATTTATTTAAATTTTGACAACAGTTTATTATTGAAACGCTTTTTTTGGAAATAACATAACTGGGAGCAAGACTGCGATGCACATTCCCTACATATAATGAATAGGAAGAGTCTGAGTCTCTAATGACCTGTTGGGATAATTTAAAAGATTTTAAGGAGCCTAGTTTTCAATTATAGCTACTCTCAGATGGCATTAGCCGTGGTTGTCGTTTTCGTCGATTTCACCGTTCATAAATGTCGTACCGTTAAACTGGGTAACTTTGATAATGCGATACCCACATCATTTTAAACGAAATAACAAAGTTTCTCTTAATGAGTTAAGCAAAACGAATGCAAAAATTAAGAGTAGTAGTATGACACTTCATGTCAAAACTTTTTTCGTGGGAATCAAGTGCATTTGAGAATTTATATGCAAATATTATTTTTTTTTAAGATTCTAGCATTTTAGCAACGCTTACAAACAATCTGTTCTACGATAACTATTTGATAAAGTCATATTAAGTTTGTCACTTATCCTTGACAGCCTAGATATAGAGTTCTTTATGATCTTTTGACGTTGACGCTTGCTCCTGGACAGTGCGTCAAGAAAGCCCGAACAGTCGTCAGTTGTTTTCCCTCTCGGGTCGCATGCTTATTTTCTCTGAGTGCTTTTATATAGCCGAGCAAACGAGTGAAGCTGAAAGTGGATTGTTGCTGCTCAAGGATGGCGGATCAATTGATGAGCTCGTTTCATGCTACTATTTCTGATCTATAAAATATGTATGACTGTACCTTTAATCGTTACAACGGTGAGACGTACATATGATTTTTCAACAAACTTTGAAAGGTTCGTCACTGTGAGTGTCGACATAAACTCTGATTCATAAATTATTTATGTCTAATTTTTTTTCAAAACTCCTTTTTTTACCTTTATTTTTGTAATTAAAAAAAAAACTTTGAATGGTCCGACACTACAAGTGTAGACTTGCGAAAGGTTCACTTTATTCAACAAACTTTAAAAGGTTCGTCACATCAAGAGTCGGCATAATTTTACTCTACATAGATCAGTTTCTGAAGGGATGAGCTGGAATCGTGAGTGAGATAATTGGTAGTGGCTCAATTTGTTTTTAACGCCTGTTCAGTGATTTTTCCGACCATCAACTTCTGTCTGCCCTTTCATCAGATGTTGCTGATTTAGTGTTTTATGGAATCTACCCGTCTAATTACCAGCCTGTGTTAAAATCCAATTTTATATTTGGCTAAGCTTCTACTGGACTCGCCATTGTTTGCGTAGTCGTATATCAACAAAAGGCACTCACGAAAGTTCATTCCGCTCATCTGGCTCGGTAAGCAAGAGACGGATCCAGTATTTCACTATGGGCAAAACAAAAACAACACTTGTTCCACTGACGAACGAGACTAAATCCAATCCGTGTAAGCGGTCGAAGGAAGATCTCGATTCCTCGGATGATCACGTAGAAACGCTAGATGACCTGCTTTCTCGGATGCAGCAGATGTTCAACGAGACAAACTCCAAGATCGAGCAAAGTAAGTGTGACTTGCGGAGTGAAATTGTAGATCTTCGTGAGGAAGCACAGCAGTTCAAGCAAG